>NC_092335.1:24467857-25133928 GCF_046630445.1 Rutidosis leptorrhynchoides | reverse complement strand
AGAATTTGAAGATGATCCTGATCTATATGTGCTCAAACAGTTCAATCTGCAAGTAATTACTTGAATGACCACTTAAATCCCCTTTTTAGTTGAAAAATAGATCGAAAAAGAAGTGTTGGAGGTTGCAGAGAATGCAAAGAAAGCAAGGGAGGAAGAGGTGGGTTACTGCACTGTTTGACATTAAACTCATTTTACTATTGTTGCTAGACTTATATGTGCATATTCAACATTGAATATAAACTTATATGCAGGAAGCACAAAAGGCAAGAGAAGAAGGTGAGAGTGGAAGAGAGAAAGTGGTTATGATCGGAGGGACAGATACTGAAAGGTAAAGTATATAATGTGATGTACTGTATTATATGTTTGTGTACACGATAAATCGACTTCATCCGGGTGTTTTTGCTTGAAATACCATTATGGACGGGTTATATGGGCTGGGTTTCCGTAAACCACTTCCTGTCCAAAATCATTGATTTTTTACAAAAGTAATTAACATATGGTTACAAAGACATAATTCAATTATGCTCTTACTATTATTTAATTTAATATTGAATTTAATTGAATTTAATGTTGAATGACAGAAAGTTTGTATGCATTAACATTAAACGTTGTGGCTTTCGAAGACTTTTCTTATTACACTTTTTCTCGTAATAGATAAGAATTGTGTTGCAACTTTATAAATTCTGATATTTTGTTTTGATCAAGTTTGTTGAAACTAATACTGTTTTTTGGCTTTTCTATCGTCATTACGATGACTATCATATAAGTTTGTTTTATTACTTTAATGAGATTCCTCTTTTTTTTTTACAAGCACAAATCTTAAAATCATAAGTTTTTCGTGTTCATTATAATTAATCTGATGATCACATTTAACTTCTCCGTTACAAAAATAAAATAATCTAAATTAGTTAAAGAAGAAAATTATAGACCAGGTTGCATGCTTTGAAAAAGGCTTTGGTAGCTTTTGGTGGTTTGGTTGATGTATTTTCTCTTGAACTATTATTATTTTTAACTTTTTTCGGTTTGACGCGTAACTTTGACTAAGCTTCAAGAGATGCTAAAAAGAAAACAATTCGCTAAATCATTATTGTAAATTAATGCGTATTACAAGGGATTAGAATCATTATTTATTGTTCACTTTCTTTTCATATTTGCTACACATTCGTTAAACAATTGTATTGTACTTCGTCTTACTAATTGTGATTTATTGTACATGTACTTATATAACATAATGAGTTATATTCCATCATATTGATCTTTTTTTCTTTCGTTTGTCAAATATTATTTATTCCAAGACATTTCTTTTACCTCTCAAAATAGGTTTCGTACACTTATTTTAAAAACCCAAGAAATCGCGAGTTATAAACTAGTTGTATTGATTTGACGAATAGATTAATCGTCCGTTTTGTTATTCTATTTATTTTAAATTTGTTAAAAGTCACAATAATAATTGATTAATATCTTTATCGTCAAATTAATATTTTTTACCCATCCAAAAATGTTGTTCTTTGTAAAAAATGTAAGGTTTAGTGATCCAATAATATGAGTAATTTCAGAAAATTACTCAACCCACAAAGATAAACGAAGACAATAACAAGAAAAATAGGAACATGACAATATAACGTGGTTATATGTAATCAAGGGTTGATTACTTTAATCTACAGACTAAATTAAAGAGATTTTATTGATATAATTCGTAATACATGCTATGAGTTACACTATGGTATTTATATAGGCAGAACTCAGCAAGGAAACAACTTAACGAACAAGAAAACGCGTTTTTGGATACTTTGGCCCGTCCAGACCTAACTCGTGATCGCGAGTCCCTTCCTTCCATATGGCTCGCGTTCGCGAGATATCATTCGAGCCCATCTCGCGAGCTCCTTTTTCCCTTTCACGAATCCTGTCCACACCAATCTCGCGCTCGCGACTTTGAGCCTCACGGTTGGGAGTTATTCTGCTTCTTTGTTTTTGTTTAAGCTCCTTCACTCCAACAAAAATTAATACTCACTAATTGTTACTAAAATTTATCAGACAATAAAATTTAGTCTTATTTAATACTCGTAATTATCATTATAACGTCAAACTTGACTCGAATAAAATAATAAAATTGATATTCACTTAGTATTTATTGAAATTCAATCTATCTATAGTTTCTATTAAAATCCTAAAATGATGATGTTATTATTAGGCTAATTTCTTTGTTAAAAAAATTAAAAAATAAAAGAAAAAAATCTAAGCATGGTGGTGATGTCATTAATCTAAATAATTTTGAATTAAAATTAAATCTTATTAATTAATTATTATTATTAAATCTTATTAATATTAATTAATTATTATTATTAAATCTTATCAATTAATTATTATTATTAAATCTTATTATTAATTATTTTAATTATTAAAGTTAAATAATTTTGAATTATCTTAATTAATTATTTTGTATTGAGTACACGAAAGTATAAAAGCTAGGCAGAAGAAAACCAATTCGAAATTTATATTTTAATTTAAACTTTTAAATAAAATGACAACCAATATTATCTCTTATGATTGGATGTGGATTGTTTAATATGCATTTTAGGTGTTTGATGAAATGTTCAGCTGACGAGTTTCTTAGTCGGACTCTGTGGTTCCACGGGTCATTAAACTAAATGACTTTTGCATTTACGTTCACTTAATACCTAAACATATCATTAAACTGTTTCGTTTAAACAAATACGTGGTTTTACGGGTCATTTCACTATTATAGTACTATAATTATTAGCGAACAATCATAATGAGAAAAGTAAAGTATTTAGTTAATGATAATTATATAACAATGAAAAGACATAAAATAATCGTCTTCTCTATAAATTTGAATAAAACGTCTTTTATGTTTTTATACGCATCTAATTTTAATTTAATTTAATTAAAGATTAAAATTAATAATTTAATAATTAACTAGTAAAGTGGACCGCGCTTTGCGGCGGTGTGCAAAAAAATTTTTGTTTACGATTTCATATAATTATAATATCATTTCAAAAATTACTATGAAATTTGTAGTGCAATTGAATTTGCATAACTTTTTTTACCATTATTTTAAATTGCATACCCAACCGCCGCTTACCACCAGCAAATAGTCAGCCTCCTTACAAATCTGAATCGTCGCACTCTTCCGACACCGCCACCCTTATCTTTTTTTTTTGTCTAAAACTACAACTATGTATTAGTTTATATTTTTATTTTATTTTGAACTGGGCTCAACTTATTCTATTCTTTTTTCATCAAGACAGCATCAGTCACTTTAAAAAATATTACTATCCAATTAGTATAATTATGTGGTTACAACTAATTTAAGAATTTTATTGTAAAAATTTCAGATTGTTATTATTAAAAACAAAGCAGTCACAAATTAGATGGTTTTAAAAAAAAAAAAATGCTACATTAACATTGCTACAGTGATTGCTACAGTATAACAGTGTTTTTTTTTTTTGGCGAGGTGGCTAGATATGATTGTTACCCATTACACTGATTAGTATATATTACTCCCTCCGTCTCATTTCAATGGTCCACAGACAAAAAACACGCAGTTTTAGGAAATTCCACTAACTTCATTTCTCCACCAATGAAATATCTTCTCTCTCCAGATCCACCAATGAAATATCTTCTTTCCTTTTTATTTATAAAAGTGGACTATCAGAATGGGACAGCCCAAAATGAAATACTGCCATATTGGAATGAGACGGAGGTAGTAGCATATTACTAGTATATATAGTATAGTATAATATAATGAATAAAGATTAAAGATAACATAAATAAAGGAAAAACAAAAAAAGAAGTTAAGGAGCTCGTAAAACCCAAACACGTGTCAAAAGCTATCCACATATCCACGCAAACTTGGGAAGGGTAAAGTGGTCCTAAAAACCGTACCCAAAAAGATTAGAGAGGTTTATGGTCACCTGCTCATTCATTCCATTTTCCTTTTTCTAATTTACTTTATTACCCTTCTTCTCTAAAAACATAAATATATAAACCCGGTCCTTAAACCCCCTCCATTTCTTATTTCGATTGTTTTCTCCAAAACCACTTGGCGGTTTTTTATTTCCAATTTCGTTATCGATCTATATACATATATACGTATACATATACATATATAGATATAGATTTAATTTTATACACCTTCTCCATTATTGTTATAATTGCACAGAAGATTTGAAATCTCACGCTTCTTGTACAGTTACGTGTATCATACGAATCGACCTGATCAATCGGTTTTTCATCGAAATTAGGTAATTTCATCCCATCGATCTATACTTTTATGTTTTTGTATTCAAATCGAATTGTATACAACGAATCGCGGTATTCAGATTCGCTAGATTTCGTGTTTATCTATGCGATTTGATCAGATCTCCGACGTAATTGCTAGTGCATAGATCGGATCGGATTATGGACAAAATTTTATCTATATCTCTCCATGTCTGATCGCGTTCGATTTCTCAAAATTGTGAATACGTGTTAATTTCGAAATTAAGCTTTAAATATACGTAGTAATAAGATGATTTGTAAATTTGCTAAATTAAATGTGAATTAATTACCATATTTTTTTAGCAACAAATGTGAATAGTATGATTATGAGATTTATTATGACTATTTTACTATTATATAATTTGTGGATGAGGTTTCTATATTTTTATAAATTATAAATAAGTAGTAGTAAATTAATATTTCGTGGTTTTACTTTTTGGGAGCTGATACGTACATCACTTATTTTACCATACACCAGAGATTGTAGTTTGGTGATATATGGCCAAAAAAAAAAAAAAAAAAACAAGTGGTGTACGCGTCAACTCCCTTTACTTTTAGGTACTTTTACTATAATATTTTATATATATATTTTTACATATGTGTATAATTTTGTTGAAAAATGTTTGACTTGAATCAGGGCGGTTTATTTTTATGTGGGGACTAAGGCCAGCTTTTTATAGATCTGTACTGCTATATCTATTATTAAAATTTGTCATTATCAATATCACCTCCCAAATTATGGGATCGAGTTTTTGGTGTTCAATTATTTGTTCATGTTCATATCATTAAATTGTTGCATTTATCATTGAGTCAAATCGAATTGAAATGGAAGGAAAATTGATTTCCAGATCAGCTATTTATGCTATCGGTTGATTTATCTATTTAATGTTGTTTTGATCTTGATGTTGTGGTAGTTATATACTGTATCAACTAAGAATTCAAGAAATGTTTGTGATATAAAAAAGTTCTGATATTTATATAATTTAATAACAGAAGGCCCTATCAGTTCGACATTGTGGTTGAGGTTCATATTTGGTATGTCTGCCTAAGAGATGGTGGCTCAGAAGAAATTATATTATGGAGGATTTGATGGCTTTCGTGCCCCTGTGGTACCTAAAGCTCCCAGGTCCGTACGGGTAAGTAATGTTTAAACGATTGAGTTTGATAAAACAAATTTATCCCACATGATTTGTTCAGACTTTCAATGACATGAATTTTCTGTTGATTACAGAGGAATTCAAGTGTGAAAAAATGGTCAGTGGGTACCGAAATTTGCCCGTTTGAGTTATTGGCAGCTGTAGCTGGCAAGTTATTGCAGGAGAGCGAAAGTTCTGCTTCTGCTTCAAGCACAGGTCCAGAAGGAAAAGAAGATACTAATGTTCCTAAAAGTGTTGTTAAGCAGGAACCTCTGGAAGCCAAAGTCAAAGTCAAACCTACAAGGTTAGATTATATTGATCAAGGATGCTTCGGTGAGAGTGAGCTTGTTCCCGAACCCCCTAATTTAGAGTTAAAGCTAGACACATCATTAAAGGATCAGCCACAGTCTGATAATGAATCTGGTTTAGAACATGCTTCTATAGTTACCACTTCAGACTTCATAAAAGAAGCTGACTCTACTGTTAAGTTCGAATCATCTGATGGCAAGAATGAAGTTAACTGTAGTCATGGGGGTTTATATGATATTAACATGGATACTAATACAGCCAAGGTACAGACAGAGGCTGTAGAAAAACTAAGTGATAATTTGACTGCAGTCAAATCATATGTGAATAATAGTGTACTGAACAAATCATATAGCAGTGTACATAGGAGAAATGTAAAGATAGGAATTAGAGATGATGATGAAAATTATTTTAGTTACAATCACCGTAGCACCAAAATGAAGGCATTTAGGTTGCAATCGCATGGTGGTAACAGAAGAATAAGGAAGATGCTGACTACTAAGTGGAAAGCAGCTCCGAAGCTGAAAGATTACGAACCCTCTAACACTACCTGTAAGTGGAGACCTCTCTTAAACTATTTTAAATTTGTCATGTGAATATGTGATACTTTTCTTATTAAGTCATGTTTTTGCTTCTTTTAGGTCTTGGAGTCAAAACCTTTGACCCTAGCAGGAAAAATATATACAAGCGAGAACACTATCAAGCAGATATTGCTTCTAAGAGAAGGAAGCTATTTCATCATAGCTCAAAACCTGATTATATTCAGGAGACGAGTAGTGGAAGTATATCTAATATACCCGAGACGAGTGTCAGTGGAGATAAAAGGAGGCCATCTGCTGCTGTGAAAAATAAAGGTCCTTAATTTTCTCCATGTTTATTATGATCATTGATCTGTAATAATTAGTTAACCAACTGATTTTTCGGCGTCACAGAAAAAGCAGTGACATCTTCGGCGCTCAGTCATAAAAATAACTTTCAATCCAAGGAGGGTCACGGTACACTCTCAAGCATTCATATATTCACTGTCGTATTGTTCGTTTTATGTTTCTCACATGCGTGACGTTGTGATGTTCCTTTGTTTAGTGAGATTTTGCATAAAGTCCTTTAAAGTGCCAGAACTACACGTTGAGATGGCAGATACATCAACAGTAGGTTCTTTGAAGGTATACAACTCGAGCCTGCTCTGTTTTCCAAAATCAAGCACTCTTTAATTGTCTCCGAAAAGTATACACGATAGCACGTATTAATTTTTTTTTTTTTTTTTACCACAGAGGAATATTATGGAAGCTGTGACAGCTATTTTAGGAGGTGAACTGGATATAGGAGTACTTTTTGAAGGAGAGAAAATTAGAGATGACGACAGGACGTTACAACAAACGGGCATTTCTGTTAACAGTGACACTTTGGGATTTATATTGGAGCCTAGTCTCCCGCAACGCTCCCAGTCTTTGGAGGAGGATGAACCTCCATTGATGCTGACATGTGACAATAATCAGTTACTAGTTAGGTAATATATATTCTTCCTAAAGGTTGCATACTTGCATGATGCCAATTTGTTGAATATTTCCTTGTATGATATTCATATTGTGCTATTTATGTATATCAGTTATCCAGATAGCCCTGTTATGGATGTTGGTTTCTTGAACTCAACAGTGGATACTCCTCAATCAAGTAACTTGGACAACCAATTTGAAAAAGATCAAGAAAGTAAACCGCTGACAAGTAATGTGTTGACAGAAGAAATTGTGGCAAATAGCAAAGCTATTGTGCCTACTACACCCCTGAACCCGGAGGCACTTTCAATCGTCCCAATGAACCATAAACCAAGCAAAAGATCTGAACTTTCACAACGTAGAACTAGGAGGCCGTTCTCTGTTTCTGAAGTAGAAGCACTTGTGGAAGCTGTCGAAATGCTAGGAACCGGAAGGTAATATCCTGTTCAATGGAATTATGCTATCAGTGAACAGTAGTAAAACGGCCTCTTTCTTATAATCAATTAATTAAATTAATGCAGATGGCGTGACGTCAAAATTCGTGCATTTGATGATGCAAGCCACCGAACTTATGTTGACTTGAAGGTAAGAGTTTTACATTCTGTTATGATGTCTATATTTTTCAACAAGTGTTGGTATAAAATAAGTACTGATGATTATTGTGAATGGTCAATATGTACAGGACAAATGGAAAACATTGGTTCACACGGCGAGCATCTCTCCTCAACAAAGAAGGGGAGAGCCTGTACCACAAAATCTGTTGGACCGCGTGTTGGCTGCACATTCTTTCTGGTCTCAACATCAATATAAGCAACACGGGAAGCATCAGATCAAACCCATTCAAACTCAAGTTGAAGTATGTATGTAGTTTGAACGCTGAAATGGGCCGAGGATGGTGGTGTACAGATTTTAAATAGGAAAAAAAAAATGAAGTTATAACTTGTTTGAATTACTGTATTATTATATCACAATTTCAGAGTTTTTCTTTTTTTAATTTTACTTTTGAATTTATTGCCCTGAAGACTAAAGAGTCTTTTCTACTATATGTTGGAAACTAAGGGCCATTTGGTGAATTGAGTTGGAAGGGAAATATATGTTTAATTTGGTTTATAAACATTCATTTGCACATTATGTTTGTATGCACTTTGTAATTTTTAACCAATGTGATTCATTCTTGTCTTTTTACTTCTTGTCTGGATTCCTTTCGATCCTTTCTGTCTGGAAATTATTATCATGATAATAATAGTTTTAATAGATCTATGTGTGATTTGTTCGTAACTAGTTCTCAAACCCTCGTTTCGCGCCGGAGGTTCGGTTTTCAATGTATTTTATTGCGTTTAGTTTGTAAAATTATTTCGTGGCTAACGATGATGTTGTTGAAGCCGCATCTCCGCATTTCGCCATGGAATTGTCGACTTTTAAAAATTTAACGCAAAATCAACGTGTATGAAAAGTACCCCAAATATTTATCGTTTTTAAAAAGAATCCGTTTTGCGTATAGTTAGTGACGTTGTGTTCGTAAAATTATTTCGAGTTTAACGATGATGCCGGAAAAATTTAACTCGTTGCGAGTGAGAAGATATGACCTGTTAAATATTTGGGTGGGGTTTATTTAAGATTTTTTGAAAGGACCCGTTCATATACATTATAAACGATTCACAATAGTTGATTACATCGCGAGGTATTTGACTTCTATATGATACATTTTACAAACATTGCATTCGTTTTTAAAAGACAAACTTTCTTTACATCGAAAATTGACAGGTATGCATATCATTTCATAATATCTACTATCCAACTATAAATTGACTTAATAATAATCTTTGATGAACTCAATGACTCGAATGCAACGTTCTTCGAAATATGCCATGAAAGACTCCAAGTATTATCTTTAAAATGAGCAAATGCACAGCGGAAGATTTCTTTAATACCTGAGAATAAACATGCTTTAAAGTGTCAACCAAAAGGTTGGTGAGTTCATTAGTTTATCATAATCATTTATTTTCATCATTTTAATAGACCACAAGAATTTCATTTCCAGTTCTCATAAATATACGTCTCATGCATAGAGACAAAAATCATTCATATGGATTGAATACCTGGTAACCGACATTAACAAGATGCATATAAGAATATCCCCTATCATTCCGGAAAATCCTTCGGATATGATATAAAACAACATCGAAGTACTAAAGCATCCGGTACTTTGGATGGGGTTCGTCGGGCCCATAGATCTATCTTTAGGATTCGCGTCAATTAGGCGTGCACTAATTCTCAAAATTAGTGATGTTCCCTAATTCTTAGGCTACCAAGCTAAAAGGGGCATATTCGGCTTCGATCATTCAACCATATAATGTAGTTTCGATTACTTGTGTCTATTTCGTAAAACATTTATAAAAATTGCGCATGTATTCTCAGCCCAAAAATATAAAGGGTAAAAAGGCAAATGAAACTCACCATACTGTATTTTGTAGTAAAAATACATATGACGTCATTGAACAAAAGTAGGGTTGGCCTCGGATTCACAAACCTAAATTAATTATGTATTTATATGTTGGTCAATATTTGTCTTAATATTTTAAGTCAAGTCATAGTGTACCGCAATCCTAATGCTCGAGACTAATATGCAAAAGTCAACAAAAGTCAATTTGACTCAAAATGATTTCCAAAAACTATACATGATTAATATATAGTTTAAATATCGTCGTTTTATATTTTTTTAAATATCTTTAAAAAATTTATTAGAGTAAATAATATAATTCATTTATTAATAAATAAGACTTTATAAAAAAAATATACTTTTATATATCTTAAGTAATAAAATTTATAAAGTTCATTTAATATCATAAAGATAATATGATAGGTATTATTAAAGAAATTTTATTACACGTAGTAAAAATATGTTTGTATCTCATATGTATTTGATAAAATAATATCTATAATAATAGTAAGTAAAGTTGCATTATTTTGTAATAATAATTATTATTATTCTATTAATTAAAATATCAATATTTATAATTACTAAAATAAAATGATAATTCTAATTATGATAACATTAATATTTATGATACTTTTTAATATTATCTTTTAAAATAATAATTCTATTTAAAATGATAATAATAATGATATTTTATAGTAACAATGACATTTCTATTAAAATGGTAATTTTTGTTAAAATGATAGTTTTAATATAACGATACTTTTAATAATAATAATAGTAATGATAAAAAAAATAATAAGAACGATAATTTTATCTAAATCATTATCTTACAATATTTAAATTTTATCATGATACTCATACTCATTATTTCTTAATTGATTCGTTTAATAGCTTTTAATCGTCTTTTATATCGTTTTCATGTTAATGATAATATTAGTAATCATAATAATTAAGTATTACTAATATAAGTTTTAATCATAATAATACTAATGATAATAAATATTATGAATATATTAATGATAATACTAATTATAGCTTTAATGATAATAACGATAGTAATAATAATAAAAATAACAATTTTTAATGATAATACTTTTTATAGATAATAATAATAATAATAATAATAATAATAATAATAATTAAATAAAAATTAGGACGACGATAGTAACGACGATAATAATAATCATTTTTAATAATAATACAAAAAAATTCAATTGATTATAACTTCTAATCCGTTCATCGAAACCATTCGATATCTAAATGAAAAGTTCTTAATTTTTCGCTAGCTTTCCAACGACATGCATATCTTATACCTTATCTCAACCGCATGTGTAACTAATTTAAGATTCAACATAACCTATCTAAGGGCAATATCAAAAGTACAAGCATGCATAATCCTATATACTCGAGCACTAGTCAGAGATACACTATTATTATGTAAAAATTTATTTACGAGTACTCACGTATCAATATTGAGATTCAATATTGCAGGAAATGTACGTAGACGCAACGGAGACGATAAATCCCAAATTGACCTCACGAGCATACCCATGATTCATACTTATAACCTCCATAGCTATAACCCATAATTTTCTTAGCTCTATCCCGCTCATAAAATGTGTTTTGAAATAACTCGCGCGTACCTCTTGTCGTAATATTTTATGTATAATACTAGTAATATTACTCCTAATAATACTAATACTAATAATAATAAGATTAATAATCTTAATAATCTTAATAATAAAATTAATAAATAAATAAAATAAATAAATAAATGATACGGAGTAATATAAGAGAGGTTGAAAGGAGAGGTTGATGAAATGAATTTGGGAACGAGGAGTTCGAGCATTTAAAGAAGTTTCCTTTTTTTTTTTTTGTTGTTTTTTTTTTTTTTACGCTCGCATGCTTCCATCTCATAAACCATTATGTGGTTGCCGACACTCTTTTTTTTCTTATTTTACACATGATGTAGTTTTATATATTATTTAATATATATTATATTTAATCTTTAGAATTAATTAAATATTATATTATATTTACGTGCGTAGTAAAAATGTAACTTTTACTAAAATGACACGGACATGATCTCACGACTCATGTACCACTTTCGGTTTTTCGAGCGCACTTTCGTACGTTTAGAAAACTAGCCTTTTACGTTACGCGACGTGTACCTTTAATAATAATTTGACTTATTTATCAAAAATTTACTTTATGAAAATGTATCTTATAAAATTTAAGCGTCGTGGTCATTTGCTTCTATAAATCAGTGACTCGTTGTTTATCAAAATATATTATTTTAAATTGGGACGTTTTATGACTAAGTTAAAATATATATATATTTTTATTTAAAATTGTAAATTTGTACCTAATAAATATTTTTGAAATATTTTAACTAATGATATAATATTTAGCTTTTCAAAACCAAATAGATTTCAAAGTTCGTTTTAACTCGTTTTTAAATATTAGTAGTTATTTTACCAAATAATGTTTTTAATATGAAAACTAAAGAGCTGCTTTATCGAGGGACACGAGTTAATCAAGTAAAGTATATTTTTGAAATTTAAACGGAAATGATTTCTAACTTTTGACTAACTCTTGTAAATGACACTTTTGTAAATCACTTTTACCAATAATTTCAGATACCGTTAAAAAGGAAAGGTTTTCTAAATCAAAGTGGACCTCTCAATAGGGACTCGTAATCATAATTCAATGTATCTGATAAATCAATCATTTGATATTATCTTCTAATTCCATCACTAATCATATTGAAACAAATACGTTCATTTAAAGTATTATACGTTTAATATTTTGTTAACATTCTCAAACTGTTATATATACATATACCTATACATATTCATATCCAATTGAATAATAGTTCGTGAATCGTCGTAATTTGGTCGAGGTTAAATGAATTTATGAACACCGTTTAAAATTCTTGAGATTCAACTTACAAACTTTGCTTATCGTGTTGGGAATATATAAAGATTAAAGTTTAAATTTGATCGGAAATTTCCGGGTTGTCACATTTTTTATGAAAATATTGATTTGGCACTTTATCGCCCTGTTTGGAGAGCCGGTTTTAATGTTTGAACATAGTGTGGAGAGGTTTTTTTGGCAAAGTGGAAGTTAGTAAAAAAAAGACGAAAATACCCCTGGTACTATTCTTCATTCCCTCTTCGCTGGGCCCAAAATCGGTAGCCTGAAGAAGAAGAAAAAAACGCAACTTCAAGGTTCGAACGTGCGCCCCTTTAGATTTCAAAAAACCTCCTTACCAACTGATCTACGTATTCACTTTGATAAATTTATAGTTTGTTTAATATACATCTTATAAATTAGAGGATTTGTCATAGTTAAAAAGTTAGTCAAAAAGGGGTTGAAATTTAACATAATGTAAAAACCGAGGGGAAAGGTGACAAAATTGTAAAAAAGTTTGAAATGAATAGTGCCATTTTTTTTTGTCTTTTTGTGTTTTCTAATTGAATATATGTATAATATGGTAATAAGGAATTTGTATAAGGTTTGCAGTCACGGTTGGGATTTACACTGTTAGTTAGATACGGAGTACTTGTTTTAATAATATACTCCGTATATGATATGGTAGTTCCATTTTTAATTGCATTCATTCAACAATAACACCATCGGGGTTCAATACCTATGCCAAATCGTTCTAGAAAAAAAGTGACCAGAGAGTGCGCGTAATGAGCAATTCACCCGATAGCAAGTCTCGCGCTCGAGTGATTTGATTACGCGAGGTTTACCTTCTATGGGGAGCGAAAGTGGTCCTTCATAAGGAGGTTTCCTCGCTTTTAAAAAATACAATAATTTAAGAGTTATCTAGCAACAAATTTTCATAAGAATTAGGTTAAGAACTAGTCCGGGTCCGGCCCGCGCGATGCGGCGGGGGCTTTCGGCCCGCGTATTCATATTTAACGTAGCTTTATGTATTTACAGAAGGAAAAACGCTCAATGTGTTAAGCGTCGTTGTTGGTGTTGTCGTCTTTACTGTTTTTTAAAATCTGTCCGGTTCGAACATAGTTAGTTTCGTTTTGTTGATAAAATTATTTCGAGTCTGACGGTGCTGGCGAAAAAATATAACTCGCGGCGCGCAGGAAGATACGGGCTGTCGTTGTTTTTAGCGTTTTTTAAAAAGTGTCCGTTTCAAACATACTTTTTATCGTTTTGTTCATAAAATTATTTCGAGTATGGCGCTCATGTCGAAAAAATTTAACTCGCGGCGAGCGAAAAGATACGGGCTGTCATTTTGTTTAACATTTTTTGAGAAGTGTCCGTTTGCGTATAGTTAGTCCCGTTGGGTTCATAAGATTTTTTCGGAAAAATTTAACTCGCACCGAGCGAGAAGATAAGACCCGTTATAAATTTGGGTGGAATTATTTTCTTTTATTTTAATAAAATTATATATTTACACTTTTTATCCCTGAGAAAGTGTAAACTTGAAGGGCCGTTGTGTAAATATCACCGAAGTTGAGGGACCGATTATGATGTGAACGCAAACTCAAAACTACAATCGGTAATAACTAAAACTACAAAAATTGGCACCACATTTAGTATATAAGGGTAATAACTAAAACTACAAAAATTGGCACCACATTTAGTATATAAGGGTTAATAACTAGCAACGTTTATTCAAATTGAGATTGAGATATACAATTAAAAAACACTCATGTAGTTACTGTTCACGTTATTATCACTTATTCACAAAGTAATATGTGTTACGAAAATTATATGTATAGACAATTTTGTTGAATAGTATAGTCAAATATGGATGACACATATATTAATATTTAAATATTGTACAGTTATAATTATGTAGTATATATATGTATGTGTGGTGCAGAGATAAGGATGCAGAGATACAATTCTTAATATAATTCTCACATATATACTTCTTTCATATTCTCTCTTTTCTTTAATTAGTATTCTATAGCCAAAAACCAGACCACTAAATGTAGTTATAAGTCTACTGAATTATAACACGTTATCAGCACGAAGTGCTCCGTATAATCAAGGTTTATCTAAGCAAGCACAAATCACTAATCAAGGTAATAATAATAAAAAAATTCTTTAACGATATCTTCTATTATTTATTAGTAAGGTAAATATTATTATCATCATAACTAACATTTATATTTATGTTATATATGGTCGGTTATACCACCTGAATTATATTTATGTAATCTAACTATTATTAACTTCACTAACATTTATATTTATGTTATATATGGTCGGTTATACCGCCTGAATTATATTTATGTAATCTAACTTTTATTAACTTCACTAACATTTATATTTATGTTATATATGGTCGGTTATACCGCCTGAATTATATTTCTGTAATCTAACTTTTATTAACTTCACTAACATTTATATTTATGTTATATATGGTCGGTTATACCGCCTGAATTATATTTCTGTAATCTAACTCTTATTAACTTCACTAATATTTATATTTATGTTATCTAACATTTATGATTACTTATACAATTAATCATTATTTATTTCATGCATACTAATGTTTATTCTTAAATTTATTATTTATGCATAATATGTTTATTCTATTAATCTTCGTATTTATACTAAACTTATTTATACTAAATATATTTTATAGTAATCACGTTTATACTAATAAAATTCTTTTATTAAAATTATTATTAATATAACGAGTACATAACAGTCGTTAACGTCAGCTAACGACGTTACAACGGTCATATATACATAACGGTTGTTAACATCAACTGACGACGTTACAACGACTATATTTTTTCAAATATAAAATAAACATCTCCGTTTTCACATTTTCACAAATCAATCTTCATTTTTTCAGATTACAACTCTCAAAAAGTTTTTGTAAAGATGATTCACACAAGGATGATTTTTCCTATTGTATTGGTCATATTAACTATCATCATTGTTGCTAATATACCACAGGGTGAACCTATATTCTATCCTGCCCTTGTGGTTTTATTATTTGTAATCATACCATTATTCTGTTGTTTGCTACTTATGAATTTAAAATGATTCTAATTTCATGTTGTTAGAAATTGATTATGATTATAATTTATGTTGTTCATCTTTCTGAAAATAGAAAATGTCAAACTTATCAAAGCTTGAGTTTGATGCCCTAGACGTATCGGGAACAAACTACACATCATGGGTCATGGATGTAGAAATAAATCTTGGATCATTGGGTATTCTAGAAACTTTAAAAGAAAACAATACTTGTTCTGATCAAGATAAATTAAAATCAATTGCTTTTATTCGCAAACATATTGATATCACCTTAAAACATATGTATCTCACTATCAAATATCCACATATTTTATGGGAAAGTATCAAGAGTAGATTCGATAATCAAAAGGAAATATTACTCCCAACTGCGAGGGAAGAATGGAGAAATCTAAGGTTCCAAGACTTTAAAAAGGTAAGTGAATACAACTCAGCCATGTTCAAGATCCGTTCAAAGTTTCAATTCTGTGGTTAAGAAATAAGTGATGCTGATATGATGGAGAAAACTTTCTCCACAATGTATTCTGCAAATATTACTATACAAGAAAATTTAAGATTGCAGAATTACAAAACTTTTTCCAAACTTCAAACTTATCTCTTAGTTGCAGAAGTGAATAAAGAATTACTGATGAAGAATCAAGAGTCTCGTCCTACGGGTGCACTAGCATTCCCTGAAGCTAATGCTATTAACAATAATAATAATAAAAAAAAGAAATGCACCTGGACGAGGACGTGGGCGAGTTCGTGGTCATATTGGCCAAAACCATCATCATGGAAATTACCATAACAATAATAAAAATCATAACTATGTTCGAAATCACCTTTATGGTAATGGTCGTGGTGGTGGTCGTGGTCGTAATGATTATAGTGGTCGTGGTCGTAGACAAAGAAATAATAATCCACAAAATTATAAATTTCAACCACCATACAATCCCACAAATCATAATGTTGAAGGAAGCTCTTCAAAGAATATTGAAGATTCTTGTTATCAATGTGGTAAAATTGGCCATTGGTCTAAAAACTGTCGAACAAATCAATATTCTGTTAATCAATAATCCCTAAAAGAAAAAGGAAAAGGAAAAGAGGCAAACCTTGTGGATGACCTTGATACAAAAATCACTGAGCCAACAAGTGACTATTTTAATGAATAAATTTCCTATTATATGTCCATATCAAATAAATGAATGTAGATTTACGACCTATACCATATCTACTTTACTATATGTGTTCTTATTATGTACTTTCGTTTATAACATATTTTTGAATGTAATATATTGATGAATTATGTACTCATTATTTGTTTATCATATTTTAAAGTTCATGATGTACACTACTGGAGTGCAAAATCAGTCAAATGGTGGGGATCTTTGTATTGCAGACAGTGGTACCACACACACTATACTCAAATCTAAAAAATATTTCACTGATTTTAAAGCAACAGAAGGAACGGTACATACTATATCGGGTCCTGTGGATTTAATAAAAGGAATGGGAAAAGCAAAATTCATGCTACCAAATGGTACAAATTTTCTGATAAAAAATGCCTTATTTTCTCCCATGTCAAAGAGAAATTTGTTAAGCTTCTCTGACATATACCAAAATGGATATGATTATCAGTCAGTGACTACAGAAAATGATAAATATTTAAGTATCACTGACAAGAAGCATGTAATTGAAAAACTATCAAGACTTAGTTCTGGTTTATATTATACATATATAAATGTACCAGAAATACACATGGTAGTTAATGAAAAGGCATGTGATCTTGTAATGATCAATCTGTGGCATGAAAGATTAGGTCACCCAGGATCAACAATGATGAAAAAAATAATTCAAAATACACATGGACATCCATTGACGGATCAAAAGATCCCTCATGATGCAATTATCCCATGTACATCATGCTCACTCGGAAAATTGATAATAAGACCATCACCTCTTAAGGTTGAAAAAGAATCACCAATGTTTCTTGAAAGAATTCAAGGTGATATATGTGGACTAATTCATCCACCATGTAGACCATTTAGATATTTCATGGTCCTAATAGACGCATCTAGTAGATGGTCTCATGTTTGTCTATTATCAAGTCGAAACATGGAATTTGCAAAATTTCTTGCTCAAATTATTAAATTGAGAGCACATTTCCCTGATTATACTATTAAAAGGGTGAGATTGGATAATGCTGGTGAGTTTACATCTCAAGCATTTAATGATTTTTGCATGTCTATTGGGATTGTTGTTGAACATCCTGTTGCTCATGTGCATACACAAAATGGTTTAGCCGAATCACTAATTAAACGATTGCAGTTAATAGCTAGACCATTGATAATGAGAACAAAACTCCCAGTATCTGTATGGGGTCATGCAATTTTACATGATGAATCATTAATTCGCATTAGACCAAGTGCAAGTCATACATATTCTCCCTTGCAACTTGCTTTTGGCCATCAGCCAAATATTTCCCACCTTAGAACATTTGGTTGTGCGGTTTATGTTCCTATCGCACCACCACAACGCACTAAAATTGTGATGACCCGAAGATTTCTGACTAAATTTAAACTTAACTCTTATTTGATTTCGACACGATAAGCAAAGTTTGTAAAGTTGAGTCTCAAGAAATTTTAAAGTATTTTTATGAATTCAATTGACCTTCGACTGCTCTCGGCGATTCACGAACAATTAAGTGTATATAGATATGTATGTATGTATATAAAAATAATAATTCAAAATATAATTTGAAGTATTATATTTTGTTGTTATTAAAAATTAATAAAATAAAAAAAGTATATTATAATAATTATTATTTAAAATATATCTCTATATATAAATAAAATATATTAAAAATAAATATTAAATGATTGTAATACTCGTTTGATGTTTCGATGGATATTAAGCAAGTTAAATTCAAACTTATGTAATTTTAAAATAAACGGTGATACAAAAATAAGTTATATAAGTTGTAGGCTTATTAAAAGCATATTTAGGATCTAATTAATTAATTTTAACACTTTTTATATTTTACCCATAAATGAGAGGGACAGTTGATGTAATTTTTATTTAAACAATTTATGATTGAATTTTAAACCATAATGACTAAAATAAATAAATATAATTAATATAAAAATTTGGGAATTTTTCTAAGACTTTTAATCCGCCACTAGTTTACAACGGGGCACGATATTACATCCGAAATTGAGTGTCGGCAGTGTATAGTTAACTTCATCCGTGACTTGTTGAATTATTATTCTATTTCACTGCGTTGTTTTATTGAACTCATATATCATTATCTTTATATATATACACACACTAGCATATACATATATCATCACCATCCTTTGTATTTTTGTTCTTTCTTCTAAACCGTGATCACCTACACCAACTTGCAACTAAGTTCGATTCTTTCTTTTATCAGCAACTCATTGTTCAATCAACATAAACCCATCATTGACATCATCATCATTCGGCTCATTCGTTTAGTCAAGGATCATCATTTTCATCACTTTTGGAATTTGCCATTTTTGCTCAGATCAAGACTCGCGTATGTTTTTCTTCTTCTTCATTTATATTACATACTTCGTACGATGTATCACCCTTCACCATGGTATCTATCTGTTAAATGTAAGAATCCATAAATAATGTTCGATCACCTTCATGATGAAACTAAAAATTATTTTTCTGTTTTCTTGAACCCATCGACCACCTTTTCATCACCCTCACTAAACCATGGTTCGTTCACCATTAAACCCGCCACTCATTTGAAACCACCATTTACCTCATTTAACCTGTCACCTTACTATCACCACCACTCTCATTAATTTACCATTACCACTAACCACAACAAACACATGTAATTGTTGTAACCATTTCATTTCCGTCGAGCAAAACAACAGGAATACACCAGGCCTACTGCACTTTCTTTCTGTCGAAACCACCACCATAAACCGTAATGATCCCATCACCTGCACCACCTTTCATAGTTGTAAAACACTATTGTAAACCCAACAAAAATGCTCGATGTTAATGCTCCAGTTCTGGGTTTAGTGCTACGCTGCTACAGCCTCATTTGGGTTCTGTTTACACAGCTACTGTTGGCCATTTTGTTTCGAACAACCCCAAACCAAAAGAAAAAAAAACTGCTACCTTATTAATCGCTGCTATCTTATTTTTTATTTATTTTTTTTATGTTTCGTTTCTATATCCTATTGAATGAAGAATGAAAATGCTATGGGTGATAATGATGCAGTTGTGTGTTGATTACCAAGCGAACCCCACCACCTCAAATTATGTCGATCAAATTAAATCACAAGTGGTAATGAGCTGTTGCTTATTTTATCACATACAATCAAATTTAATCATCATCATTGATATTTTTTATTTTATGTATTAGTGACCCCCACTTGCTATCTAACAAATAAGGTGGACCAAGGTTGGTTTCTTTCTTATACACTTGCCAAAACATATGTCTTTTACGCAGAGAATTAGGAAATGTATTACTTGACTTATTGAACTCGGGCCACAGACTTTTAAATGAGGAGATGGGACGGTATTATTTTAGTGCATGAGGGATAGTGGGATGACAAAATGATGGTAGGGTTTTGGAGAGACTAGCTACACGTTTTTCTTTCTTTACTTTGGACAAATTCTCTTTTGTGGTAGGCCAAAGGAGAAGACAACTACCTGCGCCCCTTTTCAATTCTTCCGTGTCTGTTTTTATCGAATGGAACATCAGCCATCTATCTAGATTATAATATGATTAGTGGATTTGTTACAAGGGAATTTAAATTACTATGAATGGGCCGAGACCCTTGTGTTCATTAAACAAATTAATTGAGCCGAAAAAGATAATGGTACGGGATATTGATAATGTTTAGATGATAGTAATGATGATGATATTTAGGATACTAATAATAATGATGATAAGGGTGTTGGTTGATAAGATTAAGTGATGCATGATGATGATGACAATGGTGAGGATAATGGCGTATGATAATTAGAGATAGATGAAAAAGATGGTAAATATGGTGACGGGATTATGATGTACAATGGCGAAACCATTTATGGTGATGATGTAGTTAGGAGAATGATACAAAAACAATGATAATAATAAGAACGGTTATGAAGATGTACGATGACGATATTGATGTTGATGATGACGATGGGTTATGATGATCATAATGCACAAAGATTATGATCACGAAGTAATTATAATAATGATAAAGATGATGTTAAAATGATATACATGATACATGAAATGATAAGCATAATAATGATGAGAATGACGATGGGATTAGGAAGATACTTGAAAATGGTTGATAAAAGAATTTTAGGAACTTAGTATAGTAGAAAATATGAAGCGGAGCATTGGGTTGGGTATTGTGTGTGTTTATTCGAGAGGTCGGGGGGTTCGAGCCTGAGCTCGGGCATTTTTTTTTAGAAAAGGAAGAAGAAGGATAATGGTTAAGGATGTCATCGAGTTAGCGGGACGTCGCGGGTTCAAACCCGGACTTGGGCATTTTTTTAAGGGCTACTTCTTTGAGGTAGTTACATATTTATTTATTCATTATTGTTATTATCTTATTATTATCTTTATCTATATCATTATTATTATATTTATTATTATTATTATTATTATTATTATTATTATTATTATTATTATTATTATTATTATTACTATTATTATTATTATTATTATTATTATTATTATTATTATTATTATTATTATTATTATTATTATTATTATTATTATTATTATTATTATTATTATTATTATTATTATTATTATTATTATTATTATTATAAGCTAATACAACTTTTTATTAATATTAATTTACCAAATAACAATTAGTTACATAAAATTATATTTAATACATATAACATATAATGTACTAAAATAACAAATAATTCACTAATAATATAAAACTTCGTTCGATTTCAAATATATGTGTTAATATAGATATAAATGATATAGGTTCGTGAATCTGAGGCCAACCCTGCATTGTTCAATATCGTCATATGTATTTTTACTACAAAATACAGAATGTGAGTTTCATTCGCTCCCTTTTTAAATGCTTTTGCAATATATATTTTTGGGACTGAGAATACATGCGCTGCTTTTATAACTGTTTTACGGAATAGACACAAGTAATCGAAACTACATTCTATGGTTGAATTATGAAATCGAATATGCCCCTTTTTATTAAGTCTGGTAATCTAAGAATTAGAGAACAGACACCCTAATTGACGCGAACTCTAAAGATAGATCTATCGGGCCCAACAAGCCCCATCCAAAGTACCGGATGCTTTAGTACTTCGAAATTTATATCATGTCCGAAGGAGGATCCCGGAATGATGGGGATATTCTTATATGCATATTGTGAATGTCGATTACCAGGTGTTCAATCCATATGAATGATATTTTTATCTCTATGCATGGGACGTATGTTTATGAGAAATGGAATTATGAAATCTTGTGGTCTATTAAAATTATGAAATGATTATTTATGTTAAACTAATGAACTCACCAACCTTTTGGTTGACACTTTAAAGCATGTTTATTCTCAGGTATGAAAGAAATCTTCCGCTGTGCAATTGCTCATTTTAAAGATATTACTTGGAGTCATTCATGACATATTTCAAAAGACGTTGCATTCGATTCGTTGAGTTCATCAAGATTATTATTAAGTCAATTATAGTTAGATATTATAAAATGGTATACATGCCGTCAACTTTCGATGTAATGAAATATTGTCTTTTCAAAAACGAATGCAATGTTTGTAAAATGTATCATATAGAGGTCAAGTACCTCGCGATGTAATCAACTGTTGTGAATCGTTTATAATCAATATGGACTTCGTCCAGATGGATTAGGACGGGTCTTCACAGTTGGTATCAGAGCGGTGGTCTTAGCGAACCAGGTCTTGCATTAGTGTGTCTAACTGATAGTCGTTAGGATGCTTTAGTGAGTCTGGACTTTGACTGTGTCTGCATGTCAAAAGTTTTGCTTATTATTTTGTGTCGAAGATTACTTGTTTATCATCCTTAAAGTCTAGACACATCTTACTGATGCTATTGCATAGACAGTGTATAGATAAATTCATATCTTAGCATATCTGTTGTTGTTACTTTGCCTGACAGCTTCCGTAGATTCCTCTGTAACTTATGGGATTTTAGTATTATATATGCATATGTAAATTATGTATTGCAAGGTACTAATCTACATCCTATAATCTATTTCTTATCGAAAATTCTTCATCTGATTGTACGGGATGAATCCTTCAACCAATTCGAGTCCCTCGAATTCCGATAGCTATTCCGATAGTTATTCCGACAGCTATTCCGACGTGGACGTTCACCTAAGCTCCGAAAGCAGCGTCACCAGAATGAATCAACCAACCAACCATCCCCAATTCATATGATGAGTTCGTAGTCGACTTAATTAATGGAGACGAGAAAAAAGGCAATCCTTTCCATCAACCAAATTCACCTCTTGGTGAAGAACCTGAAGCACTTACCGACGAACCATACTGAAACACCATTTTCACCCTCATTTTCCGAATATCTCACCACGATTATAATTTATCTAAAAATTCTAAACCTTATTCATCCATTAGTTCCAACTAACAATCATCTTGGAGTAATACAAGAAGTTAGCAAACTTCGCGCCCGAGTTATAGTCTTGGAAAAATATGGTGCAAAATTTACCAGCTTCGGCAACATCACTGGCACCAACAGTACCACCAACTTCAATACCAGTACCACCAACAACCCAAGTTTCAACATCACACGCCTCAACATCTCATTATGTACCCCGAGCATAATCATCATTTTACATCATTTATCTTCGTTCGACATGGCGATTATGAAATCTCTAATGTTTTAGAGATTATATATTCTAGTTCTAACGGTAAACCAAATGAGTTTAATATCATATTAACTCAATGAATCCATGATTACATCTGAAGAAAATATATATGTATATATGTTTCCATAAAGATTGTAATTAAAAATTCTTTCGTACAAAGTGTTAATCGTGAAAATATTTTAACGAGTAGGTAATACCCGAGGAATATTCAGATTTCACATTAATAAATTACACTGTACATTCTTCGAAGCTGATTCAACAGTCGTTTACTATCCTACTTACATCCACCAATATGTGTATCGGTTCACCGCAGAATAACCATTTTTATTCAAATTCATATTTGGATTTTGATTTATCATAATCCAACAAGTGGCATAATGAAGAAAACATTGGACAAAATAAAATTTGTTAGAAACAAACAAATTAACTATGAGAAATTTTGTTAAGAATCCACGCTAACTGTTTCTAGCTAACTGTTCCTAGCTAACTGATTACATTTTATTTATCGCAGTTTATTTATCGCAATTTTATTATCGCAATTTTATTTATCGTCATTTAATTTCTGTTATTTACTTTACGCACTTTATTTATCGTCATTTAAATTCTGTTATTTATTTTACGCACTTTAAATGTCGGGACACGTATACAAGGTTTGACATATCATATCGACCCATCTAAATATATTATTTGGAATAACCATAGACACTCTATATGCAGTAATGCGGGAGTTAGCTATACAGGATTGAGGTTGATTCTACAATAATATATATAGTTTGAGTTGTGATCGAGTCTGAGACATGTACACGGATCACGATATGTATTAATTAATTAGAATATTATATAGTAAACTATATATGAATTATTATTTGTACATTGCTAACTGTGGATTATCGACTGAGGACTATCAACATTGGACAATTAAAATGAATTAAAATATTGATTATAACATATGAAACTAAACAATTCTTCAAGTTTGCCACTTGATTTCATCTTAAACCTCATTGTATCTCGACGATTACAATCTGCGTTCAAGCCTTTCGTGATTCTTGAAAACACCTCAATCGAGAGGATGAACCAACAACACTTCATCAACGTAAGAAGATATTGATGCATATAGTTATGCACTTGAAAACTCTCGGAACCTGAGTAAACGTTTAACACGTATCTGTGATAGCTCCTTTGGCGTTGTTATTACCGAAATTAATTTTACAATCCCTCTCCAAATTAGCAAATTTCGTCACAGCTCCAGCAAATCAACTTCGACTCTTCGTTTGAAACAACCTTATTATAACTATGTTATATATGCGTGCTCTTTTATTGTTACCGGGGAACCTTTCATATTCCACCATGTTACCATCCGCGTTTAATCATCTAAAAACACAATTCTCTTGAAACTACTTCGGAATGATAACCGGTGATTCAGATATCGTAGCATTAAATGCAGAGGAAACAGAAAAAAAAATTGTAGATGGTCTAAACGGACAACAGTTTGATGATAAAGAATAGTATGTTGGAAAAGCTCAGAAAAGTTAGAACTGGAAAACGGATTGAGCTAACCACGAAGGAGACCAAGGATAAACACAAGGACCATACCATATATTCAAAGAATCCAGGTAATTCTGGATCCGATGAAACCTTCAACGAATATCTTGCTCCGTACTCATATTAAAATCTTGCGTAAAATCTTTCTTCATCAACCATCAGACTTAGAAATCCCAAAATATCATCATAAATATCTTCGATATTTCTGAGGATATTTTCATAACTCTTCTTGTCCGAAATTTTATACCTCTTCGTGCTATCTGTATTACATTATATTGAAAACTGTTATAGTTTTCAATATTCTGTAACATCTAAGTATAAATTATGAATGAATTCTGGAGAAGTATTGGGGACTGAAGCATGAGTTAGTATAATATAATGACACTTAATCAACGTGATTATATTACAGTAAGTCATGCTGAGTTTCTAAATGGAATATGATGATTCACAGATTATAACGTTATCATGTGTCATGTTACATAACTCTTTCATTCTGATTAACTTCTGAACATATCAAGAAAATATATTCTTGATAGTTTTATTCTCAGTGATTCTGGTAATTTGAAAAATCAAATCGTGCTATCACGTTCCCTGCTGCTTAGAACATTATAATCATTCGAAACTCTATATCTACAAATTTTGGACCACTATTCGCTTGACTTGAAGTCGAGAAAGGAAAACAAAAGCATAGAGCTTTGAAATATAAGGGAGAATATAAAGCCCGATAACAACACATAAATTACAAACCGTTTATATCAATGTTTATCGCAACATAAAGACACGGGAGAATTAAAAACATTATAATCCCAAAGGCGAAGTAGAAGAAAGCATATTCCTCTGGTAGAAGTTGAAAAAGGAGAATGATTGTTGCGATAGTAAGGATGAGGACAAGGATCAGAACTGGATTAAGCATTTTTAGAATCTTTTGGATGTATGAAACAAGAAGGAAAGTATATGAATGGTGAGAATAATGGAACAGAAGAGTTTAATTTATAATGGAAATATCAGACAGAGTAATCGAGGCTGATCACCGTATTTAATTATAGAGATCTTAATTTCCTTACTCGCCGAAGAAACAAATCTTTTAGATTTCGAAGATTTTCTTTTAAATCCCTTGAATTTCAGAATTTAACCGAGACAACTTCAAAAATTAAGACGAACCTTATTTTCTAAATTCAACCCTGACTCTGTCAAAAGTTAAGACGAATCTTTACTTTTCCTATTTCAATCTTTTGCGATAGCTTCACTCATACGCTTCAAGTAATCGAATCATTTTATCTAAATTGCTCACTAATGATAAAACTCAAATTTTCTAACTCGTATGCGTCATGAAAACATACTTATTGTCAGCCATGATGATCCTACTCAAATTTCGGGACGAAATTTCTTTAACGGGTAGGTATTGTGATGACCCGAAGATTTCTGACTAAATTTAAACTTAACTCTTATTTGATTTCGACACGATAAGCAAAGTTTGTAAAGTTGAATCTCAAGAAATTTTAAAGTATTTTTATGAATTCAATTGACCTTCGACTGCTCTCGGCGATTCACGAACAATTAAGTGTATATAGATATGTATGTATGTATATAAAAATAATAATTCAAAATATAATTTGAAGTATTATATTTTATTGTTATTAAAAATTAATAAAATAAAAAAAGTATATTATAATAATTATTATTTAAAATATATCTCTATATATAAATAAAATATATTAAAAATAAATTTTAAATGATTGTAATACTCGTTTGATGTTTCGATGGATATTAAGCAAGTTAAATTCAAACTTATGTAATTTTAAAATAAACGGTGATACAAAAATAAGTTATATAAGTTGTAGGCTTATTAAAAGCATATTTAGGATCTAATTAATTAATTTTAACACTTTTTATATTTTACCCATAAATGAGAGGGACAGTTGATGTAATTTTTATTTAAACAATTTATGATTGAATTTTAAACCATAATGACTAAAATAAATAAATATAATTAATATAAAAATTTGGGAATTTTTCTAAGACTTTTAATCCGCCACTAGTTTACAACGGGGCACGATATTACATCCGAAATTGAGTGTCGGCAGTGTATAGTTAACTTCATCCGTGACTTGTTGAATTATGATTCTATTTCACTGCGTTGTTTTATTGAACTCATATATCATTATCTTTATATATATACACACTAGCATATACATATATCATCACCATCCTTTATATTTTTGTTCTTTCTTCTAAACCGCGATCACCTACACCTACTTGCAACTAAGTTCGATTCTTTCTTTTATCAGCAACTCATTGTTCGATCAACATAAACCCATCATTGACATCATCATCATTCGGCTCATTCGTTTAGTCAAGGATCATCATTTTCATCACTTTTGGAATTTGCCATTTTTGCTCAGATCAAGACTCGCGTATGTTTTTCTTCTTCTTCATTTATATTACATACTTCGTACGATGTATCACCCTTCACCATGGTATCTATCTGTTAAATGTAAGAATCCATAAATAATGTTCGATCACCTTCATGATGAAACTAAAAATTATTTTTCTGTTTTCTTGAACCCATCGACCACCTTTTCATCACCCTCACTAAACCATGGTTCGTTCACCATTAAACCCTCCACCCATTTGAAACCACCATTTACCTCATTTAACCTGTCACCTTACTATCACCACCACTCTCATTAATTTACCATTACCACTAACCACAACAAACACATGTAATTGTTGTAACCATTTCATTTCCATCGAGCAAAACAACAGGAATACACCAGGCCTACTGCACTTTCTTTCTGTCGAAACCACCACCATAAACCGTAACGATCCCATCACCTGCACCACCTTTCATAGTTGTAAAACACTATTGTAAACCCAACAAAAATGCTCGATGTTAATGCTCCAGTTCTGGGTTTAGTGCTACGCTGCTACAGCCTCATTTGGGTTCTGTTTACATAGCTACTGCTGGCCATTTTGTTTCGAACAACCCCAAGCCAAAAGAAAAAAAAAACCGCTACCTTATTAATCGCTACTATCTTATTTATTTTTTTTTTTTTTATGTTTCGTTTCTATATCCTATTGAATAAAGAATGAAAATGCTATGGGTGATAATGATGCAGTTGTGTGTTGATTACCAAGCGAACCCCACCACCTCAAATTATGTCGATCAAATTAAATCACAAGTGGTAATGAGCTGTTGCTTATTTTATCACATACAATCAAATTTAATCATCATCATTGATATTTTTTTTTTATGTATTAGTGACCCCCACTTGCTATCTAACAAATAAGGTGGACCAAGGTTGGTCTCTTTCTTATACACTTGCCAAAACATATGTCTTTTACGCAGAGAATTAGGAAATGTATTACTTGACTTATTGAACTCGGGCCACAGACTTTTAAATGAGGAGATGGGACGGTATTATTTTAGTGCATGAAGGATAGTGGGATGACAAAATGATGGTAGGGTTTTGGAGTGACTAGCTACACGTTTTTCTTTCTTTACTTTGGACAAATTCTCTTTTGTGGTAGGCCAAAGGAGAAGACAACTACATGCGCCCCTTTTCAATTCTTTCGTGTCTGTTTTTATCAAATGGAACATCAGCCATCTATCTAGATTATAATATGATTAGTGGATTTGTTACAAGGGAATTTAAATTACTATGAATGGGCCGAGACCCTTGTGTTCATTAAACAAATTAATTGGGCCGAAAAAGATAATGGTACGGGATATTGATAATGTTTAGATAATAGTAATGATGATGATATTTAGGATACTAATAATAATGATGATAAGGGTGTTGGTTGATAAGATTAAGTGATGCATGATGATGATGACAATGGTGAGGATAATGGCGTATGATAATTAGATATAGATGAAAAAGATGGTAAATATGGTGACGGGATTATGATGTACAATGGCGATGGTGATGATGTAGTTAGGAGAATGATACAAAAACAATGATAATAATAAGAACGGTTATGAAGATGTACGATGACGATATTGATGTTGATGATGACGATGGGTTATGATGATCATAATGCACAAAGATTATGATCACGAAGTAATTATAATAATGATAAAGATGATGTTAAAATGATATACATGATACATGAAATTATAAGCATAATAATGATGAGAATGACGATGGGATTAGGAAGATACTTGAAAATGGTTGATAAAAGAATTTTAGGAACTTAGTATAGTAGAAAATATGAAGCGGAGCATTGGGTTGGGTATTGTGTGTGTTTATTCGAGAGGTCGGGGGTTCGAGCCTGAGCTCGGGCATTTTTTTTTAGAAAAGGAAGAAGAAGGATAATGGTTAAGGATGTCATCGAGTTAGCGGGACGTCGCGGGTTCAAACCCGGACTTGGGCATTTTTTTAAGGGCTACTTCTTTGAGGTAGTTACATATTTATTTATTCATTATTGTTATTATCTTATTATTATCTTTATCTATATCATTATTATTATATTTATTATTATTATTATTATTATTATTATTATTATTATTATTATTATTATTATTATTATTATTATTATTATTATTATTATTATTATTATTATTATTATTATTATTATTATTATTATTATTATTATAAGCTAATACAACTTTTTATTAATATTAATTTACCAAATAACAATTAGTTACATAAAATTATATTTAATACATATAACATATAATGTACTAAAATAACAAATATATCACTAATAATATAAAAATTCGTTCGATTTCAAATATATGTGTTAATATAGATATAAATGATATAGGTTCGTGAATCTGAGGCCAACCCTGCATTGTTCAATATCGTCATATGTATTTTTACTACAAAATACAGAATGTGAGTTTCATTCGCTCCCTTTTTAAATACTTTTGCAATATATATTTTTGGGACTGAGAATACATGCGCTGCTTTTATAACTGTTTTACGGAATGGACACAAGTAATCGAAACTACATTCTATGGTTGAATTATGAAATCGAATATGCCCCTTTTTATTAAGTCTGGTAATCTAAGAATTAGAGAACAGACACCCTAATTGACGCGAACTCTAAAGATAGATCTATCGGGCCCAACAAGCCCCATCCAAAGTACCGGATGCTTTAGTACTTCGAAATTTATATCAAGTCCGAAGGAGGATCCCGGAATGATGGGGATATTCTTATATGCATATTGTGAATGTCGATTACCAGGTGTTCAATCCATATGAATGATATTTTTATCTCTATGCATGGGACGTATGTTTATGAGAAATGGAATTATGAAATCTTGTGGTCTATTAAAATTATGAAATGATTATTTATGTTAAACTAATGAACTCACCAACCTTTTGGTTGACACTTTAAAGCATGTTTATTCTCAGGTATGAAAGAAATCTTCCGCTGTGCAATTGCTCATTTTAAAGATATTACTTGGAGTCATTCATGACATATTTCAAAAGACGTTGCATTCGATTCGTTGAGTTCATCAAGATTATTATTAAGTCAATTATAGTTAGATATTATAAAATGGTATACATGCCGTCAACTTTCGATGTAATTAAATATTGTCTTTTCAAAAACGAATGCAATGTTTGTAAAATGTATCATATAGAGGTCAAGTACCTCGTGATGTAATCAACTGTTGTGAATCGTTTATAATCGATATGGACTTCGTCCGGATGGATTAGGACGGGTCTTCACAAAAATGGGTCCTCAAAGAATGATGGGAATATATGTTGGATATGAAACATCTTCAATCATAAGATATATTGAACCCATGATGGGTGATGTTTTTACAGCACGTTTTGCTGATTGTCACTTTAATGAGACATTGTTCCCTAGATTAGGGGGAGAAATAAAAAATAAAGAAAATGATGTTTCATGGTGTGAACCTCAATTAATGTATCTTGATCCTCGCACAAAAGAATGCGAGACCGAAGTTCAAAACTAATGCATATGCAAGAACTTGCGAATAAATTGCATGATGCATTTACATATACAAAAAGAGTGACTAAATCATATATACCAGCAGCAAATGCTCCTGCTCGAATTGAAATTCCAAAAGCTGGCAATAATGTCACTCTTGAGTCTTTACCACGCCAGAAACGTGGGAGACCAATTGGTTCCAAAGATAAAAATCCTCGAAAAAGAAAATCAGCTGATAATGAGGTAAAAGAAAGTGTTCAAGAAGAACCACAAATCAATACTCCTTCTGCAGAGGAGATTGATAATGTCAATACGGAATTCTCAATCCATTATGCACATTCAAAAATATTATGGAATCGAAATGAAATGAAAAATCTTGATGAGATATTTTCATATAATGTTGCATATGACATCATGAATGATGATGATGATCCAGAACCAAAATCTGTCATGGAATGTCAAAATAGACATGATTGGGATCATTGAAAAGGAGCAATACGAGCTGAATTTGAATCGCTCAATAAAAAAAAGTTTCCGGATCTATCATTCTCACACCTAAAGATGTGAAACCTGTGGAATATAGATGGGTTTTTTGTGCGAAAAAGAAATGAGAAAAATGAAGTTACAAGGTATAAAGCTAGACTTGTAGCTCAAGGTTTTTCTCAAAGACCAGGAGTTGATTATGAGGAAACTTATTCTCCTGTTATGGATGCAATTACTTTTAGATACTTAATCAGTCTGACAGTTTCTAAAAATTTAGAAATGCATCTCATGGATGTTGTGACTGCTTATCTATATGGATCACTTGATAGTGATATATATATGAAGATACCTGAAGGATTTAAGGTATCAGAAGCAACCAATGCAAAATCCAAAGAAATGTACTCAATCAAGTTACAAAGGTCTTTATATGGGTTGAAACAATCGGGTCGCAAGTGGTATAAACGATTAAGTGATTATTTGATAAGCAAAGTGTAGTGACCCGAACTTTTCCATGTTTATATATATTAAATGAAATTGATACTTATATGATTAAGTGTTTCCAACATGTTAAGCAATCAAACTTGTTAAGACTTGATTAATTGAAATAGGTTTTATATAGACAATTGACCACCCAAGTTGACCGGTGATTCACGAACGTTAAAACTTGTAAAAAACTATATGATGTCATATATATATATATATATATATATATATATATATATATATATATATATATATATATATATATATATATATATATATATATAGTTAACATGGTATTATGATAAGTAAACATATCATTAAGTATATTAACAATGAACTACATATGTAAAAACAAGACTACTAACTTAAGGATTTCGAAACGAGGCATATATGTAACGATTATCGTTGTAACGACATTTAATTGCATATATATCATATTAAGATATATTAATACATCATAATATCATGATAATGTAATAATTTAACATCTCATTTGATATAATAAACAATGGGTTAACAACACTTAACAGGATCGTTAACCTAAAGGCTTCAAAACAACATTTACATGTAACGACTAACGATGACTTAACGACTCAGTTAAAATGTATATACATGTAGTGTTTTAATATGTATTCATACACTTTTGAAAGACTTCAAGACACTTATAACGACCCGCCAAAATCGCTATTGACGCAGTACGTTATTCACCGGTTTCATTGCGAGGTATTGACCTCTATATGATACATTTTGTAAACATTGTATTCTTTTGAAAAGACACACCATAAATGAATATCTAAATCCAAGGCTTTCGACATCTGATGATTTCTACATATAGACAATCACCGTAAATAATAGTTTACAATAATACATCCGTTGACAATACAGTCAAAATAAGATACATGGTGATGATTTTGTGAATGCAAAGTTTTCTCTAATAAAGCATGTATGACTCCATGCACATAGCTTGTATAACGTATAAGCAAACAGCGAAAGACTTCTAGAGACCTGAGAATAAACATGCTAAAAAGTGTCAACACAAAGGTTGGTGAGTTCATAGTTTTAATATTGCGCATAATCTGTATATAGAGGTGGATCACAAGATTTCAGTTGTTTCATCCAGAAACGTGTATCAAAATATTCTACAAGATTGATCACCCTGGTAACTAAACTTTAACATTTATATAATAAGTACCCCTGTTTTAACATACATGCAACCAACATGTACAATACACGCAAACCATCGTGTACTAACCTCAAATAGCATACGTATGTTTTATAGTTCAGGCTAGGGTTTCTATACCTGGAACATACGGGGATGTCAAGCCCTATGGATCCATATATAACTACTCGCGCCCATAAGTTCTTATAACCGGCAGTTATTAGTTACCAAAGCTAAGGGATTTTCGGTTCAAACTCAATGTAGAATTTAGTATGTACTTGTATCCATTGCGTTTAAAATAAAGTGCATGTATTCTTAGCCCAAAAATATAGATTGCAAAAGCAATTAAAAAGGGAGCAAATGAAACTCACCTGACAACTTCAGAAATAAATCACATAGATGTGATCGAATATCGGAATGCAAGTAACCGTAGACCTCAACCTAGAGAACATATGTTGGTCAATAAGTGTCTAATAAGCTAGGTCGGTCCACAGGGTAAGTATAGTCCTATTGCTCAAGTCCGACTCATAAATTTAGCAAAGTTTAGCAAAAGTCAACAAAAGTCAACAGAAGTCAAAGTAAGTCAAACGCAAGTCAAACGCAGTCAATATGGTCAACACAAATAAACAATCTCATAATATTACACAAGTTGGTCAAATAGTCAAACTTAGGTTATCTATTTTTTCTTAGAAAAAAAATATTATTTACATATATGTATTTTTTAGGTATTTTGTAGCTGATTTCGGATCCCACCAATTTTGATATAATACTTTAGGTCATGACCATTGGAAAGTATATCATTCCACCTTTCTATAGACAGTTTATTTTATGAAAACGGAGTTACGATTTGAAAGTTATGGCCTCGCGAAAACAGCCTCCCGAAACATAAACTGCTGATAAAATGTAAACTGCTGATAAAATGGCTAGTGTTCAAAATCAGCAACGATTACCCATTTTCACGCTTGTTTTAATCCTGTTTAGACTTAACAAAATTATACATATAACATATCATTTTAAAGCATGCCGTAAATACTTTCAATACCAATTAACAGTTTTTATCCAGACTTAACTGATTTCAACTTACGAGTCCGTAAAGTAGACCCAAGAGTCATTTTTAACACTTCACCAAAACTAAAAGTCAGCCCCAGCATCCTGTTTTCAGGCTCGTTTTAAACTAGTTTTGACTCGACAAAATCATACATATCTTATATCATTTTAAAGCATCTCATATCTACTTTCTGACCCAATTAATAGCTTTCGCCATAACTTAATCATTTATAATTTACGAGCCTACAAAGTGAGCCCGAGAGTCATTTTGACACTTTCACTAAAATAATAAAAACTTTTCATTGACAACTCAAATTCCAAACCATAATACTTGAGCATGTAAAAATCATGTCATAAGTTTAAAAATGATATTTTAGACGTGTTACATACCTTTGATCCTCAAAATTTCGCATATTGGTCAAAGTAGACGCGTATGACTCAAATGGGTCAAAAATACCAATTTTGATCAAAACATGCCAAAAATCATTTTTAAAACATTACAAACTTCAAACTTACTTAAATTGATATATCGGACGTGTCCTCGGTGCCCGTTACCTATTTTGACACTTTTTGGCTTAAACGGGTTAAATGTCCAAACGGACGGTTTAAATTACATGGTTTATACATATACAAAATTACCACTTTAGAACATCCCACACTATATGAAATAGTTAATATAAGTGTATTAAGTTCATACAAAAAGTTTCAAGTCTCAAGTATTGGTCATTATTTTTATAACCCAAAACATTTGCAAAAACACAAGTTTAAAACAAGGTTTACACCAGCAACTTCTGTAATTTTTAGAAAAATCATCGCAACTCCAAATTAGTCACCGCCAATTGGAGATGCGGCGTTTTTAAGTGGAGAATCTACCCAATTTTTCGTATAGTCTGATTTGTCCCAGAAAAGCCCCAGTTACAGAATACGTTAAACTATGTTCGTGCAGTTTTCAGAAATCAAACAGCATTTTTATTAACATGTACCAAACTTTGAACGAGCGTAAAAGTCTAAAGAAAATTCGAATCGACCCGATTCTTGAGTCTAATATCAGTGGTTTTTCAAGTCCAACAACCCTATGAACTTATATTATCAGTTATATGTCATTTAGCATGCCAAAAACGTTCACCTTTAATTATACAAAAACATAACTTCAATCGTTCATAACTTAAGTTCTATAAATCGAAAACATATGATATCTAAACGAAAAGTTAATAATTTTTTAAGCTCTTTTCAAATATTATCATGCCAAGAACAGATTGTAAACTCAACTTTCCCAGATTAGCAATATCAAATATGAATTTTCAAACCAAAATCAATTAATTACAATTTTTGATCTAGAAATCGAAATCGCGCAATATCTATATGAAAAATTAACTACTCTTCGATAGCAATTCAATTATGAACTTTGATTAACTGTATTTAACATGTAAGAATGAGTTCATATCAGTTCAAAAATGGGATTTCATTATAACTACTCAAATGATCAATTAAACACCATTTCATTTGTAAATATTCAAGGACTTGAGCACTAGACACTATATCTACCCTAATATGTATCAAAAATATGAAAACTCAAAAATTAGAGTTTTTAAAACTTACCCTAATCAAGAAATTATTGGTACAGATGTGTAGAGCTCTTCGAGAGGAGTCCGAATATGTAAACGATTTTATGATCAAGTGATTTCTTGAAGGTGTTTTTGAGGAAGGAAGATCGATGAAGATGATGAATAGTAGATGGGTGTTCTTAAGAGAAAAATTGTGTACATGGTTGTTTGATGAAATGAATCTGATATAGATAATATAGATAAGATAGAGTCACGGGTAAATATCTATCTCAATAATAGATATCACGGGTATTAACTGTATAGTCACGGGTATAGATATATCATGGGTGTAATATTAAATAAACACGGGTTATAAATTTTTGTAGTCACGGGTTTAATAGTAAGAAATATAGATATAATATATAGTCAAGGGTAATTAACAATGGCATTTACGGGTATCCCTGAAATATATATATTAGATATATATTAGATTTTTATCCGTTATCTAAAACCCAATGTATTTTGTCTTAACATGTTTCTGTGATTGATAAATTTTATTTTTAAAAAAAATACATCTATGCATATTGTTCGAAACCTTTTATATTTAATTCCAGTCAATTATTAAGATTATGTTTAAATATCACTATAATATTTAAATTATATGATAGAGTAATTATAATGTTTATAAGTCATGTGTTACGCAAATTATGGGAGTAGTTGGCAAGTGGGTTGCGAATTTTTATATCCATTATATAATATAAAATATTATAATAATAAATTGAATTATTAGTTTGAATTATTAAACCGAATTATTAATTTGAATTATTAATTCATTTATTAGTTTGAATTATTAGTGTATAAAACTATATATCTAGAAACGTTCACATAATACACGTATAAATACTTGTTGAATAAAGATATAAGTATCATCATCCTACTTAATTAAAATGATTTTCAAAACTCAATTGTTATATAACCTAATTATTAAAATTAATAATCATACATTTTGTTGTCTTAAAATATATATATTTTTTTTCGTTTCACTAACCGTAGTGTTTTTTAAAAAAAAAATGTAACCAATATTAATAGTTGTATATTATAAAAAAAAAATTTACATATAAAATTGTAGATTTTAAGTAACGGTTGTTATGTTTTTAACGGAAAGTTAACGGAAAAAGTCGGGTTATTACAACACTTATCAAAATACTTCTACTTAACAAAAATGCTTACAATTACATCCTCGTTCAGTTTCATCAACAATTCTACTCGTATGCACCCGTATTCGTACTCGTACAATACACAGCTTTTAGATGTATGTACTATTGGTATATATACTCCAATGATTAGCTCTTAGCAGTCCATGTGAGTCACCTAACACATGTGTGAACCATCATTTGGCAACTAGCATGAAATATCTCATAAAATTACAAAAATATTAGTAATCATTCATGACTTATTTACATGTAAACAAAATTACACATCCTTTATATCTAATCCATATACCAACGACCAAAAAAACCTACAAACACTTTCATTCTTCAATTTTCTTCATCTAATTGATCTCTCTCAAGTTATATCTTCAAGTTCTAAGTGTTCTTCATAAATTCTATAAGTTCTAGTTTCATAAAATCAAGAATACTTCCAAGTTTGCTAGCTTACTTCCAATCTTGTAAAGTGATCATCCAGCCTCAAGAAATCTTTCTTATTTACAGTAAGATATCTTTCTAATACAAGGTAATACTCATATTCAAACTTTTATTCAATTTCTATAACTATAACAATCTTATTTCGAATGGAAATCTTACTTGAACTTGTTTTCGTGTCATGATTCTGCTTCAAGAACTTTCAAGCCATCCAAGGATCCTTTGAAGCTAAATCTATTTTTCTCATTTCTAGTAGGTTTATCCACAAAACCTGAGGTAGTAATGATGTTCATAACATCATTCGATTCATATATATAAAACTACCTTATTCGAAGGTTTAAACTTCAAATTACTAGAACATAGTTTAGTTAATTCTAAACTTGTTCGCAAACAAAAGTTAATCCTTCTAACTTGACATTTAAATTCAACTAGACACATATTCTATATCTATATGATATGCTAACTTAATGATTTAAAACCTGAAAATACGAAAAACACCATAAAACTGGATATACGCCGTCGTAGTAACACCGCGGGCTGTTTTGGGTTAGTTAATTAAAAACTATGATAAACTTTAATTTAAAAGTTGTTATTCTGGGAAAATGATTTTTCTTATGAACATGAAACTATATTCAAAAATCATGGTTGAACTCAAAGCGAAAGTATATTTTCCAAAATGGTCATCTAGACGTCGTTCTTTCGACTGAAATGACTACCTTTACAAAAATGACTTGTAACCTGTATTTCCGACTATAAACTTATACTTTTTCTGTATAGATTCATAAACTTAACTTCAATATGAAACCATAGCAATTGGATTTCACTCAAAACGGATTTAAAAATAAGAAGTTATGGGTAAAACAAGATTGGATATTTTTGCTTGTTGTAGCTACGTGAAAATTGGTAACAAATCTATATTAATCATATCCTAGCTAACTTGTATTGTGTTATACATGTATTCTAATATATTATGTAATCTTGGGATACCATAGACACGTATGCAAATGTTTTGACATATCATATCGACCCATCTATATATATTATTTGGAACAACCATAGACACTCTATATGCAGTAATGTTGGAGTTAGCTATACAGGGTTGAAGTTGATTTTAAAAATATATATACTTTGAATTGTGATCTAGCCTGAGACTTGTATACACTGGGTCGTGAATTGGGTCAAGATAATATATATCAATTTATTTTCTGTACATCTAACTATGGACAACTAGTTGTAGGTTACTAACGAGAACAGCTGACTTAATAAACTTAAAACATTAAACCGTATTAAAAATGTTTTAAATATATTTTGAACATACTTTGATATATATGTACATATTTGTTATATGTTCGTGAATCGACCAGTGGCCAAGTCTTACTTCCCGACGAAGTAAAAATCTGTGAAAGTGAGTTATAGTCCCACTTTTAAAATCTAATATTTTGGGATGAGAATACATGCAAATTTATAAATGTTTTACGAAATAGACACAAGTAAATGAAACTACTTTATATGGGTGAATGATCGAAGCCGAATATGCCCCTTTTAGCTTGGTAGCCTAACAATTTGGGAACATACCCCCAAATTTGTGAAGACCTGTCCTAATCCATCCGGACGAAGTCCATATCGATTATAAACAATTCACAACAGTTGATTACATCGCAAGGTACTTGACCTCTATATGATACATTTTACAAACATTGCATTCGTTTTGAAAAGACAATCTTTCATTACATTTAAATTTGACGACATGTATACCATTTCATAACATATCTTACTATAATTGATTTAATAATAATCTTGATAAACTCAACGACTCGAATGCAACGTCTTTTGAAATATGTCATGAATGACTCCAATTAATATCTCTAAGATGAGCAAAAGCACAGCGGAAGATTTCTTTCGTACCTGAGAATAAACATGCTTTAAAGTGTCAACCAAAAGGTTGGTGAGTTCATTAGTTTAACATAAATAATCATTTCATAATTTTTAATAGACCACAAGATTTCATATTTCCATTTCTCATAAACGTACGTCCCATGCATAGAGACAAAAATATCATTCATATGGATTGAACACCTGGTAACCGACATTCACAATATGTATATAAGAATATCCCCATCATTCCGGGATCCTCCTTCGGACATGATATAAATTTCGAAGTACTAAAGCATCCGGTACTTTGGATGGGGCTTGTTGGGCCCGATAGATCTATCTTTAGAGTTCGCGTCAATTAGGGTTTCTGTTCCCTAATTCATAGATTACCAGACTATATAAAAAGGGCATATTCGATTAGATAATCCAACCATAGAATGTAGTTTCGATCACTTGTGTCCATTTCGTAAAACAATTATAAAAGTAGCGCATGCATTCTCAGTCCCAAAAATATATATTGCGAAAGCATTTAAAAAGGGAGCAAATGAAACTCACACATATAAATATTGTAAAACATTTAATAAAGCATTTGCATGTATTCTCAGCCCAAAAACGTAAAGAGTAAAAAGGGCAAATGAAACTCACCTAATGTATTTTGTAGTAAAAATACAAATGACGACATTAGACAAACTGAACAATGCAGGGTTGGCCTCGGATTCACGAACCTATATCATTTGTTTATATATTAATACATATACTCGTAATTAAATAAATTTATTTATTATTAGTTGTGTATTTGTTATATTAATAATTTATAAGTTTCATTATTTATTTATACATTTTTATTTTATGTAATTATAGATTATTAATATAATTAAGTTATATACTTTGAATATGTCTTTGTATACAAAAATCTTTATTTGACACCTATAATCTTTACAACGTTAGTAATACTATTATTTATATATTACATATTTAATTTGTATATATATATTTGAAAATGATTATTATTTGTATAGTTATACACACACACACACACACACACACACATATATATATATATATATATATATATATATATATATATATATATATATATATATATATATATATACTTTATTGGTTATATACATAAATATTTATATAAAGATTGTTAATATAATTAATTCATACCTTCATATAATATTATTTATAAGTATATTATAAATACATATATAATATTAATACTAGTAATTAAAAGTTGCATTTGATTATGATAATATTAATATTAGCATTTCTTATAATAATAATAATAATTATAATAAGAATCATAGTTATAATAGTGGTGATATTAATAATAATACTAGTAGTAATATTGGTTTTACTGTTAATGGCAGTTATGATAACGATTTTAATACTTACATAATAATAATACTACTGATAATAATATTACTCATGTCATAATTATCACTTCTATTATTTATAAAAATACATTAACACCAATATTTTCGAAAATGATAATAATAATAATACTAACAACTTTAAATATAATGATAATATTAATAATAATGTTCATGTTATTTTTAATCATAATAACTATAATAATTAAAATTCTAATAATAACTAGTAATAATTACGTTAATACATAATAACAATAATAATGATAACAATATCAATATAAATAATAATAATAATAATAATAATAATAATAATGATAATTTTTAGAAAAAATAGAACTACCTCATAAAGGGTTTAAAAAAATGATTGTCACTAGCAGGAATCGAACACAAGACCTCCCGCTTATACACAAATTCCCTAAACCACGGCTCCATTTATGTTTTTCTCAAACATATTGCATCCCAATTTTATTTATTTAAATTCTGTCTGATTTCCTCTACTTCTTCTTCTTCTCAAAACCAAGACCAAGGAATTCAAAACCATATTAACAACCATCAACTGTTTTGATTTAGGGCGTGATATAAAAATAAATACAACTAGTATTGTGTAGTTGGATTAATCAGAAAACAAAACAAAAATAAATAAATTTAAAAGCTGCATAACAGCTCACGAAGAACACACACAGCTCATAACTTGATTTCAAAATCTAAGATGTTTTAGACCACAATTCTTACATGAAATAGTTTGAAAAACACTCCTGGAAACTTTCTGTAAGCTCAATTGAAACTGAATCATCAAATTGACTTCGAATTTTGCTATGAACAACCCGTTTGACTTTTTGAAATAAAAGTTTGACTCAAAAATTCAGGTTTGATATAAATAATTGGAACTTGGGCTTTTGCAGATAGATTAAATAAAAGTTTCTTAACAACACTGCATTAACACATTTTGAAATTTTATTCGAAATCGAAGCTTTTAAATTTTAAGTCAAGAACAGAGGTTGAACGGGTGTTCTTGCTTTTCTGTTTAATAATTTAATTGGTACGAGTGGTTTTAAATTGATAAATGAATATGATGAAGGAAAAGTCATTTGATTTATCTCCAATACATGATTTGCTCAATTGATTTAATAGCACAAGGGTCGACAGAAAAAGTTTATCAAGTACAGAAATAAAAATAAAATAAAATAAAAATAAATAAATAAATAAAAATTGAAAGAGATGTTAAACCAATTTTGGATTCATTCATTTGTTAAAGTTATCTGATTTGTACGACTTATTTCAATCAGCTATAGTTAAGGAAAAAATGATATGTACAGATTCTGATTTACAGTGTATTTGATATGCTTTTATCTATAAACTTAATTTTTTTTATAAAACTAATTCTATTATTATTAAATAATAAAAATTCTGTTTATTATTAATAATAATAATATAATACTACTATTAATATTAATGATCTAAAAAAAATAACAATATTTAAAATAACAACATTAATAGTTATAATCATGTTCTTAAATGATAGTATTAATAATGGTATTAATACTTTGGATTTCTGATATATATAACAATACTAGTATTAATAATAATATTATCGAGACAATACAGATTATAATAAAAGTAATAATAATTCTTAATAATACAACTAACAATTATCATAATTGTATAACAATAATAATGTGTGATAAGGAAAATAATAACAAATAATTATAATAACTTAATATTATAATTTTACTACCAATTTTAATGATAAATTAAATGTATTAATTTATCCATTATATTAAATAATTTTATATTGATATTAACATTACTATAATAATATTGATATAACAATTTATACATATCAAATTTAATATATATATATATATATATATATATATATATATATATATATATATATATATATATATATATATATATATATATATATATATATATATATATATATATATACTATATATTAAACTAATCTATTAATAATACAGATATCAAGATTAATAATGAAAGTAATATAATAACATTAATATAATAATTATATTCAACTTGTAATTAAATTTAATATAAAAATATTACATATGTCCTCTTTAAGATATATATATATATATATATATATATATATATATATATATACATATATACATAACAACATATTTTGAGCATTTAATTTATATCTTACAACAATATAATAATAATTATCCATAGAATTTTATATTTGATTTGTCAATAATTATATATCTTATATTTACTACTATATACATACAATATCAGCTATGCATAAAAAGTCCTATATACATATTTAGAATTAGGTTAATTATTTTATATCTTATTTTACATATTTAACTTAAATGTTTATATTATATTTTATTCTTTCCAATTATTATTATATGTATACTTACATTTATATACATATATTATAACATACATATAATATTAATTGTGTACAGGATTCATATAAATATATTTATATATATTTATTTTTAGTAATATCTTATTTATTTTGTATATTACTCTACATATTTAATTCAAATGATTAATGGTATTATATTCATTTAATTAAATATATACACTTATATACAATTGTTCGTGAATCATCGAGCATGGTCAGAGGGTAACTGAATTAATGTAAACAGTTCAAAATTTTTAAGACTTCATTATTACAGACTTTGCTTATCGTGTCGGAAACATATTAGAATTAAGTTTAAATTTGGTCGGAAATTTTCGGGTCGTCACAGTACCTACCCGTTAAAGAAATTTCGTCCCGAAATTTGAGTGAGGTGGTCATGGCTAACATTAAAAATGTTTTCATGACGAATATGAGTTGATAAATGGATTTTATCACCATTGAATAATTTGGATAAAATGATTCGATTACTCAAAGCGTATGAGTGAAGTTATCACAATAGATTGAGATAGAGACTTAACTTTTGATGTAGTTATGATTGAATTTAGAAAATAAGGTGCGTCATAACTTTTGACGTCGCCTTGGTTGAATTCCGGAATTTCAAGGGATTCAAAGAAGATCTTCGTAATCTAAAGGATTTGATTCTTCGGCGAGTAAGGAAAATTAAGATCTCTAAATTTAAATACGGTGATTCGCCTATATTACTCTGTCTGATATTTCCATTATAAATTTAAGCCCTTTCGTTCCCTTGTTCTCACCATTTCTATACAATCCTCAAATTTAAAAGGTTATGAAAATGCTTAATCCAATTCTAAACCTTGATATATTTTCCTAATTATCATTTCTGTCATCCTTCTTTTTAATCTTCCACCTGAAAATCTGTTTACTTTAATATAACTTTGGGGTGATACTATTCTTAATTATACCATGCCTTTATATTGTTATTCGTATTAATATCCACGGTTTGTAACCTCCGGGTTGTGATTGAGCTTTATATCTTCTCTTACATTTTAGAGCTCTTTGCCTTTTTATTCTCCTATCGACCTCTAGTAAAGCGAGTAATGGTCCAGAATTCGTAAGTATGGAGTTTCGAATGATCTTAATGTTCTAAACAGGAAAGAACGTATTAGCACGATTTGATTTGTCAAATTACCAGAATCACTAAGAATAGAACTGTCAAGAATATACTTTCTTGATGTGTTCAGAAATTTAGCAGAATGAAAGAGTTATATAACATGGCACATGATGACGTTATGATCTGTGAATCATCACGTTCCATTTAGAAATTCAGCATGACTTACTGTAATATAATCACGTTGATCAAGTGTCATTATATTATACTAACTCATGCATCAATTCCCAACATTACTTCAATAACATTCATATTTTTAAGCTCGAAAGTTTACAGAATATAGAAACTCACAGTTTCTATATGATGTAACACTGGTAGCACGATGAGATTAATGATTTCAGATAAGAACAGTTATGAACATATCTTCAGAAATATGGAGAATATTTATAATAAAAGATACGATGATATCTTGAGATTTCTAATATCGATGGATGATGAAGAAGATTTGTCCGCAAAAGTTTGGAGTCAGAAGCAAGGTATTCGCTAAAGATTTCATCAGAAACAGATTCATCAGAATTCTTAATGTACAAGTTTAGTCTTTGTGATTTGTTCAGAGACTCCTTCTTATTTTGCTCAATCAGTTTTTCAGTTTCAAACTTTTTCAGAATTTTACCAACATACTATTCTTTATCAACAAACTCATGACGGTTAAGGTCGTTTACGGTTTTTGCTGCTTCATTCAGCTTTTTCAACATTATGTGTATTGATTCGCATACTGGGTGTTTTTTTTTTTTCTTCAGAGTTTCAGAATGGAAGATCATAATTTTAGGAGATAATTGTTATATGTATACATATAACTATTGATGTATAAATGCTACTAGATTCGAAATACTGATTGCTAATTCTCGGAAATTAGTATGGCAATTATTGTTACAGGGTATAGATGAATACACGATGGGGTTTCAAAGAATATAATGATTTTTCGGGAAGTCCAAATTCATTGATGTTGCTGGTAAGTTTACTGCTAATGTGGTGGAATATAAACGGTTCTCTGGTAATGATGACGACAGGCAATCTTATATATCGAAGTTATAATAAGGTTGTTTCGAACGAAAAAAAAATAAAAAGAAAAAAAAATAATAAAAAAAAAATCGAAGTTGACTTGTTGGAGCTGTGACAAAATTGGATAATTTGGAAAGAGATTGCAAAGTTATTTTTCGGTAATAACAACGCCAAAGAAGCTAGCACAGATATGTGTTAAACGTTTACTCAGGTTCCGAGAGTTTTTCAGTTGCATAACTATATGCATCAATCTTTTCATCCGTAGATGAAGTGCGGTTGGTTCATCCTCTCGATTGAGATGTTTTCAAGAATTATGAAAGGTTTGAACGCGGATTGTAATCGTCAAGATACAAATGAGGCTGAAGATGAAATCAAGTGGCAAACTTGAAGATTTGTTTAGTTTCATATGTTATAATCAATATTTTAATTCATTTTAATTGTCCAATGTTGGTAGTCCTCGATTGATAGTCCACAGTTAGCAATTTAACAATTCATATATAATTTAATATATAATATTCGAATTAATTAATACGTATTGTGACCCGTATACATGTCTCAGACTCGATCACAACTCAAATTATATATATTATTGTAGAATCAACCTCAACCCTGTATAGAGAACTCGATCATTACTGCATATAGAGTGTCTATGGTTATTCCAAATAATATATATAGATGCGTCAATATGATATGTCAAAACCTTGTATACGTGTCCCGATATTTAAAGTGCGTAAAAATAAATAACAGAAATTAAATAACGATAAATAAAGTGCGTAAAGTAAATAACAGAAATTAAATGACAATAAATAAAATTGCGAGAATGTAAATTGCGATAATTAAATTGCGATAAATAAAATGTAATCAGTTAGCTAGAAGCAATTAGCTAGGAGCAATTAGCTAGGAACAGTTAGCGTGGATTCTTAACAAAATTTCTTATAGTTAATTTGTTTGTTTCTAACAAATTTTATTTTGTCAAATGTTTTCTTCATTATGCCACTTGTTGAATTCTGATAAATCAAAATCCAAATATGAAATTGGATGAAAATGGTTATTCTGCGGGGAACGGATTCGTATATCTGTGGATGTAAGTTGGATGGTAAATGACTGTTGAATCAGATTCGAAGAACGTACAATGTAACTTATTAATGTGAAATCTAAATATTTCTCGGGTATTACCTACCCGTTAAAATATTTTCACCATTAACAGTTTGTACAAAAGAATTTTTAATTAAAATCTTTATGAAAACATATATACATATATATTTTCTTCAGATGTAATCATGAATTTAATGAGCTAATATGATATTAAACTCATTTGATTTATCGTTAGAACAAGAATATATAATCTCTAACATATTAGAGATTACATAATCACCATGTCGAACGAAAATAAAATAGATAGAACCATACGTAGAACGATGATTATACTCGAGGTACAGAATAAGATGTCGAAGCTGGTGGTGCGGATGTTGTTTTTGGTGGTACTAATGCTGTTGGTGCTAAGATTGGTGATGTTACTGGTGTTGGTGATACTGATGGTGCTTGCAAATTGTGTACCATGCTCTCTAAAGTTAACACTCGAGCTCGAAGTTCTTTAACTTCTTCTACTAACCCTGGTTGGTTATCAGTGTGAGGTAGAGATCGGATATCTTCTCTAGTTCCGTAAATGGTAGTCTTAAGACGAAAAATTCTGGCAAAAAGGGTATAAACGGTGTTGCGAACAGGTTCACCGGTGAGCGGGTCGAGTACTCCAAGGTTAGGTGGTAGATTCGGTTCATGATATGGAGTACCTTCTTCCCTTTTCCATAGGGTGAGTATGTCGCGAACCCACCCCCATTTTCTCCAGTAATCACGGTAGTTGATTGGTTGGTGTGCTCCTGTCACGCTGTCTTCGGAGTCAGAGGAACTTGGTCGATTCGTAGAGGCCATCTTACGCGATCTCAGGAAAGATTTTTTTTTTTTTTGGCGTGAAGAGTTTAGTGACTGCAATTGATAGTTGGATGGCATTCTCAATGCATAATTTGCATAGATATATATAGTACCAGGATCCCTTAAATTAAGGAGAAATTTACGAGAAATATCAGGCAAGGTCTACAGTAACAGATACGCTAAGATATGAATTGTCAGATACGCTAAGGTATGAATTTTGTCTATACACTATTCATGCAGTCAATGCAGTAAAACGTGTCTAGACTAAGAATAATGAGTAAGTGATTTCCTAAGGATGATACGCAGATGATTTTTGACAAAAATGATAAGCAAAACTTTTGACATGCAGACACGGTCGAAGTCCAGACTCACTAATGCATCCTAACAACTATCAGTTAGACATACTAATGCAAGACCTGGTTCACTAAGACCACCGCTCTGATACCAACTGTGAAGACCTGTCCTAATCCATCCGGACGAAGTCCATATCGATTATAAACGATTCACAACAGTTGATTACATCGCAAGGTACTTGACCTCTATATGATACATTTTACAAACATTGCATTCGTTTTGAAAAGACAATCTTTCATTACATTTAAATTTGACGACATGTATACCATTTCATAACATATCTTACTATAATTGATTTAATAATAATCTTGATGAACTCAACGACTCGAATGCAACGTCTTTTGAAATATGTCATGAATGACTCCAATTAATATCTCTAAGATGAGCAAAAGCACAGCGGAAGATTTCTTTCGTACCTGAGAATAAACATGCTTTAAAGTGTCAACCAAAAGGTTGGTGAGTTCATTAGTTTAACATAAATAATCATTTCATAATTTTTAATAGACCACAAGATTTCATATTTCCATTTCTCATAAACATACGTCCCATGCATAGAGACAAAAATATCATTCATATGGATTGAACACCTGGTAACCGACATTAACAATATGTATATAAGAATATCCCCATCATTCCGGGATCCTCCTTCGAACATGATATAAATTTCGAAGTACTAAAGCATCCGGTACTTTGGATGGGGCTTGTTGGGCCCGATAGATCTATCTTTAGAGTTCGCGTCAATTAGGGTTTCTGTTCCCTAATTCATAGATTACCAGACTATATAAAAAGGGCATATTCGATTAGATAATCTAACCATAGAATGTAGTTTCGATCACTTGTGTCCATTTCGTAAAACAATTATAAAAGCAGCGCATGCATTCTCAGTCCCAAAAATATATATTGCGAAAGCATTTAAAAAGGGAGCAAATGAAACTCACACATATAAATATTGTAAAACATTTAATAAAGCATTTGTATGTATTCTCAGCCCAAAAACGTAAAGAGTAAAAAGGGCAAATGAAACTCACCTAATGTATTTTGTAGTAAAAATACAAATGACGACATTAGACAAACTGAACAATGCAGGGTTGGCCTCGGATTCACGAACCTATATCATTTGTTTATATATTAATACATATACTCGTAATTAAATAAATTTATTTATTATTAGTTGTGTATTTGTTATATTAATAATTTATAAGTTTCATTATTTATTTATACATTTTTATTTTATGTAATTATAGATTATTAATATAATTAAGTTATATACTTTGAATATGTCTTTGTATATAAAAATCTTTATTTGACACCTATAATCTTTACAACGTTAGTAATACTATTATTTTTATATTACATATTTAATTTGTATATATATATTTAAAAATGATTATTATTTGTATAGTTATATATATATATATATATATATATATATATATATATATATATATATATATATATATATATATATATATATATATATATATATACTTTATTGGTTATATACATAAATATTTATATAAAGATTGTTAATATAATTAATTCATACCTTCATATAATATTATTTATAAGTATATTATAAATACATATATAATATTAATACTAGTAATTAAAAGTTGCATTTGATTATGATAATATTAATATTAGCATTTCTTATAATAATAATAATAATTATAATAAGAATCATAGTTATAATAGTGGTGATATTAATAATAATACTAGTAGTAATATTGGTTTTACTGTTAATGGCAGTTATGATAACGATTTTAATACTTACATAATAATAATACTACTGATAATAATATTACTCATGTCATAATTATCACTTCTATTATTTATAAAAATACATTAACACCAATATTTGCGAAAATGATAATAATAATAATACTAACAACTTTAAATATAATGATAATATTAATAATAATGTTCATGTTATTTTTAATCATAATAACTATAATAATTAAAATTCTAATAATAACTAGTAATAATTACGTTAATACATAATAACAATAATAATGATAACAATATCAATATAAATAATAATAATAATAATAATAATAATAATAATGATAATTTTTAGAAAAAATAGAACTACCTCATAAAGGGTTTAAAAAAATGATTGTCACTAGCAGGAATCGAACACAAGACCTCCCGCTTATACACAAATTCCCTAAACCACGGCTCCATTTATGTTTTTCTCAAACATATTGCATCCCAATTTTATTTATTTAAATTCTGTCTGATTTTCTCTACTTCTTCTTCTTCTCAAAACCAAGACCAAGGAATTCAAAACCATATTAACAACCATCAACTGTTTTGATTTAGGGCATGATATAAAAATAAATACAACTAGTATTGTGTAGTTGGATTAATCAGAAAACAAAACAAAAACAAAAAAAAATTAAAAGCTGCATAATAGCTCACGAAGAACACACACAGCTCATAACTTGATTTCAAAATCTAAGATGTTTTAGACCACAATTCTTACATGAAATAGTTTGAAAAACACTCCTGGAAACTTTCTGTAAGCTCAATTGAAACTGAATCATCAAATTGACTTCGAATTTTGCTATGAACAACCCGTTTGACTTTTTGAAATAAAAGTTTGACTCAAAAATTCAGGTTCGATATAAATAATTGGAACTTGGGCTTTTGCAGATAGATTAAATAAAAGTTTCTTAACAACACTGCATTAACACATTTTGAAATTTTATTCGAAATCGAAGCTTTTAAATTTTAAGTCAAGAACAGAGGTTGAACGGGTGTTCTTGCTTTTCTGTTTAATAATTTAATTGGTACGAGTGGTTTTAAATTGATAAATGAATATGATGAAGGAAAAGTCGTTTGATTTATCTCCAATACATGATTTGCTCAATTGATTTAATAGCACAAGGGTCGACAGAAAAAGTTTATCAAGTACAGAAATAAAAAAAAATAATAATAAATAAAATAAATAAATAAAAATTGAAAGAGATGTTCAACCAATTTTGGATTCATTCATTTGTTAAAGTTATCTGATTTGTACGACTTATTTCAATCAGCTATAGTTAAGGAAAAAATGATACGTACAGATTCTGATTTACAGTGTATTTGATATGCTTTTATCTATAAACTTAATTTTTTTTATAAAACTAATTCTATTATTATTAAATAATAAAAATTCTGTTTATTATTAATAATAATAATATAATACTACTATTAATATTAATGATCTAAAAAAAATAACAATATTTAAAATAACAACATTAATAGTTATAATCATGTTCTTAAATGATAGTATTAATAATGGTATTAATACTTTGGATTTCTGATATATATAACAATACTAGTATTAATAATAATATTATCGAGATAATACAGATTATAATAAAAGTAATAATAATTCTTAATAATACAACTAACAATTATCATAATTGTATAACAATAATAATGTGTGATAAGGAAAATAATAACAAATAATTATAATAACTTAATATTATAATTTTACTACCAATTTTAATGATAAATTAAATGTATTAATTGATCCATTATATTAAATAATTTTATATTGATATTAACATTACTATAATAATATTGATATAACAATTTATACATATCAAATTTAATATATATATATATATATATATATATATATATATATATATATATATATATATATATATATATATATATATATATATATATATACTATATATTAAACTAATCTATTAATAATACAGATATCAAGATTAATAATGAAAGTAATATAATAACATTAATATAATAATTATATTCAACTTGTAATTAAATTTAATATAAAAATATTACATATGTCCTCTTTAAGATATATATATATATATATATATATATATATATATATATATATATATATATATATATATACATATATACATAACAACATATTTTGAGCATTTAATTTATATCTTACAACAATATAATAATAATTATCCATAGAATTTTATATTTGATTTGTCAATAATTATATATCTTATATTTACTACTATATACATACAATATCAGCTATGCATAAAAAGTCCTATATACATATTTAGAATTAGGTTAATTATTTTATATCTTATTTTACATATTTAACTTAAATGTTTATATTATATTTTATTCTTTCCAATTATTATTATATGTATACTTACATTTATATACATATATTATATCATACATATAATATTAATTGTGTACAGGATTCATATAAATATATTTATATATATTTATTTTTAGTAATATCTTATTTATTTTGTATATTACTCTACATATTTAATTCAAATGATTAATGGTATTATATTCATTTAATTAAATATATACACTTATATACAATTGTTCGTAAATCATCGAGCATGGTCAGAGGGTAACTGAATTAATGTAAACAGTTCAAAATTTTTAAGACTTCATTATTACAGACTTTGCTTATCGTGTCGGAAACATATTAGAATTAAGTTTAAATTTGGTCAGAAATTTCCGGGTCGTCACAAAATTGACGCGAATCCTAAAGATAGATCTATCGGGCCCAACAAGCCCCATTCTGGAATTTGGAATGCTTTAGTACTTCGAAATTATCATGTCCGATGGGTGTCCCGGAATGATGGGGATATTCTTTATGTATCTTGTTAATGTCGGTTACCAGATGTTCACCGTATGAATGATTTTTATCTCTATGTATGGGATGTATTGAAATATGAAATCTTGTGGTCTATTATTTCGATTGATAGGTTAAACCTATAACTCACCAACATTTTTGTTGACGTTTAAAGCATGTTTATTCTCAGATGATTATTAAGAGCTTCCGTTGTTGCATACTAAAATAAGGACAAGATTTGGAGTCCATGCTTGTATGATATTATGTAAAAACTGCATTCAAGAAACTTATTTTTGATGTAATATATTCTTATTGTAAACCATTATGTAATGGTCGTGTGTAAACGGTATATTTTAGATTATCATTATTTGATAATCTACGTAATGTTTTTTTTAAACCATTATCGATAAAATAAAGGTTATGGTTGTTTTAAAAATGAATGCAGTCTTTGAAAAACATCTCATATAGAGGTCAAAACCTCGCGACGAAATCAATTAATATGGAACGTTTATAATCAATATGAACAGGACATTTCACAAAGGGTATATCAATAATCTAATTTGCCCATGTGTTTTCATTAAGAAAACAACATCCGGATATGTGATCATAGCTGTTTATGTTGATGATCTTAACATCATAGGTACAAATAAAGAGATTCATGAAGCCATTCAACTTCTAAAGAAAGAATTTGAAATGAAAGATCTCGAAAACACCAAGTATTGCCTTGGTTTACAAATTGAGCATATGCCTAATGGTTACTTGTACATCAAACAACATATACTGAAAAGATTTTAAAATGTTTCAATATGGACAAGGCAAAACCATTAAGTACTCCTATGGTTGTTAGATCACTTAATGCTGACACTGATCCATTTCGTCCCTGTGAAGATCATGAAGATATCCTGGGACCAGAAGTACCATATCTTAGTGCAATTGGAGCTCTTATGTATCTTACAAATTGTACAAGACCTGACATTTCTTTTGCAGTTAATTTGTTGGCAAGGTTCAGCTCAGCTCCAACCAAAAGACACTGGAATGGGATCAAACACATATTTCGATACCTTCGAGGAACTACTGATTTAGAATTATTTTATTCTAACGAATCAAAACAAGATTTGGTTGGTTATGCAGATGCAGGTTATTTATCTGATCCACATAAAGCTAAATCTCAAAATGGATATGTATTCCTAAATGGAGGTACCGCAATATCATGGCGTTCTAAAAAACAAACACTTGTTGCAACATCATCAAATCATGCCGAAGTGATTGCATTACATGAAGCTACTCGGGAATGTTTTTGGTTGAGATCATTGACACAATTCATTACTGATTCTTGTGGACTAGAACGCGATAAAAGTCCAACAACTATCTATGAAGATAATGCAGCTTGCATAGCACAGATGAAAGAAGGGTATATCAAAAGTGACCGAACAAAACACATACCTCCTAGATTCTTCTCATACACTCAAAATCTCATTAAGGACAACCAGATTGAAATGAGATATGTGCAGTCCAGCAAAAACTCTGCTCATCTTTTCACGAAAGCACTTCCAACTGCTATTTTCAGAACACACGTTCATAACATTGGCATGAGACATGTTCAAAAGATGTAACAACTGAAGCGATGTCTACTTGAGGGAGAGTCAACTCCATGCTGCACTCTTTTTCCCTTAGCTAAAGTTTTTTCCCACTGGGTTTTCTTTAGCAAGGTTTTTAACGAGGCAGTAACTTACTGTTGATCTCTAACAAAACAAAATTGCTATCCAAGGGGGAGTGTTACGAAAATTACATGTATAGACAATTTTGTTGAATAGTATAGTCAAATATGGATGACACATATATTAATATTTAAATATTGTACAGTGATAATTATGTAGTATATATATGTGTGTGTGGTGCAGAGATAAGGATGCAGAGATACAATTCTTAATATAATTCTCACATATATACTTCTTTCATATTCTCTCTTTTCTTTAATTAGTATTCTATAGCCAAAAACCAGACCACTAAAGGTAGTTATAAGCCTACTGAATTATAACAATATGTAGGTATTGTTCACAAAGTAAGTGAATAGTAATTGATGACATCATGTTAACGTCATCATCAATTATTCTTTTATTTTTTATTTTATATTTCCAATGTAGCATTTTTTGAGATTTTATTTTTCTTTTCTCAACAACATTCAATGTTTAATTTAAATAACTACAGTAAATAAATTATTACTTAATAATGTAAACACAAGTATTACGTGATTATGTAAACAGGTGATTTTTAAAATCGTTGTTAGATACTGGTTGTGTTTTAACTATTTATTCTTTTATTGTGCTATTAGATAATTAACTAGAAAAATAGCGGCCCACACGATGCGGCGGAGCCTTTCAGATTGTGTATTCCTATTTACCGGTATGTTTGGAAACACGTGGTTAGTACTTATATAACCTAAGGACTCCGCGCTTTTAACGCCAGAAAACTGCATAAAAAAGGAACAGAACCATCGATATGGTGTTGTTAGTTTAGGTTGTTTATTATACGTGTACGTATATGTATGAGAAAAATATCCCGAAATATTTAACGTTTTTTTTAAAACAGTCCATTTCGCGCATAGCTAGTTGCGTTGGGTTCGTAAAATTATTTAAAGTTGAACGGTGAAGTCGGAGAAATTTAACTCTCTGCGAGCAGGGAGATATGGCCCATTGAAAATTTGAGTGGAGTTTATTTAAGTTTTTTAATAAAATAATGATTTTATGTTTTTTACCCCTGAAAAATTTGCAAATTCAACATAGTTCGGGGAGATTATTTGAAAATTGGTGGTGTCGTTTTTGTTTGATGGAACGACCAAAATTTGCACTCCCTTTAGCATATGTATAAATTTATGTGGCGTGCGATCACGGGGTTTGCCTGTTCGTACCGAAATTGATAAACGAGGTATTGACCTTCATACAATTAGATGTCCACTATGGGATGAAGGTTTAGAATCTCTAAAACTTTGCACTGTTTAATTGTAAGTGCCTAGTGGAAATTTGGCTTCGGGTATATAATTGGTGGTGCTTAGATGTACCGGTCAGTATGGCGGGTCTGCAGCCTTTGACGGGGTTTCTGCCTCCGCATCTTCTAAATTGGGACATTCGATATGGCAAGCTGTGGAATGTATAACCGGTTATATGATTTGGAAGATGCGTAACGAAAAGGTGTTTAAAGGAAAGAGTTGGAGTGGGCCGGTTGCATTATGTGAGATTCAATCAAAAAGTTTAGAGTGGATTTCACGAAGATTGAAAAAGAAAAAATTGAGTGGTTAGACTGGTTTACGAATCCATCCGTGTTACTGTAACCAAATCCGGTTTTCGTTTTGTTGTATCCGAATAGGTTGGAAACTCTCCAATATATTCTTGTTTAATGTTGTAGTTGTCTGTTATGTGTATCTTTGATGTTGCTGCTGGAAACTCTCTAATATATTCATATTGTTTAATTTTGCAGTTGTCTGTGATGCATCTTTGATGTTGCTGCGTTCGTTTTGTGCAGTTAGCATCACCATCATATTCCCTAACTCGTTGATAAAAGTTAAATCTTAATCATTTCAAGAATAAACTAATTTTGAAAAAAAAAAAAAAAACTCGTAATAAGAAAATAAATTTGAGGACAAAATAATTGAACAGTTTTTGATGACGTCATGTTAACGTCGTCATCAATTATTTTTTTATTTTTTTTACCAAGCTAGCATTTTTTGAGGTTTTCTTTTAAATTCTATACGCCATCCATCGTTTAATTTAAAAAACTAAATAAATATAAATTACTACTTAATAATGTAAACACAAATAGTATCACGTGATTATGTAAAAAAAAGTTGATTTTTAAAATCGTTGTTAGATACCAATTGTATTTTAAGTATTTATTATTTTATTGTTCTATTAGATAATTAATTTGTATTTAGTTTATAACAGTTAATCTAGTACTAACAAAAAAAATTATTTTTAACGCGAATTAGCCTAATTCGTTGATAAAAATTAAACATTAATCATTTTAAGACTAAACTAATTTTTAAAAAGATATACTCGTAATAAGAAAATAAATTCGAGGACAATAAATAGGTGATGGGAATATTCGTGACGTAGATCCCGTTGCTGCTAAGATAGTGGAAGGACCATGTGGATTGGGCTGTCTATCCACTTTTATAAAATAAAAATAAAGTAGTCGTAATTAATAAATTGACTGAATCAGAATTCAGGATTCAGATTCTTTTAACTATTTCTTTTGTATAAACTATAATAAATAAATAAAATGGTTTATTTATTAAGACGTACTGCATACATGTAGACAGCTAAACGTAGTAGATCCTTGCCCACATTGGGGAGGTGAGGGTTCGATTCCCACTAGGTGAGGATTTTCCAAATAATTGGATCCAAAACCATTCTTATCGGGCCCAAATGATCCTTTGGTCCCACGCATGCGAAGATTGAAACAATGACAATGCAGGTTCATTTATCGGGCCTGACATGCTGTGGAGAAATGGGTGATGGTGTTTCGCCAGGCTCCAGTGGGCTACCGGGGACCGCTGGATGGGTTGACAAAGTCAACACAGGGCTAACATGTCCCTGCCGATACACATGTTTATGAAACAACCTAATCGTTTTCATCAATACGTATAAAGTATAAAAAGCTCGTCGCTCTGAGATTAGTTTCCGATTTTACCTGTAAAAGGTTATACTAGTATTGATTTGTTTGAATGTTTACTGTGTTTTTAAAATGTAAATTATATTGTTCTTGATTTATATGATTATTTAAAAGAGAGCATGGTTTATTAGTTTTTTAATTCAATAATTCCAATTGAGGAGCATTTGAAAAAAAAAAAATTTGTTGATTTAAGTATTTAAATGTGTGTTACTTATCTTGATTAAGAAAATTCCACTTCCTTATGAAAACTTATATGTTTATATTTATTTTATATACTACACCGGTAATTTATAATCAATGATATATTACGGATTGATACTAATAATTAAAATTAATAATTAATAATTGAGAAATATTTAATAAAAAAATAATTGATAATTAATTATTTTTTTCGGCGAAAAAAGATATATTATAACGAATAAACTAAGTTCCTTCAGCAAAATGATGATAAGAACCTGTTACAAAAAGTTACATAAAGAGATGATATAAAGGGAAATACAACGACCACGGCATAGCCTGGGTAGCCACCAGGACTTCCAATGAAGCAAGAGGTCACGGGTTCGATTCCCTTCAAGGTAAATACTTGGGGCGAACTCCATTTAGTGACTGATTGACTAGAGGATGCCTTACCTGGTAGCGGTGGAGGCCTGACTTGCCGTTTACCCGGGGTTTACCTGCTAGAGGGGAGTCATTATGGCTCGTCGCTAGGGGGGTTCCTCGTAAAAAAAAAAAAAAAACGACCACATTTGCTTAATCCGAGTAACATAACAAACCGCGATTCAAATCCCATACATAAAATTGATGTTCGTAACACATCTTGAAGATGGTAGTCCATAAAAAAACCTTGAGTTTAATTTGTCGAACAATTGAGGCCCAACATGTTAGGAGGATACAAACAACTAATATGAAAGACACAAATAGATAATTATGATTGATGTCTCCGTAATTAAGAGACAAATAATGTTTGATTGAAATTCTAATCAATGTGTAAAATCAAATCAATAGTTTAAAATAGATTATCAAAATTAATGGTGAGATTATTATTTAAAATAATTATCTAACGGTTGTAATTAAATCCGTTTTACAACACTTTTTAGTATTTTTTTTTAATAACATGTTAGAGAGTCATTGATGGGGGCGAGAGGCCACTCACCCGATTCCGAACCATGTGTTAGAGGAAATTTTGAAGCCACAATAGAAAAACCTCTAGGAGAAACTTCAAATTTACTGTCCAAAAGGTACAATTTGAGATTACTCCCTCTAGACTCGAACCCCCATCCCACGAAATCCAAATACTCGGGTATAACTGCTCTCTCAACGCAAGTGGTTGTTTATATATATTTTATATTAGATAGATTGGTTTAGATCAGTGATACGGCTTATTCGAGATAGTCAATCTCCAGTTAGAAAATAGAAGGAAGAAACAGAAATTTGATTTCAATTAACAAGTATTTGATACTCTTTACATTGTTACCTTCACCCTTTATTACAACAGCTAACCCTAAGGACTTAACAACTGTAACAAACTTTACTCTTTCCTAACTAATTAATCCTCACGTTCCATTTGATAATCCCTTGTCCATTTAGGCTTGATAATCTGCCTCTTGGGCCTTGCTACGTAAATGGGCTCATCAACATTATTAATGGGCTTTTCTTGAACTAGACCATTATCATTTTCAGCCTTATTATTGCCATCGTCTTCCGAATGAACCATGTCCTCATGGTTCAAATTACTTTGAATCAGTTCATTAATCTCATATCTAGCCACGTTGCTTCCTCGTTCGGTAACAATTCCCATTTGACTAACACTTGAGTAATCATCACCCTATTTCACTGAATATCCCTGATGGCTAATACATGTTGTGGAGCTATACACTGGACCACTATAATTATCAGCTTCGGGTAATGGAGAACATAAACTTTGCTCATTTCCTTTGAACTTCTTCAATAAGAACACATGGAAAACTGGGTAGATGCTTGAATGTGTTGACAATTCCAATTTATAGGCAACTGGACCAATCTTCTTTATGAATTTATAGGGATCAAAATACCTTCTGCCGAGTTTTTGATTCATTCTTTTAACCACAGATGGCTGTTGATAGGGATATAATTTTACCCACACCAATTCATTTTCCAAAAATATTTGCTCAGTTCGATGTTGATCTACCACCAATTTCATTTTGGCATTAGCCTGAGTCAATGCTTGTCTCAAAATCTTGACTTTTTCATTTCTCTCCTGCATTAAGCAATGTAAAGCTTCTACATAATTGCCTCGCCCATTTAAATTGACCATGTCCTTATGGTCACCACCTTCTTGTAACTGTTGAAATTCCATTTCATCTATCCAAATTGCTTCTTCAACAAATAACAACTCCCATTTAACCACAATGTGTTGTGACATCAGAATTGAACCAACTGACTTCTTAATTTGCACATGGAAATTGATTCCACTTGGCCTGGATGTTTGTCTCTTGGTCCTGATCTTGTTAGTGGACTCCTTTTGTAATGGACTAACATAACTGGCAGGCTCCTTTTTTAATGGACTAACATAACTCTTAATTCTATCATTGCCTTATCCTTTTAAAAAAAATCATGTCCTCATGGTTCTTAGTATCCTGAATTCCATTCCTGTGAATTGCTCTATCCTTTGACCCATGTTGAGGGGTCAAAATGGGTCCCCTGCAGACTGCTTCCGGTAAAATATGACAAAATACCTTTACAAAAAGCAACTTTACAACTGTTGTAAATTTGTTTATAACAACTGTAGTAAATTTGTTGTGAACTTTAACAAGTTTATGATCCTTATTAACAGGTTCAACCATACCATAAAAACAATATTCTTTAGACTTCCATTTGGGCCACAAGTGTACCATCTCTTTCCTTTTAAATCGATAGTTGAATTTTTGGGTTAATTGAAATTGGCGATGAACAAGTACGCAATAATGATGGATACTCACATCTTCTATTATGTGATCCATACCCCAAGCATAATAGTCCTTTCTCTGTGAATCTTGCACTCCTAATTCATTGATCTTTTCAGCCAATAACATCACATTTTGAGTCACTATAGAGGTAACAACTTTTGGGGATGACTCATCTTGTATCTCAGCTTCTTTGTTGTGAAGAGATGACAAATAATTTGAATCTCTAACCTGATTAATAGTTGAAGTTTCCACTAACCCATACTTTTGATTCCCAAAGTAATTTTTAATAGCCTCAATAATAGGTTCTTTATTTCCATCATTAGATGCAAACGTCTTCGAATACATCAATGAACTCTGACTACAGGACATATCGGTTATATATTCATTATCTTCATCTTTTAGCTCATTACTAACTGCCATTGTACCATTAATATTCTCTTCTACCAACTCCTGATTAGACTCAATCTTGCTTTCAATATCACCCATTCTTTCAAGACTTGAATCTTTAATCTTATAAGAAGATAGTGAGTCCAAATATTTGTTGTCCTTAACATTAGATACATGTACCCTTTCTGCATTAGTCAACTCTAATAGTACTTTTGAAGTTGTATTGTTAGTACTTTTATTACCAGAAATATCAATACTCTTATATGCATTTGGTAAAGATAAAATGCCCCTTTGTTGAGTGTACCACTCAATATTGCCACATTTAGCATTCAGTTTATCTTCATGTGAAGACAGGCCAAAGTGTACCTTGAAAGCTATGACAAAATCTGCCCAAGAATGGACCTGATTAGTCATCTGCATCCATTCAAACCAACTATTTGCAATATCATCCAGATGCATCGATGCATACAACAATTTATGACCTTCTGAAATTTTGTGAAATATGAAGAACTGATTAGCTTTGTTCAACCAATCTGATGGATCTCCACCACTGAATCTAGGAAATTCCATGGTAGGTTTTTTCGAATTGAATTGTTGATCAATTGTTTTGTGTAGATTGCCATGAGTATTTGGGTGCAAAGTTGGTGTTTGTTGATTTTGAAAAGTTTGTTGATTTTGTGATGCGATGGTAATGACAGGTTGTAAAGTTTGAATAATACGATCGGTTAATCGTTCGAGCAATTCAATTTGATTTGAGGATGATTCCGCCATTGTTGCCGGAAATTGTGACCGGAGTAATAACAATGAAAGCACCAAAATGATACGGCTTATTCGAGATAGCCAATCTCCAGTTAGAAAATAGAAGGAAGAAACGGAAATTTGATTTCAATTAACAAGTATTCGATACTCTTTACATTGTTACCTTCACCCTTTATTACAACAGCTAACCTTAAGGACTTAACAACTGTAACAAACTTTACTCTTTCCTAACTAATTAATCCTCACGTTCCATTTGATAATCCCTTGTCCATTTAGGCTTGATAATCTGCCTCTTGGGCCTTGTTACGTAAATGGGCTCATCAACATTATTAATGGGCTTTTCTTGAACTAGACCATTATCATTTTCAGCCTTATCAATCAGATTAGAAGTTGTGTTAGATTAGATTAAAATATCATATGTTTATTATATATTATATATGAAGAATAAAGAATAACACCCAATTTGTTTGGGACATATTGTAATCGTTTATCACCGTTGTTCTATAGACAATTAGACATCTACCAACAAATTTGTTTTCTGATTTTTGAAATATAAAATGTTATCCATATCTAGAGAATCCACATCCATCCACTCACATATTTTATAGGAAAATTGTAAACAAATATTAAGGTTTTGATTTTAGATTTATTCTGTGATTAAAAAAGAAAGAAAACAGAAACCAAAATTGCTTTTAAGTATTTTGGCTTTTGTTAGCATATAATAAGAAATATTTGCGTCTATTGTGCCGACATCTTACAACGGGTTTCGTAGTCATGTGTCATGTTTCATGTGTCATATAATAAATTCCATTTTACTTTCTACATATGTTGCCAGCCTTCAACTATCTAAATTATGATTAAATGTAGATAGAATCGAAAGACAAATATTTTTTAATCATATCATTGTTAGAATCTGAAAATGTGACTAAAGTTTGATTGAGTGTATTTTTAGAAGAATGATGAAGACGTGAAAAGTATTGGCCAAAAAATGGAATTTATTGACAGGAAAAAAATTTAATAGCTAAAGTGGGCCTGAAACAAATGGGCTAAGCTTTTATATGGTATCAAGTGGCCCAACTTTCTGCACTGGCATTAACATTAACTTAACCTTATATACCAATCAACACCAAAATTTTTGTAGTTTTGACCAAAGTCACCTTATATACTAATCAACACCAAGATTTTTGTAGTTTTGACCAAAGTCTCTAATCAACACCAAGATTTTTGTAGTTTTGACCAAAATCACCTTATATACTAATCAACACCAAGATTTTTGTAGTTTTGACCAAAGTCACTCGCAAATTTGGTCAAAACTACAATACCAAAATCATTCAAAAAACACCCCTAAAACCCCCCAAACTTTTAGCAATTTTCAAAATTACACCCCCAAACTTAACTCAATTCCACCCAAATCTTTAACGGAGCGTATCTTCCCGCTCGCCGCGAGTTAAATTTTTTCAACACCATCGTTCAACTCGAAATAATTTTACGAACACAACGCAACTTCCTATACGCGAAACCGACGCTTTTTAAAAAACGCTAAATACTCTGGGCTATCTTCCATACATAACACACCCGTGGCAATACATTTTTTATTCTGTAAATATATAACGTGACGTTAATTATGAATATGCAACTCGAAAAGGTGCCACAGCAACGCGCGACTGAATTTTTTTCTAGTTATTTATTATTTACTCTTGTTCGCTTTATTATAACTGTATTGCCAACTTGTGCTATTCATGTATGATATTGCATTAATTAGCAATTAACAATAACCTTAACATTAACATTAACAATACATAATTAACAATACATATAATAGCCAACATGAATGATTAAGTCAGCAATTTTGACATTTAGTAACCTTTTTTTTTGACAGTTTGTTTAGTCGGCCCAAAATTTTTCGGCCCAATAGAGTGGGCCAACTGGCCAATTCCTAGTTATTTTTTTTGGCGAAATACATATTACATATATGAATAAAAAGATTTGATGATCTTATAGGTTACAATGATACAACTTTTGAGCTCTGATGAGCCTATAAAAACACGTTCTGAGGAACGCTACAATGATCAACTACAACCAACATCACATGTCCACAATAACAATATAAAACCGCCTACTAATCAATGTAACTAATGCGGAATGAAACAACATCAAACATCCGCATCACCTAATCACAGCATATTGCAACAACCGTGACGTAACCACCTACAAGATAACCAAACCTAATAAAACATCAAGCCCAAGTCGAAGTCAGCAACGCAAACCTCGCTCCATATTCCCCATAATAAACCTCACCCACCCTCTACATCATAAACCTGCCACAAAATCGCCCGTCGGGCAACCCAAGAACACCCGCCTCGAGACCGCAATTAGAAAACCAAGAAGACCCCTCGTTAGCCAGCAAATCCAAGAAGACCCATAGCAATACACTCAGAAAACCAAACAATTCGATACTCAACCTACGGACGGTAAGCAAACAACCGAGAGAAACGCCCCAACAAACCAGTTTATTGGTGCTTAGTAGCTAACAACCGCTAAGGCGACAACAACGTCAGACAAATCCGCACTGAATCCAACGACGAGGAATATCGAACGAACGAAAAGTGAACATGAACACAACACGAAGACAGGATCAGGAAGCATCTCACATCCTAAGCCACATTCCAGCCAAAATCCATCACCAACAACCGGAGATCCGGCAGATCCAACTGGGACAGATTCTGGCAACAATCCGGCCATCACCAAAAGCGAGATAACAACATACAAGGAAAACATAGAGGCCATGAACAAAGAAGAAAAGAAAACCGGAGATATCATCTACAGTCAAAGAGCAAAGTCGCCATTTTTGGGAGAAAAAAAATAAGAGAAACGAAAAAAGAAACTCCGGCTACCTAGATCCGTTAAACAGACGGAAATCAAACCAAAAACCCAGGTCACCTTCCTCAAATCAGTTGCAGAACACCACCAGGATGTTCGTCGCCTAAAACCGGCCTGAAGAGAAAGCCACCGGAGTAGATTCACCTTGCATCGTGTAAAATAGCATGGACGGAGAAAATGATCCACTTACTGGCGAAAAGTAGCGAAGATCTGAACGTACACCTAAGAAACACCGGAGGACAGAATGGACATCAAATCGACGCACCACTCGTCGCCTGACCACCAGAAAAACTTGAAAGCAAGCCACCAGAAAAAGCTCGCGGCAGACCGAAAAGTGGAAGCGGAAGCAGAGTGAAAGAAAAGAAGAGAAAAGCAAAAAAGATATCGTAATTTACCAAAAAATCAACCAGACCTAAGGCGTGGTGGAGGAGTGACTCATCGGAAAACGTAAAGAACGAATCCTCCGAACCACCGGCAAGATGCCGGTGGCCGGAGGTTGGGACAGAAGACAAAAAGCTACAAAATGGCAGTTGAAGCAGCAGATCATTGAGGGAAGAGGTACAAAGTGGTGGCGGCTTAAAAAAAATTAGGGTTTCAGTGAGAGAGTGTGAGGGAGGGAAACGAGGGAGAGAGATGTTTCAGGGAAAGAGAAAATCCTTGATGTCTGATGTACGAGTGCACGGCCACTTCCTAGTTGTAAAGGGTTTTCATGTTCCATTTATTACTGATAACAAGAAGGAAAAAAGAAGGCCAGAAAGATACAATTCAAATATCATGTATCTTTGATTAAATGATTTTTTTTTTACAAATGATAAGATACTATGAATGAATAGTACCTTGTTGACATCATCATTAAGTCAGCAATTTTGTCATTTAGTAACTTTTTTTTTTTCTGACAGTTTGCTTTGTATGCCCAAATTTTTTGGGCCCAATGGAGTGGATCAATTGGCCACTTCCTAGTTGTAAAGGGTTTTCATGTTCCATTTATTACCGATAACAGAAAGGAAAAAAGAAGGCCAGAAAGATACAATTCAAATATCATGTAACTTTAATTAAATGAAAAAAAAAAAATTACAAAATTCGTAATGATAAGATACTTGCACTATTACGGGAATGATTAATTGATTAGTATAAACTCGATTGACATCTGGACAACTAATGGTGGATATCTTCCAGATAATCCAAAATACGTGGATAAGGACGTGCTATGCTATCATTCTATAATTATCGTATTAAGCAAATATTAATACACTGTTAGGAAGCCAATTTTCAACATGTGAGTGTAATCTATATTAAGTTCCATTCATTTGGATATTTATTTTCATACGCACATTCATAAGAGGGGGGGAGGTACATAGCATATCAAATTATCAATGGCCGTTAAAAGCACACAGATGGGCCTAATTTAAAGTAATCTGTAGTACGTGAACTAAACGCGGATCTGTAGGGCCCATCTAACGTCGACGAGTAAAAGGTATGGGCCCAACGGACTGAATATGGGTCCACAATAGTTACAAACACTAGACTCTGAAGTGTCACTTTGGTTCCCCTGAAAGGTGACATGGACCTTTTTCAATTTACCTATTGTCAAGCATCACTAAGGTATCGTGAGAAATTGATATTTCCAACGTTTAAATTACTCTTTTTATCACAAAGTGTACATTATTAAATTGTATCGTACAATTCAATAATGCATTTTTTTGGTGAAAAGAGTAATTTTGATGGCAAAAATATAATTTCTCTTTTTATTTAATAGGCAACTTTCAAACATGACATACTTTTTTACTATTACATCAGATTTTCTCACCACTTCTTCCCGTGACAATCTCATAACACACTACTACCAACTATGAAATGTTAGAAATCGGATATGAATTGACTGCCGGATTCGTTCTTGAATCGTGTAATCACTGTCTCTATAAAGTATTTCGACCCTACGATTGCCACAGTTGCACGAAATCTTTATAGGGATCAAACAAGAACGCAATCAGTGTTTTGGGCAACGAAATCACTGATCAAATTGTTAGAGAATTTGTGTGTGTTTCTGTTGGTTTGATGAATGCAGAATGATGAACAAAAACGTTCATTAAACTGTTATAGGAAACAGTTAAACCGAAAGGGTGTAACCCTTCAATTTTGGCGGGAAATTCGGGTATACCAAAAGATGCAACTATTCGCTTATACTCATTCGGATGCAACGTTTCTATGTAACGAATAGTGCAAATTCTGTTGAGGGGCGCTGCCCCTTGGACCCCGCCAGGGGCGCTGCCCCTTGGACCCCGCAAGGGGGCGCAGCCCCCTTGACCCCCGCATTTTGCGCGACAGTTAGTAGCCAACTCTTACGGGCGTGTACTCCACACTCTCCGAACCCGTTGGTAAGTATAACTAGCTAACACCTGCATTCAAGTAAATCGCAACTAACTAAAATGTACGTTGGAAGACACTAAAATCACCAACATGAAATACTCCCTCCTCATTGCATAACTGACAAAATTAATTTTATAAAATAAGGTACAAGTTTATTAAGCAAAAGTACAAATATATAATGCAGAATTAAATGAAGAAAAAGAAAAGATTCGTCCTCACTTATGTTATATCATGACAAATTTGAGAACGTGCATGGTTTGTGCCCTTGAGGGCGAATCATAGCACATACAATGTCAATGGAGCCCTCCATAGCATGACCAAGGGCGGCTCCCAAGCATCACCGTTAGGAGTAGTCTAAAGGATCCTTACGTTTTAAAAAAAAAAAAATAAGAAAAAAATAACGTTATAATCATGAAACTTTTATTAACCGATGAAATAACCTATCAAACAATACAAAGAAAAGGCCCAAAATCATCTCGGGACTAAAAAGCAAACTTAAAACAAAACATTTAAGCTAACAAAAAGTCAGCTGTAACGACCCTACTTTTTCCGTTATCTTTTATCGTTAATTATTTAACGACCGTTAACTGTTATTCGTACCACGTCATTTCTATGACCTATATTATTATTTTTATAATAATATATTAATTATTATGTGTTATATGAATATTTGTATTCATATCTTAAATTGTACGTTTCTACGTGTCGCTGATTTCTATCCATCGAATCTTTTCGGTTTTCAAACCAACGGTCGAGCTTTTGGGATTTTTAAATCCTAATTATTTTAAATATGATATTTTATTGTCATATATTTATATATAGTATTTATATATTTTATTCATCGCGTATTTGTTATCTCTCCGAATAATTAATTGCGTAATAGCGTTTTCGCGTTTCGGGCTTCGATCGGGCGTTCGGGCCACAAGTAACTTCACATTACATCAAAATGGGCCATGAGGGCCCACCCTTGGGCAAGTTTCGGCCGAAATCCCCTAGTGGGAGGGGTGAACTTGTTATTTTGCAAACCTAATTATCTTAAACCTAACTTCCACATTACTCTTTTCATTTTAAACCTAAAAACACTTTCTCCTTCTTTTTCCTTCCTCCTTGGCCGTACCATACATCACAAACATCATCATTTTCTTCAACATTTTTGCTTTGAAGATTTGGGGCTTTTGTTGTTTCCGGATTCTACGCTTCGTTCTCTACGCGATTACATCTTTTGTCCTTCGATTTGGGTATACCTATGAACCCTAATTTTTCAATTATTATTCATTTCTACTGATTATGTTGGTATTTGATGTTATTATGATAGTATAGCACTTGTGTATTGTTGTATTGATGATTGTATGCGTAGAATTGCTCGATTATACATGTTTTCGGTTTGATTGAATTGGGACAGCAGCATATTCGTTCATTTCTGGTTATGTAACAGTTATAAAAGTGAAAATAAAGTATGTAGATGAGTTCCTCTCATCAAGACATTAATTTTAGACTCCAGATTCATGTCATTTCGATTCCCGGAGCCCTAAATATGATCAAAGTGGTATTTTGTTAAGATTGAAATGTGATTTTGGTATGAACCAGGTTTGGTACGACTTTATGACCATATTTGGTGACTTTAGGGTGTGTTAGTGTGTTAGGACTGATGGTGGGGCGAACTTTCATGTTCGGGTCATCTCAATCCGAGCCACGAATCACCCGTTACGTCTAAAACACGTTTTTGATTGAATTGAAGTTCCAAGTAGTGTAATGGCTGTACATCATGACTCGTGGACTGTTTTTGGGGTGTTCTTGAGTGTATCAAAGTGTCAGGTGATTTGCTTAGGCGGAGATATATGTAAGGCTCGCCGAAAACCGACACCCGGGGCTCAGGATACGACCCGATGAACTTTTGATTTAAAACTTATGACTAATTATTAAACTTATGATATAAATAATGGATTTCATTATCATTTAATTACTTATGATAAAAAAAGTAATTATTATTATTTACAACTTATGATATATATTTATTATATCATTTAATTAATACTTATGATTTAATTAACATTTTAATTAAACATATGATTAATAATACTTCATTATTAATGGAAAATACTTATGATAATTATTAAACTTATATTATGAGATTATTATAATAAGACTTATAATAAGGATTATTTAATTATTTAATTATTATAAGGTTTAGTTATTATTTAATTATAATTTAATTATTAAATACTTATGATTTAATAATTATAATTAGAAACTTATGATATGATTAATAATTCATTATTAATTAATAATACTTATGATATGATTTAAAATTTATTATTAATTAATAATACTTATATTATGACTAATATTTAATTAATTAATTAAATACTTATGTTATATTAATTATATCATTTAAACTTATATTAACTTTAATAAATCATTTTAATTTAATTAAACTTATGTTATGACATAATTAGACATATTTAACTTTAATAAACGTTATAACTTATATTATTTTTATAACTTACATTTTTAAAATTAACGTTGACTATGTTTGACCAAGGTTGACTTTCGAGTTGACTTTCGATTGACTTTGACTTTCAGTTGACTTTTGTTGACTTTCTAATTAAGGAAATTTTCCTAACTTATAAACTTTCCTAAAATAGCAACTTTCTAAATTTGAAAACTTTCTAAAAATAGAAACTTTCCAAAAATAGAAACTTTCCAAAAATAGAAACTTTCCAAAAATAGAAACCTGCTAAAAATAGAAACTTTCTAAAAATAGAAAGTGTGTGTCCGTACGCTGTTCCGATCAAACCGATGCATGTTGAGTATTGTTCTATGTCTACTTGCAACATGTACAATAGTTATCATACTAAGACTTGACCTAAGTTAGTTACTTATATCGACCTTCTTTATTTATAGGTCGGCGTTGTGATCATTCCTGATCACTTTACTTCATTTGCTGTTCGCATATTTGTGTGGTTACTTCATTTGCTATTAAGGTGAGTTATAGTCCCATTTTCTATTTTAAATCTTTTGGGATGAGAATACATGCAATTTATTTTATATTTTGGACACAAGTGGAAGTTGGTTTAAATTATTCATTGTGAGTTGAACAAAAATATTCCCTAGTCTGGTAACTGTAATCACTGGTTTCTACTGGTGAACGCGAATCCTATGGATAGATCTATCAGGTTTCACAACCCCATTTCGAGCTAGTCGCGCTAGTAATTTATAATCGAAATGTTTAGTACTTCGTATTTTGTTGTAGATACACTTGTTCGGTGTATATATTATTTATTGTGTTTGGCAAGGGTAAATAAATGGTTAAGTGGTTACCAGGTGGCTCACGGAAAATGGAATAATATTTTTATATGTTTTCTAGCATATAATTTTGTGGTCCAAAAAGGAGTTTTTATATTTTCAAACATAAATTTTTATGGTTTTTATTAAATATTGTTTGCAATATTAAACCTATAATTCACTCAACATTTTTTGTTGATAGTTACTCGCATGTTTTATTCTCAGGTTCATGATTGATTGCTTCCGCTGTGCTTAGAGAGTCTGCATATTTATGATGGCAGCTTTTGTTAAACAATAACTTGCATTCTATTTTGATACATTTAATAGTGGATGCTGTTGACTTGTTTTGGTCAACTTTTAGTTAACTAATAATGTATGGTTTTTCTAAACTTACATATTTTGATAGGTTTCCTTTATAGGAAATCATTTTTAAATAAAGAATGCAAGGTTATTTATTAAATTCATATAGAGTTATGATCAAGCTGTGGGACCAAGATAACGATGGTCGTCAAGTGTACTTTGACGGGTCGTTAAATCAGCCAATCTAGACAAAACAACATGACTAACAAACAAAAACCTAAACAAGGACTAAAAACGCCGAAAACAACAATTAAAACAAAACCCATCAACAAACAACCTAAACAAGCAAACCAAACCGCCTATAAATCGGAAGCCAATGAGCAAGTGAGAAACTCAAAACACCCAACAACCTCACTCGTCCATAGTGAGGAAAGATTTCCTTCCTTTTGTCCATGTCTTTTAAACCTTACCTTCTACCTTTGCAAGCCACACCGATTTACGCCCACGAGATGAATTTGTATACGACTTAGGAGAGCCAAAAGATGACCCCTTCAATGACCCCACCAATTCACCTACGACCGTGAGGGATCACGTACCAACTCGAAAAAAACCTTTACTCTGAAGTATTTCTAATGTCAAGCATAATTTTAATTTATTTATTTTTTTGAAAGGCAAGGAGATTTTATTATTAAGGATAAAACAGTACACGAATAAAGACTAGAAAGGAGCTAGACAAAACACGGACCAACACACAACCGCAAAAAAAGGACGCACGTACACACAGGCTCGAAACTAAAGACGACACACAATCACGAGGACACGACACGACGACTAAAAAACTATGTTTCCGAGTTCGATGACGCGCAAGAAGAGCAACACGAGCAACAACCAATATCCTCTTCCGAGTCTTTCATCGCATTCTCAATAAAATATCTATCGTGCCACCGAAAATTATCTCGATGTCGGTTACGCTTCATATTATTCCTACTCCACATGTGTTTAATAAAATGACTTTTGATCAAAGGAGGAGCTTTTTTCCTTTTAACACGAAACCGAGCTACCGCGGTAAAAGCAGGACAGAGGGGTACGTCCTGCAAGTCAGCTTGAACATTTTCTATTGGGCTAGGGTCACCCACGTCACGCTCATCTGAGCCCAGTTCCAGCCCGTTTAGGGCCTGATTGTCCATAGCAAATTCACAAGAAGAGTCTTGCCCAACATGAGTAACTGGCCCTGTATGAGAAACTGGCCCAGTTTGATGTTGATTTTGGGAACTGCACGAATGGGGAATCGGATAAACAGGTGCACGCGTGCCCTTGCTTTCCTCGAATACAGCACCTTCATCGTTGGAAATTGCATCAGAAGACATCGGTGACAGAAAAATTTTGGGCAGTGAGTTGCCGCCTAAATTGAAATCCGGTGTGGACGTCGAGGGTGGAGGGTCATCGGATTGTGGCGAAACTAAGTTATCACCAAAATCAACCGTCGTGACCTCTCCCTCTTCAACCTCCTCATCAACGACACCATCGACATTCACAGTAAGATTATCACCCTGAAATTCAGTCTTATCTTCTTCACAATGAACATCCCCTTCTGCCGTTACATTAAGCTCACTTGACGAAATTGAATCCACATTTGACGATTTATTATCACCCAAATTAAAACCCATGGCATGCTTCGATTGAAACCCACCATCAGCATCTTCGAACCGGGACTTATTAACTATGATTAGAGACCACGAAATCCTATCCTTGTTAAAACTAAAAATAAGATTGTGATTGCTCACCGATTCCGGAAGATCAAATTCGATCCATTTACCTCCGACTTTTATCTCGATACGATTTGGATTATTATGCTGAGACACATTGGGTTGTTGGTTAGACCCAGTAACAGAATCTGCGAAGGTTTTACCTTCCCGACTAATTGGATTTGACGGGTTCAACGAAGCACGACTCCAAGGAGCATGTGGAAATTCATCATAATCATCGACATTAAGATTGGGAACACGACCATAAGCATCAGTATTCAGGTTAGAAGCATGACCTTTATTCAGAACTTGTTTGGTTACATTTCTCTCTAAAGCTTTATAGGCACGAATCCACCTCCCGTTGAAATGTATGTTGTTTAAAACTTTCATAAAGGAATCGATGTCGGAAATGCCATCGAAACGGACGTAACCGAAGCGTTGGCCGCTCGACAATCTCTTCCGAGCAAAGTAAACGTCTTTTAGAGTCCCATAATTCTCGAAAAGTCTTCGACAATCATCACGAGACCAAGAATCCAGAAAGTTGAAAATCAAAAACGATGTAACACGACTATCACTCGACTTTGTAGGCGAAAAGCCATTTGGCTTTGACATAGGTATTACATCATCATCGGCCAGAGGACTGACCGGAGGAGATGATGGATTGGGTGGATGAAATGATACGGTTTGGTTTGTGAAAAGTATTCAGGATGGACTGCAGTTTAATGTTACAGTTTTGAGATACAATTTGCTTTTAGAGTGTATAAATCATCGAATCGACATCAGATTCGAACCCAGCGCACAAAATATTATGTGGTCATCGGTGATGGAGGCGATGGTTGAAACATTAGATCCGATGATGGAGGCGGTTGTGTTAATTTGTGTTAATTGAAGTGTATTTGTGTTAATTTAATTGAAGAACATGAGAAATTGAAGTGGTAAAGCAACATCACCACTGTCGCTCACAGCCACCACCACGGCCAATGGTGGATCTGACGGAAACCAAAAAAATCCGGCCGACGAGTGGGTTTCTCAAAATTAATCTCTTTGATTTTAGTGGGTTTCTTAAAAATTAGCATTCTGTAATTGTAATTGTTTTCTGTAATTGGGGAAAGAAATTGGGGATTTATAATTGGGGAAAGAAATTGGAGCAAGGTTGAAGATAAGAAATTGGTAAAATGAAAATGGAGATGAAGAACGAATAAAAATAATGCAAGGATAGTTCAACTTTTAGCAAAATGACAAAAATACCCTCGTGTGCCTTGCACGTGCCTGGGTTAACGGAGAAAAGTTCACGGTGGTAACGTTTTTGGACTATCCATGGAATTAGTTCAAACTAAAGGACTAAATAGTTGAAAAAATCAAGTTTGGACTATCCGTGTGTTTTTGAGCAAACCTGTAACAACCAAACCCGTAATCCATACGATAATTTTTTTTTTATACAACAAAATTACGCGCCAAATAAATATGTAACCCATTTCACGAGTTCCATTTAAAGCGCACAACAATTAATTGCTTACAAAAGGCACGAGGGCCACGAATAAAGTTTAGTACAAGTTTGACCCATTACAAATGATAGTTTATAAACCAAATGACGTTTCGAGCATGGTTTGGGACTAAACTACCCAAAACTAGGCCAACTTCCAAAAGCTCCAACATAACGTCAACAAGGGACACCTAGTGCCCAACGACCCCCTTGCCCTTGTCCGAGCCTGCATCTAAAAAGATAAACAACGAGAGGGGTAAGCAAAGCTTAGTGAGTAGAATAAATATATACATGCATATAAGACTTACCTACACGCATCCACGATATCATATAACGCACACAATCGCATAACACCTCGATAAATAAGCTAGTATCGTCAAACCGTACAACTAGCCACATTATTAGCATAAACATCATAATCATAAATCAAATGCTAGCATCATCAATGATGCTAAAGCTAAGGGGTATAAAATACTATTAAATTTTACAACTAAATACTATTAAATACGATACAATTTTACACAAGATATTTATTTATTTAAAGAATGGATATACTTAAACCTTGCTACAACACTTATAGCCAGTGTACCTAATCGTACAGTAGTGTAGTTTTTAGTAAGTTCGGTTCGTTCCACAGGGAATCTTTTAAACAAAGCTTAACGCTATATTAGTTTTAATTTATAAAAATACAAATATATAAATAAGTAATATTATTATTATAAAAGGGGGGTTTTTACCGTTTAATGACCGGTTTGTCGATTTAAAACTTTAGTCGCAGTTAAAACCTAATGTAAAATATTAAAAATAAATACAAGACTTAATTTAAAGTGTAAAGTAAATAACGATAATGAAATTGCGATAAAATAAAATTGCGATAATTAAAAAGTGCGATAATTAAAAGTGCAATTAAATATAAAATAAAGGAAATTAAATATGAAATAAAAGAATTATGCTTATTTAAACTTCCGTAATCATGATGTTTGACGTGTTGATTTTAGTTTTATGCCCATGGGTTAATTGTCCTTTGTCCTGGATTATTTAATATGTCCGTCTGGTTTTTGTCCATAACAGTCCATCAGTCATAAATATAAAGTGCGAGTATCCTCGTTAAATTATCCTTATACCCGAAGTTAAATATTCCAACTAATTAGGGACTTAAACTGTAACAAGGTTTTAATACTTTGTTTAATAATTACACCAGGTTATCGACTGTGTGTAACCCAAGGTTTTAATACTTTGTTATCAATTATGCCAAGTGTCCTTGTACATAATTTCACCCCTGTTTTAATAATTCCATAGACTATTAATCCATTCCCGTGTCCGGTTAAATGAACGATTATTCGTACATATAAATACCCCGCCCATCGTGTCCGATCGAGTGTATATGGTTATTTATAGGGATGTCCAATTGTAAATCTTTATATTAAAATTAACAAACTATCATTTAGTTAAACAAATATAAGGCCCATTAATAGCCCATAGTCTAATTTCCACAAGTGTCGTTCTTTTGTCCAAACCCCAATTATGGTACAAAGCCCAATTACCTAATTTTAGTAATTAGCCCAACATCATGATTACTTCGGTATTAAATAAGCATAATAATAACTTAGCTACGAGACATTAAATTAAAAAGGTTGAGCATAACTTACAATGATTAAAAATAGCGTAGCGTTACACGGACAGAATTTTGACTTACAACCTTACAACATTCGCTAACATACCCTTATTATTAGGATTTAAAATTAAAATTTAAAATATAAATATATATATACGTTTACATATAGATAGAGAGATTGATGGATGGATATTGATGAACCAAACACTCGTTTTTATAGGGCATATGGGCTGGAAAAGGTGCTCATGTGATCGCATGAGCTTTGCCCTTCAGGCTCATGCGATCGCATGGCCAGCTGGGGAGGCTCAAAAGTCTACAAAAACTTGGGCTGCTTATTTATTTATTATATAATATAATATATATAATTAAATTTAATTATATATATATATATATATATATATATATATATATATATATATATATATATATATATATATTATATTATATTCTTGTACTCCGTTGATTTGTAATTTTTAGTCCGTTGTGTCGAGCGTTGAGAGTTGACTCTGGTCCCGGTTCCGGATTTTCGAACGTCTTTTCGTATAATTTAATATCTTGTACTTTGCGTTTTGAATCTTGTACTCTTGTAATTTTGAGACGTTTCTTATCAATAATTGGAACCTCTTTGCTTGTACTTTGTATTTTTGAGCTTTTTGGTCGTTTGCGTCTTCAATTCGTCGAATCTGTCTTTTGTCTTTACCTTTTATTATTTAAACGAATATCACTTGTAAATAGGACAACTGCAATTAAAAGCTTGTCTTTCTTGAGGAATAATGCTATGAAATATATGTTCGTTTTTACCATTATCAAATATTCCCACACTTGAGCGTTGCTTGTCCTCAAGCAATATAGTCTTGAAATACTAGAATCACTTCTTTATTCTTCACACTTTGTACATCAGTGATTTCTTTACGGCGGTATAAACAATGGTAGTAACGATGTGGTTTACAGTCCCACGTGACTATAAAATTTAGATCCTTTAAGGAAATTGGATCTTTATGAAAATATTTGATCTTTTTGAAAATTCAATCTAGTTTTTACCCTAGATAAGTTTTCCGGAATAACCCTTCACCGGTATTTGCAAATTGTTTTTGTGGGTTTAGTGGGTTTCAGATTTGAAAATTTTAGCTCAAAACTTGCGGTTTTGTGTCACCCACTTGCTAACCTTGTATTGGGAAAGCAACACGTCCAGTATACTTGCTCAGTATATTACTTTTCGGTAAACTACCGTCCGGTTGTAAAGGAAAGCGTTGAACAAGCAACTGTTAAGGCAATGTCCCCTGACATGCTTTTAATTATGGTCTTATAACGTGTCGGATGCAATTACTATCCTTTGTAGGAGCAATAGTAAAGCTCACCCTTATAATTTTTGGTCTGGCACAAGGTCCTGTCTTTGACCATGCTATGCAATCACCGTTCTTATGGTTGACACCCGATTTGGTTCAGGTGACCTAATAAATTCCAGGTGAATTCCTAGGATTTTACGTTCAATGGTAATGAATGCATTGAAAATGGGTTTTTAGAAAACAAATCGGTTTATAATTTTGATCAAAATATTTTCTCGTTCAAGCTCGAGTTTAGATATCATTGAATTCCATGAGTTTGTAATTCTCAATCTTTAAGGTCAATCTCAAGGATTGAGTAATATCAGGCTTAAAAGCTGATTTTTAATCTTTAAGGAGATTATCCTTTCTGGAGGTCTGATTCATTAGTCTTATCAAGCTAATTTGCACGGCGCCCTCCCCATTTTACGAGATAAATTCTTCTCATGGTTAGGATAAATCTGACCACTTGGCGACCCTGTTTTATGCTGAGGTCCGTGGATTTCCTGCTGATTTTAGAGATGACTTTTCTAGATTTTTTGTCAACCTACAGCTGGTCTGGACGACAACTTCATGACCTAAATCAAGAAGCGCGTTTATTTTTCCGAAGACTTTACTTCCTTTTAATGATGGAATTGATTCATCGTGTAGATCCATTGTTCTTTCAAAAGTATTACCATAAACCGGGTAAAACTGATTATTTTAGTCCAAAACAAAAGTATTTTCAATTATTTGTACAAAAATATGTGATATATGTTTTGAATAACTTGGTAAAAATTTTTCACACTTGGCTTTTATTTTCCTTTCTTTGCCTTTTTATTCTCCTCTATTCCATTTTAAATGAATTCTAATATTTTGGGTTGTTTCTCAATTTATGTCCTTTCCGAGGTAACGACAATTTCGGTGTTAACACCTAGTTTTCATTGTTCATAAATATGTATAAACATGATTTTGAATTCATTTAGTCTGAAAATTTTGAAAATTTTTACTAGAAGTGGGTAGTTAGTATATAAGACTAGGGCTGTTCTTTATTATTAGAGAGCACTAGATTCTAATACAACTACTGCGTTACTAGTATTTTTAATAGTAACCAAGTGTTTAAATTAAAAGGTTTTAAAATTCCGAAAGAATTTAACCCCTTCCCACATTTAAGATCTTGCAATGCCCTCATTTGCAAGAAATCAGTAACAATTTAAATTATTGAGGGTGATTAGCGTAGAAAAATGATTAAATTTTACCAAAGTTTCCGAACATATTGGCGTTTGTTTGGTGAATGATAAATGGTGCACATCATTTGTTCATTCTGTCTTGTTGTTACATCACATTTATTTTTCATCTTGTCGTCAAAATTAGTAGCTTTTGCTGAACTTAATGCCAGTCTTTGAAAATGCGCTGTTTTACCCTGTTTTGTACAATTGACAATATACATACATACAAATATAAACATGCATGGCAATTTGAAATGGGACTTAATATCCCACTTTCAAATCCTAAAGGTAAAATATTAGTACACAATAATAATAAAAATGATAAAAATTACATAAATATATCCAATAACATAAGTTTAAACATGAATAATTAAAAAGATAAAAACATAAAAATCATAAAAATAACCAAATGGAACCAAATCAGTCTGGATAGGGGTTCCAGTTCATCTCATCAGGTGGGTTCCATTGTTGGTTATAGGTGTCCTGATAGGCTTGGTTATAGTCATACCGGTTAAAGGGTGGTCGGATCTCGGGGCTGTGTGGCGGAAAATAAGCAGGTCGAGTAGGTACATAGTTATTTGGTACCTGATATGATAGCTGGCTCATGATTTGGTGCTGATGAACTAACCAGCTATCGTGTTGGCGTCGCCTATAATTCTCGTATACTCGCTCGGAGTTCCACTGCTCGTACATACTATGTCTGGCCGCGCTCGTCATTGATTCCTCATCTATACGAACGTGCACGTCAAGAATAACATCTCGAATGACATCCCTGATGTCTTCCGCTTCCTCCATTTCTTCGTCTGAACCCCTTTCTACCTGTGGATGATTACCTTCATAGGGAAGTGCCTGGTTGTGTCTACTCTTCAATACCTTAGCACCTACATAAACCCGCAATCCTATGGTCTCATCCTGTTCTCTACAAAGCTGTAATGGACCCCCCTCGATTCCTATCAACACCTAAATACTCTCCAATGAGAGTAACAAAAATACCTCCTCCTATTATACTCCCGTCCTGCATTCCTTCTACCATTTTAGATCAATAAAAACAACACAGTAAGGGATATTGACAAAGCTTCTAGGATCCCGAATACACTTTAGGTAGAATAAATCATGTAAGGTCATTTTTTCCTTATTGTGACCTCTCTGTGTAATCGAGTTAGCCAAAAATCTATGAATCACACGAAGCTCGGCTTTGTTAATATGTAAGTAGGAGTGTTTCCCTCCTAGTGTAAAAACATTATAGTTTGACATACGCCTCCAAACGGCGTCAGCGTTAAAGTTGCTATCTACCCTTTCACCCCGATAAATCAAACTCATACAATCGGGTAGTACAATTCACTAGGAGTGTAAATCTTTAATACCCTGGCCATGTCTATCATGGACATCCTGTACATCCTACCGCCAAGGATAAATCTAAGAAAACTTCTATCATCTAACCTATCTACATCTACATTTAAAGCTATAGTACTCATCAACTCAACACACCATTCCTTATATACAGGTCTGCGAATGGTGAAAAGACGTATCCAATCTGTAAAAGAAGAACTGCCATACCTTTGTACCAAATGCTGTCTAACACGGTCAGCTAGATGGACCGTTTCCAAAGGATTCCAATTAATTACCCTTGGCACCTCTACCTCTTTTGTTACTAATTTGAACTTATTACTTTGATATGATGGGTAATCTCTCCATCGTCTATCGAATCTCAAATTAGGATGTAATGTGTGTTCCGGAATTGTTGGGTATTCGACAGGCGGATTGAGGCGAAAATACTGTCAATTCATTAGGTAACTGTAGCGGATCATAATAAGGTACGTGCTGTTCAGGTTGATGTTGTGGTTCCTGTTGTGGTTGTTGTTCAGGTTCATATTGCATTTCTGGTTCTGGTTCTGGAGCTGGAGCAGGCTGTCTAGATGATGATGCTCCTGAACCTCCAGTGTCGGCTTTCTGCAAAACACATTAAACACAAAGTTTGTACATCTAAGTATGCATTAGTTTTAGCAAAATAACAATTTAAAATAATCACAATAACATGTTAAATCAAAATTAAACTTATACACATTTTCACAATTTTTCACAATTCTACACTTTTTTAAATAAGCACATATGAAAATGTAGACAAAGTTCATAAACATTTAACTCAAATAACATGTCAAAATAGTCATTACTAACAATTAAACAAGTCTCAATTGGCAATTATATCAAATTAATCAAGTTCATGAATTTTGGACTAAAAAGTCCACTTTAATCTCCAAAAATCATGTTTAGGATCAATGTTTGGATCATTTAGCTACCTAAACATGTTACACTACTTAATTTAGTAATAATTCATGACAAAAATCGGCCATAACCTGTTTATATCAAAAAGCCCCAAATTGCTCAAGAACACAAACCCTAGATTTCTAAAAATTTTGAAGTTTTTGGCTTCAAATCATGTTAAATAGCATAAATCTAGGTTATACATGCATAAAATACTAACAATTTAACACTAATTACACTAGAAATTAACAAAATTGTATTAGGTAAAATATTGGTAATTATCACAAAAACTAGGAATTTATAGAGTTTAGGGGTGTAATTTTTACCTTTTTGCTGAAGAATGAGAATCTAGGCATGATTAGAGCAAGAAAAATGACGAATTACGGTGGAAAAATGATGAAATTTGGTGAGATTTTGAGAGAATTTCGGGTATGTATGTGTGTTTTTGTGGAGAAGACAGACCTGCTGCCTTTTTGAACTTGGCCTGATTTTTGCCTCCATGCGATCGCATGGAGGTATAGTGAGAATCCCATGCGATCGCATGGGTGTCTGGCTACAGTACTTTCAGCTTTTTTTTTTTTTTTTTTTAATAATAAAACCTTATACTTAATAAAACATAAAATTAATAAAATTTTAAAAATTTGTTACTTTTTAGGATGAGGGCGTTTCAGATCGTTGTCCTAGTCCGTCCCTCGACAAAATTTTAAAATTTGTCAATTTAAAGCGTGATTTTAAAAGTAAAGATTTTTGGGTTTTTTTTAATGTTTTTGGCATACTTTAATTTAAATAAGATTAAAAATAATGATAATAAAAGTTCTCGTCCCTCCCTTGGGTAGAGCAATTTCGGTTCAAAGACCTAGTCTTCAACTCACGACGAATTTTAAAAATCATATTTTTAACTTAGTGAAATAAAGTAAATTTTTGTTTTTAAATTCACACCAAACTTAAATTTAAAATGCATAAAATTAAAAATTCATATTATTAAAATTTAAAAATTCACACCAAATTTATATTATATTTTTGTTTTTATACATACAAACTTATATTAAAAATATTAATTTTTCAAATATTTACAATTTTAAATATATTGATTTAAAAGTTTACAATAGTATTTTAATATTTATATATTAAATTTAAAAACAAAGTAAAAATAAAATTAAAAATCTTTTTGGCTTTTTTATCCCACTTTAATCAATCAAATATTATCAAAAATATGCGCCCCTCTTTTCGGTAAAGTAATTTCGGTTCCATGACCTAATTTAACTCATGACGAATTTTTGAAATATTTTGGTTTGATTGATTAAAGATATTTATACCTTAAGAATAAACGTTAAATTTTGCAGTGATGTAATAAATTTTTGTATGATATCAATAATTTCGGTCGCAAGACCTAATTTTATCGAATACCAATTTAATACTTTATAGCGAACAAATTAGTGTTTATTATCAAAAGGTTAAAAATAAAAATAAAAAAATGAAAACTGTACAAACTTACCTGTGAGATAGTATTCTTAGTGATATGCTCTAGCCCACTCATAAGATAGTCGGACTAATTGGTTTTCCATGGCTACATAGGCGTAACCTCGAGCATTTAATGTTTTTTCTTCTAAACATATGAACGGTCCATCTCTGCATAAAGTAACAAATTCGGTGTTTGAATAGGTTTGATTATTTGAACATTTACCTTCGTGTGACCATTTTCCGCATTTGTAACATTTTTCAAGGTGTCGTGCTCTTCTTTTCGCTGCGGATTTTGATTTTCCTTTACCAAATTGTAACTTATTATCTTCGCATCTGGATTCTTTTCTTACTCCGTCCAATTTTTCTCTGATTACTGATACCAGTTCACTCGGAAGTGTGTCATTATTACGTTTAGTAATCAAAGCGTGTAGCATTAGACCATGGTTTAATTCACAGGAAGTCTTCATTTCGAAAAACCTAAAAAAAATAAAAATTCAGAATGGGGGGAGAAGACTAGTTCTTTAGGGTCTGCTAGGGAAAGACCATTCGGGTTTCATTTTCGAGAACTACACGAAAACAGAAAATCTAACTCTAACAGAAATACATATTATCCTTTAAAGACTTGATTCTCCCCACAATTAGTTAGCTGTGGTATTGAAATTGTGATTAACTTCGTTGTCGACTTCCATCGGACTATCTATGTAGTGTTTAACTCTGTGACCATTAACTTTAAATTCAATCCCATTTGAATTTATTAATTCTACTGTTCCGTACGGGAAAACTCTTTTGACTATGAATGGTCCAGACCATCTTGATTTCAATTTTCCAGGAAATAGCTTGAATCGTGAATTGAAAAGAAGAACTCTGTCTCCTTCTTTAAATTCTTTTGAACTTCTGATTCTTTTATCATGCCATTTCTTCATTCTTTCCTTATAGATTAACAAATTTTCGTATGCTTCTTGTCTTAATTCTTCTAATTCGTTTAGTTGACTTAGCCGTAGACGTCCAGCTTCATGTAAATCAAGATTACATGTCTTCAAAGCCCAAAAGGCTTTGTGTTCAATTTCTACTGGAAGATGACATGCTTTTCCGTAAACGAGTCTGAAAGGTGTGGTTCCAATTGGAGTTTTGTAGGCTGTTCTAAAAGCCCAGAGTGCATCCTTCAATTTTATGGACCATTCCTTCGGATTTGATCCTACGATTTTCTCTAGAATACGTTTTAAAGCTCGGTTGGTATTTTCAACTTGTCCACTTGTTTGTGGATGATATGCGGTGGAGATTTTATGAGTTACTCCATATCTTTTAAGAACTTTCTCAAGTTGATTATTACAAAAATGAGTTCCCCGATCACTTATTAAAGCTTTCGGTGTTCCAAACCTTGCAAAAAGACGTTTTAAAAAGTTGACTAAAACTCGTGCATCGTTAGTTGGGAGAGCTTGTGCTTCCGCCCATTTAGATACATAATCAATGGCAACGAGAATGTAGAGATTATTATGAGATTTTGGAAATGGACCCATAAAGTCAATACCCCAAATGTCAAATACTTCACATACTTGAATAACATTTTGTGGCATTTCATCACGTTGACTTATTTTTCCGGCCCTTTGACAAGCATCACAGGATTTGCAAAAAAGGTGTGCGTCTTTGTAAATTGTAGGCCAATAGAATCCAGCATCATAAACTTTTCTTGCTGTTAGTTGAGGCCCATAATGCCCTCCTGTTGGTCCTGTGTGACAATGGTTTAAGATTTTACTAGCTTCATCTCCGAATACACATCGGCGTATTATTTCATCTGGACAACTTTTAAACAAATGTGGATCTTCCCAGAAATAGTGTTTTATATCACTGAAGAATTTCTTTCGTTTTTGGTACGATAATCATTTTTCAAGGAATCCACATACTAAGTAGTTTGCATAGTCTGCAAACCATGATATTTCATTATAATCTATCTTCAATAGATATTCATCAGGAAAGTTGTCTTGTATGGCCGATTCATTTAGAACTTCTAATTCAGGATTTTCAAGACGAGAAAGATGATCAGCGGCGAGATTTTCTGCTCCTCTTTTATCTCAGATTTCAATATCGAACTCTTGTAAGAGTAAGATCCAACGGATTAATCTTGATTTGGCATCATGTTTCGAAAATAGGTATCTAAGAGCAGAATGGTCGGTATAGACCACCCTTTTTGCTAGAACGAGATATGAACGAAATTTGTCAAAAGCAAAGACAATAGCAAGGAGTTCTTTTTTCAGTAGTTGTGTAATTCGTTTGTGCTCCTTGTAACGTCTTACTAGCATAATATATAGGTTGAAATCGTTTTTCAATCCTTTGTCCTAAAACGGCTCTCATTGCAAAATCACTTGCATCGCACATAAGTTCAAACGGTAGATTCCAATTTGGTGTTATCATGATCGGCGCATTAGTGAGTTTCTCTTTAAGAATATTAAAAGATTTGATACATTCATCTGAAAAGATGAATGGAGCATCCTTTTCTAGGAGTTTATTCATAGGAGTGGCAATTTTAGAAAAATCTTTTATGAAATGTCGGTAAAAACCGGCATGCCCTAGAAAACACCTAACTCCTCTAACATTGGTGGGATGTGGAAGTTTAGTAATTACATCTACTTTAGCTCTATCCACTTCAATTCCTTCCTTTGAAATTTTATGTCCAAGAACGATGCCTTCTTTAACCATGAAATGGCATTTCTCCCAATTAAGTACTAGATTTGATTGTTCACATCTAATAAACATTCGTTCAAGATTAACTAAACATGATTCAAAAGTATCACGGAAGACTGAAAAGTCATCCATGAAAACTTCCATGCATTCTTCTATCATGTCGTGAAAAATCGCCATCATGCACCTTTGAAAGGTTGCAGGGGCGTTGCAAAGTCCAAATGGCATGCGTTTGTAAGCAAAAGTACCATAAGGGCACGTGAATGTGGTTTTCTCTTGGTCCTCGGGTGCTATTGGAATTTGAAAATATCCGGAAAAACCATCAAGAAAAGAATAGTAACTATTTCCGGCTAATCTTTCTAACATTTGATCAATGAAAGGTAAGGGAAAGTGATCTTTTCTGGTGGCGTCATTTAATTTTCTATAATCAATACATACACGCCATCCTGTTACAGTCCTAGTAGGAATAAGCTCATTTTTCTCATTTGTGATGACAGTCATGCCACCCTTCTTAGGTACGCATTGAACTGGGCTTACCCATGGACTATAAGAAATTGGATAAGTTAAACCTGCATCTAGCAGTTTAATAATTTCTTTTTTAACAACATCTTGCATATTCGGATTTAGTCTTCGTTGGCGTTGCACATACATTTTATGACCTTCTTCCATAAGGATTTTATGTGTGCAATATGAAGGACTTATTCCTTTTATATCATGAATCTTCCATGCAATAGCTGGTTTATGAGCTTTCAACACAGAAATGAGTTGAGATTTTTCATTTTCAGTAAGATAAGACGATATTATTACATGTAATTCAGATTCACCATGTAAATAAGCGTATTCCAAATGGTTTGGAAGTGGCTTTAACTCTAATATCGGTGGTTCTTCTATCGATGATTTATATCGATATCTGTCTTCTTCTTTTAGCATTTGAATTTCTTCTGTTGTTGGTTCATATCCATTAGCCATTAGTGTAGCTAACATTTTAGTTTCATCAATTGGTTCATTACCTTCTCCTAAAGAAAATTCTCCTGTTCCTTGTAATTCTGGAAATTCTTCTAACAATTCTGCATGTGAATCTATAGTTTGAATATAATAACATGTATCATCTGCAGATTGCGGTTGTTGCATTGCTCTATCAACTGAAAAGGTAACACTCTCGTCCTCTATACTTAGGGTCAGTTTCTTACCAAACACGTCTATCATTGCTTTAGCCGTGTTTAAGAATGGTCTTCCTAATATGAGAGGAACTTGAGAATCTTCTTCCATGTCCAGAACAACAAAATCTACTGGAAATACTAAAGTACCAACTTTAACTAGCATGTTTTCCATTATCCCTCTAGGATATTTTATTGATCGATCGGCTAGTTGTATGCTTATTCTTGTTGGTTACAATTCTCCAAGGTCTAGTTTAGCGTATAGTGAATACGGCATTAAATTTATACTAGCACCTAAATCTGCCAATGCTTCTATTGAACTAAGACTACCCAGAAAATATGGAATTGTGAAACTTCCTGGATCTGATAATTTTTCTGGTATCTTATTCAACAACACTGCTGAACAATTAGCATTCATAGTAACAGCCGAGAGTTCTTCCATTTGGTTTCTATTTGAGATTAGATCTTTCAGAAATTTAGCATATCTAGGCATTCCTGAAATCACATCAATGAAAGGTAGATTTACATTTATCTGTTTAAACATATCCAAGAATTTGGATTGCTCGGCTTCAAGTCTCTCTTTTTTCATTTTACTCGGATAAGAAAGTGGTGGTTGGTATGGTTTAACATAAGGTTTAGCCTTAACTGTGTTATCTTCATTAACCTTTTTAACTACCGGTTTTTTTTCCTTATCTTGTTCAGGTTGTGGTTCTTGTGGAGTAGGAATAGCGTCCTCAGAAATTACAGGTATTTCAGGTGGTTTAAGTGTAATACCACTTCTTGTGGTAATGGCTTTAGCTGTTTCATTCCGGGGGTTAGCATTTGTATCACTAGGTAGACTTCCCGGTTTTCTTTCACCTATTAACCTTGCTAGGTTACTTACTTCTTGTTCCAGATTTTGAATAGAAGCTTGTTGATTTCTAAATGCTTGAGCATTTTGTTCATTCGTTTGTTTCTGAGATGTGAAAAACTGCGTTTGAGTTTCAACTAGCTTTGTCATCATATCTTCTAAATTTGGCTTTTTATCATCGGTTTGTGGTGGTTTGTTTTGAAAATTAGGTCTTTGCTGATTGTAAGTATTATTGGATACTTGTTGATTGCTAGGACCTTGTTGGTTGTTGTATGGAACATTTCGGTTATAATTCTGGTTTTGATTGTAAATTGGTCTTGGCGGTTGATAATTATTCTGATAATTATTTCCAGGCCTTTGGTTTATGTATGAAATATTCTCTCTTTGTTTCATTGTTAGTTCAATACTGAGACAATCTTTTGTCAAATGTTGTCCTCCACGCTGCTCACAACTAATTCGTATTGAATGTATATCCTTAGTCATCTTTTCCATTCGTCTCTCGACAGCATCTATCTTTGCAGAAATGGAATCTAAGTCATGGCTAGAATCGGCTCTAGCTGCTTTAGATGATCTAACGATATCTTTTTCTTGGTGCCACTCATGTGAGTGGGAAGCAGTGTTATCAATAATTTTGTAAGCATCAGTTTCAGTTTTCTTCATAATAGAACCACCAGCTGCTATGTCTATGTCTTTCCTTGTAGTGATGTCGTATCCTTGGTAGAATATTTGTACTATTTGACAAGTGTCTAAACCATGTTGCGGACATCCTCTCAATAACTTTCCAAATCTTGTCCACGCCTCATATAGAGTTTCATTCGGTTTCTGTGTGAATGTAACAATTTCTCCTTGAAGTCTTACGGCTTTAGATGCCGAAAAGAATTATTTAAGAAATTTTTCAACTAAAACGTCCCATGTATCAATCGCCCCTTCAGGTAACAATTCCAACCAATCTTTGGCTTCTCCCTTTAAAGTCCAGGGAAATAACATGAGATATATCTGTTCATCCTCAACTTCTCTTATTTTAAATAGTGTGCAGATTCTATTAAAGGTACGAAGATGTTCATTTGGATCTTCCTTCGGCGCACCACTAAATTGGCATTGATTCGTCACCATATGTAGAATTTGTCCTTTGATTTCATAATCTGGCGCATTAATGTCTGGATGAGTAATTGCGTGACCTTGGCCAGTGCGTTTAGCTCGCATTCGGTCTTCCATACTTAAAGGTTCCAGATTCTCCATAATTGAATTTGTTGAATCTGAATCACTAGAGGATTCTGATTTAATGGTTCGTTCCTCAACAATCTCTGTTTGAATGATTGGTGGTTCCGGAGGAAAAATTAATGGTTCAGGATCTATGAATTGTCCCTGAATATTCTCCGGATTCTCAATTGTGAGGTCGGGTTCAAAAAATGGATTATCAGAAATTTGAATTGGAGTACTTGGTCGACTGGACGACGATTCTAAAGAAAAATCAACGGCGGTAATATTAGCTAGATGTCTTGATCGAGTTACAGGTGGTGAACGTACAAAAGGTGGTGAACGTCTTGCTCGGTGCATTCACTGAATATCCTATTAGTTTTTAAAAGGAAAGAAAAATTATATAAGTTATCCAATTAATAGACTTTTCTGATTTTGCCCACATTTCGAATAGCCAAAAGATGCAGCAGAGGGGCAGGATTCGTTTGGTCTCAATATAATTGAGTACTGTTTGGCTCCAATAACCCGGTCCACGTACAAATCCAACTATTACTACGAACCAGAAGATTTTGATGTCTATCAATTTAACTACTTAAAATAAATTTTCATAATTTTAAGAAATTTAGAGAAGAAGTAGAAAAAAATTCTATGTCCTAAAAACTAGAATGGCGAGAAATAAGAAAGAAAAAGAAAGAGCGCGTCGAAATAGGTCGAAAAAGAAAAGGCGTCGAAAAATAAGAAAGAAAAAGAGTGACTATAAAACTTTAAAACACTCGACTAACCCAACCTTATTACTATCACTAACTTAAAATTAAAATTGCAAATTGAGATTACTAATTGGGGTGATAATTGATACATAGGTAAAAGGCGTCGAAAAATAAAAATAAGAAAGTAGCGCGTCGAAACTTAAAAAGGAACTAAAAACTAAAAATTAAAAGTTGCGTCTAAAAATATTAAAGCTTACAAGAAAAACTATATCCCAAATGGCAATATCTTAAAAAGGTACTAAAACTTAAAAAGGCGTCGCAAAATTCTAAAGCACCTAAATCTTAGTCTAAAGAGAAAGCACTTAAGGGATTTTACGGCAAAGCCTAAAAATCTATAAATAAAAAAATAACTATGGCAAAAATTATGACTTAAAAGTAAATACGAGCGAAAAATATAAAAATTACGCTAAAAAATAAATAAAAAGGGACAAAATATAAAAATATACTAAAAGTTGTAAAAAGTACAATTTTTATAAAAATATTATTTTTATATTATTTATTTTATAAAACTATTAATTTTTATATATTTATAAAAGTAATTAAAACTTTAAATACAAATTAAATAACAAAACTAAATTAACTAATAAAATACTAAACCCTAATTAGGGTTTAAGTATAATTAATAATAATACTCCGTAATGATTACTGAATTAGGGTTGTATGTGGCCTGTCAGAAGACCTCACGCGATCGCATGAGTTTATGCCTTCGGGCTCATGCGATCGCATGAGCTTGAATTTTGGGCCAATTTACGGGCTGTAACAGTACCGGGCTCGAGTATTTTTTTTTTTAAATATTTATATAATATAATTACAAAATATTTAAATAAAATTTATAATTTTACAAACTAAAATAAAAATAAAGAAACTTTATAAAACTTATATATTTAACAAACTCTTAAAAATATTTATATTTTTGTTTTTCTTTTTATATTTTTGAATATTTAAAACGTATTTTTACAAAAGCGTATTTTTTATAAAAGTAAACTAAAAATAAAAATCTTTTTTTTATTTAGCGTTGCGCTTCCGGCTTTTAAGCTAGATTTCGAATCCCCGACAGCGGCGCCAAAAATACTTGATGCTAAAGCTAAGGGGTATAAAATACTATTAAATTTTACAACTAAATACTATTAAATACGATACAATTTTACACAAGATATTTATTTATTTAAAGAATGGATATACTTAAACCTTGCTACAACACTTATAGGCAGTGTACCTAATCGTACAGTAGTGTAGTTTTTAGTAAGTCCGGTTCGTTCCATAGGGAATCTTTTAAACAAAGCTTAACGCTATATTAGTTTTAATTTTTAAAAATACAAATATATAAATAAGTAATATTATTATTATAAAAGGGGGGTTTTTACCGTTTAATGATCGGTTTGTCGATTTTAAAACTTTAGTCGCAGTTAAAACCTAATGTAAAATATTAAAAATAAATACAAGACTTAATTTAAAGCGTAAAGTAAATAACGATAATGAAATTGCGATAAAATAAAATTGCGATAATTAAAAAGTGCGATAATTAAAAGTGCAATTAAATATAAAATAAAGGAAATTAACTATGAAATAAAAGAATTATGCTTATTTAAACTTCCGTAATCATGATGTTTGATGTGTTGATTTTAGTTTTATGCTCATGGGTTAATTGTCCTTTGTCCTGGATTATTTAATATGTCCATCTGATTTTTGTCCATAACAGTCCATCAGTCATAAATATAACGTGCGAGTATCCTCGTCAAATTATCCTTATACCCGAAGTTAAATATTCCAACTAATTGGGGACTTAAACTGTAACAAGGTTTTAATACTTTGTTTAATAATTACACCAGGTTATCGACTGTGTGTAACCCAAGGTTTTAATACTTTGTTATCAATTATGCCAAGTGTTCTTGTACATAATTTCACCCCTGTTTTAATAATTCCATAGACTATTAATCCATTCCCGTGTCCGGTTAAATGAACGATTATTCGTACATATAAATACCCCGCCCATCGTGTCCGATCGAGTGTATATGGTTATTTATAGGGACGTCCAATTGTAAATCTTTATATTAAAATTAACAAACTATCATTTAGTTAAACAAATATAAAGCCCATTAATAGCCCATAGTCTAATTTCCACAAGTGTCGTTCTTTTGTCCAAACCCCAATTATGGTACAAAGCCCAATTACCCAATTTTAGTAATTATCCCAACATCATGATTACTTCGGTATTAAATAAGCATAATAATAACTTAGTTACGAGACATTAAATTAAAAAGGTTGAACAAAACTTACAATGATTAAAAATAGCGTAGCGTTACACGGACAGAATTTCGACTAACAACCTTACAACATTCGCTAACATACCCTTATTATTAGGATTTAAAATTAAAATTAAAATTAAAATTTAAAATATAAATATATATATATATATACGTTTACATATAGATAGAGAGATTGATGGATGGATATTGATGAACCAAACACTCGTTTTTATAGGGCATGTGGGCTGGAAAAGGTGCTCATGCGATCGCATGAGCTTTGCCCTTCAGGCTCATGCGATCGCATGGCCAGCTAGGGAGGCTCAAAAGTCTACAAAAACGTGGGCTGCTTATTTATTTATTATATAATATAATATATATAATTAAATTTAATTATATATATTATATTATATTCTTGTACTCCGTTGATTTGTAATATTTAGTCCGTTGCGTCGAGCGTTGAGAGTTGACTCTGGTCCCGGTTCCGGATTTTCGAACGTCTTTTCATATAATTTAATATCTTGTACTTTGCGTTTTGAATCTTGTACTCTTGTAATTTTGAGATGTTTCTTATCAATAATTGGAACCTCTTTACTTGTACTTTGTATTTTTGAGCTTTTTGGTCGTTTGCGTCTTCAATTCGTCGAATCTGTCTTTTGTCTTTACCTTTTATTATTTAAACGAATATCACTTGTAAATAGGACAACTGCAACTAAAAGCTTGTCTTTCTTGAGGAATAATGCTATGAAATATATGTTCGTTTTTAGCATTATCAATCAACTATAAACCATGGTTAACCAAAATTCTTCGCAAGGGGAATGACTTCGCGAAACAAGTCATCGATGTTCATAACAACCGTTAGCTCCCAAACCCGGCTATGGTATACTAACCCCCGAGGTGTTCTAAAAACGGCTATGGCATCACCCCCAAGTGTTCCAAAAATGGCTATGGCATCACTTGATCAACGTGTGAGTAAAACACGGCTATTACTCACAATCATGTACACAAACACGGCTATGTGCACGATTAACTCGGATAACAACGTGGGAGTAAAACACGGCTATTACTCGCCTCTATATGCACAAACACGGCTATGTGCATAAATATCAAACGTAGATAAAAACGGCTATGTCTCACAACTAAAGTCGCAAAACGGCTATGTGACACCATCAATACGGCACATAAATCATATACATACATATATAGATATTCCACTCACCTCAAGTCTCTTGTGAAAGCTAACCGAGCTTGCAACCCTTCAATGTAACGTACCTATTACATTATGCATTTATTAACATACAATCTAGTTGAATTAAATGCCAACTTCTAACCCTTGAGCATTTAATGACCCGATTGCATTAAATGACTCAACTACACCAAAACCGCCCATTAATGGCCATGCCTCGTCATAAATCACTAAAAGCTAGTGATTAGGGTCTATTAACATCAACTAACACAAACTTGGTGTATTTCATACCCATTTTACCCAATTAGGTCAACTTTGACTCATATGACCCATTTTAACACTTACACTTACAAGCTTAGTCAAACATGACCCAATTAACATCATTCAACTTTAAACAAGTGTTTTAATGCTTACAACACCATTAACACTTACAAACCTCATTTCATTAGACCAAACCCTAGATTATGGTAATTAGGGTTTCTTTTCAACAATCTAACCCAAAATCCACCCATTTAACCCTCAAATGGGTCACACTAGTTCCATATGAACCAAACCCTAGCTTAAACTATATAAAACTCAAAACTTAGAGTTGAGACTTACCAAAACTATCCTCTTGTAGCTAATAGCAAGGAGAACAACTTTAATTCTTGCTCCTAGGATTGATTCACAAAACTTTTTCTTCAAATCTCAAGTTTAATCTAAGTGGATTTTAAGTTTTGGGAGGAAATTGTGAAAGAAAATGGAAAAGAAATGAGAAATATAGGATAAGTGGCTGATATTAAAAGCTCCCATCTGATTTACACGTAAAAAGACCAAAATACCCCCAAAACCCATTTTAAACCAAGCTGGAATCGGAGTCAGAACTGCAGAGGCGCCGCGGCACGGCCCTTTTGTCACGGCGCGACGTATAGAAGGAAAAACAACCCTTCTTAACTCAAGTTCTGATCTGGATTTGATTTCTGTGTCGCGGCGCGATCCCGTTTGCCGCGGTGCGGCGTTTGCCTTTTCCTGGTCACTTCGAAAGTTTAACATAAAACAAAGGTTCAAACAACAAGCACCACATCTTTCACCCATCCTATGCACGTCTAAACCTCAACCTTAAGTCTCACACGACTCGACTCCATCGCGACACATTCATAAACACGTTCACGCACGCATTCAAACATATATATATATATATACACACATATACACTTATACGAAAACTAACACCATAGCTCATTTAATCACATAACGAACAAGTTTAAGCGTACTATTGATTAAGTACGTACCTTTATATGCGCACGGGAAAACGGGGTGTTACAACTCTCCCCCACTTAAATCGGAGCGCGTCCTCGCGATCCAAGCCGCATGACACGAGGGAAGGTAAACCAACACGAATTCTTCGGGCTCCCAAGTAAACTCAGAACCTTTACTACGACGCCATAGGACCTTAAAGGTCCTCACCTCTTTGTTACGCAACATTTTTACCTTCTCATCGAGTATAGCAATCGGCTCTTCAACGTATTCTAACTTGTTGTTTAGCTCAATTTCGTCTAAAGGCATCCATGAAGAATCATCCGCAAGACACTTACGGAGGTGGGAAACATGAAATGTGTTATGGATCCCCGCAATTTCTTCGGGTAATTCCAAACGATACGCGACTTCACCAACACGAGCTAAAACCTTAAACGGCCCAATAAACCGAGGAGCTAACTTTCCTCGTTTCCGAAACCGAATAATACCCTTCCATGGAGAAACCTTGAGCATCACCATATCACCTTCTTGGAATTCGATCAAACGTCTACGCTTATCGGCGTAAGATTTTTGCCTATCTTGCGCCTTTTTCAAATGGTTCCGAATCATATCAATCTTGCTATTAGTCTCTAAAACCAAATCGGTACTCCCGATTTCTCTTTGACCCACTTCCCCCCAACAAATGGGAGTTCGACACCTTCGCCCATAAAGCATCTCATAAGGTGGCATCCCAATACTAGTATGATAACTATTATTGTACGAGAATTCCACCAAGGGCAAATGCTCGTCCCAACTACCCCCGAAATCAATGATGCACGCCTGTAACATATCTTCCAAAGTTTGATTCGTTCGTTCGGTTTGACCGTCCGTTTGAGCATGGTACGCCGTGCTCAACTTCAATTGCGTACCCATATCTTCATGAAACTTTTCCCAAAATCGAGATGTAAAACGGGTATCTCGATCCAAAATAATAGATATAGGAACTCCATGTCGCGAAATCACCTCCTTGATAAACAACTTAGCCAAGGCCTCCGACGATATCGCCTCCCGAATGGGAAGAAACAAAGCACTTTTCGTCAAACGATCAACTATCACAAAAATTGTATCAAATTGGGTTCTCGCCGTCTTAGGTAACTTTGTAATGAAATCCATGCTAATGTGCTCCCATTTCCATTTTGGGATTTCTAACGGTTGCAACTTACCATACGGCTTTTGGTGCTCGGCCTTAACTTGCAAACAAGTAACACATTGTTCAACATATTTCACAACATCACGCTTCATGCCCGGCCACCAATAATCTTTCTTCAAGTCAAGATACATTTTTGTCGCCCCCGGATGAATGGAATACTTTGACTTATGTGCTTCATCAAGTAGCACCCGTCGGTAATCACCCATCTTAGGCACCCACACCCGTCCTTGAAAAGACAACAACCCACGCGGGCCCATTGTAATATATTCCGATTGGCCCACGATTCGTTCCGCGTGCTTATTGTGAACGTAAGCCTCTATTTGAATCTCACCAAGCTTCTCAAGAAAATCGTTGGTAATAATCAAACGTAACGATCCTACCTTTATCGCCGGATGTTGACTCTTTCGACTCAAGGCGTCCGCAACAACGTTTGCCTTACCCGGGTGATAAAGTATCTCACAATCATAGTCTTTTACCACATCCATCCATCTATGTGGACGATAATTCAAATCTCGTTGAGTGAAAATATGTTTCAAGTTCTTATGATCCGAATAAATCGTACACTTGACACCATACAAGTAATGGCGCCAAATTTTCAACACATGTACAACTGCCGCCATCTTAAGATCATGAGTCGGGTACCTTGTTTCGTGTTCCTTTAATTGTCGAGAGGCATAAGCGATGACTTTACCCCTTTGTATAAGAACACACCCGAGCCCATTTAGAGAAGCATCACAATAAACCGTCATATCTTCAACACCTTCCGGCAACACCAACACCGGAGCTTGACACAACTTCTCTTTTAGCAATTGAAAAGAAATTTCTTGCTCGTTTTCCCAATTAAATTTAGCATTCTTCCTTGTCAATTTCGTTAACGGAGAAGCAATCTTAGAAAATTCTTGGATAAACCGACGATAATAACCGGCCAATCCGAGAAAAATTAAGATTTCCGTAGGCGTAGTCGATCGTCCCCAACTCTTCACCGTCTCGATCTTCCTCGGATCTACTTGGATCCCGTCCTTGTTCACAATATGACAAGGAATTGAACTTCCCTTAGCCAAAATTCACATTTCGAGAACTTTTCATACAACTTCTCCTTTCTTAACGTCTTCAACACTTCTCGCAAATGGCGTTCATGTTCGTTCATACTTTTTGAGTAGACTAGTATGTCATCAATGAACACAATTACCGACTTGTTCAACATAGGTTGGCACACTCGGTTCATAAGATCCATGAAGGCCGGCGGTGCATTCGTAAGATCAAAAGGCATTACTACAAACTCGAAATGCCCATAACGCGTTCGAAAAGCCGTCTTCTCAATATCTTCCTCACGGAACCGCATTTGGTGGTAGCCGGACCGTAGGTCGATTTTCGAGAAATACGTTGCACCTTGGAGTTGGTCAAACAAATCGTCGATCCGAGGCAATGGATAACGATTCTTGATCGTCACTTTGTTCAACTCCCTATAATCGATGCACATCCGCATGCTACCATCCTTCTTCTTTACGAATAAGACCGGAGCGCCCCACGGCGAAGCACTCGGTCGAATGAAACCCTTCTCGAGCAACTCTTGGATTTGATTTAACAACTCTTGCATTTCTGTTGGTGCTAAGCGATAAGGAGTTTTAGCAATGGGGGTAGCCCCCGGAACCAACTCAATGCGAAATTCGACTTGTCTTTCCGCCGGAACACCCGGTAACTCATCCGGAAAAACATCTTCAAATTCATTAACCACCGAGATTTCACGAATGGGTGGTGGCTCATTACGAGTATCAACAACATGAGCAAGGAAAGCCATGCCACCGGTAACAACGAGACGACGTGCCCGTGCAAAAGTGCATATCGGCACCAGTCTCCTTCGTTTATCACCATGAATAATCAACTCTCCCCCACTTGGGGTCTTTACGCGAATAAGCTTATCATGGCATGCAATATTGGCTCTATAACGATTGAGCCAATCCATACCAACGACAATATCAAAATCGCCCAAGGTCATCGGAATGAGATCAATTTCAAAACTTTCAGCACCAAACACAACATTACAATTTTTACACACATCAACCACTAGTGCCGTCTTGCCATCCGCTATTTCAACTTCTACCGGATGACTCAACTTCACTAGCGGTTTATTTAACTTAGGCACAAATCTTAGAGACACGAAAGACAAATTAAAACCACTATCAAAAAGTATCCGTGCCGGATTAGAGTTAACCATGAAAGTACCTGAGACGACTTCGTTGGATTGTTTGGCTTCATCATTCGTCATCAAGTGGTTATGCCCCTAGCCGACCCCGCCGCCTTCTCTAGCCTCTTAACTTGGTCGTTTGATAATTCAGGACATTCCGCCTTACGGTGCCCCGTCTTTTGACAATTAAAACACGTGACCGACTTGGCCAAACAATCATGGGCGTAATGACCTGGCTTCCCACAACTAAAACAAGTAGGCGTAAAAGTATTCAAACCACCTTTCTTCACACTTCCGATGCTTTCGGACCCCTTCTTGCTTTTGTTCTTCTTGTTCGAAAAGTTAGAGTAACTAGAACATTCAAACTTTCTTTTGGAAAGAGTGAAATCGCTCTTTCTTGGAACCTCCGGCTCAAAACCCCGAGCCAACTTAAACAATTCATCAAAAGACTTAGCCATACCCCGACTAATCTTACTCTTAAACTCATCATTCAAAGTACGGTAGAAATCCTTCATTAACTTGTGATCATCACCAACATATTCTGGGCAAAAACGAGTCTTTGCCAAGAAGGTAGACTTGAGAGTAACCAAATCCATTGAACCTTGTTGCAAATGATGCAACTCATCCTGGATTCTATCGAGATCGGAAGAAGTTTGGTACTCTTTGAAAAATTCTTTCTTGAACTCCTCCCATGTCAAGCCCATACATTGTTCTTCGCCATATAAGTTGATTTTATCGTCCCACCACAACTTAGCTTCCTCCCGCAACATGCTAGAACCATACCTTGTTTTCTTCTCGGGAGGGCATTCCGTGGTACGGAAAGCTCCCTCGATATCGGAGATCCAACATGTACTTTTTAAAGGATCTCGCACCCCATTAAACATCGGGGGTTGAGCGTCCTTGAAATTTTTGTAGTGGAAGTCCCGCCTTCCTTCACCTCCTTCACCACGAGGATAAATGTTTCTCGCTTCAAATGCATCTTCTATCGCGGAACTCATGCGTTCATTTATCAAATCGGTCACTTGCCCATCGACCGAATCTTGGAAGACCTTTCGGACGTCCGTAAGAAAATCCGCTTTTAACCTTTTAAAGACGACCTCAACCTTAGACGAAAACTCGGCGTCCTCGATCGTTCCCCCATTCTCGGTGTCGTGTCCGTTTCTCATCTTCATTCTATAAAACGAAAAAGGTTAAACCACGAAACGAAAAGACATGACAAACATATATACATATATACATCTTTCTGTCCCATCTTGATCGACAATCGTCGTACATCACTTGTTTGACACGATTTGCACCCGTAACAATGGTAGCTAGTCATTGCTACGCGAGTACGTCGCATTAACTTGTTAGTACAACATCTATCTCGCTTGATGATTTCAACTACAATACAAAATAATTAGTGCAAGGTTAAATCACATAAACCTAAGCACTAACAATTCCCGATCCGACCCGAAGTCCTACAAGTACCGCATAAAAGCGCATACACATTAAAGTTTAAGTCTAGGCACCTATCTCAAGTCGCCTAAATTCCTTAGACCATGCTCTGATACCACTTGTAACAACCCAACCCGTAATCCATACGATAATTTTTTTTATACAACACAATTACGCGCCAAATAAATATGTAACCCATTTCACGAGTTCCATTTAAAGCGCACAACAATTAATTGTTTACAAAAGGCACGAGGGCCACGAATAAAGTTTAGTACAAGTTTGACCCATTACAAATGATAGTTTATAAACCAAACGACGTTCCGAGCATGGTTTGGGACTAAACTACCCAAAACTAGGCCAACTTCCAAAAGCTCCAACATAACATCAACAAGGGACACCTAGTGCCCAACGACCCCCTTGCCCTTGTCCGCACCTGCATCTAAAAAGATAAACAACGAGAGGGGTAAGCAAAGCTTAGTCAGTAGAATAAATATATACATGCATATAAGACTTACCTACACGCATCCACGATATCATATAACACACACAATCGCATAACACCTCGATAAATAAGCTAGTATCGTCAAACTGTACAACTAGCCACATTATTAGCATAAACATCATAATCATAAATCAAATGCTAGCATCATCAACTATAAACCATGGTTAACCAAAATTCTTCGCAAGGGGAATGACTTCGCGAAACAAGTCATCGATATTCATAACAACCGTTAGCTCCCAAACCCGGCAATGGTATACTAACCCCCGAGGTGTTCCAAAAACGGCTATGGCATCACCCCCAAGTGTTCCAAAAACGGCTATGGCATCACTTGATCAACGTGTGAGTAAAACACGGCTATTACTCACAATCATGTACACAAACACGGCTATGTGCACGATTAACTCGGATAACAACGTGGGAGTAAAACACGGCTATTACGCGCCTCTATATGCACAAACACGGCTATGTGCATAAATATCAAACGTAGACAAAAACGGCTATGTCTCACAACTATAGTCACAAAATGGCTATGTGACACCATCAATACGGCACATAAATCATATACATACATATATAGATATTCCACTCACCTCAAGTCTCTTGTGAAAGCTAACCGAGCTTGCAACCCTTCAATGTAACGTACCTATTACATTATGCATTTATTAACATACAATCTAGTTGAATTAAATGCCAACTTCTAACCCTTGAGCATTTAATGACCCGATTGCATTAAATGACTAAACTACACCAAACCGCCCATTAATGGCCATGCCTCGTCATAAATCACTAAAAGCTAGTGATTAGGGTCTATTAACATCAACTAACACAAACTTGGTGTATTTCATACCCATTTTACCCAATTAGGTCAACTTTGACTCATATGATCCATTTTAACACTTACACTTACAAGCTTAGTCAAACATGACCCAATTAACATCATTCAACTTTAAACAAGTGTTTTAATGCTTACAACACCATTAACACTTACAAACCTCATTTCATTAGACCAAACCCTAGATTATGGTAATTAGGGTTTCTTTTCAACAATCTAACCCAAAATCCACCCATTTAACCCTCAAATGGGTCACACTAGTTCCATATGAACCAAACCCTAGCTTAAACTAAATAAAACTCAAAACTTAGAGTTGAGACTTACCAAAACTATCCTCTTGTAGCTAATAGCAAGGAGAACAACTTTAATTCTTGCTCCTAGGATTGATTCACAAAACTTTTTCTTCAAATCTCAAGTTTAATCTAAGTGGATTTTAAGTTTTGGGAGGAAATTGTGAAAGAAAATGGAAAAGAAATGAGAAATATAGGATAAGTGGCTGATATTAAAAGCTCCCATATGATTTACACGTAAAAAGACCAAAATACCCCCAAAACCCTTTTTAAACCAAGATGGAATCGGAGTCAGAACTGCAGAGGCGCCGCGGCGCGGCCCTTTTGTCGCGGCGCGACGTATAGAAGGAAAAACAACCCTTCTTAACTCAAGTTCTGATCTGGATTTGCTTTCTGTGTCGCGGCGCGATCCCGTTTGCCACGGTGCGGCATTTGCCTTTTCCTGGTCACTTCGAAAGTTTAACATAAAACAAAGGTTCAAACAACAAGCACCACATCTTTCACCCTTCCTATGCACGTCTAAACCTCAACCTTAAGTCTCACACGACTCGAAGCCATCGCGACACATTCATAAACATGTTCACGCACGCATTCAAACACACACACACACACACACACACACACACACACACACACACACATATATATATATATATATATATATACATATACACTTATATGATAACTAACACCGTAGCTCATTTAATCACATAACGAACATGTTTTAAGCGTACTATTGATTAAGTACGTACCTTTATACGCGCACGGGAAAACGGGGTGTTACATAGCCACAGGGACTATCCGTATAATTTTGTCTTTATAATATAAAATCATAGATGTTATCAAAGACTGTCTCTAATAGCGGTAAAAAAATGTCAAATATCGAATTGTATAATCAAATATCGAATTGTATAATTGAAAGCAATTGGCAATGGAGCAGAACTCCAACAGGACGTGCTGATGGGGAATTGTCGAGGCTGCTCCAACTTATTTCACTATGCTCCTTCGACAACAGCAAACCAGATTCGTGGTCGTGGTGCTTATCTCCGGACGGTACATTCCAAGTTAAGATTCTGTCTAGTGAAATTGATGCGAATTTATTATGTGCTAGTATATCGAGTCAAAGCACGGAACGTAACAATCTTGTGCCTAATGAAGGGACCCGTTCATACCAATTATAAACGATTCATAATAGTTGATTACATCGCGAGGTATTTGACCTCTATATGATACATTTTACAAACATTGCATTCATTTTTAAAAGACAAAATTTCTTTACATCGAAAGTTGACGGCATGCATACCATTTCATAATACATCTAACTATAATTGACTTAATAATAATCTTGATGAACTCAACGACTCGAATGCAACATCTTTCGAAATATGCCATGAATGACTCCAAGTAATATCTTTAAAATGAGCAAATACACAGCGGAAGATTTCTTTAATACCTGAGAATAAACATACTTTCAAGTGTCAACCAAAAGGTTGGTGAGTACATTATTTTATCATAAACAATCATTTTCATCATTTTAATAGACAACAAGATTTCCAGATATTTAATTTTACACGTAACCTGAGTACAAAATAACACGCGTAACCCGCGAATTAAAAATCATTCATATAGTGAACGCTTGATAACCGACTTAACTTTAATGCATAGAATATCCCCAAACAGAACCTCTCGTCTGTATAATAATAATAATCTCGAAGTACTAAAGCATCTGTACCCCGGATGGGACTTGTCGAGGTCCATAGATCTATCTTTAGGATTCACGTCAATTAGGGGCTATACCCGTTTCCTAATTATTAGGTTACCAAGCTAAAAAGGGGTGATATTCAATATTCATAATCCAGCCTTAGAATGTAGTTTTTGATCACTTGTGTCTATTTCGTAAAACATTAATAAAATCAGCGCATGTATTCTCAGTCCCAAAAATATATATAAAAAGGGAGTAATGAAACTCACAATACTGTATTTCGTAGTAAAAATACATATGTCGTCATTGAACAAGTGCAAGGTTGGCCCCGGATTCACGAACCTATATTATTCATATTTGTATTAAAACATATTCTTGTACTCGAATAATATATATATATATATATATATATATATATATATATATATATATATATATATATATATTATTAGTGATATAATTTTTATATTAATAATTTATATATATTTCATTATTTAATTAAATGTATTCATTTTATATATCGAAAATAAATAAAAGTATTAATATGGTTAAGTTATGCAAATATATATATATATATATATATATATATATATATATATATATATATATATATATATCATTTGTTTGTTGAAACTAGTAATTGTAATAATACTAAAATAATATTTGTAATGGTAAAATGATAATATTTATATTTCTTAATATTACTAATAAAATAATAACGTTAATAATTTTATTAGTGATAAATATAATAATATTAATAATAACGATAGTGATATTAATAATAAACTTAATAATTTATTTAAATTATAATTTAATCATTTTTGAAATAAAATTTGTATCTATAATCTTTATATTTATAATTCTAGTAATAATAATAAAATAATAAAAATGATAATATTAATTGTTTTCATAATAATATCGGTATTCCTAATCTTTTATATACATATACTTCCATGCATCGTGTTAATATTTTTATAACCTTTTATATCCATATGGTCATCATAACATAGTAAATTTCATTTTTTACACAAATATCATTATATTATTATTAAGGTTATGATTTATAATAATATTAACAACAATATTAATAGCAATAATAATAATAATAATAATAATAATAATAATAATAATAATAATAATAATAATAATAATAATAATAATAATATTATTATTATTATTAAGGTTACGATTTATAATAATATTAACAACAATATTAATAGCAACAATAATAATAATAATAATAATAATAATAATAATAATAATAATAATAATAATAATAATAATAATAATAATAATAATAAGTAAAATAAGAGTGTATACCCTCTAAGAAGCTTTTCTAAAAAGAATGCCCTAGACGAGGCTCGAACCCAAGACCTCTCGTTCAACAGACACCCTCCTAAACCAATGCTCTGCTTATCATTTTCTGTTGTAATCACTATTAAAATTCTCTTAACTCGTCCCAGTTTAATCATAGCCCAACAACAAACAATTACGGCCCAACATAGGAAACATCACTTGGCCCAACTCAGACTGGATTCGTGGCCCATTCATAATTTAATAAACCTGGCCAAGAAGTACTCGGTGGTCTGTTTCGATTTTCCCTTGGACTTCGGTCGAACAGAATCACAAAAAAATAATATACGTAATGCATGCTTTCCTTATCACCTCATCAATATTACCTCATCTTCCATTAACATCAATTAACTACTCCTTGCCCATTCATTTTTAAATCAAACAGAAAAGAAACATTTTTGTTTTGGTAATTCACAACCGAAGGAAAGAAAAGAAAAGGCATTTCAAAAGCAAATTGGTGGGTCGGTCCAGCTGGTATTCCATCGTCACCGAAAGGGAAACAAAAAAAATAAAATAATAAACACTCAAGTATGCAGCGACATCATCTCCTCACCCCTTTATTTTAACTTAAAACAATTTAACAAATGGGTCCTTTAGTGATGTCGGTCATGAAAGGATTTCTAGTCCCACTTGTACAACACGTCCGAATTTTATAATGCAGTTTATAAGAACTTTAATACAATCAAGTGGACATCTTTTATGTATTTAAGAGTGGTGGTAAAGCTTTGGGTTGAAACAGAAAAGAACGAGTGCAACAGAAAAGAGACGCATTTGCAGCAGCTGTTAAGTAAGGTGGTGTTATGGGTTTTAGACTTTCGAACTACAAAACAAGAGGGTTCACAGTAACACTCAAGTGGGTGGTGGCGTGGGGCTTGTTCGCAGACAGAAGCATGTAACCGAAAGAAAAATATAATAACATGATGATGGTGGTTTATTGTGGTGTGGGTGTGGAGGTGGCGTTCGAAACAGCAACAAAGACAGCAGTAAGGGCTGCAGAACAGATGCGTTATGATGATGATTTGCAGCTGTTGGAACAGACTAACGGATATAGTAGTTTCAGTAGTTGATCATGGTGTTTACAACAAAAAAATATGGCTCAAAGGTGGCGGGTTTGGATATAAAAGCAGTCATTACAGCAGCCGAAAATAGTGATAATAAAGGTTGGTTGATGATGGTTGTAGTTTGTCGACAGGAAACAGCCACGAAGTAGCAGTCTAAATAGATTTCAATTGTGGCGGGTTTTAGATTAGAGGTGATTATCACGATGGGAATAAAAAGGGAGGAGAGAAAGACTTGGTGGTGATGAAGGTTTCTTTAAAAGATAAACACAAGAAGGAAGTGGTGGTTTAAGTGAAGAATGATTTAAATAGAAACATGAGTTGTTTTCCTGAGGTCGACTTGTAACAAAATTAGACAAGAAGGACACAGAATTTTCAATCAAGCAATTAAATAAGAAAAAGAAATAAAAGGAATATAATTTCGTAACAGATTTTGGCTTGTTCCTGGTGTTTGATTCTGATTTATACTGTAAAGGAATCAGCAAATTAATCCATCAGATACATTGAATCGATCAGATAAAGAGTAGTAACAAATTTTGTAATTTTCGGCTTTTAAATTGTACTTAATAGATATTAATAATAAATATATTAATATAAATAATAATAATAATAATAATAATAATAATACCAATAATAACTATATTATTAGTAATTAATAATAATAAAATGATAATAATACTATTATTAATAATAATGATAATAATAATATTTTGTATTTATTTTTATGATGAATATAAAAATGATTATTGTTAATGTTAAAGGTAATATTAATAATAATAGATATACTAATAATAATAATAATAATAATAATAATAATAATAATAATAATAATAATAATAATAATAATAATAATAGGAATACTAATATTATAACTGATAAAAAATAATAGATTATATTATTTCCTATTAATAGCGGCTATAATAATGTTAATGATATTAATAATGATATTATTATTAAAGACTAAATAATCATAATCTATAATGATAATATCTAATAATAGTACTAGTAATAACAAGTTATATGTTCTATTTTCTTTATTTATATAATATATTTTATATTAGTAATACAGATATTGATGTTAATGAAAGTAATATAACAATTATATTTTAACTTGTAATAAGATTTAGTTTATTAACCTTATATTTTATAATTTCAATTTATTATATATACTTACATTTATATATATTTATTTACAAACACTTGTTCGTGAATCATCGGGAATAGTCAAGGGTTAAATGCTTTCATGAAAGAGTTCAATAATTCTAAAATTCAATCTAATAAACTTTGCTTATCATGTCGAATTTATATTAAGATTAAAGTTTAAATTTGGTCGGAAATTTCCGGGTCGTCACACCTAAAAAACTTGAAATTTTTGCATGGCGTGCGTTAAAAAAGAGACTACCGGTAAGGGTGGAACTAGATAGACGTGGCATTGATGTACATAGTGTGCGGTGTCCGTTATGCGATGATGATTTGGAGTCCGTAGAGCACTCTTTAATATTTTGTAGACATGCATTGGACGTGTGGGAAAGGGTTTTCAAATGGTGCAACATGGGCCATTTTTATAACTTTAGTTTGGACGAAATCTTCAAAGGAAATAGCATCGTGGCAATGTCGAATTCCGGGGAAAAAGCATGGCAAGCTATCGGGTGGGTGTGCGCGTTCTCTATATGGAGGAATCGAAACAAAAAAGTTTTCCAAGACAAGTGTTGGAATGGTCCATTGGCACTAAGTGAGATACAAGTAAAGTCGCTCGAATGGATTAATGCAAGATCGAGAAACCGTCGCTTGGATTGGCATACTTGGCTTATTGCACCAAGCACTTATTTTGTATAATTAGGTGTTAATCATGTAGATGCAAGCTTAGCATCAAAATTCTAAGTCTCGCGTTTGTATGTATGTTGTTTCGTGTTTTTTGAGGGGCTTATGCCCGCTCTCTCGTTGTAATTTCTTTTTCAGTAATACATCGTCTTGATTTTTGAAAAAAATAATCAAAATATAAACATACCATCCTAATAATGAAATCAAATAAAATACAAAAGCATACGGAATTGAGAGGAAAATAACAAATTCAATAATAGATGAGTCATACCTTTATTAATTGGATATGGGAAGCAAAGCTATCCACATGCATGTTCGTCCCCTCTTTATCCATTTGCACCTCATTGAATAAATGGGGAAACAGAAACTATTAAACCATTTATATCAACGCGTTAGATGTAAGGTGTTAGATGACTTGAAAATATTTGACGAAAAGTGACGATATTAACGAAGCGTCAGTTAGTCAATCTCCAAGGCATTAGTTATGGTTTTGTCGAATTTGAAATGAGGCGTGAGTTTGTCAGTAACCAATCAATGAATATATATCGATTAAATAAATATACATTTTTATTATTAATTTATTTTTCTACCCAATTTCCATTCAGATTTTATCACATTACCTTACAAATATTTGATAAAAAAAAAAACTGATACTACAAGCTTAAAAAGTTCAGAAACTGACATTGTCATGTCACATACATATTTCTCTTTTTGGTCAAAAAGTACACCGCCTGCCTGTGATATTACAAGCACGGTTTGAAATGATCTTATAACTATAAAACTCTTCACATAATCGATTGAAAGTTCAAGATATACAATCAAACGACGAGGAAGAAAACGAGCCCACCTCACTAATGCAAGCTAACCAAACTAACACAAAAACCAAACGAAACGTAACGAAAACATAAAATACAACTACCACTAGAAAGGATAAAATAAAAGGGCTCATACACCAAACACCACAAGAATTAGAATCCAACCCGAAGCCGAATATGAACACACTAAGACCACCATTAACCGTGATTGTGACGTTAGAGACAAACTGTATACTTTTTGGTGATGTGGCAATGTCAGTATTTGACCTTCGTTAACCCAAAAGGTCAAATGTGTGTGTCAAATATTTGCAAAGTGATATGTTAAAATCCGATTAAAAATTGAGTGAGAAAAAATAAATTTATAATAAATAAATATGTTTATTAAAATCTGTAAAATCAATTATTGGTCCCTCTTTTCTCTCACCTTCTCTCACACTCATCTCTGTTTTCGTCACAAACCAATTAACGCCAGAATTTGTTGCCGCTTTACAGCCATGAGACGGCGTCACGCCTTGTGTAGCTCAACTCACGCCCTTATTTGCTGTTGTGTTAACAATGGTCTAAGTCACAAAGCGAGCGTCAAATATCTTTCACGAAGTTCAAGAAATTTTTTAATACGGCACCTTGGACAATACATCAATTGTTACAATGTAATCAATTGTTACAATGTAGGCTAATGTGCTAATTTTTTTTTTCATGTTCATGATTTATTAAACAAAAAATTAAGTCACTAATAAAAAATCAAAATGTCAAATATTCACAAACAACATTGATGATTTGCGCATCGGTGATGAAAACATTACATTAAAAATATACTTAAGGGTTTATGCTACTCAATATCTATATACTTTTTTTTTGAAATAGAGGCTATATATCCAAAAAATACTAGTGTAGGCTATGTACTTTGAAAAAATGTGTTAATGTAAACAAACTTAACTTGTTAACCTGATGATCGATGAAGCTGTTTGAATGTTATATTCTAGAAGTCTGTAATGAATTTTAGTCGGATTTGGAGCATCACATGGCTTCATTAAGTGATTATGAACCAGATTATACGCTCAAATCGATATGAGATTCGCTAGATTATTTCGAGGACCTCTACAATTAGAGCTTGCGGTTAACGACGAACACGATCTCAATCACTATAAAATTGAACATGTTAATTATGTTTGATGATCGAAGCAGCTTTGTTTGATGTTAAAGAACTTATATATGATCTCAATCGGTATTAATAATCACCTGGGACTACAAATGTTAATTATGTTTATCGTACTTTTTAACATCCGTTAAGTTTACGAACTACAAATGCAATATGAACAAATCACATTAGCACACTTTTTATCAGTTTAACTGGTCTAGCGGGTAACTGGTTACCTTTTATTTACATTAGCACACTTTTTCAAAGTACATAGCATACAATAGTATTTTTCTGGCTATACAACCTACATTGGACAAAAAAAATATATAGCTATTGAGTAGCATAAACTCTATATTTAAAAGAGGCTACTTTTATGTATTCTAAAAGTTATGTTATATTTTTAAGACAAAATTGCTGAAATGGTCCCTGTGGTTTGTATCAAAATGCTGGTTTCATCCCTGTGCTTTTTTTGATGGATTTGGTCCCGGTGGTTTATAAAAGTTACTGATTTAGTCCCTCTGACCGACGGCCGTCAAAAAAGGCCGTTAAGTCCAGTCATGTGCCAGACATGTGAGGGTATTTTCGTCAGTTTCTTTCATTTATTAGCATAATTGCTGAAATGGTCCCTGTGGTTTGTACCAAAATTGCTGAAATAGTCCCTGTGGTTTGTAAAAAAATTGCTGAAATCAATTTACCTTATCTCCTTCCACACCTTCATCTTTATCCTCAAAAAAGATGAACAAATCCTAATTTATTAATTTTCTTCAAACACTCTAATTAACATTAACATGGTAAAATCAAACCCACCAAAACTAAAACTAAATCGAAACTATTAAAATTAATCTCAAAACTAAATCCAACCTCAAACTAAAACTAAATCCAATATACAAAATCAAATTTACAAAATCAAATTACAAAACCTAACTTCATCTAAATTAGAATATCAGCAAAAACATGGAAACATAAGAAATTAAGAATAGCAGCAGAAACTTAGAAACATTAGAAACATAAATTAGAAACATATGAAATGAACAAATTAGTTTCAGATCCGATCATTCAAACCCGATTGCATCTGGATCTGAGATTCGTCTTCTTTATCGCATCTACATCTGGGTTTCGTTTTGATAATTAAATCGATTTGATGACTCGATTTGGTGAAGATGACGACGCTGGTGGTTGTTGAAGATGAACGATTGTACCTGTTGCTACTATCCTTCTATTTCTTCAGTTCCTTACCTGCTGCAATTCGTTATCTGGATCTGCAATTTGAAACCAATTTGTTTCCTGCTTCAATTCGTTACCACCAAAATGATTAAAACTAGGGTGGAAGGTGGTGGCACCACTGACGATGGTGGAGAAAAGGGGATGAAGGGTTTGGTGGATAGAGAAAAGATCGGATGATCGTGTATGAATTATTTTGGGGTAAACGAATCGCTGCTTTCGTGTAAAGAGAAAGCGGGTTTTAAATTGAGTTTTAATAAACAGAAAGTGGGATTTAGGAGTGAAATTGAATTTGTTTTGATGTAAAGATTGTATAAAATGAGTATTTGAAGTTGGATTTAGTTTTAGTTTGAGGTTGGATTTAGTTTTGATCTTAATTTTAATAGTTTTGATTTAGTTTTAGTTTTGGTGGGTTTGATTTTACATGTTAATTTTAATTAAAGTGTTTGAAGAAAATTAATAAATTAGGGTTTTTTCATCTTTTTTGAGGATAAAGATGAAGGTGAGGAAGGAGATAAGATAAATTGATTTCAGCAATTTTTTTACAAACCACAGGGACTGTTTACGCAATTTTGGTATAAACTACAGGGACCATTTCAGCAATTTTGCTAATAAATGAAAGAAACTGATGAAAATACCCTCACATGTCTGGCACATGACGGGACTTAACGGCCTTTTTTGACGGCCGTCGGTCAGAGGGACTAAATCAGCAACTTTTATAAACCACCGGGACCAAATCCATAAAAAAAGCACAGTGACGAAACCAGCATTTTGGTACAAACCACAGGGACCATTTCAGCAATTTTGTCTATTTTTAATGGCAAACATTATTAAAACAACCCCTAATGAGCACCTAAGAAAAGGAAACACAATAAACAACTTCAAGAGCCAATTGTCCCAGCGTAATTTACAACTATTTCTATTATATGTCCAATTAACTGAGAAATTACGAAAAGTAACCCTTTTTTATATGATTAGTAGCAAAAATTACGTTGTTCTGATACCTCCATAAATGTCAAAGGGTAGACGCGAAAATGACATATAACCTGTACCTTCATGGAATGAAGAAGTACACCAAGCTTCAAACCACGTTATCCATTCGGACCAAACGACGAAACTTGAAAATTGCATATCCACCCAACACCAAATTTTTACTTGAAATGTCGACCACAACACTACATCTGAAATGAATATGGTCTATAGATTCAATTCGAAATCCACACATCGGAGAACTTATATCTTCAATCTCCGTACCTCTAGCCGAAAAATCAACCTAGTTGGAAGTCGATCCCGAGCAACTCTCCATAAAAAGATATTAATCTTGCGAGGAAGATATCTCTAATGTTATTTAATTTATTAATTTTTGAAATGAAAATCTTTATTACTATCGTTAATATGCAAAAGAAAAAACCCTGTGTTGTAGCTTAAGTTGTAGTGTCCTGACACTCTTTGTTAGAGGTTAGGAGTTCGAATACCGAGAACTACAAAATTGCACACAAGGTTATTCCCTGATCTTGAAATCCACCTAAGGTCGCCTTTCGTACATTGCGTTGCGAGGACAGTGGGGAGGGGGTTTTACAGGCCATGCCTTCGGATTATGCAACTACGAGAAATGATCACGTGGATGATTTAGTTCTCACTAGGTGATCCCAAACTGTTGTTTCAATATATATATATATATATATATATATATATATATATATATATATATATATATATATATATATATATATATATATATATATATATATATATATATATATATAAAATTAAACTTGTACATATTAATGATCGTCATTAAAAAGTCAATATTAATTGCTACCTAAAGCATATTAACGTACATTAATGAAAATCCTCATAGGGCAACTGTTAGTAATTTAAAAGTATATACGGAAAATGAAAAGAATGATAAAAAAGAGAGAATTATGATGAAAAAAAGAGTAAGTGAAATTTTATAACTATTATTTTTGGGAATTTAACTATAAACTTGCATAGATAAATACACTAATATACATAAATTTGGGGAATGGATGAATAAACCAGCCTTAGAAGATTAAAAAACCAGTTTGGTCAAAAAAGTTAAAAGACATGATTAATTCATTATTAATTACGGAGTAATAATTATTACGGGAGTATTTATTATTTTTATTACGAGTATTATTACTGAAAAAAACTACTCCAATGAACCCACTTCCCACTTCCCTCTTCATTTTCTACCTCCACTGGAGATCCCCTTACGCCACCGCTCGTCGCCGTTCTGCGCTGCTCTCCTCCTACTTCCCACGGCCCACCGTCCTCCGGCCATCACCGCTCCTCCACCATTGTTTTCTTTCCACCAACCACCAAATGATCAAACTGTTGGAAATAGGAGGCTATGTATATTATTTGGGGAAGAGAGGATTGATAATTTAGAAGTTTGATTGATCTTGAAAACTTTGTTTTATTGCTTATTGCTTTTCTTGATTACAAATGAGGGGTGAAGCCTTATATTTATACTACTCAAAGGAGTAGTCTAGAACTCTTCATCATTTACTAATATCTAGATATTTCCTAAGCATTATCTAGATATTTTCTAAGTATTATCTTTAGATATTTTACAAGATTTTTCTACACACTTTCACTACTAGATATTACAAGAAGTTTCTACATAATGGACTACAATCTTGATCCAAAATACTTGGATACTTGCAAGCTCAAATCTAAAACACATAGCCCAAAATCAAGTTTAGTTTCCAACAGCCCCCCCTTAAACTTGGGCTTGTAGTGAACCCATGAGTTCATCGATATTCAAGATTCTAGATCTTTAGATTCTTTGATGGCTACGACTATATAGTCGAATTTTGAATCTAATGATCTAAGAATCTTTTCAATGACTTCTACATCACTTAGAGTTTCACCATTCCTCTTTAATTGATTGACAATCACCAAGACTCTTGTAAAATAATCGGAAATTGATTCTGAGTCTTTCTTATTTAAGGATTCGAACTCACCTCGTAATGTTTGTAGTCGAACCTTTTTCACCTTTTCAACTCCCTTGTGAGAATTTTCCAAGATCTCCCATGCTTTCTTGGCGGTGGTTGCACTTGCAATTTTCTCAAAAGCTCCATCATCTACACTTTGTTGGATGATGGAAAGAGCCTTTTGATCGTTGGTCTTCAATAGCTTTTTCTCCTTGCCGAGAGAACCTTTTTTTGTAGGTTCCTCATAGCCTTCCTCCACAATCTCTCATAGGTCTTGTCCACCTAGGAAGGTCTTCATTTGGATGCTCCATCGATCATAATTATCCTTTATGAGGCGAGGAAACGTGATGAAATTGTTGGCCATCATCTTGTCGAACCAAGTTCTGATACCAATTTGTTAGAAATACGAGGTTATGTATATTATTTGGGGAAGAGAGGATTGATAATTTAGAAGTTTGATTGATCTTGAAAACTTTGTTTTATTGCTTATTGCTTTGCTTGATTACAAATGAGGGGTGAAGTCCTCTATTTATACTACTAAAGGAAGTAGTCTAGAACTCATCATCATCTACTAATATCTAGATATTTTCTAAGCATTATCTAGATATTTTCTATTTAGATATTTTACAAGATTTTTCTACACACTTTCACTACTAGATATTACAAGAAGTTTCTACATAATGGACTACAATCTTGATCCAAAATACTTGGATACTTGCAAGCTCAAATCTAAAACACATAGCCCAAAATCAAGTTTAGTTTTCAACACAAACCGTATCCTTTCTTATTCAACCGAAACCACCACCCAACGTTCTCCTTCTCCGGCCAACTTACCGCCCACTCCTCTCCTTCCAAACCACATCCAACCTTATTCTTATCAAATCTGTTTTTTTTTTTTTTTTTTTTTTGCGAATTGCCACCTCATAAACAGATATAGTGGTCGCTGGTGATTTAGCTAGTGGTTGCCGACGGTTATGGCGATGATGGTTGTCGGCAGTGGCCATATCCATGTATAAAAATTATACTACTACTATATATAAATTATACGGAGTATTTACATACTTGCATTTAGATTTCGAAGATACAATAATATGGAGTACAAATTTATGGGTCCTAATTATATTCATTCTTTTATTAGCTTATAGTTTCAACTAGTTGTGGAGCCCTCGCTTCGCGTCGCGGGGTCCGTTTTGAATGCAAGTTAAAAAAAAGTCTTGATCTATTTTGTAAAAAGATTTTTTTTTCGACATCTAACATTGAAGGGTTGTTCCTTTTATGAAAGTTGCTTCTTTTAGCGTTCGTTTTTTTTTAAAGTTAGTTGATCTATTTTGTAAAAAAGAATGTTTTTCGACATCTTTTGGTAGCATTGAAGGGTTGTTCCTTTTATGAAAGTTTCCTCCTTTATCGCTGAGGAAGAAAAGGAAAAAAAAAAAAAGGTTAGTTGATTTTTTTGGTAAAAAAGAATTTTTTTCGACATCTTTTGGTAACATTGAAGTGTTAGTTCTTTTATGAGAGTTGCTTCTTTTATCGTTGGAGACAAAAAAAAAGTAAAATAACGAAAATACCCCTGATTACTATTGATAAATAGTGCTACAGTATTTTTTCTATTAGATATATAGATAATGTAGACATCGAAAAGATGAGAGAGAAATGTCAAAATCCATCCAATTAAAAAAACTAAAATGGTGATGAAGGGTAACTTTTGTGAAAAACAATACTAAAAAAAACCAAGTCTAGAATCATGAGTGAACCTTCATGATCATAAGACTACTTGTATCGGTTCAAACCCAAGCCCGTGAAATTCGAAGTGGCACTCAAGCCACGCCCCTGCCGGCCGTAGCGGGGCGGCGGTTGGGGGTGAAATTGGGGCGGCAGTGGGAATCTCACGGAAAAAGCCACGAATGTTTTGTTTTTTTTTATTTAATTTTTTTTCATTTTTATTTAAGATAAGTGTGTGTAAATGCCCAATTTGAAACAACCCAACCCGTATATAACCCGACAAATTTTTTTTTATAATATACCATTAACGTGCCATTCAAATGGTCACATGATGTAAACTATTTCATACAACCCGTTTAAACATACAACAAGTTTCATGTTTACAAAAGGCACGAAGACCCTTAATCAAATGTAACACAAGTTCGACCCATTAAAATGATAGTTTTAATCCAAACAACACTCGAGCATGGTTTGGGGCTAAACTACCCAAAACACTAGGTCGACTTCCAAAAGCTTCATCTAGTAACCAACAATGGGAATATCTAATCCCCGATAACCTCTTTCCCTTTTTCCATAATCGCACCTAAAAATGTAAATAACGAGAGGGGTAAGCAAACGCTTAGTGAATGCAATAATTATACATATGCATATATAACCTACTTACTTGCATTCACAACACAAAATACCTCATACACGCTAGCAAACTAAATAGCATACCATCGCAAAGTAAAATGTTAATTCTCCAAGACCATAAGTAATGATACGCATACCCGATCAACTCGTGTAGCGCATCAAACAGCATCGCCGAAAGGATTTACAAGGGCGCACAATAAGGCTTATAGCGCTATTGTGGCAATCATGGCGCCAATCCCGTCCGCGCGCATTGGCAGCATCCACGTGTCAGGCGATGCTGTAGCTGGCAGAGGACACCTGGCAGACAAAAGGTCAGGTCCGGCAAGAACACCTTTTGCTTTGTCGGATCAGCTTGCTCGAAGATGTACTATTGGCAGGCCACGATCCTTTTAACCTTATTACGTGGCGATAGAAGACAAGAAAGATTATCCTATAAATACAGAACTTCGTCCACAGCATAGAGGATCCCAGAATTTACTTTACACAGATATACTCCATGAACAGCAGCGCTTAGCGTAATTATACCCGCGCTACCGGACTTATAGCACTTCACTAGACATCCTTGATATACAGGTAACGTTCCATGAACATAAACCCTACAACTTAGCGCGAGCCATCGCTGACCGGACTACCCGCCGATGGTGGGTCTACGTTTAACCACCCCTGTTGAGATCCTCATCTCGCGAGGGGTTATTCACGGTACTCCGGACCGGAGAGTTAAACTCAATTGACCCTTAAATCCCCTTTCATTGATGTCAAGCATGGACCGAACCCGACCCGATTATTCTATGTAGGGGTAAGCATCGGGCAGTTGGGGGCAGTTTTGTGCAGAACCCGCACCCATAACCAATACTTCGGTTAATTAACATTTTTAACCGTTCGGTTCGATTAAAAATGGTTTGGTTAATTTGGATAAATCGGTTAATGAATAGGTATAAAACGGTTAATTTGGTTAACTGTTTATCAGAGTCATTATCAGTTAACACAAATATAATGATATTAAGTGCAATATACTCCGTAATTTGGTTTTGAACAGAAGCCATGAAGCCATGAGTCCATGACCATTTTTCTTTTCAAATTATTAAAATTAAAATCAATCAACTAACACAGAACATATATAGTCACTTATAAATTTATAATGATGTTACAACTTCACAAGCAATCAAACTAAAACTGGAACATAGTTGTAAGTGTATAGATTGGAGTTAATTAGTTCACATTCTTTATATGGTTTGGTCAATGATATTGTAACAACCCAACTTTTTCCGTTTACTATCGTTAATTGTCCGTTATGTATTTAACGGTGGTTACTTAGATTTGTGTGTTTAATAGAATTAAATACATACTTATTAAAGAAATGTTAGAATTAATATGTTATATTAATTTACGAACTTATTTCGGTTAGCGGAATAACTAGAAGCGTTACGATTAAGTTTATCGTCTAGAAAGCTTTTCAGTTTACGGAACTCAGAAAAACGACACAATAATTATTTACGATAATTATTGACTTTAAGAAAATTATTTTTAATTTATTATTTATTTAATGAATTAAACTCGGTGATTGCGTTTCAACGACTAGTTAATGTTCCGGAGACCCGGTGCGATTAACGGCAACGAAACGGACCACGCGCATATGAGTAACTTAGCAAAACCGAGCCCAGGACAACCTTAAGTGGGCCAATCGGCCGAACCATCCCCATGAACCCCCTTATGGACTTAACTTGGGCTACAAGGTCACTAGTTACTTAATTAAGGCCCTAAATCTAACTATAAATAGAAGCTTAATCCCTTAAACCCTCCCCTTGTTTATTTTGGCCAAAATTTTGCTCCCTCTCCCCCCTTTGGAAACCGTCGGCCATCACCACCCAAGAACACCATCAAAAGTTGATTTTTGAAGAAACCCCGTACACGAAAGACGTTCCTTTGATCGTTCTCTACGCGTTAGTGTGTTCGATTTTATCGTTTGAGGTATAATTAGTAACCCTAACTTTATTAATTCAGTTTTTTGATCAATTACATAGTGTATTAGAGTCTAGTGCTCAATTAATGATGTCTAGTGTTGTTAATTGTTGATTGATTGCGTAATTAACGTTGTTTGATTGAAAAACGAATTTGTTTATTGATGATATGATTAAATTTATATGAGATCTGACTTTGTAATACGTTTAATTAGAAAGATATCGAAAATTTATTAATTTTAGACTCCGATTTTGCGTAATTTCGTTATCGTATGCTCAAGATATGCTTAATCGAAGTTTTCGTTAGGGTTTGCATGATATCCGAAATTTTCTGAGTTACATGCTATGTGTTTTAGCTTATATAAAGTGTACTAATGTATTCCTTGTGAAAATTTATGCAATTTGGACTAAATATTTGCGTCGAAAGGTTATGTAATGCTCCCGATATGATAAAACGAAGTTTTGGTTTGTAAAGAATGCTGAATCAGTTTTTAAGTTCAAATAAAAATTTCTAGAATGAACTACGAATTGATTTAGACTCTGATCTTCTGTAATATGTTATTTTATATGTTACTTGACATGTTTCATTTGTATGAAAACTTGCGAGAACGTGATTTGCTATGAGATAAATGCTCGTCAAAATGATATGTCCAATTGATGGTCAAAAACTGATGAGTCTGTAATGTTTTGCAAATATGTACGAATTGGCTAAAGCAATGCTTCTGATTATTTTATCACTTAAATTTTGCGATGTCTTGAGATGATACCAATTGGTCTTTCATTAAAATATATTTTCTATATTTTTTGAAAAATGTTTAAAAACTGACGCGCGAGCAGAAATTTCTGTAATGAACTCAGACTTGATCCTTTCTGACTTCTAACTTTTAATTATCGTATGAGGCTTTGGCCAGACTTTTTGGAATTCATTTTAAGTCTAGTTATGATCTGGAGTTGGTCATAATTTTATGAATTATGTACTATGTGCTATGAGTGTATTTCTTTACGACGTATGATTTTCGAAGGATTACTCTAAGGTGTGGAAAATGCGATTTGCTAAACTACGAGCGTTAACATGTTATACGACCTATGTTTGACTTATTGACCATGTTTGCATGACCTACTGAGATGTTTGACTTTAGTTTACCACTTTGACCGAGTTGACTTTTGGTTTGACTTTGGTTGACTTGCTTGGATTAGTTGACTTTTACTTGTTCGTTGAGTCAGTCTGAGCACTAGGACTTTGCGTACACTATGGGTTGACAAAGTTTGACCTATTAGTGTATACTTAAGATGCTTTACTTGATTAGGTTGCTTTGTTCAGTCGAGAGTTTCGACAACAGTACGATTTGCTAAGATCTTTACGAGTGCTTTTGCTAAGGTGAGTCTACAGTCCCTACTACGTTTTTACAGGGATGAGATGCATGTTTTTTACAAATGTTTTACGTGTTTCTCACAAGTAACTTACAAAGAATATACATATGAGTTCTGATCAAAAATCCCTTAGCTTGATTATATTAATTACTTTGTAAGCTCGACTTATAGGGACGGTACCGTTAGGTTTGACAAACCTCACCGTAACGTTAAACAGGTGCTTATGTAGTTGAAACACGTACACATGATCGGTGTATCGCCAGTATAGGGTAAACTAAAGACGTGTGCTCGGCTCACGCAAAGGTTAAAACTTTATAATCAAGTGCTCATGATAATGTATACTTTTCCAATGATGTTTTCTAAGAAAATCTTGTGGCCTTACTTAAGAAATGATTTACTAAACCTGTAGATTCACTCAACGTTTTTCGTTGACGTTTTGCATGTTTCATCTCAGGTACATAGAGCTAGTGCTTCCGCTTTATATGAAGTTATATGCTGTTTGCTGCTAGAACTGGATGGCGTCCAACATGTTTATCGTTTTCATTTCAAGAACATATATTCGCATTTAAACAGTTTTCTTTTAAGATGTTTGGGTTCATATACATAAGTCATTGATGTCAAATGTTTCCAGTTATATTTTCTTTAATGAATGACTTTATTTTAATGATTAATGCGAATACTTTTCGGAAACATCTCATGTAGAGGGCGTGACCGCTAAACTGTGGGACCAGGAGTTAATATTCCATTAGTGGATTCTGACAGGGTATTACATTTGGTATCAGAGCAGATTGGTTACCTAGGTGTAAGATCCTGTTTTCTTTTTGGGTTTGGACGCCGTCCAAACATTTGGGACGCCGTCCCACAATGAAGACCTGGACGCCGTCCAACATTTGGGGACGCCATCCCAGATCGAAGACCTGGACGCCGTCCAACATTTTGGGACGCCGTCCAGAATGGCTGGCAGGCATGTCTTTTTGCTTTTAAATATCTTAGATGGGTAAATTGGTAATTTCACTTGGTGGACGAATTAAAGGCCCTAGATCAGTTTGGTTGAGCCTCATTACTCCATTCCTAACCACCAAACTTCATCCACTTAAATCCTAGTGAGAGAGTGTGATTCAAGTGTGAGAAAGCTCAAATCGGATAAGAAGAAGCTTGTTTCGGGTTTTAGCTCGAGCATTAAAGTTGTTCATCTCCTCGTTAGCTTCATTTTGATTGTGGTGGTAAGCCCTAAACTTGATTACCTTAGTTTAATGTGTTTAAGGGTTAGGGTTTTGGTTAGTATTGCACATAAAACCCATGTATGAGTGATATGGGGGTTTTGGGTAAGTTTGGGTCATGAAGACCCAAATGGTGACTAACCTAGGGTTTTGAAAGGGTAAATGGTGTAAATGGGTCTTAAAGACCTAAGTAAATACTAATACCCTTATAGTTAATGTTAGTGGGTGTGATTTGGGTTGTGGGTGACCCAAATGGGTGTGTTGACCTAGAAATGGGTCAAATGGGTCTTTGATGACCTAGGTTGTCTTGCATGTATGAAAACGAGTTAACTTTATGGTTAAAAGTGTGTTAATACCTTAATTGGCTAAAGTTAGGGTTTTTGGTGAAGTTAACCCATTATTAGGGTTAAAGGTGCAAAATGGGTCGGGATTGCACTTAGGGTCAAAAGACTCTAGATTGTTAAGTGAGTTGCTTGACCGACTTGAGTTGTGAATTGATTATGTGCTAAAATGTAATAGGTACGTTACATTGACGTTGCAAGTTCGGTTATCTTACACGAAGACTTTGAGGTGAGTGGAATAATTATATGCGTATGTATATAATGTATCTATTTGTTGTAGCGTGAAAGGTGTAGTGTCGAGGTGTTAAGACACCACGTTTCACGTGAAGAGTGTAGCATCGAGGTGTTAAGATGCCACTCGGGTGTAGCATCGAGGTGTTAAGATGCCACCTAGGAGTGTAGTGTCGAGGTGTTAAGACACCACTCGGTAAAATAATGAGTGATGCATCGAGGTGTTAAGATGCCACTCGGGGTGATGTGCCGAGGTGTTAAGGTGCCACCCTAGGGGTTAGTGGTGCGAGGTGTTAAGTGCCCTAACGGATGTTACGAACACCGATGGCGTTTTCGCGAGCGCCGTTCCCTTGTACTATTGGTTAACCATGGTTATTTGTGTTGTAAGCATATTATATTATTCGAGTTATATTTATATGCGGTTGTTACGCTAGCTTGGGGGTATTGGTGAATTATAGCTTGTTATTGCGACGATAAGCTAATGTCGTTTGCTAGCATGTTTGCGGTTGTGTAAGTGTATGCAAGTAGGTATAATTATATATGTATTCGTATAATTATTGCATTCACTAAGCTTTGCTTACCCTCTCGTTGTTTATTTTTTTTATAGGCTCGGGCATTGACAAGGTTAAGAGCGTTCAATTGGATTAGTGATCTCCCGCTTGTTTTGTTAGGGGATGCTTTTGGGTGTTAGCTTTTGGAGTTCGACCGAGATTGGGTAGTTTAACCCCAAACACCATGCTCTAGTGTCGTTTGGAACTTAATCTTATATTTGGTCGAAACTTTTACTTTAGAACGAAACTTGTAAAATGGGCGATGTGGGCCCGTTGATGTAAAACTTGATTTGATGATGAAAATCTCTTAGTTTCACTTATTTTGACTTGTGGTAAAAAGGTTTCCGTTTGAAAGTGTCGGGAAGCGGGTTTTCCGCTCGTGTGAGTTGGACCCGTGATCGGTGGCTGGAAGGCCATTGGGACGCCGTCCCAATTGCTTGGACGCCATCCCAGTTGTTTGAGCTGGACGCCGTCCCAAAACTCTGGACGCCGTCCCACCCTTCTGAGCTGGACGCCGTCCAGGATTCTGGACGCCGTCCAGATGCACTGCCTTAATATTTTTTTTTTGGGACGCGTTTTTGGGTTATGAAGTTGGGTTGTTACAAGTGGTATCAGAGCATGGTCTAAGGGATTTAGGTGACTTGAGATAGGCGCCTAGACTTAGACTTTTTGTGTGCGCGTTTATGCGGGACTTGTAGGACTTTGGGTCGGATCGGGATGGTCAGTGCATAGGTTTATGTGAACTAATCATGCGCTAATTGTTGTGTTGTGTTTAGCAATCATCAAGCGAGATGGACGTTGTACTAGCGAGTTAACGCGACGTGCTCGCGTAGTAATGACTAGCTACCATCACTACGAGTGCAAATCGTGTCAAACAAGTAATGTACGACGATCGTTGAGCGAGATGGAGTAGTGTGGCGTATATGTATGTATATATGTAATCTGTCCTTCTGTTTTGTGGTTTAACCTAATTCGTTTTATAGAATGAAGACGAGAAACGGTCCCGATCATGATAACGGAAGTACAAGCGAGGACGCCGAGTTCTCAACCAAGGTCGAGGCCGTCTTTAAGAAGTTAAAAGCGGATTTTCTTGCGGACGTTCGAAAGGTCTTTCAAGATTCGGTTGATGAGCAAATAACCGATCTAATTAATGAACGAATGAAGGCCACTATCGAAGAGGCCCTTGACGCTAGGAATATCTATCCTCGCGGTGAAGGAGGTGAAGGAAGGCGGGACTTCCACTACAAGAACTTCAAGGATGCTCAACCCCCGATGTTTAATGGGGTGCGGGATCCTTTAAAAAGTACATGTTGGATCTCCGATATTGAGGGAGCTTTCGGTACCGCGGAATGTCCTCCCGAAAAGAAGACGAGGTATGGTTCTAGCATGTTACGCGAAGAAGCTAAGTTGTGGTGGGACGATAAAATCAACTTGTATGGTGAAGAACAACGTATGGGTTTGACTTGGGAAGACTTCAAGAAAGAGTTTTTTAAAGAATACCGAACTTCTTCCGACCTTGATAGAATCCGGGACGAGTTGCACCATTTTCAACAAGGTTCCATGGATTTGGTTACCCTCAAGTCTACATTCTTGGCAAAGACTCGTTTTTGCCCGGAATATGTTGGTGATGATCATAAGCTCATGAAGGATTTCTACCGTACTTTGAATGATGAGTACAAGGGGAAGATTAGTCGGGGTATGGCTAAGACTTTTGATGAATTGTTTGAGTTGGCTCGGGGTTTTGAGCCAGAGGTTCCAAGAAAGAGTGATTTCATGTTTTCCAAAAGAAAGTTTGAAGGTTTTAGTTACTCTAACGCCTCAAGCAAGAAGAGCAAGAGCAAGAGGGGGGCCGAAAGTGTCAATAGTGCAAAGAAGGGCACAACCGGTGGGTTTTCTTATACGTGCTACAATTGTGGGCAACCGGGTCATATGGCTCGTGAGTGTCCGAAACCACGTTCCGGAAACAAAATCACTTGTTTTAATTGCGGCAAAGAGGGGCATAAGAAGCCGGAGTGTCCCGATTTGCGAAATGACAATGTGAAATGGTTAGAGAAGGCGGCGGGTATGGCTAGGGGTCGCAACTATTTGATGACCAATGATGAAGCCAAACAATCGCACGAAGTTGTCTCAGGTACTTACATGGTTAATTCTAATCCGGCAAGGATTCTTTTCGATAGCGGTGTAAATTTGTCGTTTGTGTCTCCTAAATTTGTGCCTAAACTTAATAGACCGTTAGCTAAGTTAAGTCGTCCGATAGAAGTCGAAATAGCGGACGGCAAGACGGTGCTAGTGGTTGATGTGTGTGAAAATTGTGATGTTGTTTTTGGTGCTGAAACCTTTAAAATTGATCTTATTCCAATGACCTTGGGCGACTTTGATATTGTCGTTGGTATGGATTGGCTCGATCGTTATAGAGTCGATATTGCATGCCATGATAAGTTTATTCGTGTGAAGACCCTAAGTGGGGGAGAGTTAATTATTCATGGTGATAAGCGAAGGAGACCGGTGCCGATATGCACTTTTGCACGGGCACGTCATTTTGTTGTTAGTGGTGGCATGGCTTTCCTTGCTCATGTTGTTGATACTCGTAATGAGCCACCACCTATTAGTGAAATTCCGGTTGTTAGTGAATTCGAGGACGTTTTTCCGGACGAATTACCGGGTGTTCCGGCGGAAAGACAAGTTGAGTTTCGTATTGAGTTGGTTCCAGGAGCTACTCCCATTGCTAAAACTCCTTATCGTTTAGCACCAACGGAAATGCAAGAGTTGTTAAATCAAACCCAAGAGTTGCTCGAGAAGGGTTTTATTCGACCGAGTGCTTCGCCATGGGGTTCTCCGGTGTTATTTGTGAAGAAGAAGGATGGTAGTATGCGTATGTGCATTGATTACCGTGAGTTGAATAAAGTGACGATCAAGAATCGTTATCCATTACCTAGGATTGACGACTTATTTGATCAACTTTAAGGTGCAACGTATTTCTCTAAGATCGACCTACGGTCCGGCTATCACCAAATGCGGGTCCGTGAGGAAGACACAGAGAAAACGGCTTTTCGAACGCGTTACGGGCATTATGAGTTTGTAGTTATGCCCTTTGGTCTTACGAATGCACCGGCGGCATTCATGGATCTTATGAACCGAGTGTGCCAACCTATGTTGGACAAGTCGGTAATAGTGTTCATTGGCGACATACTAGTCTACTCGAAAAGTATGAACGAACATGAACGTCATTTGCGTGAAGTATTGAAGACGCTACGAAAGGAGAAGTTGTATGCAAAGTTCTCCAAATGTGAATTTTGGCTAAGGGAAGTTCAATTCCTTGGTCATATTGTGAACGAAAACGGTATTCAAGTTGATCCGGGAAAGATCGAGACGGTGAAGAGTTGGGGACGACCGACTACGCCTACGGAAATCCGAAGTTTTCTCGAATTGGCCGGTTATTATCGTCGGTTTATTCAAGACTTTTCTAAGATTGCTTCTCCATTGACGAAGTTGACGAGAAAGAATGCTAGGTTTAACTGGGAGAACGAGCAAGAGATTGCTTTTCAATTATTAAAAGAGAAGTTGTGTCAAGCTCCGGTGTTAGTGTTGCCTGAAGGGGTAGAAGATATGGTGGTTTATTGTGATGCTTCCTTAAATGGTCTCGGGTGTGTTCTAATGCAAAGAGGTAAGGTCATCGCTTATGCCTCTCGAAAATTAAAGGAACATGAAACGAGGTATCCGATTCATGATCTTGAGTTGGCGGCGGTTGTGCATGCGTTGAAAATTTGGCGCCATTACTTGTATGGTGTTAAGTGTACGATTTATTCGGATCATAAGAGTTTGAAACATCTCTTTAATCAACGAGATTTGAATTATCGCCAACGTAGGTGGATGGATGTGGTGAAAGACTACGATTGTGAAATACTTTATCATTCGGGTAAGGCGAATGTGGTCGCGGATGCGTTGAGTCGAAAGAGTCAACATCCGGCGATAAAAGTGGGGTCGTTACGTTTGATTATTACCAACGATTTTCTTGAAAAGCTTGGTGAGATTCAAATAGAGGCTTATGTTCACAACAAGCATACGGAGCGAATTGTGGGCCAATCGGAGTTTATTACTATGGGTCCGCGTGGTTTGTTGTCTTTTCAAGGAAGGGTGTGGGTGCCTAAGATGGGTGATTACCGACGAGTGCTACTTGATGAAGCACATAAGTCAAAATACTCCATTCATCCGGGCGCGACGAAAATGTATCTTGACTTGAAGAAAGATTATTGGTGGCCGGGCATGAAGCGTGATGTTGTGAAGTATGTTGAGCAATGCGTCACGTGTTTGCAAGTAAAAGCCGAACACCAAAAGCCGTATGGTAAATTGCAACCGTTAGAAATTCCGAAATGGAAATGGGAGCACATTACCATGGATTTCATTACAAAGTTACCTAAAACGGCGAGAACCCAATTCGATTTGATTTGGGTTATAGTTGACCGATTGACAAAAAGCGCTTTGTTTCTTCCCATTAGAGAAGCGATATCGTCGGAGACTTTGGCTAAGTTGTTTATCAAGGAAGTGGTCTCGCTACATGGGGTTCCTATATCTATTATTTCGGATCGAGATACCCGTTTTACATATCGATTTTGGGAAAAGTTTCATGAAGATATGGGCACGCAATTGAAGTTGAGCACGGCGTATCATCCTCAAACAGACGGTCAAACCGAACGTACGAATCAAACTTTGGAAGATATGCTACGAGCGTTCATCATTGACTTTGGTGGTAGTTGGGATGAGCATTTGCCTTTGGTAGAATTCTCGTACAATAATAGTTATCATACTAGTATCGGGATGCCACCTTACGAAATGCTTTATGGGCGTAGGTGTCGAACTCCCGTTTGTTGGGGAGAAGTGGGTCAAAGAGAGATCGGGAGTACCGATTTGGTTTTAGAGACAAATAGCATGATCGATTTGATTTGGGAACATTTGAAGAAGGCTCAAGATAGGCAAAAGTCGTATGCCGATAGATGTAGGCGATTGATTGAGTTCCAAGAAGGCGATATGGTGATGCTTAAGGTTTCTCCATGGAAAGGTATTATTCGATTTCGAAAATGGGGAAAGTTAGCTCCTCGGTTTATTGGGCCATTCAAAGTTTTAGCTCGTGTTGGCGAAGTTGCTTATCGTTTGGAATTACCCGAAGAACTTGCGGGGATCCATAATACATTTCATGTTTCCCACCTCAGTAAGTGTCTTGCGGATGATTCCTCATGGATGCCTTTAGACGAGATCGAGCTAAACAACAAGTTAGAATATGTCGAGGAACCGATTGCTATCCTTGACGAGAAGGTGAAAATGTTGAGGAATAAAGAGGTGAGAACTTTCAAGGTTCAATGGCGGCGAAGTAAAGGTTCCGAGTTTACTTGGGAGCCCGAAGAGTTTGTCTTGGTTTATCTTCCTGCTTGTCATGCGGCGTGGATTGCGAGGTCGCAATCCGGTTCAAGTGGGGGAGAGTTGTAAGATCCTGTTTTCTTTTTGGGTTTGGACGCCGTCCAAACATTTGGGACGCTGTCCCACATTGAAGACCTGGACGCCATCCAACATTTGGGGACGCCATCCCAGATCGAAGACCTGGACGCCGTCCAACATTTTGGGACGCCGTCCAGAATGGCTGGCAGGCATGTCTTTTTGCTTTTAAATATCTTAGATGGGTAAATTGGTAATTTCACTTGGTGGACGAATTAAAGGCCCTAGATCAGTTTGGTTGAGCCTCATTACTCCATTCCTAACCACCAAACTTCATCCACTTAAATCCTAGTGAGAGAGTGTGATTCAAGTGTGAGAAAGCTCAAATCGGAGAAGAAGAAGCTTGTTTCGGGTTTTAGCTCGAGCATTAAAGTTGTTCATGTCCTCGTTAGCTTCGTTTTGATTGTGGTGGTAAGCCCTAAACTTGATTACCTTAGTTTAATGTGTTTAAGGGTTAGGGTTTGGGTTAGTATTGCACATAAAACCCATGTATGAGTGATTTGGGGGTTTTGGGTAAGTTTGGGTCATGAAGACCCAAATGGTGACTAACCTAGGGTTTTGAAAGGGTAAATGGTGTAAATGCGTCTTAAAGACCTAAGTAAATACTAATACCCTTATAGTTAATGTTAGTGGGTGTGATTTGGGTTGTGGGTGACCCAAATGGGTGTGTTGACCTAGAAATGGGTCAAATGGGTCTTTGATGACCTAGGTTGTCTTGCATGTATGAAAACGAGTTAACTTTATGGTTAAAAGTGTGTTAATACCTTAATTGGCTAAAGTTAGGGTTTTTGGTGAAGTTAACCCATTATTAGGGTTAAAGGTGCAAAATGGGTCGGGATTGCACTTAGGGTCAAAAGACTCTAGATTGTTAAGTGAGTTGCTTGACTGACTTGAGTTGTGAATTGATTATGTGCTAAAATGTAATAGGTACGTTACATTGACGTTGCAAGTTCGGTTATCTTACACGAAGACTTTGAGGTGAGTGGAATAATTATATGCGTATGTATATAATGTATCTATTTGTTGTAGTGTGAAAGGTGTAGTGTCGAGGTGTTAAGACACCACGTTTCACGTGAAGAGTGTAGCATCGAGGTGTTAAGATGCCACTGGGGTGTAGCATCGAGGTGTTAAGATGCCACCTAGGAGTGTAGTGTCGAGGTGTTAAGACACCACTCGGTAAAATAATGAGTGATGCATCGAGGTGTTAAGATGCCACTCGGGGTGATGTGCCGAGGTGTTAAGGTGCCACCCTAGGGGTTAGTGGTGTGAGGTGTTAAGTGCCCTAACGGATGTTACGAACACCGATGGCGTTTTCGCGAGCGCCGTTCCCTTGTACTATTGGTTAACCATGGTTATTTGTGTTGTAAGCATATTATATTATTCGAGTTATATTTATATGCGGTTGTTATGCTAGCTTGGGGGTATTGGTGAATTATAGCTTGTTATTGCGATGATAAGCTAATGTCGTTTGCTAGCATGTTTGCGGTTGTGTAAGTGTATGCAAGTAGGTATAATTATATATGTATCCGTATAATTATTGCATTCACTAAGCTTTGCTTACCCTCTCGTTGTTTATTTTTTTTATAGGCTCGGGCATTGACAAAGGTAAGAGCGTTCAATTGGATTAGTGATCTCCCGCTTGTTTTGTTAGGGGATGCTTTTGGGTGTTAGCTTTTGGAGTTCGACCGAGATTGGGTAGTTTAACCCCAAACACCATGCTCTAGTGTCGTTTGGAACTTAATCTTATATTTGGTCGAAACTTTTACTTTAGAACGAAACTTGTAAAATGGGCGATGTGGGCCCGTTGATGTAAAACTTGATTTGATGATGAAAATCTCTTAGTTTCACTTATTTTGACTTGTGGTAAAAAGGTTTCCGTTTAAAAGTGTCGGGAAGCGGGTTTTCCGCTCGTGTGAGTTGGACCCGTGATCAGTGGCTGGAAGGCCATTGGGACGCCGTCCCAATTGCTTGGACGCCGTCCCAGTTGTTTGAGCTGGACGCCGTCCCAAAACTCTGGACGCCATCCCACCCTTCTGAGCTGGACGCCGTCCAGGATTCTGGACGCCGTCCAGATGCACTGCCTTAATTTTTTTTTTTTTGGTACGCGTTTTTGGGTTATGAAGTCCGGTTGTTACACTAGGACTAGGCTGCATTAGAGAGTCGAACGTTAGGACAACTAGTGCATCTAGACGGTAACCATAGACTTGTTAAGTTACATGAACTCTAGTTAAATAAATTACTATGTTATGAAATGTTCCATTCATATTCATTATAAACGTTCCATATTAATTGATTTCTGGACGTTTTTCAAAGACTGCATTCATTTTTAAAACAACCATAACCTTTATTTTATCAATAAAGGTTTTAAAAACATTACGTAGATTATCAAATAATGATAATCTAAAATATACTGTTTACACACGACCATTACATAATGGTTTACAATAGAAATATATTACATCGACATATGTTTATTGAATGCAGTTTTTACACAATATCATACAAACATTGACTCCAAATCTTGTCCTTATTTTAGTATACAACAGCGGAAGCTCTTAATATTCACCTGAGAATAAACATGCTTTAAACGTCAACAAAAATGTTGGTGAGTTATAGGTTTAACCTATATATATCAAATCGTAACAATAGACCACAAGATTTCATATTTCAATACACATCCCATACATAGAGATAAAAATCATTCATATGGTGAACACCTGGTAACCGACATTAACAAGATGCATATATAAGAATATCCCCATCATTTCGGGACACCCTTCGGATATGATATAAATTTCGAAGTACTAAAGCATCTGGTACTTTGGATGGGGTTTGTTAGGCCCAATAGATCTATCTTTAGGATTCGCGTCAATTAGGGTGTCTGTTCACTAATTCTTCGATTACCAGACTTAATAAAAAGGGGCATATTCGATTTCGATAATTCAACCATAGAATGTAGTTTCACGTACTTGTGTCTATTTTGTAAATCATTTATAAAACCTGCATGTATTCTCATCCCAAAAATATTAGATTTTAAAAGTGGGACTATAACTCACTTTCACAGATATTTCCTTCATCGGAAATAAGACTTGGCCACGGATCGATTCACGAACCTATACAAATATGTACATATATATCAAAGTATGATCAAAATATAATTACAACCATTTTTATTATGTTTTAAAGATTTGAGTGTATTAAGTCAGCTGTCCTCGTTAGTAACCTACAACTAGTTGTTCACAGTTAGATGTACAGAAATAAATCAATATATATTATCTTGAATCAATCCACGACCTAGTGTATACACGTCTCAGGCTAGATCACAACTCAAAGTATATATATTTTTGGAATCAACCTCAACCCTGTATAGCTAACTCCAACATTACTGCATATAGAGTGTCTATGGTTGTTCCAAATAATATATATACATGGGTCGATATGATATGTCAAAACATTTGCATACATGTCTATGGTATCCCAAGATTACATAATATATTAGAATACATGTATAATACAATATAAGTTAGCTATGATATGATTTGTATAGATTTGTTAAACATTTCCCGTAGCTAAAAAGATCAAAAATATCCAATCTTGTTTTACCCATAACTTCTTCATTTTAAATCCGTTTTGAGTGAATCAAATTGCTATGGTTTCATATTGACCTCTAATTTAAGAATACAAACATAAAAAGTATAGGTTTATAGTCGGAAATTTAAGTTACATGTCAATTACTAAAGAGGTAGTCATTTCCGTCGAAAGAACGACATCTTGATGACCATTTTGAAAAATATACTTTCACTTTGAGTTTAACCAAGATTTTTGGATATAGTTTCATGTTCATATGAAAAATAATTTTCCCAGAAGAACAAAGTTTAAATCAAAGTTTATCATAGTTTTTAATTATCCAAACCAAAACAGCCCCCGGTTTCACTACGACGGCGTATATCCGATTTTATGGTGTTCATCGTGTTTCCGGGTTTTAAATCATTAAGTTAGCATATCATATAGTTATAGAACATGTGTTTAGTTGATTTTAAAAGTCAAGTTAGAAGGATTAACTTTTGTTTGCGAACAAGTTTAGAATTAACTAAACTATGTTCTAGTGATTACAAGTTTAAACCTTCGAATAAGATAGCTTTATATGTATGAATCGAATGATGTTATGAACATGATTACTACCTCAAGTTTTCTGGATAAAACTACTAGAAATGAGAAAAATGGATCTAGCTTCAAAGGATCCTTGGATGGCTTGAAAGTTCTTGAAGCAGAATAATGACACGAAAACAGTTCAAGTAAGATTTTTACTCGAAATAAGATTGTTATAGTTGTAGAAATTGAATCAAAGTTTGAATATGAATATTACCTTGAATTAGAAAGATAACCTACTATAAATAAAAAAGGTTCCTTGATCTTAGATGATTACTTGGAATGGATTAGAAAGCTTGGAAGTAAACTTGCAAACTTGGTAGTATTCTTGATTTTTATGAAACTATACTTATGGAATTTATGAAGAACACTTAGAACTTGAAGATGAAACTTGAGAGAGATCAATTAGATGAAGAAAATTGAAGAATGAAAGTGTTTGTAGGTGTTTTTGGTCGTTGGTATATGGATTAGATATAAAGGATATGTAATTTTGTTTTCATGTAAATAAGTCATGAATGATTACTAATATTTTTGTAATTTTATGAGATATTTCATGCTAGTTGCCAAATGATGGTTCCCACATATATTAGGTGACTCACATGGGCTGCTAATCATTGGAGTGTATATACCAATAGTACATACATCTAAAAGCTATGTATTGTACGAGTACGAATACGGGTGCATACGAGTAGAATTGTTGATGAAACTGAACGAGGATGTAATTGTAAGCATTTTTGTTAAGTAGAAGTACTTTGATATGTGTCTTGAAGTCTTTCAAAATTTTAAGAATACATATCAAAACACAACATGTATATACATTCTAATGGAGTCATTAAGTCTTCGTTAGTCGTTACATGTAAGTGTTGTTTTGAAACCTTTAAGTTAACGATCTCAATTAATGTTGTTAACCCAATGTTTATTATATCAAATGAGATGTTAAATTATTATATTATCATGATATTATGATGTATGAATATATCTTAATATGATATATACATTAAAATATCGTTACAACGATAATCGTTACATATAAGTCTCATTTCGTAATTCTTGAGTTAGTAGTCTTATTTTTACATATGTAGTTCATTGTTAACACACTTAATGATATATTTAAATATCATTTTATCATGTTAAATATAGTGTATCAATATCTTAATATGATACATATGTATTTAGTAGACGTTATCATAACGATAATCATTATATATATCATTTCGAGTTTCTTAACTTAGTAATCTCATTTCTTATGTATATCACACATTGTTAATATATTTAGTGAGATACTTACTCATCATAATCTTATGTCAACCATATATATATATATGTCTATATATACCACAACATGTAGTTTTTACAATTTTGTAACGTTCGTGAATCGCCGGTCAACTTGGGTGATCAATTGTCTATATGAAACTTATTTCATTTAATCAAGTCTTAACAAGTTTGATTGCTTAACACATTGGAAACATTTTGTCATGTAAGTAACAATCTCAATTAATATATATAAACATGGAAAAGTTCGGGTCACTACAGTACCTACCCGTTAAATAAATTTCATCCCGAAATTTTAAGCTGTTGAAGGTGTTGACGAATCTTCTAGAAATAGATGCGGGTATTTCTTCTTCATCTGATCTTAACGCTCCCAGGTGAACTCAGGTCCTCTACGAGCATTCCATCGAACCTTAACAATCGGTATCTTGTTTTGCTTGAGTCTCTTAACCTCACGATCCATTATTTCGACGGGTTCTTCAATGAATTGAAGTTTTTCATTGATTTGGATTTCGTCCAACGGAATAGTGAGATCTTCTTTAGCAAAACATTTCTTCAAATTCGAGACGTGGAAAGCATTATGTACAGCCGCGAGTTGTTGAGGTAGCTCCAGTTGATAAGCTACTGGTCCGACACGATCTATAATCTTGAATGGTCCAATGTACCTTGGATTTAGTTTCCCCTGTTTACCAAATCGAACAACGCCTTTCCAAGGTGAAACCTTAAGCATGTCCATTTCTCCAATTTCAAACTCTATATCTTTTCTTTTACTGTCCGCGTAGCTCTTTTGTTGACTCTGGGCGGTTTTCAACCGTTGTTGAATTTAGATGATTTTCTCGGTAGTTTCTTGTATTATCTCCGGACCCGTAATCTGTCTATCCCCCACTTCATTCCAAAAAATCGGAGACCTGTACTTTCTACCATAAAGTGCCTCAAACGGTGCCATCTCAATACTAGAATGATAACTGTTGTTGTAGGAAAATTCTGCTAACGGTAGGTGTCGATCCCAACTGTTTCCAAAATCAATAACACATGCTCGTAGCATGTCTTCAAGCGTTTGTATCGTCCTTTCGCTCTGCCCATCAGTTTGTGGATGATAGGCAGTACTCATGTCTAGACGAGTCCCAAATGCTTGTTGCTGAAATGTCCCGTTCTTATTGATTAAAAACGTTCCATATTAATTGATTTCGTTGCGAGGTTTTGACCTCTATATGAGACGGTTTTCAAAGACTGTATTCATTTTAAAATAAACCATAACCTTTATTTCAACAATAAAGGTTTAAAAAGCTTTACGTAGATTATCAAATAATAATAATCTAAAATATCCTGTTTACACACGACTATTACATAATGGTTTACAATACAAATATGTTACAACGAAATAAGTTTCTTGAATGCAGTTTTTACACAATATCATACAAGCATGGACTCCAAATCTTGTCCTTATTTAAGTATGCAACATCGGAAGCTCTTAATAATCACCTGAGAATAAACATGCTTAAAACGTCAACAAAAATATTGGTGAGTTATAGGTTTAACCTATATATATCAAATCGTAACAATAGACCACAAGATTTCATATTTCAATATACATCCCATACATAGAGATAAAAATCATTCATATGGTGAACACCTGGTAACCGACATTAACAAGATGCATATATAAGAATATCCCCATCATTCCGGGACACCCTTCAGATATGATATAAATTTCGAAGTACTAAAGCATTCGGTACTTTGGATGGAGTTTTTTTAGGCCCAATAGATCTATCTTTAGAATTCGCGCCAATTAGGGTGTCTGTTCCCTAATTCTTAGATTACCAGACTTAATAAAAAGGGGCATATTCGATTTCGATAATTCAACCATAGAATGTAGTTTCACGTACTTGTGTCTATTTTGTAAATCATTTATAAAACCTGCATGTATTCTCATCCCAAAAATATTAGATTTTAAAAGTGGGACTATAACTCACTTTCACAGATTTTTTACTTCGTCGGGAAGTAAGACTTGGCCACTGATCGATTCACGAACCTATAACAAATATGTACATATATATCAAAGTATGTTCAAAATATATTTACAACACTTTTAATACATTTTGATGTTTTAAGTTTATTAAGTCAGCTGTCCTCGTTAGTAACCTACAACTAGTTGTCCACAGTTAGATGTACAGAAATAAATTGATATATATTATCTTGAATCAATCCACGACCCAGTGTATACACGTCTCAGGCTAGATCACAACTCAAAGTATATATGTTTTTGGAATCAACCTCAACCCTGTATAGCTAACTCCAACATTACTGCATATAGAGTGTCTATGGTTGTTCCAAATAATATATATACATGGGTCGATATGATATGTCAAAACATTTGCATACGTGTCTATGGTATCCCAAGATTACATAATATATTAGAATACATGTATAATACAATATAAGTTAGCTAGGATATGATTTGTATAGAATTGTTAATATTTCCCGTAGCTACAAAAATAAAAAATATCCAATCTTGTTTTACCCATAACTTCTTCATTTTAAATCCGTTTTGAGTGAATCAAATTGCTATGGTTTCATATTGAACTCTATTTTATGAATCTAAATAGAAAAAGTATAGGTTTATAGTCGGAAATATAAGTTACAAGTCATTTTTGTAATAGGTAGTCATTTCAGTCGAAAGAACGACGTCTTGATGACCATTTTGAAAAACATACTTCCACTTTGAGTTTAACCATGATTTTTGGATATAGTTTCATGTTCATAAGAAAAATCATTTTCCCAGAAGAACAACTTTTAAATCAAAGTTTATCATAGTTTTTAATTATTAAACCCAAAACAGCCCGCTGTGTTACTACGACGGCGGATGTCCGGTTTTACAGTGTTCTTCGTGTTTCCAGGTTTTAAATCATTAAGTTAGCATATCATATAGATATAGAACATGTGTTTAGTTGATTTTAAAAGTCAATTTAGAAGGATTAACTTTTGTTTGCGAACAAGTTTAGAATTAACTAAACTATGTTCTAGTGATTTCAAGTTTAAACCTTCGAATAAGATAGCTTTATATGTATGAATCGAATGATGTTATGAACATCATTACTACCTCAAGTTTTCTGGATAAAGCTACTAGAAATGAGAAAAATGGATCTAGCTTTAAAGGATCCTTGGATGGCTTGAAAGTTCTTGAAGCAGAATCATGACACGAAAACAAGTTCAAGTAAGATTTCCATTCGAAATAAGATTGTTATAGTTATAGAAATTGAATCAAAGTTTGAATATGAGTATTACCTTGTATTAGAAAGATATCTTACTGTAAATAAGAAAGATTTCTTGAGGTTGGATGATCACTCTACAAGATTGGAAGTAAGCTAGTAAACTTGGAAGTATTCTTGATTTTATGAAACTAGAACTTGTAGAATTTATGAAGAACACTTAGAACTTGAAGATAGAACTTGAGAGAGATTAATTAGATGAAGAAAATTGAAGAATGAAAGTGTTTGTAGGTGTTTTTGGTCGTTGGTGTATGGATTATATATATAGGATATGTAATTTTGTTTTCATGTAAATAAGTCATGAATGATTACTCATATTTTTGTAATTTTATGAGATATTTCATGCTAGTTGCCAAATGATGGTTCCCACATGTGTTAGGTGACTCACATGGGCTGCTAAGAGCTGATCATTGGAGTGTATATACCAATAGTACATACATCTAAAAGCTGTGTATTGTACGAGTACGGATACGGGTGCATACGAGTAGAATTGTTGATGAAACTGAACGAGGATGTAATTGTAAGCATTTTTGTAAAGTAGAAGTATTTTGATAAGTGTCTTGAAGTCTTTCAAAAGTGTATGAATACATATTAAAACACTACATATATATACATTTTAACTGAGTCGTTAAGTCATCGTTAGTCGTTACATGTAAGTGTTGTTTTGAAACCTTTAGGTTAACGATCTTGTTAAATGTTGTTAACCCAATGTTTATAATATCAAATGAGATTTTAAATTATTATATTATCATGATATTATGATGTACGAATATCTCTTAATATGATATATATACATTAAATGCCGTTACAACGATATTCGTTACATATATGTCTTGTTTTTACAAATGAAGTTCATTGTTAATATACTTAATGATATGTTTACTTATCATAATATCATGTTAACTATATATATAACCATATATATGTCATCATATAGTTTTTACAAGTTTTAACGTTCGTGAATCACCAGTCAACTTGGGTGGTCAATTGTCTATATGAAACCTATTTCAAGTAATCAAGTCTTAACAAGTTTGATTGCTTAACATGTTGGAAACACTTAATCATGTAAATAACAATTTCATTTAATATATATATATATATATATATATATATATATATATATATATATATATATATATATATATATATATATATATATATATATATAAACATGGAGAAGTTCGGGTCACTACAGTACCTACCCGTTAAATAAATTTCGTCCCGAAATTTTAAGCAGTTGGAGGTGTTGACGTATCTTCTGGAAATAAATGCGGGTATTTCTTCTTCATCTGATCTTCTTGTTCCCAGGTGAACTCGGGTCCTCTACGAGCATTCCATCGAACCTTAATAATTGGTATCTTGTTTTGCTTAAGTCTTTTAACCTCATGATCCATTATTTCGACGGGTTCTTCGATGAATTAAAGTTTTTCGTTGATTTGGATTTCATCTAACGGAATAGTGAGATCTTCTTTAGCAAAATATTTCTTCAAATTCGAGACGTGGAAAGTGTTATGTACAGCCGCGAGTTGTTGAGGTAACTCAAGTCGGTAAGCTACTGGTCCGACACGATCAATAATCTTGAATGGTCTGATATACCTTGGATTTCATTTCCCTTGTTTACCAAATCGAACAACGCCTTTCCAAGGTGCAACTTTAAGCATGACCATCTCTCCAATTTCAAATTCTATATCTTTTCTTTTAATGTCAGCGTAGCTCTTTTGTCGACTTTGGGCGGTTTTCAACCGTTGTTGAATTTGGATGATCTTCTCGGTAGTTTCTTGTATTATCTCCGGACCCGTAATCTGTCTATCCCCCACTTCACTCCAACAAATCGGAGACCTGCACTTTCTACCATAAAGTGCTTCAAACGGCGCCATCTCAATGCTTGAATGGTAGCTGTTGTTGTAGAAAAATTCTGCTAACGGTAGATGTCGATCCCAACTGTTTCCGAAATCAATAACACATGCTCGTAGCATGTCTTCAAGCGTTTGTATCGTCCTTTCGCTCTGCCCATTAGTTTGTGGATGATAGGCAGTACTCATGTCTAGACGAGTTCCTAATGCTTCCTGTAATGTCTTCCAGAATCTTGAAATAAATCTGCCATCCCTATCAGAGATAATAGAGATTGGTATTCCATGTCTGGAGACGACTTCCTTCAAATACAGTCGTGCTAACTTCTCCATCTTGTCATCTTCTCTTATTGGCAGGAAGTGTGCTGATTTGGTGAGATGATCAACTATTACTCAAATAGTATCAAAACCACTTGCAGTCCTTGGCAATTTAGTGATGAAATCCATGGTAATGTTTTCCCATTTCCATTCCGGGATTTCGGGTTGTTGAAGTAGACCTGATGGTTTTTGATGCTCAGCTTTGACCTTAAAACATGTCAAACATTCTTCTACATATTTAGCAACATTGGCTTTCATAACCGGCCACCAAAAATGTTTCTTGAGATCCTTGTACATCTTCCCCGTTCCAGGATGTATCGAGTATCTGGTTTTATGAGCTTCTCTAAGTACCATTTCTCTCATATCTCCAAATTTTGGTACCCAAATCCTTTCAGCCCTATACCGGGTTCCGTCTTCCCGAATATTAAGATGCTTCTCCGATCCTTTGGGTATTTCATCCTTTAAATTTCCCTCTTTTAAAACTCCTTGTTGCGCCTCCTTTATTTGAGTAGTAAGGTTATTGTGAATCATTATATTCATAGATTTTACTCGAATGGGTTCTATGTCCTTCCTGCTCAAGGCGTCGGCTACCACATTTGCCTTCCCTGGGTGGTAATGAATCTCAAGTCGTAATCATTCAACAATTCAATCCACCTACGCTGCCTCATATTCAGTTGTTTCTGATTAAATATGTGTTGAAGACTTTTGTGGTCTGTATATATATAATACTTTTGACCCCATATAAGTAGTGCCTCCAAGTCTTTAATGCAAAAACAACCACGCCTAATTCCAAATCATGCGTTGTATAATTTTGTTCGTAAATCTTCAATTGTCTAGATGCATAAGCAATCACCTTTGTTCGTTGCATTAATACACAACCGAGACCTTACTTTGATGCGTCACAATAAATCACAAAATTATCATTCCCTTCAGGCAATGACAATATAGGTGCCGTAGTTAGCTTTTTCTTCAATAACTGAAACGCTTTCTCTTGTTCATCCTTCCATTCAAATTTCTTCCCTTTATGCGTTAATGCAGTCAAGGGTTTTGCTATTCTAGAAAAGTCTTGGATGAACCTTCTATAGTAACCAGGTAGTCCTAAAAACTGGCGTACGTGTTTCGGAGTTTTGGGGGTTTCCCACTTTTCAACAGTTTCTATCTTTGCCGGATCCACCTTAATACTTTCTTTGTTCACTATGTGACCGAGGAATTGAACTTCTTCCAACCAAAATGCACACTTTGAAAACTTAGAGTACAATTCTTCCTTCCTCAATACTTCTAACACCTTTCTCAAATGTTCACCGTGTTCTTGGTCATTCTTTGAGTAAATAAGTATGTCATCAATGAAAACAATGACAAACTTGTCAAGGTATGGTCCACACAATCGGTTCATAAGGTCCATGAACACAGCTGGTGCATTAGTTAAAACAAACGGCATGACCATAAAATCGTAATGACTATAACGTGTTCTGAAAGCAGTCTTTGGAATATCATCTTCCTTCACCCGCATTTGATGATACCCGAAACGTAAGTCAATCTTTGAATAAACAGACGAGCCTTGTAGTTAATCAAATAAGTCATCGATTCTCGGTAGTGGGTAGTAGTTCTTGATGGTAAGTTTGTTCAACTCTCGGTAGTCGATACACAACCTGAATGTACCATCTTTCTTCTTTACAAACAAAACAGGAGCTCCCCACGGTGATGTGCTTGGTCGAATGAAACCACGCTCTAAAAGTTCTTGTAATTGGCTTTGCAGTTCTTTCATCTCGCTGGGTGCGAGTCTGTAAGGAGCATGAGCTATTGGTGCAGCTCCTGGTACAAGATCTATTTGAAATTCAACGGATCGATGTGGGGGTAATTCCGGTAATTCTTTCGGAAATACATCAGGAAATTCTTTTGCGACGGGAACATCATTGATGCTCTTTTCTTCAATTTGTACTTTCTCGACATGTGCTAGAACAGCATAGCAACCTTTTCTTATTAGTTTTTATGCCTTCAAATTACTAATAAGATGTAGCTTCGTGTTGCCCTTTTCTCCGTACACCATTAAGGGTTTTCCCTTTTCTCGTATAATGCGAATTGCATTTTTGTAACAAACGATCTCTGCTTTCACTTCTTTCAACCAGTACATACCGATTATCACATCAAAACTCCCTAACTCTACTGGTATCAAGTCAATCTTAAATGTTTCGCTAACCAGTTTAATTTCTCGATTCCGACATATATTATCTGCTGAAATTAATTTACCATTTGCTAATTCGAGTAAAAATTTACTATCCAAAGGCGTCAATGGACAACTTAATTTAGCACAAAAATCTCTACTCATATAGCTTCTATCCGCACCCGAATCAAATAAAACGTAAGCAGATTTATTGTCAATAAGAAACGTACCCGTAACAAGCTCCGGGTCTTCCTGTGCCTCTGCCGCATTAATATTGAAAACTCTTCCGCGGCCTTGTCCATTCGTATTCTCCTGGTTCGGGCAATTTCTAATAATGTGGCCCGGTTTTCCACATTTATAACAAACTACATTGGCATAACTTGCTCCGACACTACTTGCTCTGCCATTACTCGTTCCGACACCATTTGTTCCTTTCGTTCTGTTAACTCCTGGTCCATAGACCTCACACTTCGCCGCGCTATGACCATTTCTTTTACACTTGTTGCAAAATTTGGTGCAGAACCCCGAGTGATACTTTTCACACCTTTGGCATAGCTGCTTCTGATTGTTGTTGTTGTTGTTGTTGTTGTTGTTGTTGTTGCGGTTGTTATTGTTGTTGGAATGATTGTTGTAGTTGTTGTTGTTGTTGTTTTGCCATTTGTTGTAGTTGCGATTGATGTCGCGATTGTTGGGATAGTTGTTGTTGTTTTGGTGATTCTTATCACCATTTTCCTCCCACTTTCTTTTGACTAGCTTCACGTTGGCCTCTTCGGCCGCCTGTTCCTTAATTCTTCCCTCAATCTGGTTCACTAGTTTGTGAGCCATTCTACATACATTTTGTATGGAGGCAGGCTCGTGTGAACTTATATCTTCTTGGATTCTCTTCGGTAACCCTTTCACAAACGCGTCGATCTTCTCTTCCTCATCTTCGAACGCTCTCGGACACAATAGGCACAATTCTGTGAATCGTCTTTCGTACGAAGTAATATCGAATCCCTGTGTTCGTAACCCTCTTAGTTCTGACTTGAGCTTATTGACCTCGGTTCTAGGACGGTACTTCTCGTTCATCAAGTGCTTGAATGCTGACCACGGTAGCGCGAAAGCAGCATCTTGTCCCACTTGCTCTAGATAGGTATTCCACCATCTTAACGCAATACCTGTGAAGGTATGCGTAGCGTACTTCACTTTGTCTCCTTCAGCACACTTACTTATGGCAAAGACCGATTCAACTTTCTCGGTCCACCGTTTCAATCCGATTGGTCCTTCGGTCCCATCAAATTCTGAAGGTTTGCAGGTAGTGAATTCCTTGTAGGAGCATCCTACACGATTTCTTGCACCGTTAGCTGTATTGCTAGATTCAGAGTTATTGTTGGTATGTAGCGCGGCCTGTACTGCGGCTATGTTTGAAGCAAGAAAGGCACGAAATTCCTCTTCGCTCATATTCAAGGTGTGTCGAGTAGTCGGTGCCATTTCCTTCAAAATAGTCAAATGAAACGAGTTAATCATATAGAATATCAAGAGTAGTCAATAGTATTTCGTAGCATAATATGAACTTATTTATAAAAGCTCTTTCTTCATATTAGTGTTTTATACTCTTTAATTCGGGTAGTACCTACCCGTTAAGTTCATACTTAGTAGCTAACATACCATTTCAACTACTACAATTCTATATGAAAAACTAATCACGACAAAGAAAAAAAATATATATCATATTCAAACCTTTATGCAATAACTTGCAAACTTACAATACCGCTATTTTACATATAGCACGAAATATAGCACATAAAACTTTGATACAAAGTAGTTGCGAAGATAATTCTAGTTAATAAATAAGGCATTCAGCAAAGGCAATAAAGACACGTAATTCATACGTCCAGAAACAAGTCATGCATTCTGGTTTTACTAATACCACTTCCCATCCTTGGTTTTGTGGAACATAACCGTTGTGATCGATAGTAAGACAATGTGTTGTAACGTCGTGAGAAGGATGAAGGTTACGTAATGACCAACAGTCTCGTAATAACCTAAAAACCTCATTTCTTACCCCAATTACCGACTCCGTCACTTGTGAGAACGTTTTGTTTAATAGTTGTAGCCCGATGTTCTTGTTCTCACTTTGGTGAGAAGCGAACATTACTAACCCGTAAGCATAACATGCTTCTTTATGTTGCATGTTAGCCGCTTTTTCTAAATCACGAAGTCCTATATTCGGATATATTGAGTCAAAATAATTTCTTAACCCGTTGCGTAAAATAGCATTTGGGTTCCCCGCAATATATGCGTCAAAGTAAACACATCGTAACTTATGGATTTCCCAATGTGATATCCCCCATCTTTCGAACGAAAGCCTTTTATAAACCAAGGCATTCTTGGAACGTTCTTCGAATGTCTTACAAACTGATATCACCTTAAATAGTTGTGCCGAGAAATTATGACCGACTCTAGACAAGATTTCATCAATCATGTCTCCGGGTAGGTCTCTTAAAATATTGGGTTGTCTATCCATTTTGTGTTTTTATACTGTAAAATAGACAAGAGTTAGATTCATAAAAAAAAATACTTATTAATACAAGCAATTTTTACATATATCATAAAGCATAAGCACACTATATTACATATATTACACCACACGAATACAACTATCTTATTCTGACTCGCTCGTTTCTTCTTCTTCGGTTTTGGTTCGTTTTGCCAAGTTTCTAGGGATATATGATGTTCCCCCAATACGAGCCTTCGTTTTCCACATTGGTTTAGAAAAACCTGGTGGTTTAGAGGTTCCCGGGTTATTGTCACAACTTAAGATATACGGGTGTTGACAATACATATAAAGTTCATCGGGTTTGGAATCAAATTTCTCTATTTTTATGCCCTTTCCCTTATTGTTCTCTTTTGCCTTATTAAATTGTATTGGGGTAATATCTATAACATCATCGGAATCCTTGTCGGGATCCGATTCATGGGAGAATTGGTAATCCTCCCAATACTTTGCTTCCTTGGCGGAAACACCATTGACCATAATTAACTTTGGTCGGTTGGTTGAGGATTTTCTTCTACTTAACCGTTTTATTATTTCCCCCACTGGTTCTATTTCTTCTTCCGGTTCCGATTCTTCTTCCGGTTCCGACTCTTCTTCCGGTTCCTCTTCGGGAACTTGTGAATCAGTCCACGAATCATTCCAATTTACATTTAACTCTTCATTATTATTAGGTGAGTCAATGGGACTTGTTCTAGAGGTAGACATCTATCACATAATATCAAATTCGTTAAGAGATTAATATATCACATAATATTCACATGTTAAAAATATATAGTTTCCAACAAAATTTGTTAAGCAATCATTTTTCAAGTATACACGGTCGAAGTCCAGACTCACTAATGCATCCTAACAAACTCGATAAGACACACTAATGAAAAATTCTGGTTCTCTAAGACCAACGCTCGGATACCAACTGAAATGTCCCGTTCTTATTAATTAAAAACGTTCCATATTAATTGATTTCGTTGCGAGGTTTTGACCTCTATATGAGACGTTTTTCAAAGACTGCATTCATTTTAAAACAAACCATAACCTTTATTTCATCAATAAAGGTTTAAAAAGCTTTACGTAGATTATCAAATAATGATAATCTAAAATATCCTGTTTGCACACGACTATTACATAATGGTTTACAATACAAATATGTTACCACGAAATAAGTTTCTTGAATGCAGTTTTTACACAATATCATACAAGCATGGACTCCAAATCTTGTCCTTATTTAAGTATGCGACAGCGGAAGCTCTTAATAATCACCTGAGAATAAACATGCTTAAAACGTCAACAAAAATGTTGGTGAGTTATAGGTTTAACCTATATATATCAAATCGTAACAATAGACCACAAGATTTCATATTTCAATATACATCCCATACATAGAGATAAAAATCATTCATATGGTGAACACCTGATAATCGACATTAACAAGATGCATATATAAGAATATCCCCATCATTCCGGGACACCCTTCGGATATGATATAAATTTCAAAGTACTAAAGCATCTGGTACTTTGGATGGGGTTTGTTAGGCCCAATAGATCTATCTTTAGGATTCGCGTCAATTAGGGTGTCTGTTCCCTAATTCTTAGATTACCAGACTTAATAAAAAGGGGCATATTCGATTTCGATAATTCGACCATAGAATGTAGTTTCACGTACTTGTGTCTATTTTGTAAATCATTTATAAAACCTGCATGTATTCTCATCCCAAAAATATTAGATTTTAAAAGTGGGACTATAACTCACTTTCACAGATTTTTTACTTCGTCGGGAAGTAAGACTTGGCCACTGGTCGATTCACGAACCTATAACAAATATGTACATATATATCAAAGTATGTTCAAAATATATTTACAACACTTTTAATACATTTTGATGTTTTAAGTTTATTAAGTCAGCTGTCCTTGTTAGTAACCTACAACTAGTTGTCCACAGTTAGATGTACAAAAATAAATCGATATATATATTATCTTAAATCAATCCACAACCCAGTGTATACACGTCTCAGGCTAGATCACAACTCAAAGTATATATATTTTTGGAATCAACCTCAACCCTGTATAGGTTTATAGTCAGAAATATAAGTTACAAGTCGTTTTTGTAATAGGTAGTCATTTCAGTTGAAAGAACGACGTCTTGATGACCATTTTGAAAAACATACTTCCACTTTGAATTTAACCATGATTTTTGGATATAGTTTCATGTTCATAAGAAAAATCATTTTCCCAGAAGAACAACTTTTAAATCAAAGTTTATCATAGTTTTTAATTATCAAACCCAAAACAGCCCGCGGTGTCACTACGACGGCGTATGTCCAGTTTTACGGTGTTTTTCGTGTTTCCAGGTTTTAAATTATTAAGTTAGCATATCATATAGATATAGAACATGTGTTTATTTGATTTTAAAATTCAAGTTAGAAGGATTAACTTTTGTTTGCGAACAAGTTTAGAATTAACTAAACTATGTTCTAGTGATTTCAAGTTTAAACCTTCGAATAAGATAGCTTTATATGTATGAATCGAATGATGTTATGAACATCATTACTACCTCAAGTTTTGTACATAAAACTACTGGAAAATAAAGAGACAAATGGATCTAGCTTCAAAGGATCTTGGATGGCTTGAAAGTTCTTGAAGTAGAATCATGACACGGAAACAAGTTCAAGTAAGATTTCCACTCGAAATAAGATTGTTATAGTTATAGAAATTGAATCAAAGTTTGAATATGAGTATTACCTTATATTAGAAAGATATCTTACTATAAATAATAAAGATTTCTTGAGGTTGGATGATCACTCTACAAGATTGGAAGTAAGCTAGCAAACTTGGAAGTATTCTTGATTTTATGAAACTAGAACTTGTAGAATTTATGAAGAACACTTAGAACTTGAAGATAGAACTTGAGAGAGATCAATTAGATGAAGAAAATTGAAGAATGAAAGTGTTTGTAGGTGTTTTTGGTCGTTGGTGTATGGATTAGATATAAAGGATATGTAATTTTGTTTTCATGTAAATAAGTCATGAATGATTACTCATATTTTTGTAATTTTATGAGATATTTGATGCTAGTTGCCAAATTATGGTTCCCAAATGTGTTAGGTGACTTACATGGGCTACTAAGAGCTAATCATTGGAGTGTATATACCAATAGTACATACATCTAAAAGCTGTGTATTGTACGAGTACGAATACGGGTGCATACGAGTAGAATTGTTGATGAAACTGAACGAGGATGTAATTGTAAGAATTTTTGTTAAGTAGAAGTATTTTGATAAGTGTCTTGAAGTCTTTCAAAAGTGTATGAATACATATTAAAACACTACATGTATATACATTTTAACTGAGTCGTTAAGTCATCGTTAGTTGTTACATGTAAGTGTTGTTTTGAAACCTTTAGGTTAACGATCTTGTTAAATGTTGTTAACCCAATGTTTATAATATCAAATGAGATTTTAAATTATTATATTATCATGATATTATGATGTACGAATATCTCTTAATATTAAATATATATACATTAAATGTCGTTACAACGATATTCGTTACATATATGTCTCGTTTCAAAATCATTAAGTTAGTAGTCTTGTTTTTACAAATGAAGTTCATTATTAATATACTTAATGATATGTTTACTTATCATAATATCATGTTAACTATATATATAACCATATATATGTCATCATATAGATTTTACAAGTTTTAACGTTCGTGAATCACCGGTCAACTTGGGTGGTCAATTGTCTATATGAAACCTATTTCAATTAATCAAGTCTTAACAAGTTTGATTGCTTAACATGTTGGAAACACTTAATCATGTAAATAACAATTTCATTTAATATATATATATATATATATATATATATATATATATATATATATATATATATATAAACATGGAAAAGTTCGGGTCACTACAGTACCTACCCGTTAAATAAATTTCGTCCCGAAATTTTAAGCAGTTGGAGGTGTTGAGGTATCTTCTGAAAATAAATGCGGGTATTTCTTCTTCATCTGATCTTCTCGTTCCCAGGTGAACTCGGGTCCTCTACGAGCATTCCATCGAACCTTAACAATTGGTATCTTGTTTTGCTTAAGTCTGTTATCCTCACGATCCATTATTTTGAAGGGTTCTTCGATGAATTGAAGTTTTTCGTTGATTTGGATTTCATCTAACGGAATAGTGGGATCTTCTTTAGCAAAACATTTCTTCAAATTCGAGATGTGGAAAGTGTTATGTACAGCCGCGAGTTGTTGAGGTAACTCAAGTCGGTAAGCTACTGGTCCGACACGATCAATAATCTTGAATGGTCCGATATACCTTGGATTTAATTTCCCTCGTTTACCAAATCGAACAACGCCTTTGCAAGGTGCAACTTTAAGCATGACCATCTCTCCAATTTCAAATTCTATATCTTTTCTTTTAATGTCAGCGTAGCTCTTTTGTCGACTTTGGGCGGTTTTCAACCGTTGTTGAATTTGGATGATCTTCTTGGTAGTTTCTTGTATTATCTCCGGACCCGTAATCTGTCTATCCCCCACTTCACTCCAACAAATCAGAGACCTGCACTTTCTACCATAAACTGCTTCAAACGGCGCCATCTCAATGCTTGAATGGTAGCGGTTGTTGTAGGAAAATTCTGCTAACGGTAGATATCGATCCCAACTGTTTCTGAAATCAATAACACATGCTCGTAGCATGTCTTCAAACGTTTGTATTGTCCTTTCGCTCTGCCCATCAGTTTGTGGATGATAGGCAGTACTCATGTCTAGACGAGTTCCTAATGCTTGCTGTAATGTCTGCCAGAATCTTGAAATAAATCTGCCATCCCTATCAGAGATAATAGAGATTGGTATTCCATGTCTAGAGACGACTTCCTTCAAATATAGTCGTGCTAACTTCTCCATCTTATCATCTTCTCTTATTGGCAGGAAGTGTGCTGATTTGGTGAGACGATCAACTATTACCAAAATAGTATCAAAACCACTTGCAGTCCTTGGCAATTTAGTGATGAAATCCATGGTAATGTTTTCCCATTTCCATTCCGGGATTTCGGGTTGTTGAAGTAGACCTGATGGTTTTTGATGCTCAGCTTTGACCTTAGAACACGTCAAACATTCTCCTACATATTTAGCAACATCGGCTTTCATACCCGGCCACCAAAAATGTTTCTTGAGATCCTTGTACATCTTCCCCGTTCCAGGATGTATTGATTATCTGGTTTTATGAGCTTCTCTAAGTACCATTTCTCTCATAACTCCAAATTTTGGTACCCAAATCCTTTCAGCCCTATACCGGGTTCCGTCTTCCCGAATATTAAGATGCTTCTCCGATCCTTTGGGTATTTCATCCTTTAAATTTCCCTCTTTTAAAACTCCTTGTTGCGCCTCCTTTATTTGAGTAGTAAGGTTATTGTGAATCATTATATTCATAGATTTTACTCGAATGGGTTCTCTGTCCTTCCCGCTCAAGGCGTTGGCTACCACATTTGCCTTTCCCGGGTGGTAACGAATCTCAAAGTCGTAATCATTCAACAATTCAATCCACCTACGCTGCCTCATATTCAGTTGTTTCTGATTAAATATGTGTGGAAGACTTTTGTGGTCGGTATATATAATACTTTTAAACCCCATATAAGTAGTGCCTCCAAGTCTTTAATGCAAAAACAACTGCGCCTAATTCCAAATCATGCGTCGTATAATTTTGTTCATGAATCTTCAATTGTCTAGATGCATAAGTAATCACCTTTGTTCGTTGCATTAATATACAACCGAGACCTTGCTTTGATGCGTCACAATAAATCACAAAATCATCATTCCCTTCAGGCAATGACAATATAGGTGCCGTAGTTAGCTTTTTCTTCAATAACTGAAACGCTTTATCTTGTTCATCCTTCCATTCAAATTTCTTCCCTTTATGCGTTAATGCAGTCAAGGGTTTTGCTATTCTGGAAAAGTCTTGGATGAACCTTCTGTACTAACCAGCTAGTCCTAAAAACTGGCGTACGTGTTTCGGAGTTTTCGGGGTTTCCCACTTTTCAACAGTTTCTATCTTTGCCGGATCCACCTTAATACCTTCTTTGTTCACTATGTGACCGAGGAATTGAACTTCTTCCAACCAAAATGCACCCTTTGAAAACTTAGCGTACAATTCTTCCTTCCTCAATACTTCTAACACCTTTCTCAAATGTTCACCGTGTTCTTGGTCATTCTTTGAGTAAATAAGTATGTCATCAATGAAAATAATGACAAACTTGTCAAGGTATGGTCCACACACTCGGTTCATAAGTTCCATGAACACAGCTGGTGCATTAGTTAAACCAAACGGCATGACCATAAACTTGTAATGACCGTAACGTGTTCTGAAAGCAGTCTTTGGAATATCATCTTCTTTCACCCGCATTTGATGATACCCGGAAGGTAAGTCAATCTTTGAATAAACAGACGAGCCTTGTAGTTGATCAAATAAGTCGTCGATTCTCGGTAGTGGGTAGCGGTTCTTGATGGTAAGTTTGTTCAACTCTCGGTAGTCGATACACAACCTGAATGTACCATCTTTCTTCTTGACAAACAAAATAGGAGCTCCCCACGGTGATGTGCTTCGTCGAATGAAACCACGCTCTAAAAGTTCTTGTAATTGGCTTTGCAGTTCTTTAATCTCGCTGGGTGCGAGTCTGTAAGGAGCACGAGCTATTGGTGCAGCTCCTAGTACAAGATCTATTTGAAATTCAACGGATCGATGTGGGGGTAATCCCGGTAATTCTTTCGGAAATACATCGGGAAATTCTTTTGCGACGGGAACATCATTGATGCTCTTTTCTTCAGTTTGTACTTTCTCGACGTGTGCTAGAAAAGCATAGCAACCTTTTCTTATTAGTTTTTGTGCCTTCAAATTACTAATAAGATGTTGCTTCGTGTTGCCCTTTTCTCCGTACACCATTTAGGGTTTTCCTTTTTCTCGTATAATGCAAATTGCATTTTTGTAACAAACGATCTCTGCTTTCACTTCTTTCAACCAATCCATACCGATTATCACATCAAAACTCCCTAACTCTACTGGTATCAAGTCAATCTTAAATGTTTCGCTAACCAGTTTAATTTCTCGATTCTGACATATATTATCTGCTGAAATTAATTTACCATTTGCTAATTCGAGTAAAAATTTACTATCCAAAGGCGTCAATGGACAACTTAATTTAGCACAAAAATCACTACTCATATAGCTTCTATTCGCACCCGAATCAAATAAAACGTAAGAAGATTTATTGTCAATAGGAAACGTACCCGTAACAAGCTCCGGGTCTTCCTGTGCCTCTGCCGCATTAATATTGAAAACTCTTCCGCTGCCTTGTCCATTCGTATTCTCCTGGTTCGGGAAATTTCTAATAATGTGGCCCAGTTTTCCACATTTATAACAAACTACATTGGCATAACTTGCTCCGACACTACTTGCTCCGCCATTACTCGTTCCGACACCATTTGTTCCTTTCGTTCGGTTAACCCCTGGTCCGTAGACCTCACACTTCACCGCGCTAAGACCATTTCTTTTACACTTGTTGCAAAATTTGGTGCAGAACCCCGAGTGATACTTTTCACACATTTGGCATAGCTGCTTCTGATTGTTGTTGTTGTTGCGGTTGTTATTGTTGTTGGAATGATTGTTGTAGTTGTTGTTGTTGTTGTTTTGCCGTTTATTGTAGTTGCGATTGATGTTGAGATTGTTGGGATAGTTGTTGTTGTTTTGGTGACTCTTATCACCATTTTCCTCCCACTTTCTTTTGACTAGCTTCACGTTGGCCTCTTCGGCCGCATGTTCTTTAATTCTTCTCTCAATCTGGTTCACTAGTTTGTGAGCCATTCTACATGCCTTTTGTATGGAGGCAGGCTCGTGTGAACTTATATCTTCTTGGATTCTCTCCGGTAACCCTTTCACAAACGCGTCGATCTTCTCTTCCTCATCTTCGAATGCTCTCGGACACAATAGGCACAATTCTGTGAATCGTCTTTCGTACGAAGTAATATCGAATCCCTGTGTTTGTAACCCTCTAAGTTCTGACATGAGCTTATTGACCTCGGTTCTAGGACGGTACTTCTCGTTCATCAAGTGCTTGAATACTGACCACGGTAGCGCGTAAGCAACATCTTGTCCCACTTGCTCTAGATAGGTATTCCACCATGTTAACTCAATACCTGTGAAGGTATGCATAGCGTACTTCACTTTGTCTCCTTCAGCACACTTACTTATGGCAAAGACCGATTCAACTTTCTCGGTCCACCGTTTCAATCCGATTGGTCCTTCGGTCCCATCAAATTCTAAAGGTTTGCAGGTAGTGAATTCCTTGTAGGAGCATCCTACACGATTTCTTGCGCCGTTAGCTGTATTGCTAGATTCAGAGTTATTGTTGGTATGTAGCGCGACCTGTACTGCGGCTATGTTTGAAGCAAGAAAGGCACGAAATTCCTCTTCGCTCATATTCAAGGTGTGTCGAGTAGTCGGTGCCATTTCCTTCAAAATAGTCAAATGAAACGAGTTAATCATATAGAATATCAAGAGTAGTCAATAGTATTTCGTAGCGTAATATGAACTTATTTATAAAAGCTCTTTCTTCATATTAGTGTTTTATACTCTTTAATTCGGGTAGTACCTACCCGTTAAGTTCATACTTAGTAGCTAACATACCATTTCAACTACTACAATTCTATATGAAAAACTAATCACAACAAAAAAAAAAATATATCATATTCAAACCTTTATACAATAACTTGCAAACTTACAATACCGCTATTTTACATATAGCATGAAATATAGCACATAAAACTCTGATACAAAGTAGTTGCGAAGATAATTCTAGTTAATAAATAAGGCGTTCTGCAAAGGCAATAAAGACACGTAATTCATACGTCCAGAAACAAGTCATGCATTCTGGTTTTACTAATACCACTTCCCATCCTTGGTTTTGTGGAACATAACCGTTGTGACCGATAGTAAGACAATGTGTTGTAACGTCGTCAAAAGGATGAAGGTTACGTAATGACCAACAGTCTCGTAATAACCTAAAAACCTCATTTCTTACCCCAATTACCGACTCCGTCACTTGTGAGAACGTTTTGTTTAATAGTTGTAGCCCGATGTTCTTGTTCTCACTTTGGTGAGAAGCGAACATTACTAACCCGTAAGCATAACATGCTTCTTTATGTTGCATGTTAGCCGCTTTTTCTAAATCACGAAGTCCTATATTCGGATATATTGAGTCAAAATAATTTCTTAACCCGTTGCGTAAAATAGCATTTGGGTTCCCCACAATATATGCGTCAAAGTAAACACATCGTAACTTATGGATTTCCCAATGTGATATCCCCCATCTTTCGAACGAAAGCCTTTTATAAACCAAGGCATTCTTGGAACGTTCTTCGAATGTCTTACAAACTGATCTCGCCTTAAATAGTTGTGCCGAGGAATTCTGACCGACTCTAGACAAGATTTCATCAATCATGTCTCCGGGTAGGTCTCTTAAAATATTGGGTTGTCTATCCATTTTGTGTTTTTATACTGTAAAATAGACAAGAGTTAGATTCATAAAAAAAATACTTATTAATACAAGCAATTTTTACATATATCATAAAGCATAAGCACACTATATTACATATATTACACCACACGAATACAACTATCTTATTCCGACTCGCTCGTTTCTTCTTCTTCGGTTTTGGTTCGTTTTGCCAAGTTTCTAGGGATATATGATGTTCCCCTAATACGAGCCGTCATTTTCCACATTGGTTTAGAAAAACCTGGTGGTTTAGAGGTTCCCGGGTTATTGTCACAACTTAAGAAATACGGGTGTTGATGATACATATAAAGTTCATCGGGTTTGGAATCAAATTTCTCTATTTTTATGCCCTTTCACTTATTATTCTATTTTGCCTTATTAAATTGTGTTGGGGTAATTTCTATAACATCATCGGAATCCTTGTCGGGATCAGATTCATGGGAGAATTGGTAATCCTCCCAATACTTTGCTTCCTTGGCGGAAACACCATTAACCATAATTAACTTTGGTCGGTTGGTTGAGGATTTTCTTCTACTTAACCGTTTTATTATTTCCCCCACTGGTTCTATTTCTTCTTCCGGTTCCGATTCTTCTTCCGGTTCTGACTCTTCTTCCGGTTCCTCTTCGAGAACTTGTGAATCAGTCCACGAATCATTCCAATTTACATTTGACTCTTCATTATTATTAGGTGAGTCAATGGGACTTGTTCTAGAGGTAGATATCTATCACATAATATCAAATTCGTTAAGAGATTAATATATCACATAATATTCACATGTTAAAAATATATAGTTTCCAACAAAATTTGTTAAGCAATCATTTTTCAAGTAAACATGGTCGAAGTCCAGACTCACTAATGCATCCTAACAAACTCGATAAGACACACTAATGCAAAATTCTGGTTCTCTAAGACCAACGCTCGGATACCAACTGAAATGTCCCGTTCTTATTGATTAAAAACGTTCCATATTAATTGATTTCGTTGCGAGGTTTTGACCTCTATATGAGACATTTTTCAAAGACTGCATTCATTTTAAAACAAACCATAACCTTTATTTCATCAATAAAGGTTTAAAAAGCTTTACGTAGATTATCAAATAATGATAATCTAAAATATCCTGTTTACACACGACTATTACATAATGGTTTACAATAGAAATATGTTACAACGAAATAAGTTTCTTGAATGCAGTTTTTACACAATATCATACAAGCATGGACTCCAAATCTTGTCCTTATTTAAGTATGCGGCAGCGGAAGCTCTTAATAATCACCTGAGAATAAACATGCTTAAAACGTCAACAAAAATGTTGGTGAGTTATAGGTTTAACCTATATATATCAAATCGTAACAATAGACCACAAGATTTCATATTTCAATATACATCACATACATAGAGATAAAAATCATTCATATGGTGAACACCTGGTAACCGACATTAACAAGATGCATATATAAGAATATCCCCATCATTCCGGGACACCCATCGGATATGATATAAATTTCGAAGTACTAAAGCATCCGGTACTTTGGATGGGGTTTTTTAGGCCCAATAGATCTATCTTTAGGATTCGCGTCAATTAGGGTGTCTGTTCCCTAATTCTTAGATTACCAGACTTAATAAAAAGGGGCATATTCGATTTCGATAATTCAACTATAGAATGTAGTTTCACGTACTTATGTCTATTTTGTAAATCATTTATAAAACCTGCATGTATTCTCATCCCAAAAATATTAGATTTTAAAAGTGGGACTATAACTCACTTTCACAGATTTTTTACTTCGTCGGGAAGTAAGACTTGGCCACTGGTCGATTCACGAACCTATAACAAATATATACATATATATCAAAGTATGTTCAAAATATATTTACAACACTTTTAATACATTTTGATGTTTTAAGTTTATTAAGTCAGCTGTCCTCGTTAGTAACCTACAACTAGTTGTCCACAGTTAGATGTACAGAAATAAATCGATATATATTATCTCGAATCAATCCACGACCCAGTGTATACACGTCTCAGGCTAGATCACAACTCAAAGTATATATATTTTTGGAATCAACCTCAACCCTGTATAGCTAACTCCAACATTACTGCATATAGAGTGTCTATGGTTGTTCCAAATAATATATATACATGGGTTGATATGATATGTCAAAACATTTGCATACGTGTCTATGGTATCCCAAGATTATATAATATATTAGAATACATGTATAATACAATATAAGTTAGCTAGGATATGATTTGTATAGAATTGTTAATATTTTCCGTAGCTACAAAAATAAAAAATATCCAATCTTGTTTTACCCATAACTTCTTCATTTTAAATCCGTTTTGAGTGAATCAAATTGCTATGGTTTCATATTGAACTCTATTTTATGAATCTAAACAGAAAAAGTATAGGTTTATAGTCGGAAATATAAGTTACAAGTCGTTTTTGTAATAGGTAGTCATTTCAGTCGAAAGAACGACGTCTTGATGACCATTTTGCAAAACATACTTCCACTTTGAGTTTAAGCATGATTTTTGGATATAGTTTCATGTTCATAAGAAAAATCATTTTCCTAGAAGAACAACTTTTAAATCAAAGTTTATCATAGTTTTTAATTATCAAACCCAAAACAGCCCGCGGTGTTACTACGACGGCATATGTCCAGTTTTACGGTGTTTTTCGTGTTTTCAGGTTTTAAATCATTAAGTTAGCATATCATATAGATATAGAACATGTGTTTAGTTGATTTTAAAAGTTAAGTTAGAAGGATTAACTTTTGTTTGCGAACAAGTTTAGAATTAACTAAACTATATTCTAGTGATTTCAAGTTTAAACCTTCGAATATGATAGCTTTATATGTATGAATCGAATGATGTTATGAACATCATTACTACCTCAAGTTTTGTGGATAAACCTACTGGAAAAGAAAGAGACAAATGGATCTAGCTTCAAAGGATCTTGGATGGCTTGAAAGTTCTTGAAGTAGAATCATGACACGGAAACAAGTTCAAGTAAGATTTTCACTCGAAATAAGATTGTTATAGTTATAGAAATTGAATCAAAGTTTGAATATGAGTATTACCTTATATTATAAAGATATCTTACTGTAAATAATAAAGATTTCTTGAGGTTCGATGATCACTCTACAAGATTGGAAGTAAGCTAGCAAACTTGGAAGTATTCTTGATTTTATGAAACTAGAACTTGTAGAATTTATGAAGAACACTTAGAACTTGAAGATAGAACTTGAGAGAGATCAATTAGATGAAGAAAATTGAAGAATTAAAGTGTTTGTAGGTGTTTTTGGTCATTGGTGTATGGATTAGATATATAGGATATGTAATTTTGTTTTCATGTAAATAAGTCATGAATGATTACTCATATTTTTGTAATTTTATGAGATATTTCATGCTAGTTGCCAAATGATGGTTCCCACATGTGTTAGGTGACTCACATGGGCTGCTAAGAGCTGATCATTGGAGTGTATATACCAATAGTACATACATCTAAAAGCTGTGTATTGTACGAGTACGAATACGGGTGCATACGAGTAGAATTGTTGATGAAACTGAACGAGGATGTAATTGTAAGTATTTTTGTTAAATAGAAGTATTTTGATAAGTGTCTTGAAGTCTTTCAAAAGTGTATGAATACATATTAAAATACTACATGTATATACATTTTAACTGAGTCGTTAAGTCATCGTTAGTTGTTACATGTAAGTGTTGTTTTGAAACCTTTAGGTTAACGATCTTGTTAAATGTTGTTAACCCAATGTTTATAATATCAAATGAGATTTTAAATTATTATATTATCATGATATTATGATATACGAATATCTCTTAATATGATATATATACATTAAATGTCGTTACAACGATATTCGTTACATATATGTCTCGTTTCAAAATCATTAAGTTAGTAGTCTTGTTTTTACAAATGAAGTTCATTGTTAATATACTTAATGATATGTTTACTTATCATAATATCATGTTAACTATATATATAACCATATATATGTCATCATGTAGTTTTTACAAGTTTTAACGTTCGTGAATCACCGGTCAACTTGGGTGGTCAATTGTCTATATGAAACCTATTTCAATTAATCAAGTCTTAACAAGTTTGATTGCTTAACATGTTGGAAATACTTAATCATGTAAATAACAATTTCATTTAATATATATATAAACATGGAAAAGTTCGGGTCACTACAGTTGCAACGTCTGCCAGAACCTTGAAACAAATCTACCATCCCTATCAGAGATAATAGAGATGGGTATTCCATGTCTAGAGACAACCTCCTTCAAATACAATCACGCCAACTTCTCCATTTTGTCATCTTCTCTCATTGGCAGGAAGTGTGCTGACTTGGTGAGACGATCAACTATTACCCAAATAGTATCATAACCACTTGCAGTCCTTGGAAATTTAGTAATGAAATCCATGGTAATGTTTTCCCATTTCCATTCCGGGATTTCAGGTTGTTGTAGTAGACCTGATGGTTTTTGATGTTCTGCTTTGACCTTAGAACACGTCAAACATTCTCCTACATATTTAGCAATATCGGAGTTCATACCCGACCACCAAAAGTGTTTCTTGAGATCTTTATACATCTTCCCCCGCTCTGGGATGTATTGAATATCTGGTTTTATGTGTTTCTTTAAGTACCATTTCTCTTACATCTCCAAACCTTGGTACCCAAATTCTATCAGCCCTATATCGGGTTCCGTCTTCCCGAATATTAAGATGTTTCTCTGATCCTTTGGGTATCTCATTCTTCAACTTTCCTTCTATAACAACCCCCTGTTGCGCCTCCTTTATTTGAGTAGTAAGATTAGTACGAATAATTATATTCATAGCTTTTACCCGTATAGGTTCTCTGTCCGTTCTACTCAAAGCGTCGGCTACCACATTCGCCTTCCCCGGGTGGTATCGAATCTCAAAATCATAATCATTCAACAGTTCAATCCACCTGCGTTGTCTCATATTCAGTTGCTTCTGATTAAATATATGTTAGAGACTTTTGTGGTCGGTATATATAATACTTTTGACCCCATATAAATAATGCCTCCAAGTCTTTAATACAAAAAAAAAACAGCACCCAATTCCAAATCGTGAGTTGTATAATTTTGCTCGTGAATCTTCAATTGTCTAGACGCATAAGCAATCACATTCATTCGTTGCATTAATACACAACCAAGACCTTGATTTGATGCGTCACAATAAATCACAAAATCATCATTCCCTTCAGGCAATGACAATATAGGTGCCGTAGTTAGCTTTTTCTTTAATAAATGAAACGCCTTCTCTTGTTCATCCTTCCATTCAAATTTCTTCCCTTTATGCTTTAATGCAGTTAAGGGTTTTGCTATTTTGGAGAAATCTTGGATGAATCTTCTGTAGTAACCATCCAATCCTAAAAATTGACGTATATGCTTCGGAGTTTTTGGGGTTTCCCACTTTTCAACGGTTTCGATCTTTGCCGGGTCCACCTGAATACCTTCTTTGTTCACTATGTGACTGAGGAATTGAACTTCTTCCAACCAAAATACACACTTTGAAAACTTAGAGTACAGTTTTTCTTTCCTCAATACTTCTAGCACTTTTCTCAAATGTTCTTCGTGCTCTTGATCATTCTTTGAGTAAATAAATATGTCATCGATGAAAACAATGACAAACTTGTCAAGATATGGCCCACACACTCGGTTCATAAGGTCCATGAACACAGCTGGTGCGTCAGTCAATCCAAACGGCATAACCATAAACTCGTAATGACCATAAGGCGTCCTAAAGCAGTTTTTGGAATATCATACTCCTTTACTCGCATTTGATGATATCCAGAACGTAAATCGATTTTCGAATAAACCGACGAGCCTTGTAGTTGATCAAATAAGTCGTCAATTCTCAACAGTGGATAACGGTTTTTGATGGTAAATTTATTCAACTCTCTGTAGTCAATACACATCCTAAATGTACCATGCTTCTTCTTGACAAACAAAACAGGAGCTCCCCATGGTGATGTGCTTGGTCGAATGAAACCACGTTCTAATAGTTCTTGCAGTTGGCTTTGCAGTTCTTTCATCTCACTGGGTGCGAGTCTGTAAGGAGCACGAGCTATTGGTGCAGCTCCTGGTACAAGATCTATTTGAAATTCAATAGATCGATGTGGAGGTAGTCCCGGTAATTCTTTCGGAAATACCTCGGGAAATTCTTTTGCGACGGGAACATCATTGATGCTCTTTTCTTCAGTTTGTACTTTCTCGACGTGTGCTAGAACAGCATAGCAACCTTTTCTTATTAGTTTTTATGCCTTCAAATTACTAATAAGATGTAGCTTCGTGTTGCCCTTTTCTCCGTACACCATTAAGGGTTCTCCTTCTTCTCGTACAATGCGAATTGCATTTTTGTAACATACGATCTCTGCTTTCATCTCCTTCAGCCAGTCCATGCCAACTATTAGATCAAAACTCCCTAACTCTACTGGTATCAAGTCAATCTTAAATATTTCGCTACCTAGTTTAATTTCTCGATTCCGGCATATATAATCTGCTGAAATTAATTTACCATTTGCTAATTCGAGTAAAAATTTACTATCCAATGGCGTCAATGGACAACTTAATTTAACACAAAAATCTCTACTCATATAGCTTCTATCCGCACCCGAATCAAATAAAACGTAAGCAGATTTATTGTCAATAAGAAACGTACCCGTAACAAGCTCCAGGTCTTCCTGTGCCTCTACCGCATTAATATTGAAAACTCTTCCACGGCCTTGTCCATTCATGTTCTCCTGGTTCGGGCAATTTCTAATAATGTGGCCCGGTTTTCCACATTTATAACAAACTACATTGGCATAACTTGCTCTGACACTACTTGCTCCGCCATTACTCGTTCCGACACCATTTGTTCCTTTCGTTCTGTTAACCCCTGATCCGTAGACCTCACACTTCGCCGAGCTATGACCATTTCTTTTACACTTGTTGCAAAATTTGGTGCAGAACCCCGAGTGATACTTTTCACACCTTTGGCATAGCTGCTTCTGATTGTTGTTGTTGTTGCGGTTGTTATTATTATTGGGATGATTGTTGTAGTTGTTGTTGTTGTTGTGCCGTTTGTTGTAGTTGCGATTGATGTTGCGATTGTTGGGATAGTTGTTGTTGTTTTGGTGACTCTTATCACCGTTTTCCTCCCACTTTCTTTTGACTAAATTCACGTTGGCCTCTTCGGTCGCCTGTTCTTTAATTCTTCCCTCAATCTGGGTCAATAGTTTGTGAGCCATTCTACATGCCTTTTGTATGGAGGCAGGCTCGTGTGAACTTATATCTTCTTGGATTCTCTCCGGTAACCCTTTCACAAACGCGTCGATCTTCTCTTCCTCATCTTCGAACGCTCTCGGACACAATAGGCACAATTCTGTGAATCGTCTTTCATACGAAGTAATATCGAATCCCTGTGTTCATAACCCTCTAAGTTCTGACTTGAGCTTATTGACCTCGGTTCTGGGATGGTACTTCTCGTTCATCAAGTGCTTGAATGCTGACCACGGTAGCGCGTAAGCATCATCTTGTCCCACTTGCTCTAGATATGTATTCCACCATGTTAACGCAATACCCGTGAAGGTATACGTAGCGTACTTCACTTTGTCTCCTTCAGCACACTTACTTATGGCAAACACCGATTCAACTTTCTCGGTCCACCGTTTCAATCAGATTGGTCCTTCGGTCCCATCAAATTCTGAAGGTTTGCAGGCAGTGAATTCCTTGTAGGAGCATCCTACACGATTTCTTGAGCCGTTAGCTGTATTGCTAGATTCAGAGTTATTGTTGGTATGTAGCGCGGCCTGTACTGCGGCTATGTTTGAAGCAAGAAAGGCACGAAATTCCTCTTCGCTCATATTCAAGGTGTGTCGAGTAGTCGGTGCCATTTCCTTCAAAATAGTCAAATGAAACAATTTAATCATACAGAATATTAAGAGTAGTCAATAGTATCTCGCAGCATAATATGAACTCATTTATAAAAGCTTTTTCTTCATATTAGCGTTTTATAAGTTTAAATTCGGGTACTACCTACCCGTTAAGTTCATACTTAGTAGCTAATATACAATTCAACTACTACAATTCCATATGAAAAACTGATTATAATAATATATTACATACAAATATTCTTCAAACTTACAACTTCGCTATATTACATATAACATGAAATATAGTACACTATGATACAGGACAGTTTTGAAGACAAATCTAGTTAATACGCAAGTTGTTCAGCAAAGGAAATAAAGACACGTAATTCATAAGTCCAGAAACAAGTCATGCATTCTGGTTTTACTAAGACGACTTCCCATCCTTGGTCTTGTGAGAAGTAACCGTTATGACCATTAGCTAGACAGCATGTTATAATGTCATCAAAAGGACGAGGGTTTCGTAATGTCCAACAGCCCCGTAATAATCTAAAAACCTTGTTTCTCACCCCAACTACTGAATCCGTCACTTATGGGAAAGTTTTATTTAAAAGCTGCAATCCGATGTTCTTTTTCTCACTTTGGTAAGAAGCGAACATCACTAACTCGTAAGCATAACATGCTTCTTTATGTTGCATGTTAGAAGCTCTTTCTAATTCACGAAATCCTATGTTGGGATATGTTGAGTCAAAATAGGTTCTTAACCCGTAGCGTAAAATTGCATTTGGGTTCCCCGCATTTAACGCTTTAAAGAAAACACGGCATAACTTAAAGTCTCCCCAATGTGATATACCCCACCTATCAAAGGAAAGCCTTTTATAAACTAAGGCATTTTTGAAAAGTCTTTCAAATGTTTGACAAGTTAATTTCGCCATAACTAAATGTGCTGATGAATTTTGACCGACTCTAGACAAGATTTCCTCTAGATATGGTGTTCTAAAATATTCGGTTGTCTACCCTTAACGTCCATTTTGTTTTTATACTGTAAAATAGACAAGGATTAGATTCGTAATAACAAATAATACAAGCAATTTTTACATAGAACATAAAAGTACAAGCACACTACAATACATTTATTACACAACATGCTCACACCCCTCTAATCTGAATCACTGGTTTCTTCTTCTTCGAACTTGGTTCTTTTTCCTAATCTTCTAGGGATATATGATGTTCCTTTCCTTTAATACGAGCCGTCGTTTTCCACATTGGTTTAGAAAAACCTGGTGGTTTAGAGGTCCCCGGGTTATTATCACGATATTGAAAATACGGGTGTTGACGGTACATATAAAGTTCATCGGGGTCGGAATTAGATTCCTCTATTTTTATACCTTTTCCCTTATTATTTTCTTTCACTTTATTAAATTGGGTTGAGGTAATTTCTATAACATCATCGGAATCCTCATCGAGATCCGATTCATCGGAAAATTGGTTATCTTCCCAATATTTTGCTTCCTCGGCGGAAACACCATTGACCATTATTAACTTTGGTCTGTTGGTTGAGAATTTTCTTTTATTTAATCGATTTACTATAGGTATCAATATTTCTTCCTCCGGAACCTCTTCTTCTTCTGGTTCCTCCTCTTTCGATTCATCCTCTTCTGGTTCCTCCTCTTCCGGTTCCTCTTCTTCCGGTTCCTCCTCTTCCGGTTCTTCTTCGAGAATTTGTGAATCTTCCTAAAATATATTCGACTCTTCATTATTATTAGGTGAGTCAATGGGATTTGTGCTAGAGGTAGACATCTATCACACAATATCAAACATGATAAGAGATTAATATATCACATAATATTTGCATGTTAATAATATATAGTTTCCAACAAAAATGTTAAGCAATCATTTTTAAAACGGTCGAAGTCCAAACTCACTAATGCATCCTAACAAACTCGATAAGACACACTAATGCAAATTTTCTGGTTCTCTAAGACCAACGCTCTGATACCAACTGAAATGTCCCGTTAATATTGATTATAAACGTTCCATATTAATTGATTTCGTTGCGAGGTTTTGACCTCTATATGAGACGTTTTTCAAAGACTGCATTCATTTTTAAAACAACCATAACCTTTATTTTATCAATAAAGGTTTTAAAAAAATTACGTAGATTATCAAATAATGATAATCTAAAATATACTGTTTACACACGACCATTACATAATGGTTTACAATAGAAATATATTACATCGACATATGTTTCTTGAATGCAGTTTTTACACACTATCATACAAACATGGACTCCAAATCTTGTCCTTATTTTAGTATACAACAGTGGAAGCTCTTAATATTCACCTGAGAATAAACATGCTTTAAACGTCAACAAAAATATTGGTGAGTTATAGGTTTAACCTATATATATATCAAATCGTAACAATAGACCACAAGATTTCATATTTCAATACACATCCCATACATAGAGATAAAAATCATTCATATGGTGAACACCTGGTAACCGACATTAACAAGATGCATATATAAGAATATCCCCATCATTTCGGGACACCCTTCAGATATGATATAAATTTCGAAGTACTAAAGCATCCGGTACTTTGGATGGGGTTTGTTAGGCCCAATAGATCTATCTTTAGGATTCGCGTCAATTAGGGTGTCTGTTCACTAATTCTTCGATTACCAGACTTAATAAAAAGGGGCATATTCGATTTTGATAATTCAGCCATAGAATGTAGTTTCACGTACTTGTGTCTATTTTGTAAATCATTTATAAAACCTGCATGTATTCTCATCCCAAAAATATTAGATTTTAAAAGTGGGACTATAACTCACTTTCACAGATATTTCCTTCATCGGAAATAAGACTTGGCCATGGATCGATTCACGAACCTATACAAATATGTACATATATATCAAAGTATGATCAAAATATAATTACAACCATTTTTATTATGTTTTAAAGATTTGAGTGTATTAAGTCAGCTGTCCTCGTTAGTAACCTACAACTAGTTGTTCACAGTTAGATGTACAGAAATAAATCGATATATATTATCTTGAATCAATCCACGACCTAGTGTATACACGTCTCAGGCTAGATCACAACTCAAAGTATATATATTTTTGGAATCAACCTCAACCCTGTATAGCTAACTCCAACATTACTGCATATAGAGTGTCTATGGTTGTTCCAAGTAATATATATACATGGGTCGATATGATATGTCAAAACATTTGCATACGTGTCTATGGTATCCCAAGATTACATAATGTATTAGAATACATGTATAATACAATATAAGTTAGCTAGGATATAATTTGTATAGATTTTTTAAACATTTCCCGTAGCTAAAAAGATCAAAAATATCCAATCTTGTTTTACCCATAACTTCTTCATTTTAAATCCGTTTTGAGTGAATCAAATTGCTATGGTTTCATATTGAATTCTAATTTAAGAATCCAAACAGAAAAATTATAGGTTTATAGTCGGAAATTTAAGTTACATGTCAATTACTAAAGAGGTAGTCATTTTCGTCGAAAGAACGACATCTTGATGACCATTTTGAAAAACATACTTTCACTTTGAGTTTAACCAAGATTTTTGGATATAGTTTCATGTTCATATGAAAACTCATTTTCCCAGAAGAACAAATTTTAAATCAAAGTTTATCATAGTTTTTAATTATCCAAACCAAAACAGCCCCGGTTTCACTACGACGGCGTATATCCGATTTTATGGTGTTCATCGTGTTTCCAGGTTTTAAATCATTAAGTTAGCATATCATATAGATATATAATATGTGTTTAGTTGATTTTAAAAGTCAAGTTAGAAGGATTAACTTTTGTTTGCGAACAAGTTTAGAATTAACTAAACTATGTTCTAGTGATTACAAGTTTAAACCTTCGAATACGATAGCTTTATATGTATGAATCGAATGATGTTATGAACATCATTAATACCTCAAGTTTTCTGGATAAAACTACTGGAAATGAGAAAAATGGATCTAGCTTCAAAGGATCCTTGGATGGCTTGAAAGTTCTTGAAGCAGAATCATGACACGAAAATAGTTCAAGTAAGATTTTCACTCGAAATAAGATTGTTATAGTTGTAGAAATTGAATCAAAGTTTGAATATGAATATTACCTTGAATTAGAAAGATAAACTACTATAAATAACAAAGGTTCCTTGATCTTAGATGATTACTTGGAATGGATTAGAAAGCATGGAAGTAAACTTGCAAACTTGGTAGTATTCTTGATTTTTATGAAACTATACTTATGGAATTTATGAAGAACACTTAGAACTTGAAGATGGAATTTGAGAGAGATCAATTAGATGAATAAAATTGAAGAATGAAAGTGTTTGTAGGTGTTTTTGGTCGTTGGTATATGGATTAGATATAAAGGATATGTAATTTTGTTTTCATGTAAATAAGTCATGAATGATTACTAATATTTTTGTAATTTTATGAGATATTTCATGCTAGTTGCCAAATGATGGTTCCCACATGTGTTAGGTGACTTACATGGGCTGCTAAGAGCTGATCATTGGAGTGTATATACCAATAGTACATAAATCTAAAAGCTGTGTATTGTACGAGTACGAATACGGGTGCATACGAGTAGAATTGTTGATGAAACTGAACGAGGATGTAATTGTAAGCATTTTTGTTAAGTAGAAGTACTTTGATATGTGTCTTGAAGTCTTTCAAAAGTGTAAGAATACATATCAAAACACAACATGTATATACATTCTAATGGAGTCGTTAAGTCTTCGTTAGTCGTTACATGTAAGTGTTGTTTTGAAACCTTTAAGTTAACGATCTCAATTAATGTTGCTAACCCAATGTTTCTTATATCAAATGAGATATTAAATTATTATATTATCATGATATTATGATGTATGAATATCTCTTAATATGATATATACATTAAAATATCGTTACAACGATAATCGTTACATATAAGTCTCATTTCGTAATTCTTGAGTTAGTAGTCTTGTTTTTACATATGTAGTTCATTGTTAACACACTTAATGATATATTTAAATATCATTTTATCATGTTAAATATAGTGTATCAATATCTTAATATGATACATATGTATTTAGTAGACGTTATCATAAGGATAATCGTTATATATATTATTTCGAGTTTCTTAACTTAGTAATCTCATTTATTATGTATATCACACATTGTTAATATATTTAGTGAGATACTTACTCATCATAATCTTATGTCAACCATATATATATATATATGTCTATATATACCACAACATGTAGTTTTTACAATTTTGTAACGTTCGTGAATCGCCGGTCAACTTGGGTGATCAATTGTCTATATGAAACTTATTTCATTTAATCAAGTCTTAACAAGTTTGATTGCTTAACACGTTGGAAACATTTAGTCATGTAAATAGCAATCTCAATTAATATATATAAACATGGAAAAGTTCGGGTCACTACATGTTACTTGGTATCTATTATGGCATGATTACTAAGTGACTAACTTTGTGTTTTTCTTTGAGTGCTAGATGACTTCTTCCAATCCTATCATTCTTACCGACTCCGACACAGAATCCGAGGAGACCGTGCAAGCGCAAGGAAATATGATACTCGAGTTTATGGATGAAACCGAATCGGAACCCGAGATGGAAACCGAGCATGAGAATGAGCCTAAAGGAAAGGAACCGGCAGAGGATTTCGAGGAAGAATCGGAGCCCGAATCCGAATCCGAACCTGATGTACCCGATTCACCCCAGTCACCATTTGTTAAACCTGATTATGTTAACCCCTATAGACCGAGAGGCCACCGTAGGATACCGAAAGGACCTGCTCGACGTAATAACCCATTTTATAAGAGTTTTCGCTATGATAATCAGTCACTTGAGATGTGTCACTGTTTTCATCTCTATGATGCTTCTACGTCTACTTCTAAACCTAGTACCTCTACTGCTGCTGCTAATGACAACAACCCTAGTGACCTCACGTTGCGAGTCGAAAATTTGGAGAAAATGGTCGAGTACTTGTTGAAGGAACTCCAGAAACGCAAATAGAGATCGCTCGACTAGACTTGTTCCACGCTATTGAACATTATTTGATTATTATTGTTTATTATATGATGCTCACACTTACATTGTTAGATGTGGCTTTACTTATGTGGTTTTACTTATGACATGAGAAATATGTTACTTTCGTTGGTTATGCATGATTATTGAATGAAGAGTTTGTTTCTTTAAGTATTGGGTTATTAATGACGATTTATGTTTAGTGTTGCTACTACTATTACTAATTAGTGATAATGTTACTAGTGTATATTGTTCATACTACTGCTACTACTAAACGCTATGTATAGCTACCACATATCACTATTGCTACTAAAATCGTCATGATTTAATATTAGTTACTATGCATCGTTCCGTTGCTAGTATATTTTATATATCGATTTCATTGACACTAACCGAATGTATTATCTTGACCAGAAAGATAATGCCGCCCAAGCAAGTTTCCCAAGCTGATGTTCGTTGGTGGATTACCGAAGGATTGACCGAGGCCGTGGCAAAACTCCGTAATGGAACCAACAGCAACAATGTGAACGCTACGAATCAGCGAAACCAGGATACGACCAATACTCAGAACAATGGACAAGCAGGGTGTACGTATAAGACTTTATCGAGTTGTGAACCAAGCTCTTTTAATGGCACCGAAGGTCCAGGTTGTTTGACTCGTTGGTTTGAGAAGCTCGAGTCAGTTTTCCATATCAGTGGTTGTAGAGATGCGGATAGAACGAAGTTTGCAACTTCTAAGTTATCAGATGGCACCTTGACATGGTGGAATACTTATGCAAATTCCGTAGGTATAGATCAGGCTTTTGAGACTCCATGGGAAGATTTGAAACGACGGATGATAGAAGAGTATTGTCCCTACACTGAAACTGTTAAGATGGAGCGAGAACTCAAAAACTTGAAGCTAGTGGGTACTGATTTGACTAGCTACAACAAGAGATTCTTTGAGCTTGCTCTCATGTGTCCACATATGGTTACTCCTGAATGCCGTAAGATCACTCTTTATGCGAACGGTTTGACCGAGAAGATTCAAAGTGGTGTGACTACTTCAAAGTCGAGAAATATATAAGAAGTTGTCGAGATGGCTAGTGAGTTAATCGATCAGGTTGAACAACGAGGAAAGACTCCTGCCTCAAATGAGATTAAAACTCATGATAATAAGAGGAAATGGAACAATAACAATAACTCAGGGAAGAATTACAATCAGCAGCCCTTTAAGAAACAAGATACTGCTAAGAGTAATACTGCAACCCCAAATTCTAATTCTGGTTATAAGGGAAAGTTCCCGTTGTGTGCTAAGTGTAATAGGCATCATCCGGGGGATTGTTTGAGAAAGTGTGACAAGTGCAAGAGGAGTGGACATTTGGCTGCCGAGTGTAAAATGTAGTGACCCGAACTTTTTCATGTTTATATACATTAAATGAAATTGTTATTTACATGATTAAATGTTTCCAACATGTTAAGCAATCAAACTTGTTAAGACTTGATTAATTGAAATAGGTTTCATATAGACAATTGACCACCCAAGTTGACCGGTGATTCACGAACGTTAAAACTTGTTAAAACTATATGATGACATATATATGATTATATATATAGTTAACATGATATTATGATAAGTAAGTATCTCATTAGGTATTTTAACAATGAGTTATATACATAAAATTGTGTTTATTGAATTAAGAAACTCGAAACGATATATATAACGATTATCGTTATAACAACGTCTTACTAATTACATATGAATCATATTAAGATATTGTTACACTATCTTTAATCATGATAAATGATAAGTAAACATGTCATTAAGTGTATTAACAATGAACTACATATGTAAAAACAAGACTACTAACTTAAGGATTTCGAAACGAGACATATATGTAACGATTATCGTTGTAACGACATTTAAATGTATATATATCATATTAAGAAATATTAATATATCATAATATCATGATAATATAATAATTTAACATCTCATTAGATATTATAAACATTGGGTTAACAACATTTAACAAGATCGTTAACTTAAAGGTTTCAAATCAACATTTACATGTAACGACTAACGATGACTTAACGACTCAGTTAAAATGTATATACATGTAGTGTTTTAATATGTATTCATACACTTTTGAAAGACTTCAAGACACTTATCAAAATACTTCTACTTAACAAAAATGCTTACAATTACATCCTCGTTCAGTTTCATCAACAATTCTACTCGTATGCACCCGTATTCGTACTCGTACAATACACAGCTTTTAGATGTATGTACTATTGGTATATACACTCCAATGATCAGCTCTTAGCAGCCCATGTGAGTCACCTAACACATGTGGGAACCATCATTTGGCAACTAGCATGAAATATCTCATAAAATTACAAAAATATTAGTAATCATTCATGACTTATTTACAAGTAAACAAAATTACACATCCTTTATATCTAATCCATATACCAACGACCAAAAACACCTACAAACACTTTCATTCTTCAATTTTATTCATCTAATTGATCTCTCTCAAGTTCTATCTTCAAGTTCTAAGTGTTCTTCATAAATTCTATAAGTTATAGTTTCATAAAATCAAGAATACTTCCAAGTTTGCTAGCTTACTTCCAATCTTGTAAAGTGATCATCCAACCTAAAGAAATCTTTCTTATTTACAGTAATATATCTTTCTAATACAAGGTAATACTCATATTCAAACTTTCATTCAATTTCTATAACTATGACAATCTTATTTCGAGTGAAAATCTTACTTGAACTTGTTTTCGTGTCATGATTCTGCTTCAAGAACTTTAAAGCCATCCGAGGATCCTTTGAAGCTAGATCTATTTTTCTCATTTCTAGTAGATTTATCCACAAAACTTAAGGTAGTAATTATGTTCATAACATCATTCGATTCATACATATAAAACTACCTTATTTGAAGGTTTAAACTTGAAATCACTAGAACATAGTTTAGTTAATTCTAAACTTGTTCGCAAATAATAGTTAATCCTTCTAACTTGACTTTTAAAATCAACTAAAAACATGTTCTATATCTATATGATATGCTAACTTAATGATTTAAAACTTGGAAACACGAAAAACACCGTAAAACCGGACATACGCCGTCGTAGTAACACCGCGGGCCGTTTTGGGTTTGATAATTAAAAACTATTATAAACTTTGATTTAAAAGTTGTTCTTCTGGGAAAATTATTTTTCTTATGAACATGAAACTATATCCAAAAATCATGGTTAAACTCGAAGTGGAAGTATGTTTTCCAAAATGGTCATCTAGACGTCGTTCTTTCGACTGAAATGACTACCTTTACAAAAATGACTTGTAACCTGTATTTATGACTTTAAACTTATACTTTTTCTATTTAGATTCGTAAAATAGAGTTCAATATGAAACCATAGCAATTTGATTCACTCAAAACGGATTTAAAACGAAGAAGTTATGGGTAAAACAAAATTGGATATTTTTTGATTGTTGTAGCTACGGGAAATATTGTAACAATTCTATACAAATCATATCCTAGCTAACTTATATTGTATTATACATGTATTCTAATATATTATGTAATCTTGGGATACCATAGACACGTATGCAAATGTTTTGACATATCATATCGACCCATCTATATATATTATTTGGAACAACTATAGACACTCTATATGCAGTAATGTTGGAGTTAGCTATATAGGGTTGAGGTTGATTCCAAAAATATATATACTTTGAGTTGTGATCTAGCCTGAGACGTGTATACACTGGGTCGTGGATTGATTCAAGATAATATATATATCAATTTATTTCTGTACATCTAACTATGGACAACTAGTTGTAGGTTACTAACGAGGACAGCTGACTTAATAAACTTAAAACATCAAAATGTATTAAAAGTGTTGTAAATATATTTTGAACATACTTTGATATATATGTACATATTTGTTATATGTTCGTGAATCGACCAGTGGCCAAGTCTTACTCCCGACGAAGTAAAAATCTGTGAAAGTGAGTTATAGTCCCACTTTTAAAATCTAATATTTTGGGAGGAGAATACATGCAGATTTATAAATGTTTTACGAAATAGATACAAGTAATTGAAACTACATTATATGGGTGAATGATCGAAGCAGAATATGCCCCTTTTGCTTGGTAACCTAAGAATTAGTAAACCGATCTACTAATTGATGTGGATCCTAAAGATAGATCTATTGGGCCTAACGAACCCCATCCAAAGTACCGGATGCTTTAGTACTTCGAATTCGTTTTTATCATGTCCGAAGGATTTCCCGGAATGATAGGGGATATTTTTATATGCATCTTGTTAATGTCGGTTACCAGGTGTTCACCATATGAATGAATTTTATCTTTATGTGAAATATGAAATCTTATGGTCTATTATTATGATTTGATAATATATAGGTTAAACCTATAACTCACCAACATTTTTGTTGACGTTTTAAGCATGTTTATTCTCAGGTGATTATTAAGAGCTTCCGTTGTTGCATACTAAAATAAGGACAAGATTTGGAGTCCATGCTTGTATGATATTATGTAAAAACTGCATTCAAGAAACTTATTTTTGATGTAATATATTCTTATTGTAAACCATTATGTAATGGTTGTGTGTAAACGGTATATTTTAGATTATCATTATTTGATAATCTATGTAATGCTTTTTAAACCTTTATAGATAAAATAAAGGTTATGGTTGTTTTAAAAATGAATGCAGTCTTTGAAAAACGTCTCATATAGAGGTCAAAACCTCGTAACGAAATCAATTAATATGGAACGTTTATAATCAATATGAACGGGACATTTCATAAAACTGGTACCAACATGTGTTATGAGTGCGAAAAAGAAGGTCATTTTCGGAAGGATTGCCCAACTGCTAGTAAGACTAATGAACCTGCAAGAGGAAGAGCTTTCAACATTAACTCCAGTGAAGTTCGTGATGATCCTAAGCTAGTCACGGGTATGTTTCTTCTCGATAATCAACATGTTTATGTACTTTTCGATTCCGGAGCTGATAGAAGCTTTGTGTCTAGAGATTTTTACCATAATCTTAACAATGTTGTATCATCACTAGAAAACTTATATTCTATAGAGCTAGGTAATGGTAATCTAATGAGTGCTGATAAGGTTTACCATGATTGTACTTTGACTTTGGCTGGAATGTCGTTTAAGATAGATGTGATACCGATTAAGCTAGGAAGTTTCGACCTTGTGGTTGGAATGGACTGGTTAGCCGAGAATAGAGCCGACATTGTTTGTCATCAGAAAGCGATTCGCATTCCTGCGACTGAAGGTAAACCTCTAATGGTGTATGGAGAGCGAAGCAATACGCCGTTACATTTCATTAACTATTTGAAGGTGCAGAAACACATGAGAAAGGGTTGTCTTGCTATGCTGGTTCACGTAAGCAAGACTGAATCTGAAGGCAAGAAACTCGAAGATGTGCCCATTGTTAGAGAATTTCCCGATGTTTTTCCAGATGAGTTACCCGGATTACCTCTGCCTAGAGATGTAGAGTTCCAGATTGATTTAGTTCCTGGAGCGGCGCCAGTAGCGCGTGCACCGTATAGACTTGCACCACCTGAATTACAAGAGTTATCTAGTCAACTACAAGAACTTTTAGATAAAGGATTCATTCGACCGAGCTCGTCACCATGGGGAGCTCCAGTACTGTTTGTAAAGAAGAAGGATGGATCTATGAGACTCTGTATTGATTATAGGGAGTTGAATAAGTTGACTATCAAGAATAGATATCCGTTGCCGAGGATTGATGACTTGTTTGATCAACTGCAAGGATCGGCATGTTATTCTAAGATCGATCTAAGGTCAGGTTATCATCAGATGAGAGTGAAGGAAGCAGATATACCAAAGACAGCGTTTAGGACACGCTATGGTCATCATGAATTTACCGTAATGCTGTTTGGATTGACGAACGCACCAGCTGTGTTCATGGATATCATGAATCGTGTGTGTAAGCCATATCTAGACAAGTTTGTTATAGTGTTTATCGATGATATATTGGTATACTCTAAAAATGAGAAAGAACATGAGCAACATCTCCGTTTGTTACTAGAGATGCTCAGGAAGGAGCAGTTGTACGCGAAATTTTTGAAATGTGACTTTTGGATACGAGAAGTGCAATTTTTGGGTCATATCATAGGAGTCAATGGTATTCAAGTTGATCCTGCGAAGATAGAGACAGTAAAAAAATGGGAGACTCCTAAGTCACCAACGTAGATGCGACAATTTTTAGGACTTGCTGGTTACTATAGAAGATTCAATGAGGGATTTTCTACTATTGCCCGACCATTAACAGCATTAAATCACAAGGGTAAGAAGTATGAATGGACCGAGTTGCATGAAGCTGCATTCTATTTGTTAAAAGAGAAGTTAACGACTGCGCCGATTTTGTCTTTGCCCGAAGGAACAGAATATTTCGTAGTCTACTGCGATGCTTCACGACAAGGTTTTGGTTACGTGTTGATGCAACATACGAAAGTGATTGCTTATGCATCCCGAAAATTGAAGATACATGAGTTGAACTATATGACTCATGATCTAGAACTTGGTGCTGTAGTTTTTGCACTGAAAATGTGGAGGCATTATTTGTATGGTACTAAGTTCACTGTATTCACTGATCACAAGAGTCTGCAGCATATTTTGGATCAGAAACAGCTTAATATGAGACATAGACGTTGGATCGAATTATTGAACGATTACGATTGCGACATTAGCTATCATCCCGGTAAGGTTAATGTAGTGGCAGATGCTTTGAGTAGGAAGGAGAGAGTTAAGCCTATTCGAGTTAGAGCATTGAATTTGACTATTCGAAGGAACCTTACTTCTCAGATACGTGACGCACAACTAGAGGCTTTGAAAGAAGAGAACGTTGCTACCGAATCACTTTGAGGAATTGATAAGAAGTTTGTTACTCGAGACGATGGAACCCGGTATTTTATCGACAGGATATGGGTACCGAAGTTTGGCGGATTAAGAGAACTAGTGCTAGAAGAGGCACACAAGACGAGGTATTCTATTCACCCTGGATCCGACAAGATGTACCAAGATCTTAAGGCACTGTATTGGTGGCCTAATATGAAAGCCGAAATCGCTACTTATGTTGGTAAGTGCTTGACTTGTGCTAAAGTTAAGGCAGAGCATCAGAAACCGTCAGGTTTGTTGACACAACCAGAGATTCCCCAATGAAAGTGGGAGAATATTACAATGGATTTTATTACTAAGTTGCCTAAAATGATAGGAGGTTATGATACGATTTGGGTTATCGTTGATCGTCTTACGAAGTTTGCTCATTTTCTACCGATTAAGGAAACGGATAAGATGGAGAGGTTGGCACAGATTTACATAAAGGAAGTAGTTTCACGACATGGAGTGCCGCTATCCATTATTTCCGATAGAGATAGTAGATTTACATCCAGATTTTGGCAAGCTTTGCAAGAGGCCATGGGAACTCGTTTAGACATGAGTACAGCCTACCATCCGCAGAATGATGGGCAAAGTGAGAGGACGATTCAGACACTAGAAGACATGTTAAGAGCGTGTGTGATTGATTTCGGAATTGGATGGGATAGACATCCACCGTTAGTAAAGTTTTCCTACAATAATAGTTATCACGCAAGTATAAAGGCAGTGCCTTTTGAAGCACTGTATGGCAGAAAGTGCAGATCACCTTTATGTTGGACTGAGTTAGGGGATAGTCAGTTAACTGGTCCTGAGATTGTACACGAAATGACAGAGAAAATCGTGCAGATTCGAGAAAGAATGAAAGTAGCACGAGATCGTCAAAAGAGCTATGCAGATCTTAAGAGGAAAGATTTGGAATTTAAGGTTGGAGACAAGGTTATGCTCAAAGTGTCACCCTGGAAGGGTGTAGTGCGCTTTGGAAAAAGAGGAAAGTTAAGTCCGAGGTATATTAGACCGTTTGAGATTACCGAAAGAATTGGATAGTTAGCGTTGATAATGCTAAAAACGAACATATATTTCATAGCATTATTTCCCAAGAAAGACAAGCTTTTAGTTTCAATTGTTCTATTTACAAGTGATATTCGTTTAAATATTAAAAGGTGAAGACAAAAGACAGATTCGACGAATTGAAGACGCAAACGACCAAAAAGCTCAAAAGTACAAAATACAATCAAAGAGGTTCCAATTATTGATAAGAAACGTCTCAAAATTACAAGAGTACAAGATTTAAAACGCAAAGTACAAGATATAAAATAGTACGCAAGGACGTTCGAAAATCCGGAACCGGGACCAGAGTCAACTCTCAACGCTCGACGCAACGGACTAAAAATTACAAGTTAACTATGTATATAAATATAATATAATATAATATATAATTAATTATATTAATTATATATATATTATATTTATAAAATAAATCGTCGGCAAACAAAGAGCCAAATGTGGGTGAGCTGTAAAAACGATCTCAATGACTCGCGGAGTTTGAAGAAGAAAAGGGCCGCGAGTCGCGGAGCCCCAAATGTTGAAACTGCCTATAAAGCTCGCGCATTCTGATCGTAAAAAAATATCCAATATATCTCTCTCTCAATATATACGTAAATATATATATATATATATATATATATATATATATATATATATATATATATATATATATATATATATATATATAAAATTTATATTTTAAATTTAATTTTAATTTTAAATCCTAATAATAAGGGTATGTTAGCGAATGTTGTAAGGGTGTAAGTCGAAATTCTGTCCGTGTAACGCTACGCTATTTTTAATCATTGTAAGTTATGTTCAACCTTTTTAATTTAATGTCTCGTAGCTAAGTTATTATTATGCTTATTTAATCCGAAGTAATCATGATGTTGGGCTAATTACTAAAATTGGGTAATTGGGCTTTGTACCATAATTGGGGTTTGGACAAAAGAACGACACTTATGGAAATTAGACTATGGGCTATTAATGGGCTTTATATTTGTTTAACTAAATGATAGTTTATTAATGTTAATATAAAGATTTATAATTGGACGTACCTATAAATTACCATATACACTCAATCGGACACGATGGGCGGGGTATTTATATGTACGAATAATCGTTCATTTAACCGGACACGGGAATGGATTAATAGCCACTAGAATTATTAAAACAGGGGTGAAATTATGTACAAAGACACTTGGCATAATTGTTAACAAAGTATTAAAACCTTGGGTTACACTCAGTCGACATCCTGGTGTAATTATTAAACAAAGTATTAAAATCTTGTTACAGTTTAAGTCCCCAATTAGTTAGAATATTTGACTTCGGGTATAAGGATAATTTGACGAGGACACTCGCACTTTATATTTATGACTGATGGACTGTTATGGACAAAAACCAGACGGACATATTAAATAATCCAGGACAAAGGACAATTAACCCATGGGCATAAAACTAAAATCAACACGTCAAACATCATGATTACGGAAGTTTAAATAAGAATAATTCTTTTATTTCATATTTAATTCCCTTTATTTTATATTTAATTGCACTTCTAATTATAGCACTTTTATTTATTGTTCTTGTATTTAATTGCACTTTTAATTATCGTACTTTTTAATTATCGCAAGTTTATTATCGTTATTTACTTTACGCTTTAAATTAAGTCTTTTATTTATTTAATATTTCACATTTGGTTTTAACTGCGACTAAAGTTTTAAAATCGACAAACCGGTCATTAAACGGTAAAAAACCCCCCTTTATAATAATAATATTACTTATATATATATATATATTTGTATTTTTATAAAAGTAAACTAACCGGACTTACTAAAAACCTGTGGAACGAACCGGACTTACTAAAAACTACACTACTGTACGATTAGGTACACTGCCTATAAGTGTTGTAGCAAGGTTTAAGTATATCCATTCTATAAATAAATAAATATCTTGTGTAAAATTGTATCGTATTTAATAGTATTTCCTTATAAAATTTAAAGCTATTTTATATACACCTCGCAAGGCATCAAGTATTTTTTGGCGCCGCTGCCGGGGAACAATCTAGCTTAAAAGCCGGAAGCGTAACGCTAAATTTTTAAAAAAAAAGATTTTTATTTTTAGTTTACTTTTATTAAAATTCGTTTTTGTAAAAATACGTTTTAAATATTCGAAAACATAGAAAAGAAAAACAAAAATATAAATATTTTTAAGAATCTGTTAAATATTTAAGTTTTATAAAGTTTTTTTATTTTTATTTAACAAAAATTATAAGTTTTATTTAAATATTTTGTGTTTATTTAAAATATAAAAAAAAAACGTCGAATTAAAAAAAGTACCTGAGTTAAAAATTGGAACCCCGCGACTCGCGGAGTTTGCTGCTTCGGGCACCGCAACTCGCGGAGCCACCCTGACAACGACAGAAACCCTAATCAGCATTTATTACGGATAATTATTATTATTATTATTAATAAACCCTAATTACTTAATTATTATTATAATTAGTTTAAGTTTTTAAATTAAATTGTATTTTAAATTTTAATTAGTTTTATTATATATAAAAATTAATAGTTTTATAAAATAAATAATATAAAAATAATATTTTTATAAAAATTGTAATTTTTACAACTTTTTGTATATTTTTATATTTTGTCCCTTTTTAATAGTTTTAGCGTAACTTTTGTATTTTTCGCTCGTATCTAGTTTTAATTCATAGTTTTTGCCATAGTTATTTTTATTTCTAGATTTTTAGGCCTTGCCGTAAAATCCCTTAAGTACCTTTTCTTTAGACTAAGATTTAGGTACTTTAGAATTTTGCGACGCCTTTTTAAGTTTTAGTTTCTTTTTAAGTTATTGCCATTTGGGATATAGTTTTTCTTGTAAGCTTTAATATTTTAAGACACCTTTTACCTATGTATCAATTATCATTCCAATTAGTAATCTCAATTTGAGATTATAATTTTAAGTTAGTGATAGTAATAAGGTTGGGTTAGTCGAGTGTTTTTAAGTTCTATAAGTCATTTCTTTTTATTTCTTATTTTCCGACGCCTTTTATTTTTCAACCCTTTTCTTTTTCTTTTTCCTACACGCTCTTTTTCTTTCTTATTTCTCGCTATTCTAGTTTTTAGGACATAGATTTTTATTCTACTTCTTATCTAAATTTCTTAAAATTACGAAAATTTATTTTAAGTGGTTAAATTGATAGACATCAAAATTTTCTGGTTCGTAGTAATAGTTGGATTTGTACGTGGACCGGGTTATTGGAGCCAAACAGTCCTCAATTATATTGAGACCAAACGAATCCTGCCCCTCTGCTGCATCTTTTAGCTATTCGAAATGTGGGTAAAATCAGAAAAGTCTATTAATTGGATAACTTATATAATTTTTCTTTCCTTTTTAAAAACTAATAGGATATTCAGTGAATACACCGAGCAAGATGTTCACCACCTTTTGTACGTTCACCACCTGTAACTAGATCAAGACATTTAGCAAATATTACCGCCATTGATTTTTCTTTAGAATCGTCATCCAGTCAACCAAGTACTCCAGTTCAAATTTTCGATAATCCATTTTTTGAACCCGACCTCACAATTGAGAATCCGGAGAATATTCAGGGACGATTCATAGATCCTGAACCATTAAATTTTCCTCCGGAACCACCAATCATTCAAACAGAGATTGTTGAGGAACGAACAATTAAATCAGAATCCTCTAGTGATTCCGATTCAACAAATTCAATTATGGAGAATCTGGAACCTTTAAGTATGGAAGACCGAATGAGAGCTAAACGCACTGGCCAAGGTCACGCAATTACTCATCCAGACATTAATGCGCCAGATTATGAAATCAAAGGACAAATTCTACACATGGTGACTAATCAATGCCAATTTAGTGGTGCGCCGAAGGAAGATCCAAATGAACATCTTCGTACCTTTAATATGATCTGCACTCTATTTAAAATAAGAGAAGTTGAGGATGAACAGATATATCTCATGTTATTTCCCTGGACTTTAAAGGGAGAAGCCAAAGATTGGTTGGAATCGTTACCTGAAGGGGCGATTGATACATGGGACGTTTTAGTTGAAAAATTTCTTAAACAATTCTTTCCTGCATCTAAAGCCGTAAGACTTCAAGGAGAAATTGTTACGTTCACACAGAAGCCAAATGAAACTCTATATGAGGCTTGGACAAGATTTGGAAAGTTATTAAGAGGATGTCCGCAACATGGTTTAGACACCTGTCAAATAGTACAAATATTCTACCAAGGATGCGACATCACTACAAGGAAAGACATAGATATAGCAGCTGGTGGTTCCATTATGAAGAAAACTGAAACTGATGCTTACAAAATTATTGATAACACTGCTTCCCACTCGCATGAGTGGCACCAAGAAAAAGATATCGTTAGATCATCTAAAGCAGCTAGAGCCGATTCTAGCCATGACTTAGATTCCATTTCCACAAAGATAGATGCTGTGGAGAGACGAATGGAAAAGATGACTAAGGATATTCACTCAATACGAATTAATTATGAGCAGTGTGGAGGACCACATTTGATAAAAGATTGTCTCAGTATTGAATTAACAATGGAACAAAAAGAGAATATTTCATACATAAACCAAAGGCCTGGAAATAATTATCAGAATAATTATCAACCGCCAAGACCTATTTACAATCCAAATCAGAGCTATAACCGAAATATTCCATACAACAACCAACAAGGTCCTAGCAATTAACAAGTATCCAACAATACTTACAATCAACAAAGACCTAATTTTCAAAACAAACCACCACAACCCGATGATAAAAAGCCGAATTTAGAAGATATGATGACAAAGCTAGTTGAAACTCAAACGCAATTTTTCACATCTCAAAAACAAACTAATGAACAAAATGCTCAAGCATTTAGAAATCAACAAGCTTCTATTCAAAATCTGGAACAAGAAGTAAGTAACCTAGCAAGGTTAATAGGTGAAAGAAAACCGGGAAGTATACCTAGTGATACAAATGCTAACCCCCGTAATGAAACAGCTAAAGCCATTACCACAAGAAGTGGTACAACACTTAAACCACCTGAAATACCTGTAACTTCTGATGAAGCTATTCCTACTCCACAAGAACCACAACCTGAACAAGATAAGGAAAAAGAACCGGTAGTTGAGAAGGTTAATGAAGATAACACAGTTAAGGCTAAACCTTATGTTAAACCATACCAACCACCACTTCCTTACCCGAGTAAAATGAAGAAAGAGAAACTAGAAGCCGAGCAATCCAAATTCTTGGATATGTTTAAACAGATAAATGTAAATCTTCCTTTCATTGATGTGATTTCAGGAATGCCTAGATATGCTAAATTCTTGAAAGATCTAATCTCAAATAGAAAGAAAATGGAAGAACTCTCGGCTGTTACTATGAATGCTAATTGTTCAGCAGTGCTGTTGAATAAGATACCAGAAAAACTATCTGATCCAGGAAGTTTCACAATTCCATGTTTTCTGGGTAATCTTAGTTCAATAGAAGCATTGGCAGACTTAGGTGCTAGTATAAATTTAATGTCGTATTCACTATACGCTAAACTAGACCTTGGAGAATTGAAACCAACAAGAATAAGCATACAACTAGCCGATAGATCAATAAAATATCCTAGAGGGATAATGGAGAACATGCTAGTTAAAGTTGGTACTTTAGTATTTCCAGTAGATTTTGTTGTTCTGGACATGGAAGAAGATTCTCAAGTTCCTCTCATATTAGGAAGACCATTCTTAAACACGGCTAAAGCAATGATAGACGTGTTTGGTAAGAAATTGACCCTAAGTATAGAGGACGAGAGTGTTACCTTTTCAGTTGATAGAGCAATGCAACAACCACAATCTGCAGATGATACATGTTATTATATTCAAACTATAGATTCACATACAGAATTATTAGAAGAATTTCCAGAATTACAAGGAACAGGAGAATGTTCTTTAGGAGAAGGAACTGAACCAATTGATGAAGTTGAAATGTTAGCTACACTTATAGCTAATGGATATGAACCAACAACAGAAGAAATTCAAATGCTAAAAGAAGAAGACAGATATCGATACAAATCATCGATAGAAGAGCCTCCGAAATTAGAGTTAAAGCCACTTCCAAACCATTTGGAATACGCTTATTTACATGGTGAATCTGAATTACCTGTAATAATATCGTCTTCTCTTACTGAAAATGAGAAATCACAACTCATTTCTGTGTTGAAAGCTCATAAACCAGCCATTGCATGGAAGATTCATGATATTAAAGGAATAAGTCCTTCGTATTGCACACATAAAATCCTTATGGAAGAAGTCATAAAACGTATGTGCAACGCCAACGAAGACTAAATCCTAATATGCAAGATGTAGTTAAGAAAGAAATTATTAAACTACTAGATGCAGGTCTAATTTATCCAATTTCTGATAGTCCATGGGTAAGCCCAGTTCAATGCGTGCCTAAGAAGGGTGGCATGACTGTCATTACAAATGAAAAAAATGAGCTTATTCCTACTAGGACTGTAACAGGATGGCGTGTGTGTATTGATTATAGAAAATTAAATGACGCCACCAGAAAAGATCACTTTCCGTTACCTTTCATTGATCAAATGTTGAAAAGGCTAGCTGGAAATAGTTACTATTGTTTTCTAGATGGATTTTTCGGATATTTTCAAATTCCAATAGCACCCGAAGATCAAGAGAAAACCACATTCACGTGCCCTTATGGTACTTTTGCTTACAAACGCATGCCATTTGGACTTTGCAACGCCCCTGCAACCTTTCAAAGGTGCATGATGGCGATTTTTCACCACATGATAGAAGAATGTATGGAAGTTTTCATGGATGACTTTTCAGTCTTCGGTGATACATTTGAATCATGTCTAGTTAATCTGGAACGAATGCTTATTAGATGCGAACAATCAAATCTAGTACTTAATTGGGAGAAATGCCATTTCATGGTTAAAGAAGGCATCGTTCTTGGTCATAAAATTTCGAAGGAAGGAATTGAAGTGGATAGAGCTAAAGTAGATGTAATTGCTAAACTTACACATCCCACCAATATTAGAGGAGTTAGGAGTTTTCTAGGGCATGCCGGTTTTTACCGACGTTTCATAAAAGATTTTTCTAAAATTGCCACTCCTATGAATAAACTCCTAGAAAAGGATGCTCCATTCATCTTTTCAGATGAATGTATCAAATCTTTTAATATTCTTAAAGAGAAACTCACTAATGCGCCGATCATGATAACACCAAATTGGAATCTACCATTTGAACTAATGTGCGATGCAAGTGATTTTGCAATGGGAGCCGTTTTAGGACAAAGGATTGAAAAACGATTTCAACCTATATATTATGCTAGTAAGACGTTACAAGGAGCACAAACAAATTACACAACTACTGAAAAAGAACACCTTGCTATTGTCTTTGCTTTTGACAAATTTCGTTCATATCTCGTTCTAGCAAAAATGGTGATCTATACCGACCATTCTGCTCTTAGATACCTATTTTCAAAACAAGATGCCAAACTAAGATTAATCCGTTGGATCTTACTCTTACAAGAGTTCGATATTGAAATTCGAGATAAAAGAGGAGCAGAAAATCTCGCCGCTGATCATCTTTCTCGTCTTGAAAATCCTGAATTAGAAGTTCTAAATGAATCGGCCATACAAGACAACTTTCCTGATGAATATCTATTGAAGATAGATTATAATGAAATACCATGGTTTGCAGACTATGCAAACTACTTAGTATGTGGATTCCTTGAAAAAGGATTATCGTACCAAAAATGAAAGAAATTCTTCAGTGATATAAAACACTATTTCTGGGAAGATCCACATCTGTTTAAAAGTTGTCCAGATGGAATAATACGCCGATGTGTATTCGGAGATGAAGCTAGTAAAATTTTAAACCATTGTCACACAGGACCAACAGGAGGGCATTATGGGCCTCAACTAACAGCAAGAAAAGTTTATGAAGCTGGATTCTATTGGCCCACAATTTACAAAGACGCACACCTTCTTTGCAAATCCTGTGATGCTTGTCAAAGGGCTGGAAAAATAAGTCAACGTGATGAAATGCCAAAAAATGTCATACAAGTATGTGAAGTATTTGACATTTGGGGTATTGACTTTATGGGTCCATTTCCAAAATCTCATAATAATCTCTATATTCTCGTTGCCATTGATTATGTATCTAAATGGGCGAAAGCACAAGCTCTCCCAACTAATGATGCACGAGTTGTAGTCAACTTTTTAAAACGTCTTTTTGCAAGGTTTGGAACATCGAAAGCTTTAATAAGTGATCGGGGTACTCATTTCTGTAATAATCAACTTGAGAAAGTTCTCAAAAGATATGGAGTAACTCATAAAATCTCCACCGCATATCATCCACAAACAAGTGGACAAGTTGAAAATACCAACCGAGCTTTAAAACGTATTCTAGAGAAAACCGTAGGATCAAATCCGAAGGAATGGTCCATTAAATTGGAGGATGCAATCTGGGCTTTTAGAACAGCCTGCAAAACTCCAATTGGAACCACACCTTTTAGACTTGTTTATGGAAAAGCATGTCATCTTCCAGTAGAAATTGAACACAAAGAATTTTGGGCTTTGAAGACATGTAATCTTGATATACATGAAGCTGGACGTCTACGATTAAGTCAACTAAATGAATTAGAAGAATTAAGACATGAAGCATACGAAAATTCGTTAATCTATAAGGAAAGAACGAAGAAATGGCATGATAAAAGAATCAGAAGTTTAAAAGAATTTAAAGAAGGAGACAGAGTTCTTCTTTTCAATTCACGATTCAAGCTATTTCCTGAAAAATTGAAATCAAGATGGTCTGGACCATTCATAGTCAAAAGAGTTTTCCCATACGAAACGATAGAATTAATAAATTCAAATTGGATTGAATTTAAAGTTAATGGTCACAGAGTTAAACAGTACATAGATAGTCCGATGGAATTCGACAATGAAGTTAATCACAATTTCGATACCACAGCTAACTAAGTGTGGGGAGAATCAAGTCTTTAAAGGATAATATGTATTTCTGTTAGAGTTAGATTGTCTGTTTTTGTGTAGTTCTCGAAAATGGAACCCGAATGGTCTTTCCCTAGCAGACCCTAAAGAACTAGTCTTCCCCCCCATTCTGAATTTTTATTTTTTTTAGGTTTTTACGAAATGAAGACTGCCTGTGAACTAAACCATGGTCTAATGCTACACGCTTTGATCACTAAACTTAATAATGACACACTACCAAGTGAAATAGTATCAGTAATCAGAGAAAGATTGGACGGAGTAAGAAAAGAATCCAGATGCGAAGATAATAAGTTACAATTTGGTAAAGGAAAATCAAAATCCGCAGCGAAAAGAAGAGCACGACACCTTGAAAGATGTCACAAATGCGGAAAATGGTCACATGGAGGTAAATGTTCAAATAATCAAACCTATTCAAATACCGAATTTGTTACTTTATGCAGAGACGGACCGTTCATATGTTTAGAAGAAAAAACACTGAATGCTCGAGGTTACGCCTATGTAGCCATGGAAAGCCAATTAAACCGACTATCTTATGAATGGGATAGATCATATAACTAAGAATACTATCTCACAGGTAAGTCTGTAAAGTTTTTTGTTTTTATTTTTATTTTTAACCTTTTGATAATAAACGCTAATTTGTTCGCTATAAAGTATTAAATTGGTATTGAATAAAATTAGGTTTGGCGACCGAAATTATTGATATCATTCAAAAATTTATTACATCACTGCGAAATTTAACGTTTATTCTTAAGGTATAAATATCTTTAATCAATCAACCCAAAATATTTCAAAAATTCGTCATGAGTTAAATTAGGTCTTGGAACTGAAATTACTTTACCGAAAAGAGGGGCGCATATTTTTGATAATATTTGATTGATTAAAGTGGGATAAAAAGCCAAAAAGATTTTTAATTTTATTTTTACCATGTTTTTAAAATTAATATATAAATCTTAAATTAATATTGTAAACTTTGTAAAATCAATATATTTAAAATTGTAAATATTTGAAAAAATTAATATAAGTTTGGTGTGAATTTATAATATGAATTTTTAAAATTATGTTTGGTGTGAATTTTTAATTTTTAAAATGTGAATTTTTAATTTTATGCATTTCAAATTTTAAGTTTAGTGTGAATTTTTAATATTAATTTTGAATTTTATGTATTTTTAATTTAAGTTGGTGTGAATTTAAAAACAAAAATTTACTTTATTTCGCTAAGTTAAAAATATGATTTTTAAAATTCGTCGTAAGTTGAAGACTAGGTCTTTGAACCGAAATTGCTTTATCCAAGGGAGGGACGAGAACTTTTATTATCATTATTTTTAATCTTATTGAATTAAAGTATGCCAAAAACATTAAAAAAAAAAAACTAAAAATCTTAGCTTTTAAAACAATCGCTACAAAAAGACAAATTTTAAAATTTTGTCGAAGGACGGACTAGGACATCGATTCGAAACGATCTCGTCCTAAATAACAAGGGAAACAAAATTTTAGAATTAATTACTTAATTGTTTTAATTAGTTAAGATATAAAAAAAAATACAAACTCCGCGACTCGCGGAGTTTGAAGGGTCAAACACCGCGACTCGCGGAGGGACCAAAATACAGAAAAAAAATAAAACGCAAAAACTGATCAGTTGAACATCCCCACACCACAAATACTGCGAAACAAACCCGAAAAAACACTCCCATATTCACAATTTTTGACCGTTAATCATCAAATCTTTTACTAAAATCATGTTAAGAAGGATGCTATCAAGGAATTACTCAAGAAAAACGGTAAATTTCTACACTTAAACACCATTTAATCCAAAAATTGGTGTTCTTGAGCAATTTTATACCCAATTTGATTTTGATGCTTTTTAGTGTAATTATGCTTAAATTGTTTATGTATTATGCTTGTATAACCTAGATTGATGCTATTTAACATGATTAGAAGCCTTAAACTTCAAATTTTGAGTAATCTAGGGTTTGTGTTCTTGAGCAAATTTGGGGCTTTTTGATATAAACAGGTTATGGCCGATTTTTGTCATGAATTGTTGCTAAATTAAGTAGTGTAACATGTTTAGGTAGTTAAATGATCCAAACTTTGAGCCTAAGCATGATTTTGAGAATTAAAGTGGACTTTTTCAAGTCTAAAATTCATGAACTTGATTTTTGAGAGATAATGCCATTTGAAACTTGTTTAATTGCTAGTAATGATTATTTTGACATGTTATTTGAGTTGAATGCTTATGAACTTGGCGAACATTTTCGTATATGCTTATTTGAAAAAGTGTAGATTTGATGAAAATATGAAAATGAGCTTAAGTTTGATATAAATTGATCATGTCATTGTAATTATTTTGATTGATGATTTTGCTGACACTAATGCATATTTGGATGCACAAAAATTGTGTTTGATGTGTTTTGCAGACTGAAAGCGGTGAATCTTCATCCCAAGCTCGCAATGCTCCTGCTAAAAATACGGAACAACAGGAGGTGGATAACTACTACAAACAAGATATACCTCATCCAGTCATGACATTTTCTGATATGCACTTGGAAGATTTGCACCCGAACCTGAGATTTGACAGACTTTGGATAGATTATCCAAAATACCAAAGGGGTTTGCATACTCTTCATTCTAAAGCTGTTGAAGTACCTAGGGTCATAGAATGGGGACCATTAGAAGCTGTAGAATTGGCCGGGCCAATTAGGGAATTACTTGCACAGAGGTATGGTAATTCTACTTTTAACGATTGGGTACGATTATTCAACATGCATAGACCTGTATATAAAGTATGGTGTGAAGAATTGTTGTGTAGTATAGAATTAAATGATCGGGTAGCTAGTTTAACCGATCGATCTTTTATTAGATTTTTGTTAGGAGGTTCGATGCGCCACATGTCTTTACTAGACATGGCTCAGGCTTTACGTATATATACGCCTGAGGAGCTAGCATCTGCCGATTGTAGGGGGTTGATACTAAATGGTAGAAAGATAGAAGAAAATTTTGATACGCATGGTGTATGGAGTCAAATGACTAGCCATCACCGATTTAAAGGGGGAAATTACTCTTATTTGGATATAGATAGAGCAGAGTTAAGAGTAATTCATAGGTTTTTAGCTAATTCGATTACACAAAGAGGTAAGAATAAGGAAAAGGTAAATGAACAGGATTCGTTTTACCATATGTGTATTCGAGACCCACAAAGCGCTGTAAGTATACCTTATTGTGTGGGTTATTATTTATCAGCTATGGTTAGGGGAATGAGACCTCATAGCATAATAGGAGGTGGTATATTTATTACTTTGATTGCTGAATATCTCGGTGTGGATATAAGTCGGGGGGATTACTAATCGAAGAACTAGAACCCAGAGATACAATAGGTTTAAATGTATACCATGGTGCGAAATTTTTGAAGAGGCGAAATAACGCCGCAGTACGATATAATGGTAGACATCCACAAGTTGAGAGAAACTAACAGCAAGGTAATGTAGGAGGGGGAAATGAAATGGCAGAAATGTAAAGGTTTATAGCTTCACAAGAGTATGAAAATGCTAGACATAGAGCATTTGAAGATTGGCAAGTTCATCAAAACCAAATTGTGACGATCGCTCGAAATCCATATGGACGAACACGTCATTCATTGATTTCATTGCGAGGTATTTGACCTCCATATGATACGTTTTGTAAACATTGCATTCTTTTGAAAAGGCACACCATAAATGAATATTTAAATCAAAGGTTTTCGACATCTGATGATTTCTACATATAGACAATCACCATAAATAATAGTTTACAACAGTACTTCCGTTGACAATGCAGTCAAAATAAGATACATGGTGATGATTTGGTGAATGCAACGTTTCCTTGAAAAATATGTCATGTAAGACTCCATGCACATAGCTTGTCTAACATCTAAGCAAACAGCGGAAGACTTCTAGGAAACCTGAGAATAAACATGCTAAAAAGTGTCAACACAAAGGTTGGTGAGTTCATAGTTTTAATGTTTCGTATAATCTGTATATAAAGGTGGATCACAAGATTTCAGTTGTTTCATCCAGAAACGTTTATCAAAATATTCTACGAAATTGAGCACCCTGGTAACTAAACTTAACGTATATATAATTTGTACCCTTTGTATAATCATCTTAATAAATACACGCAAACCAACGTGTACGCTTCTCAAATAGCATAAGTCCGTTAAAAGGCTAGTGCTCTAGCTCGGACGGGGATATCAAGCCCTATGGATCCATATGCTACTACTCGCGCCCACCAGTTCTTATAACTGGCAGTTACTAGTTACCAAAGCTAAGGAATTTTCGGTTCAAACTCTGTGTAGAATTTAGTATGTACTTGTATCCATTGTGTTTAAAATAAAGTGCATGTATTCTCAGCCTAAAAATATATATTGCAAAAGCAATTAAAAAGGGAGCAAATGAAACTCACGCAAAATCAGTTTTAGCATTTGTATCCATTTAGTAATACAATTATAAAAGCATTGCATGTATTCTCAGCCCAAAAACGTAAAGAGTAAAAGGGATCATATGAAACTCACCTTAGCAGCATATAAAGTCATTCACCAAAATGTGATCGAAACACGGATTACCAAATAACTGTAGATCTCATCATATCAATATTGTAGAAAAGTACGTAGACGTAACGGAGATAATAAACACTAGATTTGATTCATAAATATACCCCCGAACATTACCCATAACTTCCATGGCAATAACCCATAATTTCCTTAACTCTATCCCGCTTGAAAACATATTTTGAAAGTGACACGCTCATGACCTCGTCGTAGTATTTTAGGTATAATACTAATAATAATTAGATTAATAATAATAATAATAATAATAATAATAATAATAATAATAATAATAATAATAATAATAATAATAATAATAATAATAATAATAATAATATAAATACGGAGTAAGATGAATATATATGTGCGTAAACTGAGCCGAAATCGATGAAATTTATAGACCTCACCTGGCCAGACCTCCCATGCGATCGCATGGGTTTGAAGGCCACAGGCCATGCGATCGCATGGCCCTATTTTTCCAGCCCACATGTTTTTGTCCTAACATTTGCCGACATAATAAAATATAAATATAATATATATAATTTAAATTAATTAATTATACATTATATTAAATTCACGTGCATAGTTGACTTGTAATTTTTGTTCCGATAAGTCGTACGTTGTCACTCGACTTATGTCCCTATTCCGGTTTTTCGAACGCCCTTTCGTACGCTGAGAAAACTAGTACTTTTCGTTTCATGACTCGTACCTTTGTCAAAATATAAACTTAAATTATCCCTAAATTATATCACTCAAAGTGTATCTTAAACTTTCGAGTGTTTTGGTCATTTACTTCTATAAATTATTGTCTCGTAGTATATACATATACATATATACATTTATATTATTATTTTGAAATAGTGTTTTCCTGTAGCAAAGTTACTGTAGCAATTCACTGTAGCAAAGTCAATTTTCACTGTAGAAAATAGTGATTTTCGAAAACACTGTAGCATTTTGGGTACTGTAGCAATTCGAAAATACTGTAGCAAATTAGTGTTTTACTTGTTTATTTTAAACGTTTTAGTTCACTTATCTAAATATCAATCGAATTAACAAACGAATGTTACTATCGTTTACTAAATAACTTGAAATCACACACACACACACACACACACACACACACATATATATATATATATATATATATATATATATATATATATATATATATATATATATATATATATATATATATATATATATATATATGCACATTAAGTTATATATATATTGTTCGTGAATCATAGAGAACAGTCAAAGAATAATTGATTATATGAATATAGTTCCAAAACTGTCGTGACTCAATATTACAGACTTTGCTTATCGTGTCGGAAATGTTAATCATACAAAGATTAAGTTTAAATTTGGTCAGAAATTTTCGGGTCATCACACAAATCATAGCTTATTGCCAACATATAGGTAGAAACTATATTCCTACTCCATCGCCCATATTCCCTCCCTGGTCTATAGAGATTCAACCACCGTATCCTACGTATAACCCAGCCGAAGCATTTTATAGCACATATGGTTATGCATGGAACCCCTACTGGTATCAGTATCATCCCTAGTCTACTTAGTTTTATTTATTTTGTAATTTGTAATGTTGATACGTTTAATACTTATGTTAATATTGTAACAGTTTTTATAATTTTCTAACTTTTATTCTTAGATTTTAATAATTTTTGAATGTGGGGTAATATACCAAACTTCAAAAATATGTATATATGTTTGCAGTTTATTTTATGTACACAACAGGGTAAAACAACGCATTTTCAAAGACTGGCATTAAGTTCAGCAAAAGCAACTAATTTTGACGACAAGATGCAAAATATATGTGAAATAACAACAAGACGGAATGAACAAATGATATGCACCATTTATCATTCAGCAAGCAAACACAAATATGTTTGGAAACTTTGGTAAAATTTAATCATTTTCACACAAATCACCCTCAATAATTTAAATTGTTACTGATTTCTTGCAAATGAGGGCATTGCAAGATCTTAAGTGTGGGAAGGGGTTAAATTCTTTCGGATTTTAAAATTTTTACTTTATACACTTGGTTACCATTAGAAATACTAGTAAAGTAGTAGTTGTATTAGAATCTAGTGCTCTCTGATAATAAAGAACAGCCCTAGTCTTATATACTGACTACCCAATTCTAGTAAAATTTTTCAAAATTTTCAACTAAATGAACTCAAAATCATGTTTATACATATTTATGAACGATAAAACTAGGTTTTAACACCGAAATTATTGTTACCTCGGAAAGGACATAAATTGAGAAACAAACCAAAATGTTAAAATTCATTTAAAATGTAATAGAGGACAATAAAAAGGAAAATAAAAGCCAAGTGTGGGAAAATTTACCAAGATATTTTAAACATATGTCACATATTTCTGTACAAATAACTGAAAATACTTTTGCTTTGGACTAAACTAAAAAGTTTTACCTGATTTACTGTAAGAAAGATGGATCTACACGATGAATCAATTCCATCATTAAAAGGAAGTAAAGTCTTCCGAAAAAGACACGCGCTTCTTGATTTAGTCAAGAAGTTGTCGTCCAGACCAGCTGTAGATTGACGAAAAATCTAGAAAAGTCATCACTAAAATCAGCAGGAAATCCACGGACCTCAGCATAAAACAGGGTCGCCAGGTGGTCAGATTTATCCTAACCATGAGAAGGATTTATCTCGTACAATGGGGGGGCACCGTGCAAATTAGCTTGATAAGACTAATGAATCAGATCCCCAGAAAGGATAATCTCCTTAAAGATTAAAAATCAACTTTTAAGCCTGATATTACTCAATCCTTGAGATTGACCTTAAAGATTGAGAATTACAAACTCATGGAATTCAATGATATCTAAACTCGAGCCTGAACGAGAAAATATTTTGATCAAAATTACAAACCGATTTGTTTTCTAAAAACCCATTTTCAATGCGTTCATTACCATTGAACGTAAAATCCTAGGAATTCACCTGGAATTCATTAGGTCACCTGAACTAAATCGGGTGTCAACCGTAAGAACGGTGGTTGCATAGCATGGTCAAAGACAGGACCTTGTGCCAGACCGAAAAATCATAAGGGTGAGCTTTACTATTGCTCCTACCAAGGATAGTAATTGCGTCCGACACGTTATAAACCATAATCAAAAGCATGTCAGGGGACATTGCCTTAACAGTTGCTTGTTCAACGCTTTCCTTTACAACCGGACGGTAGTTTACCTAAAGGTAATATACGGGACAAGTAAACTGGATGTGTTGCTTTCCAAATACAAGGTTAGCAAGTGGGTGACATAAAACCATAAGTTTTGAGCTAAAATTTTCAAATATGAAACCCACCAAACCCACAAAATAATTTGCAAACACCGGTAAAGGGTTATTTCGGAAAACTTATCTAGGGTAAAAACTAGATTTAATTTTCAAAAGATCAAATGTTTTCATAAAGATCCAATTTCCTTAATGGATCTAAATTTTTATAGTCATGTGGGACTGTAAACCATATCGTTACTACCATTGTTTATACCGCCGTATAGAAATCACTGATGTACAAAGTGTGAAGAATAAAGAAGTGATTCTAGTATTTCAAGACTATATTGCTTGAGGGCAAGCAACGCTCAAGTGTGGGAATATTTGATAATGCTAAAAACGAACATATATTTCATAGCATTATTCCCCAAGAAAGACAAGCTTTTAGTTGCAATTGTTCTATTTACAAGTGATATTCGTTTAAATATTAAAAGGTGAAGATAAAAGACAGATTCGACGAATTGAAGACGCAAACGACCAAAAAGCTCAAAAGTACAAAATACAATCAAAGAGTTTCCAATTATTGATAAGAAACGTCTCGAAATTACAAGAGTACAAGATTCAAAACGCAAAGTACAATATATAAAACAGTACGCAAGGACGTTCGAAAATCCGGAACCGGGACCAGAGTCAACTCTCAACGCTCGACGCAGCGGACTAAAAATTACAAGTTAACTATGTATATAAATATAATATAATATATAATTAATTATATTAATTATATATATATATATTATATTTATAAAATAAATCGTCGGCAAACAAAGAGCCAAATGTGGGTGAGCTGTAAAAATGATCTCCGCGACTCGCGGAGTTTGAAGAAGAAAAGGGCCGCGAGTCGCGGAGCCCCAAATGTTGAAACTGCCTATAAAGCTCGAGCATTCTGATCGTAAAAAAATATCCAATATATCTCTCTCTCAATATATACGTAAATATATATATATATAATTTATATTTTAATTTTAATTTTAATTTTAAATCCTAATAATAAGGGTATGTTAGCGAATGTTGTAAGGGTGTAAGTCGAAATTCTGTCCGTGTAACGCTACGCTATTTTTAATCATTGTAAGTTATGTTCAACCTTTTTAATTTAATATCTCGTAGCTAAGTTATTATTATGCTTATTTAATCCGAAGTAATCATGATGTTGGGCTAATTACTAAAATTGGGTAATTGGGCTTTGTACCATAATTCGAGTTTGGACAAAAGAACGACACTTGTGGAAATTAGACTATGGGCTATTAATGGGCTTTATATTTGTTTAACTAAATGATAGTTTGTTAATGTTAATATTGTAGTGACCCGAACTTTTCCATGTTTATATATATTAATTGAGATTGATATTTACATGATTAAATGTTTCCAACATGTTAAGCAATCAAACTTTTTAAGACTTGATTAATTGAAATATGTTTCATATAGACAATTGACCACCCAAGTTGACCGGTGATTCACGAACGTTAAAACTTGTAAAAACTATATGATGACATATATATGGATATATATATAGTTAACATGATAATATGATAAGTAAACATATCATTAAGTATATTAACAATGAACTACATGTGTAAAAACAAGACTACTAACTTAATGATTTTTAAACGAGACATATATGTAACGATTATCGTTGTAAAGACATTTAATGTATATATATCATATTAAGAGATATTCATACATGATAATATCATGATAATATAATAATTTAAAATCTCATTTGATATTATAAACATTGGGTTAACAACATTTAACAAGATCGTTAACCTAAAGGTTTCAAAACAACACTTACATGTAACGACTAACGATGACTTAACGACTCAGTTAAAATGTATATACATGTAGTGTTTTAATATGTATTTATACACTTTTGAAAGACTTCAATACACTTATCAAAATACTTCTACTTAACAAAAATGCTTACAATTACATCCTCGTTCAGTTTCATCAACAATTCTACTCGTATGCACCCGTATTCGTACTCGTACAATACACAGCTTTTAGATGTATGTACTATTGGTATATACACTCCAATGATCAGCTCTTAGCAGCCCATGTGAGTCACCTAACACATGTGGGAACCATCATTTGGCAACTAGCATGAAATATCTCATAAAATTACAAAAATATGAGTAATCATTCATGACTTATTTACATGAAAACAAAATTACATATCCTTTATATCTAATCCATACACCAACGACCAAAAACACCTACAAACACTTTCATTCTTCAATTTTATTCATCTAATTGATCTCTCTCAAGTTCTATATTCAAGTTCTAAGTGTTCTTCATAAATTCCAAAAGTTCTAGTTTCATAAAATCAAGAATACTTTCAAGTTTGCTAGCTCACTTCCAATCTTGTAAGGTGATCATCCAACCTCAAGAAATCTTTATTTCTTACAGTAGGTTATCATTCTAATACAAGGTAATAATCATATTCAAACTTTGGTTCAATTTCTTTAACTATAACAATCTTATTTCAAGTGATGATCTTACTTGAACTTGTTTTCGTGTCATGATTTTGCTTCAAGAACTTCGAGCCATCCAAGGATCCATTGAAGCTAGATCCATTTTTCTCTTTTACAGTAGGTTTATCCAAGGAAATTAAGGTAGTAATGATGTTCATAACATCATTCGATTCATACATATAAAGCTATCTTATTCGAAGGTTTAAACTTGTAATCACTAGAACATAGTTTAGTTAATTCTAAACTTGTTCGCAAACAAAAGTTAATCCTTCTAACTTGACTTTTAAAATCAACTAAACACATGTTCTATATCTATATGATATGCTAACTTAATGATTTAAAACCTGAAAACACGAAAAACACCGTAAAACCGGATTTACGCCGTCGTAGTAACACCGCGGGCTGTTTTGGGTTAGTTAATTAAAAACTATGATAAACTTTGATTTAAAAGTTGTTATTCTGAGAAAATGATTTTTATTATGAACATGAAACTATATCCAAAAATTATGGTTAAACTCAAAGTGGAAGTATGTTTTCTAAAATGGTCATCTAGACGTCGTTCTTTCGACTGAAATGACTACCTTTACAAAAACGACTTGTAACTTATTTTTCCGACTATAAACCTATACTTTTCTTTTTAGATTCATAAAATAGAGTTCAATATGAAACCATAGCAATTTGATTCACTCAAAACGGATTTAAAATGAAGAAGTTATGGGTAAAACAAGATTGGATAATTTTTCTCATTTTAGCTACGTGAAAATTGGTAACAAATCTATTCCAACCATAACTTAATCAACTTGTATTTTATATTATGTAATCTTGAGATACCATAGACACGTATACAATGTTTCGACCTATCATGTCGACACATCTATATATATTTCGGAACAACCATAGACACTCTATATGTGAATGTTGGAGTTAGCTATACAGGGTTGAGGTTGATTCCAAAATCTATATAGTTTGAGTTGTGATCAATACTGAGATACGTATACACTGGGTCGTGGATTGATTCAAGATAATATTTATCGATTTATTTCTATACATCTAACTGTGGACAACTAGTTGTAGGTTACTAACGAGGACAGCTGACTTAATAAACTTAAAACATCAAAATATATTAAAAGTGTTGTAAATATATTTTGAACATACTTTGATATATATGTATATATTGTTATAGGTTCGTGAATCAACCAGTGGCCAAGTCTTACTTCCCGACGAAGTAAAAATCTGTGAAAGTGAGTTATAGTCCCACTTTTAAAATCTAATATTTTTGGGATGAGAATACATGCAGGTTTTATAAATGATTTACAAAATAGACACAAGTACGTGAAACTACATTCTATGGTTGAATTATCGAAATCGAATATGCCCCTTTTTATTAAGTCTGGTAATCTAAGAATTAGGGAACAGACACCCTAATTGACGCGAATCCTAAAGATAGATCTATTGGGCCTAACAAACCCCATCCAAAGTACCGGATGCTTTAGTACTTCGAAATTTATATCATATCCGAAGGGTGTCCCGGAATGATGGGGATATTCTTATATATGCATCTTGTTAATGTCGGTTACCAGGTGTTCTCCATATGAATGATTTTTATCTCTATGTATGGGATGTGTATTGAAATATGAAATCTTGTGGTCTATTATTATGATTTGATATATATAGGTTAAACCTATAACTTGTAGTGACCCGAACTTTTCCATGTTTATATATATTAATTGAGATTGATGTTTACATGATTAAATGTTTCCAACATGTTAAGCAATCAAACTTGTTAAGACTTGATTAATTGAAATAGGTTTCATATAGACAATTGACCACCCAAGTTGACCGGTGATTCACGAACGTTAAAACTTGTAAAAAAACTATATGATGACATATATATGGTTATATATATAGTTAACATGATATTATGATAAGTAAACATATCATTAATTATATTAACAATGAACTACATATGTAAAAACAAGACTACTAACTTAATGATTTTGAAACGAGACATATATGTAACGTTTATCGTTGTAACGACATTTAATGTATATATATCATATTAAGAGATATTCGTACATCATAATATCATGATAATATAATAATTTAAAATCTCTTTTGATATTATAAACATTGGGTTAACAACATTTAACAAGATCGTTAACCTAAAGGTTTCAAAACAACACTTACATGTAACGACTAACGATGACTTAACGACTCAGTTAAAATGTATATACATGTAGTGTTTTAATATGTATTTATACACTTTTGAAAGACTTCAATACACTTATCAAAATACTTCTACTTAACAAAAATGCTTACAATTACATTCTCGTTCAGTTTCATCAACAATTCTACTCGTATGCACCCGTATTCGTACTCGTACAATACACAGCTTTTAGATGTATGTACTATTGGTATATACACTCCAATGATCAGCTCTTAGCAGCCCATGTGAGTCACCTAACATATGTGGGAACCATCATTTGGCAACTAGCATGAAATATCTCATAAGATTACAAAAATATGAGTAATCATTCATGACTTATTTACATGAAAACAAAATTACATATCCTTTATATCTAATCCATACACCAACGACCAAAAACACCTACAAACACTTTCATTCTTCAATTTTCTTCATCTAATTGAACTCTCTCAAGTTCTATCTTCAAGTTCTAAGTGTTCTTCATAAATTCCAAAAGTTCTAGTTTCATAAAATCAAGAATACTTTCAAGTTTGCTAGCTCACTTCCAATCTTGTAAGGTGATCATCCAACCTCAAGAAATCTTTGTTTCTTACAGTAGGTTATCATTCTAATACAAGGTAATAATCATATTCAAACTTTGGTTCAATTTCTATAACTATAACAATCTTATTTCAAGTGATGATCTTACTTGAACTTGTTTTCGTGTCATGATTTTGCTTCAAGAACTTTGAGCCATCCAAGGATCCATTGAAGCTAGATCCATTTTTCTCTTTTCCAGTAGGTTCATCCAAGGAACTTAAGGTAGTAATGATGTTCATAACATCATTCGATTCATACATATAAAGCTATCTTATTCGAAGGTTTAAACTTGTAATCACTAGAACATAGTTTAGTTAATTCTAAACTTGTTCACAAACAAAAGTTAATCCTTCTAACTTGACTTTTAAAATCAACTAAACACATGTTCTATATCTATATGATATGCTAACTTAATGATTTAAAACCTGGAAACACGAAAAACACCGTAAAACCGGATTTACGCCGTCGTAGTAACACCGCGGGCTGTTTTGGGTTAGTTAATTAAAAACTATGATAAACTTTGATTTAAAAGTTGTTATTCTGAGAAAATGATTTTTATTATGAACATGAAACTATATCCAAAAATTATGGTTAAACTCAAAGTGGAAGTATGTTTTCTAAAATGGTCATCTAGACGTCGTTCTTTCGACTGAAATGACTACCTTTACAAAAACGACTTGTAACTTATTTTTCCGACTAGAAACCTATACTTTTTTTGTTTAGATTCATAAAATAGAGTTCAATATGAAACCATAGCAATTTGATTCACTCAAAACGGATTTAAAATGAAGAAGTTATGGGTAAAACAAGATTGGATAATTTTTCTCATTTTAGCTACGTGAAAATTGGTAACAAATTTATTCCAACCATAACTTAATCAACTTGTATTATATATTATGTAATCTTGAGATACCATAGACACGTATACAATGTTTCGACCTATCATGTCGACACATCTATCTATATTTCGGAACAACCATAGACACTCTATATGTGAATGTTGGAGTTAGCTATACAGGGTTGAGGTTGATTCCAAAATATATATAGTTTGAGTTGTGATCAATACTGAGATACGTATACACTGGGTCGTGGATTGATTCAAGATAATATTTATCGATTTATTTCTGTACATCTAACTGTGGACAACTAGTTGTAGGTTACTAACGAGGACAGCTGACTTAATAAACTTAAAACATCAAAATATATTAAAAGTGTTGTAAATATATTTTGAACATACTTTGATATATATGTATATATTGTTATAGGTTCGTGAATCAACCAGTGGCCAAGTCTTACTTCCCGACGAAGTAAAAATCTGTGAAAGTGAGTTATAGTCCCACTTTTAAAATCTAATATTTTTGGGATGAGAATACATGCAGGTTTTATAAATGATTTACAAAATAGACACAAGTACGTGAAACTACATTCTATGGTTGAATTATCGAAATCGAATATGCCCCTTTTTATTAAGTCTGGTAATCTAAGAATTAGGGAACAGACACCCTAATTGACGCGAATCCTAAAGATAGATCTATTGGGCCTAACAAACCCCATCCAAAGTACCGGATGCTTTAGTACTTCGAAATTTATATCATATCCGAAGGGTGTCCCGGAATGATGGGGATATTCTTATATATGCATCTTGTTATTGTCGGTTACCAGGTGTTCACCATATGAATGATTTTTATCTCTATGTATGGGATGTGTATTGAAATATGAAATCTTGTGGTCTATTGTTACGATTTGATATATATAGGTTAAACCTATAACTCACCAACATTTTTGTTGACGTTTTAAGCATGTTTATTCTCAGGTGATTATTAAGAGCTTCCGCTGTCGCATACTTAAATAAGGACAAGATTTGGAGTCCATGCTTGTATGATATTGTGTAAAAACTGCATTCAAGAAACTTATTTTGTTGTAACATATTTGTATTGTAAACCATTATGTAATAGTCGTGTGTAAACAGGATATTTTAGATTATCATTAGTTGATAATCTACGTAAAGCTTTTTAAACCTTTATTGATGAAATAAAGGTTATGGTTTGTTTAAAAATGAATGCAGTCTTTGAAAAACGTCTCATATAGAGGTCAAAACCTCGCAACGAAATCAATTAATATGGAACGTTTTTAATCAATAAGAACGGGACATTTCAGTTGGTATCAGAGCGTTGGTCTTAGAGAACCAGAAAATTTGCATTAGTGTGTCTTATCGAGTTTGTTAGGATGCATTAGTGAGTCTGGACTTCGACCGTGTTTTCTTTAAAAATGATTGCTTAACATTTTTGTTGGAAACTATATATTTTTAACATATGAATATTATGTGATATATTAATCTCTTAACGTGTTTGATATTATGTGATAGATGTCTACCTCTAGAACAAGTCCCATTGACTCACCTAATAATAATGAAGAGTCAAATGTAAATTGGAATGATTTGTGGACTGATTCACAAGTTCCCGAAGAGGAACCGGAAGAAGAGTCGGAACCGGAAGAAGAATCGGAACCGGAAGAAGAATCGGAACCGGATGAAGAAATAGAACCGGTGGGGGAAATAATAAAACGGTTAAGTAAAAGAAAATCCTCAACCAACCGACCAAAGTTAATTATGGTCAATGGTGTTTCCGCCAAGGAAGCAAAATATTGGGAGGATTACCAATTCTCCGATGAATCGGATTCCGACGAGAATTCCGATGATGTTATAGAAATTACCCCAACTGAATTTAAAAAGGCAAAAGAAAATAATAAGGGAAAGGGCATAAAAATAGAGAAATCTAATTCCAACCCCGATGAACTTTATATGTATCGTCAACCCCCGAAGTCCTTAAGTTGTAACAATGACCCGGGAACCTCTAAACCACCAGGTTTTTCTAAACCAATGTGGACAACGACGGCTCGTATTAGGGGAACATCATATATCCCTAGAAACTTGGCAAAACGAACCAAAACCGAAGAAGAAGAAACGAGCGAGTCGGAATAAGATAGTTGTATTCGTGTGGTGTAATATATGTAATATAGTGTTCTTATGCTTTATGATATATGTAAAAATTGCTTGTATTAATAAGTATTTTTTTATGAATCTAACTCTTGTCTATTTTACAGTTTAAAAACACAAAATGGATAGACAACCCAATATTTTAAGAGACCTACCCGGAGACATGATTGATGAAATCTTGTCTAGAGTCGGCCAGAATTCTTCGGCACAACTATTTAAGGCGAGATCAGTTTGTAAGACATTCGAAGAACGTTCCAAGAATGTCTTGGTTTATAAGAGACTTTCGTTTGAAAGATGGGGGATATCACATTGGGAAACCCATAAGTTACGATGTGTTTACTTTGACGCATATATTGCGGGGAACCCAAATGCTATTTTACGCAACGGGTTAAGAAATTATTTTGACTCAATATATCCGAATATTGGACTTCGTGATTTAGAAAAAGCGGCTAACATGCAACATAAAGAAGCATGTTATGCTTACGGATTAGTAATGTTCGCTTCTCACCAAAGTGAGAACAAGAACATCGGGCTACAACTATTAAACAAAACGTTTCCACAAGTGACGGAGTCGGTAATTGGGGTAAGAAATGAGGTTTTTAGATTATTACGGGACTGTTGGACATTACGTAACCCTCGTCCCTTTGATGACGTTACAACACGCTGTCTTATCAACGGCCATAACGGTTATGTTGCACAAGACCAAGGATGGGAAGTAGTCCTAGTAAAACCAGAATGCATGACTTGTTTCTGGACGTATGAATTACGTGTCTTTATTGCCTTTGCTGAACGACTTGTGTACTAGCTAGAATTGTCTTCACAACTATCTTGTATCAAAGTTATTGTGTGCTATATTTCATGCTTTATGTAAAATAAGCGGTATTGTAAGTTTGTAAAATATTGTATAAAAGTTTGAACGCGAAATATTATTATAATCAGTTTTTCATATAGAATTGTAGTAGTTGAATTGTATATTAGCTACTAAGTATGAACTTAACGGGTAGGTACTACCCGAATTTAAACTTATAAAACGCTAATATGAAGAAAAAGCTTTTATAAATGAGTTCATATTATGCTACGAAATACTATTAACTACTCTTAATATTCTGTATGATTAACTTGTTCCATTTAACTATTTTGAAGGAAATGGCACCGACTACTCGACACACCGTGAATATGAATGAAGAGGAATTCCGTACTTTTCTAGCTTCAAACATAGCCGCAGTACAGGCTGCGCTACATACCAACAATAACCTTGGATCTAGCAGTACAGGAAATCGTGTAGGATGCACCTACAAAGAATTCACTGCCTGCAAACCTTTGGAATTTGATGGAACCGAAGGACCGATCGGATTGAAACGGTGGACCGAGAAGGTTGAATCGGTGTTTGCCATAAGTAAGTGTACTGAAGAGGACAAAGTGAAGTACGCTACGCATACCTTCACAGGTTCTGCGTTAACATGGTGGAATACCTATCTAGAGCAAGTGGGACAAGATGATGCGTACGCACTACCGTGGTCAGCATTCAAGCACTTGATGAACGAGAAGTACCGTCCCAGAACCGAGGTCAATAAGCTCAAGACAGAACTTAGAGGGTTACGAACCCAAGGATTTGATATTACCACGTACGAAAGACGATTCACAGAATTGTGCCTATTGTGTCCGGGAGCATTCGAAGATGAGGAAGAGAAGATCGACGCGTTTGTGAAAGGATTACCGGAAAGAATCCAAGAAGATATAAGTTCACACGAGCCCGCCTCCATACAACAGGCATGTAGAATGGCTCACAAACTAGTGAATCAGATTGAAGAAAGAATTAAAGAACAGACTGCTGAAGAGGCCAATGTGAAGCAAGTCAAAAGAAAGTGGGAGGAAAACGGTGATAAGAATCACCAATACAACAACAACAGCAATTACAACAATAATCGCAACAATTATCCCAACAATCGCAACATCAATCGCAACTACAACAAACGGCCCAACAACAACAACAACAACAACAGCAACTACAACAATCATCCCAACAACAATAATAACCGCAACAACAACAACAATCAGAAGCAACTATGCCAAAGGTGTGAAAAGAATCACTCGGGGTTCTGTACCAAATTTTGCAACAAATGTAAAAGAAATGGTCATAGCGCGGCGAAGTGTGAGGTCTACGGACCAGGCGTTAATAGAACGAAAGGAACAAATGGTGTCGGAACGAGTAATGGCGGAGCAAGTAGTGTCGGAGCAAGTTATGCCAATGTAGTTTGTTATAAATGTGGAAAACCAGGCCACATTATTAGAAATTGCCCGAACCAGGAGAACACGAATGGACAAGGCCGTGGAAGAGTTTTCAATATTAATGCGGTAGAGGCACAGGAAGACCCGGAGCTTGTTACGGGTACGTTTCTTATTGACAATAAATCTGCTTACGTTTTATTTGATTCGGGTGCGGATAGAAGCTATATGAGTAGAGATTTTTGTGCTAAATTAAGTTGTCCATTGACGCCTTTGGATAGTAAATTTTTACTCGAATTAGCAAATGGTAAATTAATTTCAGCAGATAATATATGTCGGAATCGAGAAATTAAACTGGTTAGCGAAACATTTAAGATTGATTTGATACCAGTAGAGTTAGGGAGTTTTGATGTGATAATCGGTATGGACTGGTTGAAAGAAGTGAAAGCGGAGATCGTTTGTTACAAAAATGCAATTCGCATTATACGAGAAAAAGGAAAACCCTTAATGGTGTACGGAGAAAAGGGCAACACGAAGCTACATCTTATTAGTAATTTGAAGGCACAAAAACTAATAAGAAAAGGTTGCTATGCTGTTCTAGCACACGTCGAGAAAGTACAAACTGAAGAAAAGAGCATCAATGATGTTCCCATTGCAAAAGAATTTCCTGATGTATTTCCGAAAGAATTACCGGGATTACCCCCACATCGATCCGTTGAATTTCAAATAGATCTTGTACCAGGAGCTGCACCAATAGCTCGTGCTCCTTACAGACTCGCACCCAGCGAGATGAAAGAACTGCAAAGCCAATTACAAGAACTTTTAGAGCGTGGTTTCATTCGACCAAGCACATCACCGTGGGGAGCTCCTGTTTTGTTTGTCAAGAAGAAAGATGGTACATTCAGGTTGTGTATCGACTACCGAGAGTTGAACAAACTTACCATCAAGAACCGCTACCCACTACCGAGAATCGACGACTTATTTGATCAACTACAAGGCTCGTCTGTTTATTCAAAGATTGACTTACGTTCCGGGTATCATCAAATGCGGGTGAAAGAAGATGATATTCCAAAGACTGCTTTCAGAACACGTTACGGTCATTACGAGTTTATGGTCATGCCGTTTGGTTTAACTAATGCACCAGCTGTGTTCATGGACCTTATGAACCGAGTGTGTGGACCATACCTTGACAAGTTTGTCATTGTTTTCATTGATGACATACTTATTTACTCAAAGAATGACCAAGAACACGGTGAACATTTGAGAAAGGTGTTAGAAGTATTGAGGAAGGAAGAATTGTACGCTAAGTTTTCAAAGTGTGCATTTTGGTTTGAAGAAGTTCAATTCCTCGGTCACATAGTGAACAAAGAAGGTATTAAGGTGGATCCGGCTAAGATAGAAACTGTTGAAAAGTGGGAAACCCCGAAAACTCCGAAACACATACGCCAGTTTTTAGGACTAGCTGGTTACTACAGAAGGTTCATCCAAGACTTTTCCAGAATAGCAAAACCCTTGACTGCATTAACGCATAAAGGGAAGAAATTTGAATGGAATGATGAACAAGAGAAAGCGTTTCAGTTATTGAAGAAAAAGCTAACTACGGCACCTATATTGTCATTGCCTGAAGGGAATGATGATTTTGTGATTTATTGTGACGCATCAAAGCAAGGTCTCGGTTGTGTATTAATGCAACGAACGAAGGTGATTGCTTATGCGTCTAGACAATTGAAGATTCACGAACAAAATTATACGACGCATGATTTGGAATTAGGCGCGGTTGTTTTTGCATTAAAGACTTGGAGGCACTACTTATATGGGGTCAAAAGTATTATATATACCGACCACAAAAGTCTTCAACACATATTTAATCAGAAACAACTGAATATGAGGCAGCGTAGGTGGATTGAATTATTGAATGATTACGATTTTGAGATTCGTTACCACCCGGGGAAGGCAAATGTGGTAGCCGATGCCTTGAGCAGGAAGGACAGAGAACCCATTCGAGTAAAATCTATGAATATAATGATTCATAATAACATTACTACTCAAATAAAGGAGGCGCAACAAGGAGTTTTAAAAGAGGGAAATTTAAAGGATGAAATACCCAAAGGATCGGAGAAGCATCTTAATATTCGGGAAGACGGAACCCGATATAGGGCTGAAAGGATTTGGGTACCAAAATTTGGAGATATGAGAGAAATGGTACTTAGAGAAGCTCATAAAACCAGATACTCAATACATCCTGGAACGGGGAAGATGTACAAGGATCTCAAGAAACATTTTTGGTGGCCGGGTATCAAAGCCGATGTTGCTAAATACGTAGGAGAATGTTTGACGTGTTCTAAGGTTAAAGCTGAGCATCAGAAACCATCAGGTCTACTTCAACAACCCGAAATCCCGGAATGGAAATGGGAAAACATTACCATGGATTTCATCACTAAATTGCCAAGGACTGCAAGTGGTTTTGATACTATTTGGGTAATAGTTGATCGTCTCACCAAATCAGCACACTTCCTACCAATAAGAGAAGATGACAAGATGGAGAAGTTAGCACGACTGTATTTGAAGGAAGTCGTCTCCAGACATGGAATACCAATCTCTATTATCTCTGATAGGGATGGCAGATTTATTTCAAGATTCTGGCAGACATTACAGCAAGCATTAGGAACTCGTCTAGACATGAGTACTGCCTATCATCCACAAACTGATGGGCAGAGCGAAAGGACGATACAAACGCTTGAAGACATGCTACGAGCATGTGTTATTGATTTCGGAAACAGTTGGGATCGACATCTACCGTTAGCAGAATTTTCCTACAACAACAGCTACCATTCAAGCATTGAGATGGCGCCGTTTGAAGCACTTTATGGTAGAAAGTGCAGGTCTCCGATTTGTTGGAGTGAAGTGGGGGATAGACAGATTACGGGTCCGGAGATTATACAAGAAACTACCGAGAAGATCATCCAAATTCAACAACGGTTGAAAACCGCCCAAAGTCGACAAAAGAGCTACGCTGACATTAAAAGAAAAGATATAGAATTTGAAATTGGAGAGATGGTCATGCTTAAAGTTGCACCTTGGAAAGGCGTTGTTCGATTTGGTAAACGAGGGAAATTAAATCCAAGGTATATTGGACCATTCAAGATTATTGATCGTGTCGGACCAGTAGCTTACCGACTTGAGTTACCTCAACAACTCGCGGCTGTACATAACACTTTCCACGTCTCGAATTTGAAGAAATGTTTTGCTAAAGAAGATCTCACTATTCCGTTAGATGAAATCCAAATCAACGAAAAACTCCAATTCATCGAAGAACCCGTCGAAATAATGGATCGTGAGGTTAAAAGACTTAAGCAAAACAAGATACCAATTGTTAAGGTTCGATGGAATGCTCGTAGAGGACCCGAGTTCACCTGGGAGCGTGAAGATCAGATGAAGAAGAAATACCCGCATCTATTTCCAGAAGATTCGTCAACACCTTCAACAGCTTAAAATTTCGGGACGAAATTTATTTAACGGGTAGGTACTGTAGTGACCCGAACTTTTCCATGTTTATATATATTAATTGAGATTGATGTTTACATGATTAAATGTTTCCAACATGTTAAGCAATCAAACTTGTTAAGACTTGATTAATTGAAATAGGTTTCATATAGACAATTGACCACCCAAGTTGACCGGTGATTCACGAACGTTAAAACTTGTAAAAAAACTATATGATGACATATATATGGTTATATATATAGTTAACATGATATTATGATAAGTAAACATATCATTAATTATATTAACAATGAACTACATATGTAAAAACAAGACTACTAACTTAATGATTTTGAAACGAGACATATATGTAACGTTTATCGTTGTAACGACATTTAATGTATATATATCATATTAAGAGATATTCGTACATCATAATATCATGATAATATAATAATTTAAAATCTCTTTTGATATTATAAACATTGGGTTAACAACATTTAACAAGATCGTTAACCTAAAGGTTTCAAAACAACACTTACATGTAACGACTAACGATGACTTAACGACTCAGTTAAAATGTATATACATGTAGTGTTTTAATATGTATTTATACACTTTTGAAAGACTTCAATACACTTATCAAAATACTTCTACTTAACAAAAATGCTTACAATTACATTCTCGTTCAGTTTCATCAACAATTCTACTCGTATGCACCCGTATTCGTACTCGTACAATACACAGCTTTTAGATGTATGTACTATTGGTATATACACTCCAATGATCAGCTCTTAGCAGCCCATGTGAGTCACCTAACATATGTGGGAACCATCATTTGGCAACTAGCATGAAATATCTCATAAGATTACAAAAATATGAGTAATCATTCATGACTTATTTACATGAAAACAAAATTACATATCCTTTATATCTAATCCATACACCAACGACCAAAAACACCTACAAACACTTTCATTCTTCAATTTTCTTCATCTAATTGAACTCTCTCAAGTTCTATCTTCAAGTTCTAAGTGTTCTTCATAAATTCCAAAAGTTCTAGTTTCATAAAATCAAGAATACTTTCAAGTTTGCTAGCTCACTTCCAATCTTGTAAGGTGATCATCCAACCTCAAGAAATCTTTGTTTCTTACAGTAGGTTATCATTCTAATACAAGGTAATAATCATATTCAAACTTTGGTTCAATTTCTATAACTATAACAATCTTATTTCAAGTGATGATCTTACTTGAACTTGTTTTCGTGTCATGATTTTGCTTCAAGAACTTTGAGCCATCCAAGGATCCATTGAAGCTAGATCCATTTTTCTCTTTTCCAGTAGGTTCATCCAAGGAACTTAAGGTAGTAATGATGTTCATAACATCATTCGATTCATACATATAAAGCTATCTTATTCGAAGGTTTAAACTTGTAATCACTAGAACATAGTTTAGTTAATTCTAAACTTGTTCACAAACAAAAGTTAATCCTTCTAACTTGACTTTTAAAATCAACTAAACACATGTTCTATATCTATATGATATGCTAACTTAATGATTTAAAACCTGGAAACACGAAAAACACCGTAAAACCGGATTTACGCCGTCGTAGTAACACCGCGGGCTGTTTTGGGTTAGTTAATTAAAAACTATGATAAACTTTGATTTAAAAGTTGTTATTCTGAGAAAATGATTTTTATTATGAACATGAAACTATATCCAAAAATTATGGTTAAACTCAAAGTGGAAGTATGTTTTCTAAAATGGTCATCTAGACGTCGTTCTTTCGACTGAAATGACTACCTTTACAAAAACGACTTGTAACTTATTTTTCCGACTAGAAACCTATACTTTTTTTGTTTAGATTCATAAAATAGAGTTCAATATGAAACCATAGCAATTTGATTCACTCAAAACGGATTTAAAATGAAGAAGTTATGGGTAAAACAAGATTGGATAATTTTTCTCATTTTAGCTACGTGAAAATTGGTAACAAATTTATTCCAACCATAACTTAATCAACTTGTATTATATATTATGTAATCTTGAGATACCATAGACACGTATACAATGTTTCGACCTATCATGTCGACACATCTATCTATATTTCGGAACAACCATAGACACTCTATATGTGAATGTTGGAGTTAGCTATACAGGGTTGAGGTTGATTCCAAAATATATATAGTTTGAGTTGTGATCAATACTGAGATACGTATACACTGGGTCGTGGATTGATTCAAGATAATATTTATCGATTTATTTCTGTACATCTAACTGTGGACAACTAGTTGTAGGTTACTAACGAGGACAGCTGACTTAATAAACTTAAAACATCAAAATATATTAAAAGTGTTGTAAATATATTTTGAACATACTTTGATATATATGTATATATTGTTATAGGTTCGTGAATCAACCAGTGGCCAAGTCTTACTTCCCGACGAAGTAAAAATCTGTGAAAGTGAGTTATAGTCCCACTTTTAAAATCTAATATTTTTGGGATGAGAATACATGCAGGTTTTATAAATGATTTACAAAATAGACACAAGTACGTGAAACTACATTCTATGGTTGAATTATCGAAATCGAATATGCCCCTTTTTATTAAGTCTGGTAATCTAAGAATTAGGGAACAGACACCCTAATTGACGCGAATCCTAAAGATAGATCTATTGGGCCTAACAAACCCCATCCAAAGTACCGGATGCTTTAGTACTTCGAAATTTATATCATATCCGAAGGGTGTCCCGGAATGATGGGGATATTCTTATATATGCATCTTGTTATTGTCGGTTACCAGGTGTTCACCATATGAATGATTTTTATCTCTATGTATGGGATGTGTATTGAAATATGAAATCTTGTGGTCTATTGTTACGATTTGATATATATAGGTTAAACCTATAACTCACCAACATTTTTGTTGACGTTTTAAGCATGTTTATTCTCAGGTGATTATTAAGAGCTTCCGCTGTCGCATACTTAAATAAGGACAAGATTTGGAGTCCATGCTTGTATGATATTGTGTAAAAACTGCATTCAAGAAACTTATTTTGTTGTAACATATTTGTATTGTAAACCATTATGTAATAGTCGTGTGTAAACAGGATATTTTAGATTATCATTAGTTGATAATCTACGTAAAGCTTTTTAAACCTTTATTGATGAAATAAAGGTTATGGTTTGTTTAAAAATGAATGCAGTCTTTGAAAAACGTCTCATATAGAGGTCAAAACCTCGCAACGAAATCAATTAATATGGAACGTTTTTAATCAATAAGAACGGGACATTTCATAACTCACCAACATTTTTGTTGATGTTTTAAGCATGTTTATTCTCATGTGATTATTAAGAGCTTCCGCTGTCGCATAATTAAATAAGGACGAGATTTGGAGTCCATGCTTGTATGATATTGTGTAAAAACTGCATTCAAGAAACTTATTTTGTTGTAACATATTTGTATTGTAAACCATTATGTAATGGTCGTGTGTAAACAGGATATTTTAGATTATCATTATTTGATAATCTACGTAAAGCTTTTTAAACCTTTATTGATGAAATAAAGGTTACGGTTTGTTTTAAAATGAATGCAGTCTTTGAAAAACGTCTCATATAGAGGTCAAAACCTCGCAACGAAATCAATTAATATGGAACGTTTTTAATCAATAAGAACGGGACATTTCAGTTGGTATCCGAGCGTTGGTCTTAGAGAACCAGAATTTTGCATTAGTGTGTCTTATCGAGTTTGTTAGGATGCATTAGTGAGTCTGGACTTCGACCGTGTTTACTTGAAAAATGATTGCTTAACAAATTTTATTGGAAACTATATATTTTTAACATGTGAATATTATGTGATATATTAATCTCTTAACGCGTTTGATATTATGTGATAGATGTCTACCTCTAGAACAAGTCCCATTGACTCACCTAATAATAATGAAGAGTCAAATGTAAATTGGAATGATTCGTGGACTGATTCACAAGTTCCCGAAGAGGAACCAGAAGAAGAGTCGGAACCGGAAGAAGAATCGGAACCGGAAGAAGAATCGGAACCGGATGAAGAAATAGAACCGGTGGGGGAAATAATAAAACGGTTAAGTAAAAGAAAATCCTCAACCAACCGACCAAGGTTAATTATGATCAATGGTGTTTCCGCCAAGGAAGCAAAATATTGGGAGGATTACCAATTCTCCGATGAATCGGATTCCGACGAGAATTCCGATGATGTTATAGAAATTACCCCAACTGAATTTAAAAAGGCAAAAGAAAATAATAAGGGAAAGGGCATAAAAATAGAGAAATCTAATTCCAACCCCGATGAACTTTATATGTATCGTCAACCCCCGAAGTCCTTAAGTTGTAACAATGACCCGGGAACCTCTAAACCACCAGGTTTTTCTAAACCAATGTGGACAACGACGGCTCGTATTAGGGGAACATCATATATCCCTAGAAACTTGGCAAAACGATCCAAAACCGAAGAAGAAGAAACAAGCGAGTCGGAATAAGATAGTTGTATTCGTGTGGTGTAATATATGTAATATAGTGTGCTTATGCTTTATGATATATGTAAAAATTACTTTTATTAATAAGTATTTTTTTTTATGAATCTAACTCTTGTCTATTTTACAGTATAAAAACACAAAATGGATAGACAACCCAATATTTTAAGAGACCTACCCGGAGACATGATTGATGAAATCTTGTCTAGAGTCGGTCAGAATTCTTCGGCACAACTATTTAAGGCGAGATCAGTTTGTAAGACATTCGAAGAACGTTCCAATAATGCCTTGGTTTATAAAAGGCTTTCGTTCGAAAGATGGGGGATATCACATTGGGAAATCCATAAGTTACGATGTGTTTACTTTGACGCATATATTGCGGGGAACCCAAATGCTATTTTACGCAACGGGTTAAGAAATTATTTTGACTCAGTATATCCGAATATAGGACTTCGTGATTTAGAAAAAGCGGCTAACATGCAACATAAAGAAGCATGTTATGCTTACGCATTAGTAATGTTCGCTTCTCACCAAAGTGAGAACAAGAACATCGGGCTACAACTATTAAACAAAACGTTCCCACAAGTGACGGAGTCGGTAATTGGGGTAAGAAATGAGGTTTTTAGATTGTTACGGGACTGTTGGACATTACGTAACCCTCGTCCCTTTGACGACCTTACAACACGCTGTCTTATCAACGGCCATAACGGTTATGTTCCACAAGACCAAGGATGGGAAGTAATCCTAGTAAAACCAGAATGCATGACTTGTTTCTGGACGTATGAATTACGTGTCTTTATTGCCTTTGCTGAACGACTTGTGTACTAGCTAGAATTATCTTCACAACCATCTTGTATCAAATTTATTTTGTGCTATATTTCATGCTATATGTAAAATAAGCGGTATTGTAAGTTTGTAAAATATTGTGTAAAAGTTTGAACGCGAAATATTGTTATAATTAGTTTTTCATATAGAATTGTAGTAGTTGAATTGTATATTAGCTACTAAGTATGAACTTAACGGGTAGGTACTACCCGAATTTAAACTTATAAAACGCTAATATGAAGAAAAAGCTTTTATAAATGAGTTCATATTATGCTACGAAATACTATTAACTACTCTTAATATTCTGTATGATTAACTTGTTCCATTTGACTATTTGAAGGAAATGGCACCGACTACTCGACACACCGTGAATATGAATGAAGAGGAATTCCGTACTTTTCTAGCTTCAAACATAGCCGCAGTACAGGCTGCGCTACATACCAACAATAACCTTGGATCTAGCAGTACAGGAAATCGTGTAGGATGCACCTATAAAGAATTCACTGCCTGCAAACCTTTGGAATTTGATGGAACCGAAGGACCGATCGGATTGAAACGGTGGACCGAAAAGGTCGAATCGGTGTTTGCCATAAGTAAGTGTACTGAAGAGGACAAAGTGAAGTACGCTACGCATACCTTTACAGGTTCTACGTTAACATGGTGGAATACCTATCTAGAGCAAGTGGGACAAGACGATGCGTACGCACTACCGTGGTCAGCATTCAAGCACTTGATGAACGAGAAGTACCGTCCCAGAACCGAGGTCAATAAGCTCAAGACAGAACTTAGAGGGTTACGAACCCAAGGATTTAATATTACCACGTACGAAAGACGATTCACAGAATTGTGCCTATTGTGTCCGGGAGCATTCGAAGATGAGGAAGAGAAGATCGACGCGTTTGTGAAAGGATTACCGGAAAGAATCCAAGAAGATATAAGTTCACACGAGCCCGCCTCCATACAACAGGCATGTAGAATGGCTCACAAACTAGTGAACCATATTGAAGAAAGAATTAAAGAACAGACTGCTGAAGAGGCCAATGTGAAGCAAGTCAAAAGAAAGTGGGAGGAAAACGGTGATAAGAATCACCAATACAACAACAGCAATTACAACAATAATCGCAACAATTATCCCAACAATCGCAACATCAGTCGCAACTACAACAAACGGCCCAACAACAACAACAACAACAACTACAACAATCATCCCAACAACAATAATAACCGCAACAACAACAACAATCAGAAGCAGCTATGCCAAAGGTGTGAAAAGTATCACTCGGGGTTCTGCACCAAATTTTGCAACAAGTGTAAAAGAAATGGTCATAGCGCGGCGAAGTGTGAGGTCTATGGACCAGGGGTTAATAGAATGAAAGGAACAAATGGTGTCGGAACGAGTAATGGCGGAGTAAGTAGTGTCGGAGCAAGTTATGCCAATGTAGTTTGTTATAAATGTGGAAAACCGGGCCACATTATTAGAAATTGCCCGAACCAGGAGAACACGAATGGACAAGGCCGCGGAAGAGTTTTCAATATTAATGCGGCAGAGGCACAGGAAGACCCGGAGCTTGTTACAGGTACGTTTCTTATTGACAATAAATCTGCTTACGTTTTATTTGATTCGGGTGCAGATAGAAGCTATATGAGTAGAAATTTTTGTGCTAAATTAAGTTGTCCATTGACGCCTTTGGATAGTAAATTTTTACTCGAATTAGCAAATGGTAAATTAATTTCAGCAGATAATATATGTCGGAATTGAGAAATTAAACTGGTTAGCGAAACATTTAAGATTGATTTGATACCAGTAGAGTTAGGGAGTTTTGATGTGATAATCGGTATGGACTGGTTGAAAGAAGTGAAAGCAGAGATCGTTTGTTACAAAAATGCAATTCGCATTATACGAGAAAAAGGAAAACCCTTAATGGTGTACGGAGAAAAGGGCAACACGAAGCTACATCTTATTAGTAATTTGAAGGCACAAAAACTAATAAGAAAAGGTTGCTATGCTGTTCTAGCACACGTCGAGAAAGTACAAACTGAAGAAAAGAGCATCAATGATGTTCCCGTCGCAAAAGAATTTCCCGATGTATTTCCGAAAGAATTACCGGGATTACCCCCACATCGATCCGTTGAATTTCAAATAGATCTTGTACCAGGAGCTGCACCAATAGCTCGTGCTCCTTACAGACTCGCACCCAACGAGATGAAAGAAATGCAAAGCCAATTACAAGAACTTTTAGAGCGTGGTTTCATTCGACCAAGCACATCACCGTGGGGAGCTCCTGTTTTGTTTGTCAAGAAGAAAGATGGTACATTCAGGTTGTGTATCGACTACCGAGAGTTGAACAAACTTACCATTAAGAACCGCTACCCACTACCGAGAATCGACGACTTATTTGATCAACTACAAGGCTCGTCTGTTTATTCAAAGATTGACTTACGTTCCGGGTATTATCAAATGCGGGTGAAAGAAGATGATATTCCAAAGACTGCTTTCAGAACATGTTACGGTCATTACGAGTTTATGGTCATGCCGTTTGGTTTAACTAATGCACCAGCTGTGTTCATGGACCTTATGAACTGAGTGTATGGACCATACCTTGACAAGTTTGTCCTTGTTTTCATTGATGACATACTTATTTACTCAAAGAATGACCAAGAACACGGTGAACATTTGAGAAAGGTGTTAGAAGTAATGAGGAAGGAAGAATTGTACGCTAAGTTTTCAAAGTGTGCATTTTGGTTGGAAGAAGTTCAATTCCTCGGTCACATAGTGAACAAAGAAGGTATTAAGGTGGATCCGGCAAAGATAGAAACTGTTGAAAAGTGGGAAACCCCGAAAACTCCGAAACACATACGCCAGTTTTTAGGACTAGCTGGTTACTACAGAAGGTTCATCCAAGACTTTTCCAGAATAGCAAAACCCTTGACTGCATTAACGCATAAAGGGAAGAAATTTGAATGGAATGATGAACAAGAGAAAGCGTTTCAGTTATTGAAGAAAAAGCTAACTACGGCACCTATATTGTCATTGCCTGAAGGGAATGATGATTTTGTGATTTATTGTGACGCATCAAAGCAAGGTCTCGGTTGTGTATTAATGCAACGAACGAAGGTGATTGCTTATGCGTCTAGACAATTGAAGATTCACGAACAAAATTATACGACGCATGATTTGGAATTAGGCGCGGTTGTTTTTGCATTAAAGACTTGGAGGCACTACTTATATGGGGTCAAAAGTATTATATATACCGACCACAAAAGTCTTCAACACATATTTAATCAGAAACAACTGAATATGAGGCAGCGTAGGTGGATTGAATTATTGAATGATTACGACTTTGAGATTCGTTACCACCCGGGGAAGGCAAATGTGGTAGCCGATGCCTTAAGCAGGAAGGACAGAGAACCCATTCGAGTAAAATCTATGAATATAATGATTCATAATAACCTTACTACTCAAATAAAAGAGGCGCAACAAGGAGTTTTAAAAGAGGGAAATTTAAAGGATAAAATACCCAAAGGATCGGAGAAACATCTTAATATTCGGGAAGACAGAACCCGGTATAGGGCTGAAAGGATTTGGGTACCAAAATTTGGAGATATGAGAGAAATGGTACTTAGAGAAGCTCATAAAACCAGATACTCAATACATCCTGGAACGGGGAAGATGTACAAGGATCTCAAGAAACATTTTTGGTGGCCGGGTATGAAAGCCGATGTTGCTAAATACGTAGGAGAATGTTTGACGTGTTCTAAGGTCAAAGCTGAGCATCAGAAACCATCAGGTCTACTTCAACAACCCGAAATCCCGGAATGGAAATGGGAAAACATTACCATGGATTTCATCACTAAATTGCCAAGGACTGCAAGTGGTTTTGATACTATTTGGGTAATAGTTGATCATCTCACCAAATTAGCACACTTCCTACCAATAAGAGAAGATGACAAGATGGAGAAGTTAGCACGACTGTATTTGAAGGAAGTCGTCTCCAGACATGGAATACCAATCTCTATTATCTCTGATAGGGATGGCAGATTTATTTCAAGATTCTGGCAGACATTACAGCAAGCATTAGGAACTCGTCTAGACATGAGTACTGCCTATCATCTACAAACTGATGGGCAGAGCGAAAGGACGATACAAACGCTTGAAGACATGCTACGAGCATGTGTTATTGATTTCGGAAACAGTTGGGATCGACATCTACCGTTAGCAGAATTTTCCTACAACAACAGCTACCATTCAAGCATTGAGATGGCACCGTTTGAAGCACTTTATGGTAGAAAGTGCAGGTCTCCGATTTGTTGGAGTGAAGTGGGGGATAGACAGATTACGGGTCCGGAGATTATACAAGAAACTACCGAGAAGATCATCCAAATTCAACAACGGTTGAAAACCGCCCAAAGTCGACAAAAGAGCTACGCTGACATTAAAAGAAAAGATATAGAATTTGAAATTGGAGAGATGGTCATGCTTAAAGTTGCACCTTGGAAAGGCGTTGTTCAATTTGGTAAACGAGGGAAATTAAATCCAAGGTATATTGGACCATTCAAGATTATTGATCGTGTCGGACCAGTAGCTTACCGACTTGAGTTACCTCAACAACTCGTGGCTGTACATAACACTTTCCATGTCTCGAATTTGAAGAAATGTTTTGCTAAAGAAGATCTCACTATTCCGTTAGATGAAATCCAAATCAACGAAAAACTTCAATTCATCGAAGAACCCGTCGAAATAATGGATCGTGAGGTTAAAAGACTTAAGCAAAACAAGATACCAATTGTTAAGGTTCGATGGAATGCTCGTAGAGGACCTGAGTTCACCTGGGAGCGTGAAGATCAGATGAAGAAGAAATACCCGCATTTATTTCCAGAAGATACATCAACACCTCCAACTGCTTAAAATTTCGGGACGAAATTTATTTAACGGGTAGGTACTGTAGTGACCCGAACTTTTCCATGTTTATATATATTAATTGAGATTGATATTTACATGATTAAATGTTTCCAACATGTAAAGCAATCAAACTTTTTAAGACTTGATTAATTGAAATATGTTTCATATAGACAATTGACCACCCAAGTTGACCGGTGATTCACGAACGTTAAAACTTGTAAAAACTATATGATGACATATATATGGATATATATATAGTTAACATGATAATATGATAAGTAAACATATCATTAAGTATATTAACAATGAACTACATGTGTAAAAACAAGACTACTAACTTAATGATTTTTAAACGAGACATATATGTAACGATTATCGTTGTAAAGACATTTAATGTATATATATCATATTAAGAGATATTCATACATGATAATATCATGATAATATAATAATTTAAAATCTCATTTGATATTATAAACATTGGGTTAACAACATTTAACAAGATCGTTAACCTAAAGGTTTCAAAACAACACTTACATGTAACGACTAACGATGACTTAACGACTCAGTTAAAATGTATATACATGTAGTGTTTTAATATGTATTTATACACTTTTGAAAGAATTCAATACACTTATCAAAATACTTCTACTTAACAAAAATGCTTACAATTACATCCTCGTTCAGTTTCATCAACAATTCTACTCGTATGCACCCGTATTCGTACTCGTACAATACACAGCTTTTAGATGTATGTACTATTGGTATATACACTCCAATGATCAGCTCTTAGCAGCCCATGTGAGTCACCTAACACATGTGGGAACCATCATTTGGCAACTAGCATGAAATATCTCATAAAATTACAAAAATATGAGTAATCATTCATGACTTATTTACATGAAAACAAAATTACATATCCTTTATATCTAATCCATACACCAACGACCAAAAACACCTACAAACACTTTCATTCTTCAATTTTATTCATCTAATTGATCTCTCTCAAGTTCTATCTTCAAGTTCTAAGAATTCTTCATAAATTCCAAAAGTTCTAGTTTTATAAAATCAAGAATACTTTCAAGTTTGCTAGCTCACTTCCAATCTTGTAAGGTGATCATCCAACCTCAAGAAATCTTTATTTCTTACAGTAGGTTATCATTCTAATACAAGGTAATAATCATATTCAAACTTTGGTTCAATTTCTTTAACTATAACAATCTTATTTCAAGTGATGATCTTACTTGAACTAGTTTTCGTGTCATGATTTTGCTTCAAGAACTTCGAGCCATCCAAGGATCCATTGAAGCTAGATCCATTTTTCTCTTTTCCAGTAGGTTTATCCAAGGAACTTAAGGTAGTAATGATATTCATAACATCATCCGATTCATACATATAAAGCTATCTTATTCGAAGGTTTAAACTTGTAATCACTAGAACATAGTTTAGTTAATTCTAAACTTGTTCGCAAACAAAAGTTAATCCTTCTAACTTGACTTTTAAAATCAACTAAACACATGTTCTATATCTATATGATATGCTAACTTAATGATTTAAAACTTGAAAACACGAAAAACACCGTAAAACCGGATTTACGCCGTCGTAGTAACACCGCGGGCTGTTTTGGGTTAGTTAATTAAAAACTATGATAAACTTTGATTTAAAAGTTGTTATTCTGAGAAAATGATTTTTATTATGAACATGAAACTATATCCAAAAATTATGGTTAAACTCAAAGTGGAAGTATGTTTTCTAAAATGGTCATCTAGACGTCGTTCTTTCGACTGAAATGACTACCTTTACAAAAACGACTTGTAACTTATTTTTCCGACTATAAACCTATACTTTTCTGTTTAGATTCATAAAATAGAGTTCAATATGAAACCATAGCAATTTGATTCACTCAAAACGGATTTAAAATGAAGAAGTTATGGGTAAAACAAGATTGGATAATGTTTCTCATTTTAGCTACGTGAAAATTGGTAACAAATCTATTCCAACCATAACTTAATCAACTTGTATTTTATATTATGTAATCTTGAGATACCATAGACACGTATACAATGTTTCGACCTATCATGTCGACACATCTATATATATTTCGGAACAACCATAGACACTCTATATGTGAATGTTGGAGTTAGCTATACAGGGTTGAGGTTGATTCCAAAATATATATAGTTTGAGTTGTGATCAATACTGAGATACGTATACACTGGGTCGTGGATTGATTCAAGATAATATTTATCGATTTATTTCTGTACATCTAACTGTGGACAACTAGTTGTAGGTTACTAACGAGGACAGCTGACTTAATAAACTTAAAACATCAAAATATATTAAAAGTGTTGTAAATATATTTTGAACATACTTTGATATATATGTATATATTGTTATAGGTTCGTGAATCAACCAGTGGCCAAGTCTTACTTCCCGACGAAGTAAAAATCTGTGAAAGTGAGTTATAGTCCCACTTTTAAAATCTAATATTTTTGGGATGAGAATACATGCAGGTTTTATAAATGATTTACAAAATAGACACAAGTACGTGAAACTACATTCTATGGTTGAATTATCGAAATCGAATATGCCCCTTTTTATTAAGTCTGGTAATCTAAGAATTAGGGAACAGACACCCTAATTGACGCGAATCCTAAAGATAGATCTATTGGGCCTAACAAACCCCATCCAAAGTACCGGATGCTTTAGTACTTCGAAATTTATATCATATCCGAAGGGTGTCCCGGAATGATGGGGATATTCTTATATATGCATCTTGTTAATGTCGGTTACCAGGTGTTCTCCATATGAATGATTTTTATCTCTATGTATGGGATGTGTATTGAAATATGAAATCTTGTGGTCTATTATTATGATTTGATATATATAGGTTAAACCTATAACTCACCAACATTTTTGTTGACGTTTTAAGCATGTTTATTCTCAGGTGATTATTAAGAGCTTCCGCTGTCGCATAATTAAATAAGGACGAGATTTGGAGTCCATGCTTGTATGATATTGTGTAAAAACTGATGGAATTCAACATAATAACAAGTTGCTTAATGTTAACTTAATCATGAAACCAATTCATTTAGAGTTGTAACAAGCGGAAGCATAATTATTAAGAAAAAAGTTTATATGTTAAACCATTTAATTGAATTCCATGTAATATCAAGTCTTGAAATTATGCTTACAAATTTAAGAACAAGAGGAGAAGATTTGCATTTACCTCCTCAAGCTCGTTGAGGGTTGTTTAACACAAGGAGATGATGAACAAGTGTGTTAAAGCTCCAAGCTTTTGATGCACCAACACCACCCTTGAGCTTAGTTATGTATTAGACACTTAATCACCTTTAAACTTAGCTTGGAACCCACTTCCCTTGCACCCTAAAAACTGGACAGCAGCTTAAGAAAAGATGAAGGTGAATGGAGTCTCAAAACAATGAAACCTCAAGAGGTGATACCCCAAACTTGTACCCAACACCTAGTGCTTTGGTTAGGATTTAATAACACTTGATTATCACTTGAAAAACCAAGCTTGGAACCCTCTTTTGCTGCTCAAAAATCACGGCCAGAAACAGCAGGTTTGGAGCAGTTTTGTGCTTGGTTATCTCACTAGAATATGTGTGTTTGCATGTTGTTTTAAGTCTCCAACAAGTCCTACCTCTACTTCCCATGCTCATAAGGAATTGTGCCACTTAAAAGCAACAAAAGACTAAGCATGAGTGGACTTCTTGGAGTCCCAAAATCTGCCCACTATGTGACTATTATAACATTATTGTAATTGTTTTATAAAACTAGTTAATACAATTACAAACTTGTTAAATAAAACATGCATTATTTATGTTACTTACATTTTATAAACCTTTTATAAAATATAACATAATATAATCATTTAAACCTATAAACAATTATATATAAATCATCCAAATAATTTATCTCAAGTGATAATACTTTAGAAAACCGATTTTCTAAATTTCAAGTGTCGCGTATTTATTTAACGATCCAACCGTTAAGATTAAATACTTATAAGGTGTTGGTAAGTTTGTTATTGGGTATGACCCGACTTGGATCATAACACGTTAGCCACGTTAATTTAATATGTCTCTCGGGCATACGAAATACCTTCAATCTCCCACTTGCACGAGAAACATAAGAAATTAATGCAAGTGATGGATACAGCCTAACACACCGTCCATCACCCCTAATATGTTATGACTTTGTGCCATTCAATAACATCATTCCTTTCGAGTTCCCATCTCGAATATGATTAGGTGAATCTTTCATTATATCCTTTCATCCTAGATGTCATGTTAAATCCAAGAGATATAGAGTGATCACTCTCTTATAGATTTAACTTTATCAGGCCTTAGACATCTGACTCTCAACGAATAAGAGGGACAAATTCCATCTTGATTACATACGTCCTAGACACTACACTTCATACCATACCTGAAGTCTCCCTTATGAGCTACCATTTTCAGAATAGCGAAGGAAAGAATCAAGGCACAATATTTGGTGAATATCTGAACCCTATATGCATCTCAGGTCAGAGGATACATTGATATTCTCCTTTACTCAAGATTACATGTGATCAACCACAAAGGCTCCATACAGTAAATCTTGAGAGCGGGTCTTCTAATATTTGTATCCCACAAATATTTATGAACCTTGGTAGCAACCTTGCCCCACATTCAGTCCGTGAATGTTTACCAATCCAAGTTCATAATAGTCTAAACCTCACATTCATTCCCACAAATGTGATCGACTACGGAATTTAGAATAATAGCTTATTCATGGATAAAAATATGCAAAATAGGAACATGACTCAAATAAATAAACACCATAGTTATATTAATGAGTTTGAACCACTTCGTTCCATTACAATACTTAAAACAGATCATGACCAATCACTAGAATATCGAAGCCCTAATGCACAAACATGTCCTTCATGTTTTGCTCCATGTAAGAGCTTCGTGAGTGGATCCGCTATATTAAGATCTGTGTGAACCTTGCGAATGCATATCTTTCCCTTTTCAACTTCACCCCTTATGTAGTTGAACGGGTCTTTTGGTGAGCACGAGGTTCCTTGATTTGAGCAATCACACCCTCGTTATCACAAAAGATCTCAAGAGGGTCCTGAATGGAAGGGACCACTCCTAAGTCGTCGATGAATTTCTTCATCCATGCAGCTTCCTCAGCTGCCAATGAGATGGCGATGTATTCTGATTCTGTAGTGGATAAAGCAACAACATTCTATTTTTAACTCTTCCAAGAGACCGCACCTTTAGTTTGGAAGCTCGCGTCCACGTAACCTTTTACAGCGAGTTCCTCCTCACCAGACCCGTATATATGAAACATATCCTTAGTCCTTCTAAGGTATTTCAATATACTTTTAACCGCAGTCCCATGACTATTTCCCGGTTTATTCTGGTATCTACTTGTCATGCTAAGAGCGCATGACACATCCGGTCTAGTGCATATCATCGCATACATGATTGACCCAATAGCAGACGCATATGGGACATTCTCATGCTTTCTTGTTCATCTTTAGTGGTGGGGCACTGAGATGAACTGAGAAGCGCTCCTCTTTGAAAAGGTACCAACCTTATCTTAGAGTTCTCCATCTTGAACCTTTTAAAGACCTTTTCAATGTATGCACTTTGATTCAAACCTATCAATTTCTTGGATCTATTCCTGTAGATCCCAATCCCTAAAATGTATTTTGCTTCTCCAATATCCTTTATGGAGAAGCAGCTACTTAGCCAAGTCTTAACTCCTTGCATTTGTGGAATATCATTTCCAAATAATAATATATCATCCACATACAGTACAAGGAACATGACAGTGCTCCCACTAGCTTTCTTGTATACACAAGCTTCATCACCATTTTTAATGAAGCCAAATTTCTTGGCTTCCTCATTAAAACGATGATTCCACATTCTAGAAGCTTGTTTCAGTCCGTAGATTGACTTCTTTAGTTTACATACTTTGTCAGGATGTTTTGGATCAACAAAACCTTCAGGCTGAACCATATAGACATCTTCCTCAAGATATCCATTTAGGAAAGCGGTTTTGACATCCATTTGCCATATCTCATAATCATAATGTGCAGCAATGGCAAATAATATCCTGATAGACTTTAGCATTACTACAGGTGAAAAAGTTTCATCATAATCAACCCCTTGAGTTTGAGTGAAACTTTTGCTACAAGTCTAGCTTTGTATGTATCTAAGTTTCCATGTATGTCGGTTTTCTTCTTGGAAATCCATTTACAATCAACTAACTTGGAGCTAGTAGGTTGTGTAACCAATTCCCAAACTTGGTTGTCATACATGGATTGCATTTCAGCTTTCATGGCTTCCTGCCATTTATCTTTATCAATCCGTGATAAAGCATCTTGGTAGTTTGTTGGTTCATCCAAATCAACTGTATAGCAACCATCTATGAGATACCCATATCTCTCAGGAGGGTTACTAATTCTACCAGATCTACGAATGTTTTGTATACCTTGATCACCCATGTGATCATTCTCAACATTTTCATGTTGAGTGCTAGTGTCAACCAATTGTGTATCATCTACTTGATCTTGAACCTCTTCAAGATCTTTCTTCCTTTCACTATTTCCTTCCAGAAGGAACTTAGTTTCAAGGAATTCAGCCTTCCGAGCAACAAATACATTCTGCTCGGATGGATCATAGAAATAATATCCCATATCATCCTTGGGATATCCTATGAAGATACACTTTGTGGATCGAGCATTCAATTTATTAGGGACGTAACGCTTAGGATAAGCTTCACATCCCCATACCTTTAAGTATGATAGAGATGGAGGTTTTCCAAACCACATCTCATGAGGTGTTCGTTCCACTTTCTTGGTTAGGGCCATGTTTAAAATACGAGCCGCGGAGCATAGACAATAACCCCAAAATGATAGAGGTAACGAGCTTCTTGCCATCATAGATCGAACCATATCCATTACGGTTCGGTTTCTCCTTTCGGACACTCCAATAAGCTAGGGTGTTCCGGGTGGAGTAAGTTGTGAGATAATCCCACAATTTCTAAGATGATCCTGGAAGGCATCGTTGAGGTATTCACCTCCTCTATCGGTACGAAGTACCTTAATTGTCTTGTTGAGTTGATTTTGTACTTCGTTTTGATATTCTTTGAATGCTTCAAAAGTTCCATCCTTGTGTCTTAATAAGTAGACATATCCGAAACGACTGAAGTCATCAATGAAAGTAACGAAGTATCTTTCACCATTCCTAGTCATGGGCTTAAAAGGTCCACATACATCCGAATGTATTAATCCTAATAAGTCTTTAGCCCTTTCATAGGTCCCTTTGAAAGGTGCTTTAGTCATTTTGCCTTGTAAACAAGATTCACATACATCAAACGAATCCAGCTCACTTGATTTTAAAAGACCATTCTTTTAAAGTGTATGCATTCGATTCTTGTTTATGTGACCAAGGCGACAATGCCGTAAGTAGGAATCACTCAAATCCATTTTGAGTTTCTTGGTGCTTGCTTGGTATATTGAGCTATCGAATGATGTGTTATCATGAACCAATTCATAAATACCATTCAAAGGCGAAGCCTTAAAATAGAACATATCATTCAAGAAAACATGGATATCATCATTAATAAAATTAAGATTAAAACCACATTGTGTTAAACGGGAAACAGAAATAATGTTTCGTGTTAAATCAGGTGCATACAAAACATTTTTCAATATAAGCTCCAAACCACTTGGTAGCTTTAAAACAAAGTCTCCTTGAGCTTTTACGTGCACCTTTGCACCATTTCCCATATAGAGACTTGTTGTTCCCGCATTTAGTTTACTTCTTACGAACCCTTGCAATGAATTGCAAATATGAGTTCCACATCCTGTGTCTAATACCCATGTATTAGAAGAAGTAATACTAAGCTCAACGTATATCATGTATACATTACCTGAGGTTTGCCCTGCATCCCTCTTTGCATTCAACTCCTTTAGGTAGACCGGGCAGTTGCGTTTCCAGTGACCTATCACACCGCAACCAAAGCACGGATCTTCCTTGGGGTTTGCTTGTCTGGCAACCTTTTGTGATTTAGTGTTGTTGGTTGGGGAAATCAACTTCCCTTTTCCTTTGCCCTTGTTGGTGGGTCCTTTCTTCTTAGCCACCATTGGCTTGGAAGAGGATTCATCCTTGGATCCACCTTCTTTGATCATGAGCATGGGTGAAGCCTTTTTACCCATGCTTTATTCATCCGTCCTTAGCATGGCATGTAATTCGCCAATGCTCTTATCCCAATCATTCATGATGTAATTCAACACGCATGTGTCAAACCTCTTTGACAGAGAGTTGTGGATAAGGTCCGTGGTTAATTCATTAGACACGGGACAGTTGAGATGGTGCAATCGATCAATGAGGCTTTTCATCTTTTGTACTTTAGATGAAACGGATTGGGAGTTATTTTCTTTTTCGAGGATGGACCTCAATGATAGGTTATTAAAGTTGATTGGTGCGTTTTGGAATGTTGTTGTTATTGGCGGCCATCTACAAAATTTACAAAGTTCGTTTAAGTATCGATTTTAATTTAACAATCAATACCCTTTAAATCCAATTGAATTATTAAATTCTAGAATCCAACGGTAAACCAAATTTCGGTTAGGTGACCTTTATCCCACAATTTGATTTAGCTAGGTAGTCAATAAATGACAATTGCAATCCATTTGCAACTTCTAGAGTATGGGATCATGCAATCCTTTTGCATGGCATATTTATCCCATCAACGCCTATTTGTTCCTCATGCTTCGGTGACCCTAAGTTCATGATTCCCAAATCAAGTCGTCCTACTTGTATAGACTTGTAAATTTAACATACAAGTGGTTAGGTGACCTTTATCCCACAAGCATGCGAAATTTACCTTAATCATATTAGCTTGCTCATAACGGTTAGGTGACCTTTATCCCATCATGAGTTTCGTAATACTTTTAAGTGTCACACAATAGGATGGCGTTTAAACTTGTTTACCTTGTTTGTAAAAGGGATTTTAAGTTTTCGTTAATTCTAGTTTAAGAAAACTATTGTACCATACACCAACATGCATTTAGTGTATGGTTTATTTGAAAATTCATTTTTCATGTCATGTAATAAATCCAATATCATCACTTTGATATAAACCATTTTTATATGTGTGATCCGTTCTTGTTCTTTAATAACCATTTATTAATGTCTTTATCCATTTCAATTTAACCGATTAAATTGTAGTTTGGTACATTTCATGTTGTAAATAATTTAACCAATTAAATAGTAGTTTTGCTTGTTGTTAACTTGTGTGATAACATGTTGTAGTAACATACACAATCCACAATCATACAAGAATTTAAACAACCACGCATGCAAAACAAATGTTCACAATCAAGCCTTTTGGTAGACATTTTGTTTAGCCGAAAACAAAATGCCACCGGTCAATGGGTAAAATACAAAGTAAGAGGTTTTAACCTCCCACTTAACTTTGCATCCTTATGCTTCTTGTGTTCTTCCTTGTGATCTTCATGCAATTTCATCTCGTTACAAAATATATCCTAATACATTTTGTCTAGAAAATGAAATACAACCTAATCTACTTTACATACCAAATATAAAATAGATTACATAACCAAATGAATGAATATTACAACCAAATGAATAAATTATTATTACATACCAAATGAATAATACAAATCATTCAAACACACAACCAAACAAACACAAGGTCTAGGCATTGATTGTGAACAACAACATAGAATAAAATTGACCAAATGACAAGTTCCAAACCCTTTTTGGAACCCCAATAATTCGGCCAACTTACCAAACCCACCCAAACCCGAACATTTTTACATTCCATATTCATGCATGTACTTGGAATGCAAATATAGTGGGTTTAAAGACAATATACGAAGCATAATCCATAGACTTCGGCTCTAGATACCATTGATGGAATTCAACATAATAACAAGTTGCTTAATGTTAACTTAATCATGAAACCAATTCATTTAGAGTTGTAGCAACCGGAAGCATAATTATTAAGAAAACAAGTTTATATGTTAAACCATTTAATTGAATTCCATGTAATATCAAGTCTTGAAATTATGCTTACAAATTTAAGAATAAGAGGAGAAGATTTGCATTTACCTCCTCAAGCTCGTTGAGGGTTGTTTAACACAAGGAGATGATGAACAAGTGTGTTAAAGCTCCAAGCTTTTGATGCACCAACACCACCCTTGAGCTTAGTTATGTATTAGACACTTAATCACCTTTAAACTTAGCTTGGAACCCACTTCCCTTGCACCCTAAAAACTGGACAGCAGCTTAAGAAAAGATGAAGGTGAATGGAGTCTCAAAACAATGAAACCTCAAGAGGTGATACCCCAAACTTGTACCCAACACCTAGTGCTTTGGTTAGGATTTAATAACACTTGATTATCACTTGAAAAACCAAGCTTGGAACCCTCTTTTGCTGCTCAAAAATCACGGCCAGAAACAGCAGGTTTGGAGCAGTTTTGTGCTTGGTTATCTCACTAGAATATGTGTGTTTGCATGTTGTTTTAAGTCTCCAACAAGTCCTACCTCTACTTCCCATGCTCATAAGGAATTGTGCTACTTAAAAGCAACAAAAGACTAAGCATGAGTGGACTTCTTGGAGTCCCAAAATCTGCCCACTATGTGACTATTATAACATTATTGTAATTGTTTTATAAAACTAGTTAATACAATTACAAACTTGTTAAATAAAACATGCATTATTTATGTTACTTACATTTTATAAACCTTTTATAAAATATAACATAATATAATCATTTAAACCTATAAACAATTATATATAAATCATCCAAATAATTTATCTCAAGTGATAATACTTTAGAAAACCGATTTTCTAAATTTCAAGTGTCGCGTATTTATTTAACGATCCAACCGTTAAGATTAAATACTTATAAGGTGTTGGTAAGTTTGTTATTGGGTATGACCCGACTTGGATCATAACACGTTAGCCACGTTAATTTAATATGTCTCTCGGGCATACGAAATACCTTCAAAAACTGCATTCAAGAAACTTATTTTGTTGTAACATATTTGTATTGTAAACCATTATGTAATGGTCGTGTGTAAACAGGATATTTTAGATTATCATTATTTGATAATCTACGTAAAGCTTTTTAAACCTTTATTGATGAAATAAAGGTTATGGTTTGTTTTAAAATGAATGCAGTCTTTGAAAAACGTCTCATATAGAGGTCAAAACCTCGCAACGAAATCAATTAATATGGAACGTTTTTAATCAATAAGAACGGGACATTTCAAATATAAAGATTTATAATTGGACGTACCCATAAATTACCATATACACTCAATCGGACACGATGGGCGGGGTATTTATATGTACGAATAATCGTTCATTTAACCGGACACGGGAATGGATTAATAGCCACTAGAATTATTAAAACAGGGGTGAAATTATGTACAAGGACACTTGGCATAATTGTTAACAAAGTATTAAAACCTTGGGTTACACTCAGTCGACATCCTGGTGTAATTATTAAACAAAGTATTAAAATCTTGTTACAGTTTAAGTCCCCAATTAGTTGGAATATTTGACTTCGGGTATAAGGATAATTTGACGAGGACACTCGCACTTTATGTTTATGACTGATGGACTGTTATGGACAAAAAATAGACGGACATATTAAATAATCCAGGACAAAGGACAATTAACCCATGGGCATAAAACTAAAATCAACACGTCAAACATCATGATTACGGAAGTTTAAATAAGCATAATTCTTTTATTTCATATTTAATTCCCTTTATTTTATATTTAATTGCACTTCTAATTATAGCACTTTTATTTATTGTTATTGTATTTAATTGCACTTTTAATTATCGTACTTTTTAATTATCGCAATTTTATTATCGTTATTTACTTTACGCTTTAAATTAAGTCTTTTATTTATTTAATATTTCACATTTGGTTTTAACTGCGACTAAAGTTTTAAAATTGACAAACCGGTCATTAAACGGTAAAAAACCCCCCTTTATAATAATAATATTACTTATATATATATATTTGTATTTTTATAAAAGTAAACTAATATAGCGTTAAGCTTTGTTTAAAGATTTTCCCTGTGGAACGAACCGGATTTACTAAAAACTACACTACTGTACGATTAGGTACACTGCCTATAAGTGTTGTAGCAAGGTTTAAGTATATCCATTCTATAAATAAATAAATATCTTGTGTAAAATTGTATCGTATTTAATAGTATTTCCTTGTAAAATTTAAAGCTATTTTATATACACCTCGCAAGGCATCAAGCGTATAGATTGAAACTACCGCAGGAACTCAGCGAGATTCACGATACTTTTCATGTTTCCAATTTGAAGAGGTTGTAACATCCCGTTTTTCCCGTACATATTTAAAGGTACAAACTTAATTATTAGTACGCTTATAACTAGTGCATTTATATGATTAAAAGACCTAAGTGTTAGCTATTGTGTGAATATATATGTACGAATATGTATGTATATATATGTGTGTGTTTAGAATTTATGCATGTATAGGTATATGCATGAGCCCTTGTTGATGTTATGTCTTGTGAGACTAAAATATGAAGTTTAGACGTGCATAGGAAGCGTGAACAAAGTGTACAAGTTTAATAAATCATTTAGTTTTGTAAGTTGTCGAATGGCTTAGTTGAAGGCAATTGTCTCACCGCGGAAGCCTTTGTCGCGCCGCGACATTGAACTCAAAACAAAGTCAGGAGGCCTGTTAAGAAGGGTCGAGTTTTCCCTTATATGTCGCGCGAATAAGGTCGCGCCGCGACCAATAACTAGAATCTGAGTCAGGAATGATTTAAGAAAGCTCGTAAAATACGTTAAATGTCGCGCCGCGACAATTGCGGCCTCGCCGCGACCCACTGGGTGAACTGGTTCCGGATTTTGTTTTTAAAATAAGTGGTTCAAGGGCAAAATCGTCTTTTCGCGTATAGATCTGATGGAGACTTTAAGTCTCAGCCACTTATCCTCTATTATTCATTTCTTTTTCATTTTCTTCCTCTAATTTCTCTCAAAACTTAAAAACCCAATTGATTTCAAGTGAGATTTGAGGGTGGAGATTTGTGAATCAAACCTTGGAGCAAGAATTAAAGTTGTTCTTCTTGTTCGTAGCTATAAGTGGATAGTGTTGGTAAGTCCTAACTCCATATTTTGAGTTTTAATTAGTTTATGTTAGGGTTTGGTACATTTGGAACTTGTAAGACCCATTTGGGGGTAATATGGGTGGATTTGGGTTATGTTAATGAAAGGAAACCCTAAATAGCTATAATCTAGGGTTTGGTCTTATGATTTGAGATTGAAAGTGTTAAATGGTGTTTTTAGTAACTAATACACTTGTTAATGAAGGAAGAATTGTAAATGGTTCATGTTTGACTAAAATTGTAAGTTTAAGTATTAAATGGGTCAAAAGAGTAATGTTGACCTAGTTTGGGCGAAATGGGTATGGATTACCCTATGTTTGCGTTAATTAAAGTTAGTAGACTTTAAATCACTAGCCTTAGTGATTTAATATGTGTCTTGGCCATTTATGGGCGGTTTTTGTGTAGTTGGGTTATTTAATGCGAATTGGGTCATTAAATGCTCAAGTGTAAGTAATATGGCTAGTTCCACTAGTTGTGTATTGAAAGTGTACTTAATGTATTAGGTACATTGCTTTGAAGTTCGGAAGTGCATAATCATCATCCTTGTGTCAAGGTGAGTGGAATAATTATGTGTGTACTTATATAATGTATTTATTTGTGTGGTATGAATGTGGCATTGTCGCGGTGTTCAAGACACCACATTCTAAGTAACGAGTAGTATTGTCGCGGTGTTCAAGAAACTACTCATTGTTTGATTGACATGTAGTATTGTCACGGTGTTTAAGACACCACATTGTCATGGGAGTGGATGCCGCGGTGTTCAAGGCACCACTCATGGTTTTGATTGACATGTGGAATCGTCGCGGTGTTCAAGACGCCACATTGTCATGGGGGTGAGTTAGTCGCGGTGTTCAAGACATCACCCGGGGGATTAGTGATGGCGCGGTGTTTAAGTAACACTAATGGATGTTATGAACTCCGACGGTCTTTTACGAGTACCGTTCCCTTGTACGATTGGTTAACCATGGTTGTGTGAATTCGTATCTAGCATATTAAATTGTGAACTATATGCTATTGTTGTTGCTAGCTTCTTGTGAATTGTGGATAGTAGTTTATGCATGATGTTTGCATGATTATCGAATTGCTAGCTTGTATGCTGTATGGAAAGTGATTGCAAGTAAGTAGGTTATATATGAACATGTATAATTATTGCATTCACTAAGCAATTAGCTTACCCCTCTCGTCGTTTATCTTTTTAGATGCAGGTGCGGATAGTGGAAAAGGGGTTGTTGGGCACTAGGTGTCCTTTGATGATGTTTCGTTGGAGCTTTTGGAAGTTGGCCTAACGTTTTGGGTATTTTAGTCCCAAACCATGTTCGAAGTGTCGTTTGGATTATAAACTATCATTTGTAGTGGGTCGAACTTGTATTAAACTTAATTAATGGCCTTCGTGCCTTGTAAACATTTAAATTGTGGTACGTTTTAAATGGAACTTGTAGAATGGTTTACATATCTAATTGGCGCGTAAATGTGTATTAAAAGGAAAAAAAAATTTATCGTATGGAATACGGGTTGGGTTGTTTCAGGTGGTATCAGAGCATGGTCTAAGGGATTTAGGCTACTTGAGATAGGTGCCTAGACTTAGACTTTATTGTGTGTTCGCTTTATGCGGGACTTGTAGGACTCCGGGTCGGATCGGAAATTGTTAGTGCATAGGTTTATGTGATCTAACCTTGCACTAATTGTTTTGTGTTGTAGTTGAAATCATCAAGCGAGATAGACGTTGTACTAACGAGTTAATGCGACGTGCTCGCGTAGCAATGACTAGCTACCATTGTTACGGGTGCAAATCGTGTCAAACGAGCGATGTACGATGATTGTTGAGCAAGATGGAGCGGTATGATGTATATGTGTACATGTTTGTGTCATGTCTTTTGTTCGTTGTTTAACCTCTTTCATTTTATAGAATGAAGATGAGAAATGGTCATGACACCGATAATGGGGGCACGAGCGAGGACCCCGAGTTCATGGCCAAAGTTGAGGCCATCTTTAAACGTCAAAAAGCGAAGTTTCTCGAAGACGTTAAGAAGATGTTTCTAGATACGATCGACGAGCAATTAGTTAATGTGGTTAGGGAACAAGTTAAGCTTGTTCTACAAGGGGATAATGTGGAGAGACGGGACTTCTTTTATAAGAATTTCAAGGACTCTCAACCTCCCACCTTCGATGGTGAACGGGACCCACTTAAGAGTGCCCGTTGGATCTTCGATATGGAGGGGGCCTTTCGTACATGTGAATGCCCTCTCGATAAAAAGACGAGATATGGTTGTAGCATGTTAAGAGGCGATGCTAAATTGTGGTGGGACGCAAAAATCCAAGTTTATGGTAAAGAACAATGCATGGATTTTACTTGGGATGAGTTCAAGGCGGAGTTTTTCGATGAATACTGAACTTTGGCCGATCTTACTAGGCTTAAGGACGAGTTATGTTCCTTGAGGCAAGGGTCGATGGATTTGAACACTCTCAAATCTGTGTTTTTATCCAAGACCCAATTTTGCCCGGAGTATGTCAGGAATGATAAAATGTTGAAAGAAGATTTCTATCGAATCTTTAATGATAGTTATCAAGAAAAGATTAGTGTAAATGTGGTGAAAAGCTTCGATGAGTTGTTCAATATGGCCAAAGGTTTTGAGGCGCTCGTGTTAAGAAAGAGTGGCTTTACTTTTGGCAAGAGGAAGTTCGAGGCTACAAGTCATTCGAACAAGAAGGGTAAGGGTGCAACCGAGAGTGTCGATAGTGTGAAGAAAAGTGTTCCCGGAGAGTTCCGTTACTCTTGTCACAATTGTGGACGAAAGGGACATATGGCCCGTGATTGCACCAACCCTCCTTCTACAACCAAACTCACTTGTTATAATTGTGGTAAAGAAGGGCATAAGAGGCCGGAATGTCCTAATTTGAACAATGATCATGTTAAGAAATTGGAGAAAGCGGCGGGTACGGCTAGGGGTCGCAACTACTTGATGACGAATGAAAAAGCCAAAATATCAAATGAAGTCGTCTCAGGTACTTTCATGGTTAACTCTAGTCCGACACGTATACTTTTTGATAGTGGTGCTAACTTGTCGTTTGTGTCTCCAAGATTTGTGCCTAAGTTGAATAAACCGCTAGCTAAGTTAAGTCATCCGGTAGAAGTCGAAATAGCGGATGGTAAAACGGTGCTAGGGGTTGATGTTTGTAAAAATTGTAATGTTGTGTTTGGTACCGAAACCTTTGAAATCGATCTCATTCCGATGACTTTGGGTGATTTTGATATTGTTCTTGGTATGGATTGGCTCGATCGTAATAGAGCCGATATTGCATGCCATAATAAATTTATTCATGTGAAGACCCCAAGTGGGGGAGAGTTAATTATTCATGGCGATAAGCGAAGAAGACTTGTGCCGATATGCACTTTTGTACGGGCACGTCGTTTCCTTGTTAGTGGTGGCATGGCTTTTCTTGCCCATGTAGTTGATACTCGTGATGAGCCACCACCCATTCGTGAAATTCCGGTGGTTAACGAATTTGAAGACATTTTTCCGGATGAGTTACCGGGTGTTCCGGCGGAAAGACAAGTTGAATTTTGCATTGAGTTGGTTCCGGGGGCTACCCCCATTGCTAAAACTCCTTATCGTTTAGCACCTACGGAAATGCAAGAGTTGTTAAATCAAACCCAAGAATTGCTTGAAAAGGGTTTTATTCGACCGAGTTCCTCGCCATGGGGTGCTCCGGTTTTATTTGTGAAAAAGAAAGACGGTAGTATGCGGATGTGCATCGATTACCGGGAGTTGAACAAAGTGACGATCAAGAATTGTTATCCATTGCCTCGGATTGACGATTTGTTTGACCAACTCCAAGGTGCAACGTATTTTTCTAAGATTGACTTACGGTCCGGCTATCATCAAGTACGGGTCCGTGAGGAAGACATAGAGAAAACGGCTTTTCGAACGCGTTATGGGCATTTTGAGTTCGTAGTTATGCCTTTTGGTCTAACGAATGCACCAGCGGCATTCATGGATCTTATGAACTGAGTGTGCCAACCTATGTTGGACAAGTCGGTAATTGTGGTCATTGACGACATACTTGTTTATTCTAAGAGTATGAAGGAACATGAACACCATTTGCGTGAAGTGTTGAAGACGTTGCGGAAGGAGAAGTTGTATGCTAAATTCTCCAAATGTGAATTTTGGCTAAGGGAAGTTCAATTCCTTGGCCACATCATGATTAAGAAGGTATTCAAGTAGATCCGGGGAAGATAGAAACGGTGAAGAGTTGGGGGCGACCGACTACGCCTACGGAAATCCGAAGTTTTCTCGGATTGGTCGATTATTATCGTCAGTTTATCCAAGACTTTTCTAAGATTGCATCTCCTTAGACGAAGTTGACAAGGAAGAACGTAAGGTTCAATTGGGAAAACGAGCAAGAAATTGCTTTTCAATTGTTAAAAGAGAAGTTGTGTCAAGCTCTAGTGTTAGTGTTGCCAGAAGGGGTAGAAGACATGACGGTTTATTGTGATGCTTCTTTAAACGGGCTCGGGTGTGTTCTAATGCAAAGGGGTAAAGTCATCGCTTACGCCTCTCGACAATTAAAGGAACACGAAAAGAGATACCCGACTCATGATCTTGAATTGGTGGCGGTGGTTCATGCATTGAAAATTTGGCGTCATTACTTGTATGGTGTTAAGTGTACGATTTATTCGGATCACAAGAGCTTGAAACATCTATTTAATCAACGAGATTTGAATTATCGTCAACGTAGGTGGATGGATGTGGTAAAAGATTATGATTGTGAGATACTTTATCATCCGGGTAGGGCGAATGTGGTCGTGGATGCGTTAAGTAGAAAGAATCAACATTCGGCGATACGAGTAGGATCGTTGCGCATGATTATTACTAATGATTTCTTGTTAAGCTTGGCGAGACTCAAATCGAAGCTTTTGTTAACAACAAACATGAAGAACGAATTGTGGGGCAAACGGAGTCTATTACCTTAGGCCCGCATGGTTTGTTGTCTTTTCAAGGAAGAGTGTGGGTGCCTAAGATGGGTGGTTACCGACAAGTGCTCCTCGATGAAGCACATAAGTCAAAGTATTCCATTCATCCGGGTGCAACAAAAATGTACCTTGATTTAAAGAAGGAGTATTGGTGGCCGGGCATGAAACGTGATGTTATCAAGTATGTTGAACAATGCGTCACATGTTTACAAGTTAAAGCCGAACACCAAAAGCCGTACGATAAGTTACAACCATTGGAAGTCCCGAAATGGAAATGGGAGCACATTACCATGGACTTCATTACCAAGTTACCAAAGACGGCGAGAACCCAATATGATAAAATTTGGGTGATAGTTGATCGATTTACGAAGAGTGCTTTGTTTCTTCCCATTTTAGAAACGATATCGTCGGAGACCTTATCCAAGTTGTTTATCAAGGAGGTGATATCGAGACATGGGGTTCCTATATCTATTGTTTCGGATCGAGATACTCGTTTCACGTCTCAGTTTTGGAATAAGTTTCATGAAGATATGGGTACTCAATTGAAAATGAGCACGGCGTATCATCCTCAAATGTACGGTCAAACCGAGCATACAAACCAAACATTAGAGGATATGTTAAGGGCGTGTATTATTGATTTTGCTGGTAGTTGGGATGAGCTCTTACCATTGGTGGAATTCTCGTACAATAATAGTTACCACACTAGTATTGGAATGCCACCTTATGAGATGCTTTATGGGCGTAGATGTCGAACTCCCATTTGTTGGGGTGAAGTGGGACAACGAGAGATCGGGAGTACCGATTTGGTCCTAGAGACGAATAGTAAGATTGAGATGATTCGGGCTCGACTTAAGGCGGCGCAAGATAGACAAAAATCTTATGTCGATAAAGGTAGATGAACGATCAAATTTCAAGAAGGTGACATGGTGATGCTTAAGGTTTCTCCATGGAAGGGTGTTATCCGCTTTCAAAAGCGAGGAAAGTTAACTCCTCGATTTATTGGTCCTTTCAAGGTTTTGGAACGTGTTGGTGAGGTTGCTTATAGACTAGAGTTGCCCGAAGAGCTTGCGGGGATCCATAACACATTTCATGTTTCCCATCTCTGTAGGTGTCTTGCGGATGACTCGACTTGGGTGCCTTTAGATGAGATTACTTTGAACAACAAGCTAGAATATGCAGAAGAGCCGATTGCAATCCTTGATGAGAAGGTTAAATTGTTGCGTAACAAGGAAGTTAGAACTTACAAGGTGCAATGGCGACATCGAAAGGGTTCCGAGTTTACGTGGGAATCCAAAGAGTTTGTCTTCATTTATCTTCCGGCTTGTCATGCGGCTTGGATCGCGAGGACGCGCTCCGATTCAAGTGGTGGAGAGTTGTAACATCCCGTTTTTTCCGTACATATTTAAAGGTACAAACTTAATTATTAGTACGCTTATAACTTGTGCATTTATATGATTAAAAGACCTAAGTGTTAGTTATTGTGTGAATATATATATACGAATATGTATGTATATATATGTGTGTTTAGAATTTATGCATGTATAGGTATATGCATGAGCCCTTGTTGATGTTATGTCTTGTGAGACTAAAAGATGAAGTTTAGACGTGCATAGGAAGCGTGAACAAAGTGTACAAGTTGAATAAATCATTTAGTTGTGTAAGTTGTCGAATGGCTTAGTTGAAGGCAATTGTCGCGCCGCGGAAGCCTTTGTCGCGCCGCGACATTGAACTCAAAACAAAGTCAGGAGGCCTGTTAAGAAGGGTCGAGTTTTCCCATATATGTCGCGTCGTGGAGAATAAGGTCGCCCGCGACCAATAACTAGAATCTGAGTCAGGAATGATTTAAGAAAGCTCATAAAATACGTTAATTGTTGCATCGTGACAATTGGGGCCGCGCCGCGACCCACTGGGTGAACTGGTTCCGGATTTTGTTTTTAAAATAAGCGGTTCAAGGGCAAAATCGTCTTTACGCGTATAGATCTGATGGAGACTTTAAGTCTCAGCCACTTATCCTCTATTATTCATTTCTTTTTCATTTTCTTCCTCTAATTTCTCTCAAAACTTAAAAACCCAATTGATTTCAAGTGAGATTTGAGGGTGGAGATTTGTGAATCAAACCTTGGAGCAATAATTAAAGTTGTTCTTCTTGTTCTTAGCTACAAGTGGATAGTGTTAGTAAGTCCTAACTCCATATTTTGAGTTTTAATTAGTTTATGCTAGGGTTTGGTTCATTTGGAACTTGTAAGAACCATTTGGAGGTAATATGGGTGGATTTGGGTTATGTTGATGAAAGGAAACCCTAAATAGCTATAATCTAGGGTTTGGTCTTATGATTTGAGATTGAAAGTGTTAAATGGTGTTTTTAGTCACTAATACACTTGTAAATGAAGGAAGAATTGTAAATGGGTCATGTTTGACTAAAATTGTAAGTTTAAGTATTAAATGGGTCAAAAGAGTAATGTTGACCTAGTTTGGGCGAAATGGGTATGGATTACCCTAAGTTTGTGTTAATTAAAGTTAGTAGACTTTAAATCACTAGCCTTAGTGATTTAATATGTGTCTTGGCCATTTATGGGCGGTTTTTGTGTAGTTGGGTTATTTAATGCGAATTGGGTCATTAAATGCTCAAGTGTAAGTAATATGGCTAGTTCCACTAGTTGTGTATTGAAAGTGTACTTAATGTATTAGGTACATTGCTTTGAAGTTCAGAAGTGCATAATCATCATCCTTGTGTCAAGGTGAGTGGAATAATTATGCGTGTACGTATATAATGTATTTATTTGTGTGGTATGAATGTGGCATTGTCGCGGTGTTCAAGACACCACATTCTAAGTAACGAGTAGTATTGTCACGGTGTTCAAGACACTACTCATTGTTTGATTGACATGTGGTATTGTCGCGGTGTTTAAGACACCACATTGTCATGGGAGTGGATGTCGCGGTGTTCAAGGCACCACTCATGGTTTTGATTGACATGTGGAATCGTGGCGGTGTTCAAGATGCCACATTGTCATGGGGGTGAGTTAGTCACGGTGTTCAAGACATCACCCGGGGGATTAGTGATTACGCGGTGTTTAAGTAACACTAATGGATGTTATGAACTCTGACGGTCTTTTACGAGTACCGTTCCCTTGTACGATTGGTTAACCATGGTTGTGTGAATTCGTATCTAGCATATTAAATTGTGAACTATATGTTATTGTTGTTGCTAGCTTCTTGTGAATTGTGGATAGTAGTTTATGCATGATGTTTGCATGATTATCAAATTGCTAGCTTGTATGCGGTATGGAAAGTGATTGCAAGTAAGTAAGTTATATATGAACATGTATAATTATTGCATTCACTAAGCAATTAGCTTACCCCTCTCGTTGTTTATCTTTTTAGATGCAGGTGCGAATAGGGGAAAAGGGGTTGTTGGGCACTAGGTGTCCTTTGATGATGTTTCGTTGGATCTTTTGGAAGTTGGCCTAACGTTTTGGGTAGTTTAGTCCCAAACCATGTTCGAAGTGTCGTTTGGATTATAAACTATCATTTGTAGTGGTTCGAACTTGTATTAAACTTAATTAATGGCCTTCGTGCCTTTTAAACATTTAAATTGTGGTACGTTTTAAATGGAACTTGTGGAATGGTTTACATATTTAATTGGCGTGTAAATGTGTATTAAAAGAGAAAAAAATTATCGTATGGAATACGGGTTGGGTTGTTTCAGAGGTGCTTATCAGATGAAAGTTTGGTGATTCCTTTAGATGAAGTGCAAGTTGATCCTAAGCTTAATTTCATTGAAGAGCCTGCTGAGATTATGGATCGCGAGATTAAGCAACTAAAGCAAAGCAGAATTCCACTGGTAAAGGTTAGATGGAATGCCCGTAGAGGACCAGAATTCACGTGGGAGCGTGAAGATCAGATGAGACTTAAGTGTCTGCAACTGTTTCCCAAGGAGACAACTACGGCGGATGACCAATAAAACTTCGAGACTAAATTTTTCATAACAGGTGGGTAATGTAACAACCCGACTTTTTCCGTTTACTATCGTTAATTGTCCGTTAAGTATTTAACGTTGGTTACTTAGATTTGTGTGTTTAATAGAATTAAATACATACTTATTAGAGAAATGTTAGAATTAATATGTTATATTAATTTATGAACTTATTTCGGTTAGCGAAATAACTAGAAGCGTTACAATTAAGTTTATCGTCTAGAAAGCTTTTCAGTTTACGGAACTCAGAAAAACGACACAATAATTATTTACGATAATTATTGACTTTAAGAAAATTATTTTTAATTTATTATTTATTTAATGAATTAAACTCGGTGATTGCGTTTCAACGACTAGTTAATGTTCCGAAGACCCGGTACGATTAACGGCAACAAAACGGACCACGCGCATATGAGTAACTTAGCAAAACCGAGCCCAGGACACCCTTAAGGGGGCCAATCAGCCGAACCATCCCCATGAACCCCCTTATGGACTTAACTTGGGCTACAAGGTCACTAGTTACTTAATTAAGGCCCTAAAATCTAACTATAAATAGAAGCTTAATCCCTTAAACCCTCCCCTTGTTTATTTTGGCCGAAATTTTGCTCCCTCTCCACCCTTTGGAAACCGTCGGCCATCACCACCCAAGAACACCATCAAAAGTTGATTTTTGAAGAAACCCCGTACACGAAAGACGTTCCTTTGATCGTTCTCTACGCGTTAGTGTGTTCGATTTTATCATTTGAGATATAATTAGTAACCCTAACTTTATTAATTCAGTTTTTTGATCAATTACATAGTGTATTAGAGTCTAGTGCTCAATTAATGATGTCTAGTGTTGTTAATTGTTGATTGATTGCGTAATTAACGTTGATTGATTGAAAAACGAATTTATTTATTGATGATCTGATTAAATTGATATGAGATCTGACTTTGTAATATGTTTAATTAGAAAGATATCGAAAAGTTATTAATTTTAGACTCCGATTTTGCGTGATTTCGTTATCGTATGCTCAAGATATGCTTAATCGAAGTTTTCGTTAGGGTTTGCATGATATCCGAATTTTCTGAGTTACATGCTATGTGTTTTAGCTTATATAAAGTGTACTAATGTATTCTTTGTGAAAATTTATGCAATTTGGACTAAAGATTTGCGTCGAAAGGTTATGTAATGCTCCCGATATGATAAAACGAAGTTTTGGTTTGTAAAGAATGCCGAATCAGTTTTTAAGTTCAAATAAAAATTTCTAGAATGAACTAGGAATTGATTTAGAGTTTGATCTTCTGGAATATGTTATTTTATATGTTACTTGACATGTTTCATTTGTGTGAGAACTTGCGAGAACATGATTTGCTATGAGATAAATGCTCGTCTAAATGATATGTCCGATTGATGGTCAAAAACTGATGAGTCTGTAATGTTTTGCAAATCTGTACGAATTGGATAAAGCAATGCTTCTGATTATTTTATCATTTAAATTTTGAGATGTCTTGAGATGACACCAATTGGCCGTTTGTTAAAATCTATTTTCTATATTTTTTTGAAAAATGTTTAAAAACTGACGCGCGAGCAGAAATTTCTGTAATGAACTCAGACTTAATCCCTTCTGACTTCTAACTTTTAGTTATCGTATGAGGCTTTGGCCAGACTTTTTGGAATTGATTTTAAGTCTAGTTATGATCTGGAGTTGGTCATAATTTTATGAATTATGTACTATGTGCTATGAGTGTATTTCTTTACGACGTATGATTTTCGAAGGATTACTCTAAGGTGTGGAAAATACGATTTGCTAAACTACGAGCGTTAACATGTTATACGACCTATGTTTGACTTATTAACCATGTTTGCATGACCTACTAAGATTTTTGACTTTTGTTGACCACTTTGACTGAGTTGACTTTTGGTTTGAGTTTGGTTGACTTGCTTGGATTAGTTGACTTTTACTTGTTCGTTGAGTCAGTCTGAGCACTAGGACTTTGCGTACACTATGGGTTGACAAAGTTTGACCTATTAGTGTATACTTAAGATGATTTACTTGATTAGGTTGCGTTGTTCTGTCGAGAGTTTCGACAACAGTACGATTTGCTAAGATCTTTACGAGTGCTTTTGCTAAGGTGAGTCTACAGTCCCTACTACGTTTTTACAGGGATGAGATGCATGCTTTTTACAAATGTTTTACGTGTTTGGCACAAGTAACTTACAAAGAATATACATATGAGTTCAGATCAAAAATCCCTTAGCTTGATTATATTAATTACTTTGTAAGCTCGACTTATAGGGACGGTACCGTTAGGTTTGACAAACCTCACCGCAACGTTAAACAGGTGCTTATGTAGTTGTAACACGTACACTTGATCGGTGTATCGCCAGTATAGGGTAAACTAAAGACGTGTGCTCGGCTCACGCAAAGGTTAAAGCTTTATAATCAAGTGCTCATGATAATGTATACTTTTCCAATGATGTTTTCTAAGAAAATCTTGTGGCCTTACTTAAGAAATGATTTACTAAACCTGTAGATTCACTCAACGTTTTTCGTTGACGTTTTGCATGTTTCATCTCAGGTATATAGAGCTAGTGCTTCCGCTTTATATGAAGTTATATGTTGTTTGCTGCTAGAACTGGATGCCGTTCAGCATGTTTATCGTTTTCATTTCAAGAACATATATTCGCATTTAAACAGTTTTCTTTTAAGTGTTTGGGTTCATATACATAAGTCATTGATGTCAAATGTTTCCAGTTACATTTTCTTTAATGAATGACTTTGTTTTAATGATTAATGCAAATACTTTTCGGAAACATCTCATGTAGAGGGCGTGACCGCTAAACTGTGGGACCAGGAGTTAATATTCCATTAGTGGATTCTGACGGGGTATTACAGATATGTAAGTACTATTTTTTACATGTAAAAAGTAATGATTTGTCCAATGATAATGGGACGGGTCGGTTAAAGTGGTGCGGGTATTCAATATTTTCATAACCACCCCACAAACTTCGGTTATTTCTTAAGTGTTAACCACATCCGTGGTTATTTGTTCGGTTTGGCTAATTTGATTTGGTTTTATCGGTTAATACGGTTACAGTTCGGTTAATTCGGTTTCCTGCTCAGCCTTAATTCTATGCTTGATCAATAAGCTAGCACAACAATAACATATATAAGTCAACAATAGAATATACTACACTACAACGCATAACCATGGTTAACCAATCATACAAGGAGATGGTGCTCACAAAAGATCATCGGAATTCGCAATATCCATTAGTGTACTTAACACCGCGTATCACTAATGTAACGACCCAACCCGTTATCCAACCGAAAACACGACTTAAAAAAAAAATTGTGACACAGTGTATCTGGACGGCGTCCAGTTATCTGGACGGCGTCCAGTACTGAAGGCCAGGACGGCGTCCAACCATCTAGGACGGCGTCCAAATGAACTACAAAATTCTGATCAAGGGGTCCAACTTACGCGAGCGGAAAACCCGCTTCCCGACACTTTTAAAACGAAACGACTTTCACAACATGTTATAATAATTAAAACTAAGACATTTTCATAATAAAAACGAGTTTCACAACACCGAGCCCGCATCGACCTGTTTCACCATTTAAGTACGAAATACAAGTTTCGACCACGTGAGTTTAAGTTCCAAACAAACTGCGAGCATGATGTTTGGGGATAAACTACCCAATCCTAGGTCGAATCCAAAAGTAATCCAAGCAAGCAACAAAGGGGAAATCATCTAAATCCCGAGCATTCCCTTGCCACATCCGCCTTCGCACCTAAAAATGTAAACAACGAGAGGGTAAGCTAATTGCTTAGTGAATGCAATACTTATACATATACATATGTAATTTACCTACACGCATCCACTTACTATTACCATGCAATCAAAATGCATAAACGAGCTAGCAACTCCAAACATACAACTAGTAACATCGTCAGTATATAAATCACCGCAACAATATATTAAATCATGACAATGCATAATCATAACAAACCGTTCCCTGCTATGGAACTACTGAATCGTAGACGACCAATAACGTCGAGTGTCACTCGTATGATGTCATCGACTTGTGACTCATCATAAGGTGTCACCGACTTGTGAATCACCAAAGGGTGTCACCGACTTGTGAACTACCCACCAATACTTATGGGTCACCGACATGTGAACGCCATGTGGCGTCACCGACTTGTGAAGCGCCATCAATAAGTGTCACCGACTTGTGAAGCACTATAGGGTGTCATCGACTTGTGGATCACCCGCCATTACATACGAGGCCACCGACTTGTGAACCTCCAAGAGGCGTCACCGACTTGTGAGTCACCTAACGAAATACTAAGGGGGTCACCGCCTCGTGAACCACCATGAGGTCTCACCGACTTGTGAGTGTCCTAATGAGACACTACCTACCCGTAGCTCTCTTCACCCATAACCTCAATAAGTCACCATCTTGTGACATAATGCCCAATACTCACGATGTGGCACCTAAGGCCCACATTGCATACGAGTAAATAAACCACGTACCTACATGTATAAATATTCCACTCACCTCGATTACAAGAAAGGCAACTTCCGCTTGAGCTCCTAATCGTCCGAATGTGAATCACCTAGATAATTCACAAACAAATAAGCCAAACACTCTACCCTATGCCCAAAACCATAAGTGCAATTTCGACCCATTTGCACATACTTCACTTTGACTAAGTCAAAACTCGCCCGAAACACACATAATCATAATTAACTAGCGATCATGTTCAAACACCATATTTTACTCAAATCTTAAGTGTTAAACACTTATTTTACCCAAATTTGACACTAAACCCTAATTTTGGCACATTTCAAAATTAGTCAACCAAGATACACCCAAGTGTGTTTCAATACATCCAAAGTCACTAAACCTAGTGATTAACCCATTTTGCAAGTCTTGAACTTGACCAAAACATCAACCCACCCAAAATCCACCAACGACACTATAAAACCCGATTACTAGCATCATTAAACTCACTTCATGAGTTTAAATGGGTTTATCAACAATTTAAGCTCAAAGCCTAACTTTGAATATCAAATCAAACAATAAAATTCGGAGTTAGAACTTACCACCACAACCAAAACGTAGCTAGAAGCGAGATGAACAACTTTAAAACCCGAGCTTTGGTGAGAATCCAACTCCTTCTTCTCCAAATCAAGCTCTCTCTCTCTCTCTCTCTAAACTCTTTCTCTCTCTATAATTGGATGGGAGTGTTTGTGTGGATGAAATGTGATCCACAAATGGGATCTAGATCAGTTTTTGAGGGCTCCAAACCGACACCCAAGTGAATTTACCAAAATGCCCCTTTTTAAAACAAAATAAGACAGCTGGCCCGTCAACACATTTGGACGGCATCCCAAGTATTGGACGGCGTCCAATGCTTCACTGCTGGACGGCATCCCGAATCTTGGACGGCGTCCCACTTAGCTGAAAATGAAAACAGGGTCTTACAACTAACTCCCGGGTGGCATCTTAACACCGCGACTAACCCACCCTCTATGACATTGTGGTGTCTTAACACCGCGACTAACCCACATGTCATTAAATCCCGGAGTGGTGTCTTAACACCGCGACTAACCCACTCGTTACGTATTATGTGGTGTCTTTACACCGCGACTACCCCACATTTCATTAATTTCCAGAGTGGTGTCTTAACACCGTGACTAACCCACTCGTTACGTATTATGTTGTGTCTTAACACCGCGACTACCCCACATTTCACGTCACATAAATAAATACATTATATACATACAGTCATCACTTATGCATATGTATGTGTCTTCATCAAAACATATTCTTTGGTTAATCACACTTTGGTTAATCATACTTAAGTTTATCGTTTAGTGCATTAACCCACATTCAACCAACACCCTAATTTTGACCCATTTCAAAATTAGTCAACCAAGATACACCCAAGTGTGTTTCAGCACATCCAAAATCACTAAACCTAGTGATTAACCCATTTTGCAAGTCTTGAACTTGACCAAAACATCAAGCCACCCAAAATCCACCAACGACACTATAAAACCCGATTACTAGCATCACTAAACTCACTTCATGAGTTTAAATGAGTTTATCAACAATTTAAGCTCAAACCCTAACTTTGTATATCAAATCAAACAATGAAATTCGGAGTTAGAACTTACCACCACAACCAAAACGTAGCTAGAAGCGAGATGAACAACTTTAAAACCTGAGCTTTGGTGAGAATCCAACTCCTTCTTCTCCAAATCAAGCTCTCTAAACTCTTTATCTCTCTCTCTCTAGAATTGCATGGGAGTGTTTGTGTGGATGAAATGTGATCCACAAATGGGATCTAGATCAGTTTTTGAGGGCTCCAAATCGACACCCAAGTGAATTTAACAAAATGCCCCTTTTTAAAACAAAATAAGACAACTGGCCCGTCAGCACATTTGGACGGCGTCCCAAGTATTGGACGGTGTCCAATGCTTCACTGCTGGACGGCTTCCCGAATCTTGGACGGCATCCCACTTAGCTGAAAATGAAAACAGGGTCTTACAACTCTCCCCCAATTAAATCGGATCACGTCCTCGTGATCTTAGCCCCAATACAGCCAAAAAGTACGTCTTCCTCGACTCTCCGAGTTCTCATGCACTCTACACCCCCTCGATGCCACCAATGCATCCTATCGATCACGCTTTCTCACCACACAACGTTCCAAGAACATAATCATCCTTCATGACCCCTTGGCGCACTCCAACTCACTACTTAGAAATCTACCGCCAATCGACATTCCAGTTGAGTCATCCGCATCACGCACACGGTGATGGAATTTCTCGCAAGCCTTTTGGTACTCCAACTGACGCGCAACTCCACAATTTCCATAACCCGTCCACCATTACACGGTAAACATCAATTCGATCGCCCATCAAAGATGATATTCACACCTTTCGCACATACAAGTCCTCAATACTCTAAGGAATTCACTCTCGAATGTGCTCTATACTAACATATCTCTACACGAGATAGTCGAAATCAACACTCTATGTCCCTAGTTCGCTCATCAAACGAGACAACTTCCGACAAATTGCTCAAACACGCCTATCAAAACGAGGCACTATCGTACCCTCCGGGTACTTACTCCCCCACTTAGGGTTTTAACCCCACACTATCACAGTCAAGATGATAATATCTTGCGGAATTTCGACATTCCATAACACACATGACCGGTACTAACGTTGGTCACACCCAAAAATCTTCCGAGGACTTACCACAAGGTACTCGAACCTCAACCTTTTCGAATCGTTCAAACGTTAACGCCCACAAATCATCACAATAAACCATTTTCGTACCTTTAGGTTTCTCACCGGTACCCAAGTACAAAGTAATCACACCACCGGAGTGAAGCATTCCACTAGCAGGTATACGAAGGCAACTGACGCAGTGTTATGCAACTCCCATTACTACCACCGAGTCTCAATAGCTCGACCCTTACAGGGTCCAGTCTCGGTGTCATGCGTCACTTGACTACTCGTGGTCGCACAAATCCAACAAACAATATGGCTCAACGCCCACAACTTTCTAGTGACACCCGCTAGTCACTATCCACCTAGGCCGCACAACTAGCCTATTTACCTTTTAACCCAAGGAGATGCTTGGAAAACCAAGACTTACACCCTAAATCGCACCGTCTCAACCATTAACATAGATACTTACACCTAATCATTGATAGTCAACAACCGTGACCCTACTCGCACACATACATGGTCAACGTAAAACGCCTTCTCGATCAGCATATCTTTTCTATGCTAACACATAAAGGAGAGCAATACAAGTAACCCTCTAATCATATCACGGTTACACCCGACTTGGTTAAGCCTAACTTGACCTGGTTAGTCAAACACGCTCGGCCAACCTACCTCGGCCAACCCCTAACAAAGATTGATTAACCCGACTCGGCTAAGTCAAATACACTAGGTCAACCCTACTTGGTCAAACCCCTAACAACAATTGATTAACCTGACTCGGTTAAGTCAAATACACTAGGTGAACCCTACTTGGTCAACACCTATCATCTAATTGATTAACCCGACCCGGTTAGTCAAATTCACCCGGTTAACCCGCCTCGGTCAACACCTAACATCTATTTGATTAACTCGACCCGATTAGTCAAATTCACCCGGTTAACCTGCCTCGGTCAACACCTAACATCTATTTGATTAACCCGACCCGGTTAGTCAAATTCACCCGGTTAACCCACCCTGGTCAACACTCCTAACAGCAATTGATTAACCCGACTTGGTTAAGTCAAACCTCAATGGACTAACTCGACCTAGCTAGCTACTACATCACAAGGATAAACCTACTTTTTACCCAAAAAGTCACACACACGAAAATAGGTACCGAAATCGAATACTACCTGTATCAAGCGTCGTCGGACTTCCGCGCTCCGCCACTAATCAACTCGGGACACTCCGACTTTCCGTGTCCCTCCTTCCGGCACTTAAAACATGTGACTCTACCCGACGGACAAGCGCGAGACTTATGTCCCCTTTGCCCACAATTATGACACGCGAATGTAAAACCACCCGTGCCACTCAACTTTACGCTTCCGACGCCTTCAGTAGCACTCTTACTTTTCTTGTTCGAAAACATCGTCGCTTCGAACTTCCGCTTAATAACATCGGAGACACTTGTCTTCGGGGCCTCCGGTTCGCAACCTCGAGCCAACTCAAATAATTCTTCAAAAGACTTAGCCATTCTCCGACTAATCTTACCCTTCAACTCATCGCTTAAAGTACGATAGAAATCTTGCATCAACATTTGGTCATCACCGACATACTCCGGACAAATAACTCATTTTTGACAAGAAAGTAGACTTGAGAGTAACCAAGTCCATCGAACCTTGTTGAAAATCGCGCAACTCGTCCCAGATTTTATTAAGGTCAGATTGAGTTCGATATTCATTAAAGAACTCCTTTTTAAACTCTTCCCATGACAAGCTCATACATTGTTCTTCACCATAAAATTGAATCTTGTCATCCCACCACATTTTGGCTTCTTCACGTAACATACTAGAACCGTATATCATTCTCTTCTCGGGAGGACATTCACTAGTATGGAAAGCCCCCTCAATGTCGGAAACCCAACATGTACTCTTCAACAGATCCCTCACCCCATTAAACATAGGAGGTTGAGCATCCTTGAAGTTCTTGTAATGGAAGTCTCGCCTTCCATGTCCACCGTTACCATCACTCCCTTCACCACGAGGATAAATGTTTCTAGCTTCGAATGCCTTTTCGATCGCGGCATTCATTCGCTCGTTGATTAGCTTGGTTACTTGCCCATCAACCGATTCCTTGAAAACCTTTCTAACATCCTCGAGAAACTCCGCTTTTTGACGTTCAATGATGGCCTCAACCTTAGCCGTGAACTCGGAGTCTTCGCCTTGATCTTCGTTACCTTGTTTGCTCCTTGTCGTCATTCTAAGAAATGAACTCGGTTAGGAACGCAACACGAATAATTTACATACACCGTCACGAACAATATTCACAATCATATAAATACGCCACCATTCGCACATCCCATCTAGTTCAATACTTGTTGTACATCACTTACTTGACTTGGCTTGCAACCGTAATAATGGTCACGAAGCATTATTACGCTCACACGCCATGCTGATTTCATGAATACAGCAACCATCTCGCTAGATATTCAACAAAAACAACATGATTAATAACAACGTAATCAATACATAGCTAGTTCACCTATAATATAAGGCAGTAGCTAAAACCCGAGCAACCCGTAATCCTACAAGTCCCGCAACAAATAAGCACACAAAAAAAGTCTAAGTCTAAGCGCCTATCTCAAGTCACCTAAATCCCTTAGACCATGCTCTGATACCACTTATAACGACCCAACCTGTTATCCAACCGAAAACACGACTTTAATTTTTTTTTGTGACACAGTGTATCTGGACGGCGTCCAGTACTGAAGGCTAGGACGGTGTCCAACCATCTGGGACGGCGTCCAAATGAACTACAAAATTCTTGATCAAGAGGTCCAACTTACGCGAGCGGAAAACCTGCTTCCCGACACTTTTAAAACGAAACGACTTTCACAACATATTACAATAATTAAAACTAAGACATTTTCATAATAAAAACGAGTTTCACAACACCGGGCCCGCATCGACCCGTTTCACCATTTAAGTACGAAATACAAGTTTCGACCACGTGAGTTTAAGTTCCAAACAAACTGCGAGCATGATGTTTGGGGTACTCAATCCTAGGTCGAATCCAAAAGTAATCCAAGCAAGCAACAAAGGGGAAATCATCTAAATCTGAGCATTCACTTGCCACATCCGCCTTCGCACCTAAAAATGTAAACAACGATAGGGTAAGCTAATTGCTTAGTGAATGCAATACTTATACATATACATATGTAATTTACCTACACGCATCCACTTACTATTACCATGTAATCAAAATGCATAAACGAGCTAGCAACGCCAAACATACAACTAGTAACATCGTTAGTATATAAATCACCGCAACAATATATTAAAACATGACAACGAATAATCATAACAAACCGTTCCCTGCTATAGCACTACCGACTCGTAGAAGACCAATAACGTCGAGTCTCACTCGTATGATGTCACCGACTTGTGACTCATCATAAGGTGTCACCGACTTGTGAATCACCAAAGGGTGTCACCGACTTATGAACTACCTACCAATACTTATGGGTCACCGACTTGTGAACGCCATGTGGCGTCACCGACTTGTGAAGCGCCACCAATAAGTGTCACCGACTTGTGAAGCACTATAGGGTGTCACCGACTTCTGAATCACCCGCCAATACATATGAGGTCACCGACTTGTGAACCTCCAAGAGGTGTCACCGACTTGTGAGTCACCTAACGAAATACTAAGGGGGTCACCGCCTCGTGAACCACTATGAGGTCTCACCGACTTGTGAGTCACCTAATGAGACACTACCGACCCGTAGCTCTCTTCACCCATAACCTCAATAAGTCACCATCTTGTGACATAATGCCCAATACTCACGATGTGGCACCTAAGGCCCACATCGCGTACGAGTAAATAAACCACATACCTACATGTATAAATATTCCACTCACCTCGAATACAAGAAAGGCAACTTTCGCTTGAGCTCCTAATCTTCCAAATGTGAATCACCTAGATAATTCACAAACAAATAAGCCAAACACTCTAGCTTATGCCCAAAACCATAAGTTTAATTTCGACCCATTTGCACATACTTCACTTTGTCTAAGTCAAAACTCGCCCGAAACACACATAATCACAATTAACTAGCGACCATGTTCAAACACCATATTTTACTCAAATCTTAAGTGTTAAACACTTATTTTACCCAAATTTGACACTAAACCCTATGTAAGTAACTAGAGGGGGGTGAATAGTTACTTAATACGTTTTTAACACTTTTTCTATTGATCACCAAATTTGATTTAACTTTGATCAACCAACTCAACTCAAACTTGATGTGTATAGTGTATATGTTCAAAATGATAAATGAAGTAACGTAAAGTACATAGATACAAGGATTTATAGTGGTTCGGGTGGATGTTAACTAATCCACCTTAATCCACTCCCCGATTACACTAATCGGGATTTATTGCTTCACTAAGCACTTTTCTCCAAACCCGGTGGAGATTCGATTTACAAGTCTTCAACTTCTTTGGTAGACAATAAACCTAATCTTTCTTTCCCTTTGAAAGATCAACTCCAACCTAGATCAACTTGTCTTCACCTTGGACAAGTATTATTCTCCAAATAAGAGTAATCAACTTCCTAAGTCCCTTTAAGAAAGTAGATCACTAAGCTAGCCTATGCTTCTAATAATTGAAGTTACCAGACTTATAAACTTTGCAATGATGATCCTAACATAATACTAGGACATACAGTACATTAAGTAAACTCACAAGATAAATGATTTTTATTAGTAAGTTTACAACAACCCAATTCTATATCTATAAGATCATAGAATCTTCTCTTGCTTGATCACATTTGAGTAGTAATTAATTCACTTGTGATCACTGGAGATAAGCCTTTGAAATATGCAAGAGGGTCAGCTTCAAATGCTCTTAAATGTTTGCCTTTTATAGTTAGATTCAAAAAATAGTCGTTGACAAACGGTTGCCTGCACGGTCAACCGTGGTGCGACCGTGCGTGCTCCAGTCCAAATTAGGTATCCGTTGTATAGCCGTTTGACTCAAATTTTAACACCACATTTTGGCACCTTTACTCCTTATAGCACCTGCAAAAAAAACCAAACATCCTATACAAGTACTATATGCATTAAGTGTGTGAGATTTGGTCTTAATACATGAAAGTGACTAATCATTCCAAAAGTGGTAAACCCAACATTCTTGGAGAAGTGTCTTGATTGATATTTAAGGAAATTTCAGTTTGGTCAAGACTTAGTTAGTCACATTAATGTCTTTGGTTCAATTCTAAAGACTAGTCACTATGTCATTAACTTCCTAGTTTCAATTAATCACAAGTCATGATCTTTTTAAGTTTAGTTAGAGATTAATTGAACAATGTCTTTATAAGATAATCATGAAGCATGTAGAGACATCAAAGTTAATTCATAAGCAATCACCCTTAGTTACTTAGACTAGATCAAATAGACAATTGACTATACTTTTATTGTGAACCATTTTACACTTAATCTATTGGAGTAGGTTAGTTACTTGAATCCTAACTAATGAGCACATAGCAAACATATTAATCAAGTTGACAAGTTTATGAGTATTAAGCATATTGGCAAGTAGCAAGTAGAACTCACATAGCAAGAGATTGTTATTCTAGGATCAATCATATAGATACTTGCATAACTTATAATTCAAACACTTAATAAGTTTAATGTGCAATATAACACATTACATGATTAATGTGTAAGCACACATTAATGTCCAACACATGCACAAGGGAAGATCAATCTCTAGCTGGGACTTGGTGACCATCCTAAATGTATCTAAGTATGTTTTAGGATTATAAGTCATTACTAGTTAACCTTGAGAGCATTGTTCCTTATTTAGCCTCAATTAATCACTAAGTCATTTCTAATAGCAATCATTGTTCTAGTGACATTGGCTTAAGTGTGTTGGTACTTGATGATCAGACTAAGGATATCTAGATAAGAATTAAGATCACAAGTTGTTGATTAACACTTATGTGTTATGCCTAATCTTGGTTAATTTGTCATTAAGATGTCATTAGGCGTAATTAATCACAATTAGTGTTTTTATGACCAAAACTCGGTTGAGTATGAAGAAGACATCTATTCTAAGAATGTTGAGAAACATTTCATGAATTATAGATGTCGGGAACTAATTAAACTTTATTTGGTCGAAAATGGTAACAGAGAGAACTGCGATCGCACTGCGGTTGACCGTGGTGACGACCGTGCAACTTGTTTTCACAAAACTGCGTTGCAATTCAGTTTGGGTTTTCACAATTGACTACGCGGTCGACCGTACCTCGACCGTGTGTTTAGCTGAAGTTTTAATTTCATTCTTTAACCTATGTTTGACTTGGTCGTTTGCAAGATAAAGTATGCATTAGTGACCTTGCGTGTTTTATGGTAAGATGTCTGTCATCACTTATGCATATGTATGTGTCATCATCAAAACATATTCTTTGGTTAATCACACTTTGGTTAATCATGCTTAAGTTTATCGTTTAGTACATTAACCCACATTCAACCAACACCCTAATTTTAACCCATTTCAAAATTAGTCAACCAAGATACACCCAAGTGTGTTTCAACACAACCAAAATCACTAAACCTAGTGATTAACCCATTTTGCAAGTCTTGAACTTAACCAAAACATCAACCCACCCAAAATACACCAACGACACTATAAAACCCGATTACTAGCATCACTAAACTCACTTCGTGAGTTTAAATGGGTTTATCAACAATTTAAGCTCAAACCCTAACTTTGAATATCAAATCAAACAATGAAATTCGGAGTTAGAACTTACCACCACAACCAAAACGTAGCTAGAAGCGAGATGAACAACTTTAAAACCCGAGCTTTGGTGAGAATCCAACTTCTTCTTCTCCAAATCAAGCTCTCTCTCTCTCTAAACTATTTCTCTCTCTAGAATTGGATGGGAGTGTTTGTGTGGATGAAATGTGATCCACAAATGGGATCTAGATCAGTTTTTGAGGGCTCCAAACCGACACCCAAGTGAATTTACCAAAATGCCCCTTTTAAAAACAAAATAAGACAGCTGGCTCGTCAGCACATTTGGACGGCGTCCCAAGTATTGGACAGCGTCCAATGCTTCACTGCTGGACGGTGTCCCGAATCTTGGACGGCGTCCCACTTAGCTGAAAATAAAAACAGGGTCTTACAACTAACATCCGGGTGGCATCTTAACACCGCGACTAACCCACCCTCTATGACATTGTGGTGTCTTAACACCGCGACTAACTCACATGTCATTAAATCCCGGAGTGGTGTCTTAACACCACGACTAACCCAATCATTACGTATTATGTGGTGTCTTAACACCGCGACTACCCCACATTTCATTAATTTCCGGAGTGGTGTCTTAACACCGCGACTAACCCACTCGCTACGTATTATGTTGTGTCTTAACATCGCGACTACCCCACATTTCACGTCACATAAATAAATACATTATATACATACATGCATAATTATTCCACTCACCTTATCGCCTAGGTGACGATTACACAATCCGCAAGCTTCGAAGTTAAGTACCTAATACATTAAGTACACAATCAACACACAAACTCGATTGGACTAAATACCAACAACTAACTCATGTGCATTTAATGACCCATTTGCACCAAAACCGCTCATTTAAGGTCAAGACTTGTCATAAATCACTAAAAGCTAGTGATTAAAGTCCCACAACATCAACTAACACAAACTTAGGATCTTCCATACCCATCTTACCCAACTAGGTCAACCATTACCCGTTTGACCCATTTTAATACCAAGACTCACAATTTGGTCAAACTTGAACCCAATAACAACCTTTCACTAACACACAAGGGTACTAGTGTTTTAACAACACAATTAACACCTACAAACACCAAACCCATGACCAAACCCTAGATTTCCAGCCTTAGGGTTTCCATACACCAATTTAACCCAAATTCACCTATTTAACCCCCAAATGGGTCTTACAAGTCTCAAATGACAAACCCTAGCCATAAATCAAATTAAACACAAAACACGGAGTTAAGACTTACCAACACTATCAAGACGTAGCTAGAGACGTAGGGAACAATTTTAAAACTTGGGCTCGGGTGGGATTTGGCCTTCTTCTTCTCCAAAGTGAGCTCTCTCTCACTAGAACTCAATCTCTCTCTAAAATTGAACGAGGATGGATGGAGAAGTGTTTAATGAGGTTAGGATAAGCTTTCATCAGCTTTTAAGTCCTCCAAACCGACCACAAGTGAAAAGACCAAAACACCCCAAAAGATCCCATTTAAAACGGGTCAAAATAGTCAATACAATGACTTTGTCGCGTATCGCGACACCAGGACGCGACACCCACCACTAAAACGCGATAACTTGGACAGGAGGAGGGTTTTGAACCATCACGTTTTGAACAACCCTGTCGCGTATCGCGACATACCCCAACGCGACACAACACCTTAAAATGCGATAAAAGGCCTGATCACCCATTTTCTATCATTTAAACTATATACTCTCGTTCACGGTTAATATTAAACGTTTACAAGGTAAAATGCGTACCTTTAGACCATGCATGAGGAAACGGGATGTTACACAATTTAATTTAAACGTGTACAAACTTTCATACAATATAGCTGTTTATTTAAACTTAAAACGATTACATAAAAACATAAAAACACATTAAAAAAACATAAAAACACACAAAAAAACAACATAAACTACAATGGCTAGATTCAACACAATGCTTAATCTTCTTGAGATTCGGGAACGTCGGACCAGAATTGACCGTCAGAATAGTAATCGGAACAATACGCCGGAGAGTACTCTTCTTCACAAATCAAATACAAAGATATAAAATTTGAACGCCATGGGAGAGTGTCTTTGATCCATGGGAGAGTGTCTTTGATAAAGTCTCACGCTTTGTTTGTGCGAAGGCTCATGGCTGACAATTCTAGAAGATGATCGTCTTCATAGTATAAGACGTCGGTGTGTTCGAAGGGTACATTCTGCTTCAAGAAAGCCAACAAATTTTCCAACCCAACGTCAAGAATGTCGATCTCTGCAAACCTAACTTTCTTACTAGTTTTGTAATCATACACCTTGAAATCGCTATCGAATTGAGCTCCGTAGTAAATTACGAATGAAGCAATCATGGGAGGGGCACTCAACATTTTTGATTTGAGTATGTGTTTTGTTTTTGAGAGAGAAAATAAATGAAGTGTGTGTTAATAAGGTGAAAGTGGTTGTTTATATAGAGGGGGGGAAAATTAGCCGTTTTAAAAAAAATAAATAAAAAAAGGTTCATTTTATAGCCATCGTGGTTTTAAATATTTTTAAAATTTAAATATAAAAATATTAAAATAAACACAAAAAATGAAAATAAAAATGTCAGATCAGCATTCCACTAAAACTCACACCACCACTACTTCATACAAAAAAATCACTCATCCTACTCATCAAAAAAGTGCAAAAAACAACTCACTCCACCAACCCACGTCCCTTACCGCTACGAGTGGTCTAAAGAGATAAATTATATTAGCATTTTATATATGAATCAATAACATACACTTTGTAAGGATAAACCTTAACCATTTCATCATTATGCCGTGATCATTACATCTATTATTACCATATTAATTATTAGACAAAATGGATGAATAGTAATTAGAGACATTTCATCATTTCACCTTCTTTTCTTTTTTTCCTTCTTCCACCTTTTTTCCAAAAAAAACCCTCACTTTGTTCAATAATTAAAATCGACCCCCCAATCAGGGGGTAAAGTGTCACATAATTATTTTCATAAAAAAACCTTAAATAAACCCCACCCAAATATTCAACGGGTCATATCTTCTCGCTGGCAACGAGTTAAATTTTTTCGACACCATCGTTAAACTCGAAATAATTTTAGGAACACAATATCACTAACTATACGCAAAACGGAAGATTTTTAAAAAACGCTAAATATTTGAGGTACTTTTCATACACGTTGATTTCACATTAAATTTTTAAAAGTCGACAATTCTATAGAGAAACTCGGAGATGCACATATATTGTTAATTTAAAATAACATTTAAATCTTTCACGGGTTATACCTTTTAGTTCGATTCGAGTTGCGCTTCAACGAAATCATCGTTAGCCACGAAATAATTTTACAAACTAAATGCAATAAAATACATTGAAAACTGAACCCCCGGCGTGAAGCGAGGGTTCGAAAACTAGTTATTACTAGTACACAATGCCCGTGCGTTGCACGTACATGGCTTGGGTTTGTGTACGTTTCGGGTGTTTTGTGGTGGTTGTAACAACAACTTAGTTTATAAAAAAAAGGGCTGCACTAAAACAAATGGGTGCTTATATTGTAAAGTTTGTAGTGGATGTAGCGAAAGTAAATATCAATATTTAGTCAGATGGCAGTGCAAACGTCACTGAAGGAAATGGCTGATAATTATAAATGCTACAACTATAGTATACATAGATTGTTACAATGTAGTTGATAAAATAGGGGACGAAAATGCGTAATACACCAATTATGTTAAATCATACATGTTGCTGGAAACATATATTAGCATAATCTCTGTTGTGGTCCTTTGGTGGTGACTCTGAAAGTGTAACCTGCAGCAATTGTAAATAGGTAGTAACAGCCATGAAAGTCGTGTGCTGTTGGTTTGACAATAGCAATATTAGGCCTTTTGATGAATGCGTAGTGTTCAAATATGTATGAATCACAATACTAATCCTGTTAAATTTTGTTTGGGAACCTTAGTAAGTTAAAAGGCACAAAAGGGTGGTATATAGGATTCACGCAATAAAGTATCCCACACTATCAGCTGTGCCCCAGCTGAAATAACATGTTAACGAATGGACAATGTTGACTCCAGTTTCACGTGGTGTGTTTTCAATGGCTAATACAAACAGGGTACCCTTATTACTGTGACGATACCCTTTTTTTATTGTGAACATCGCCTGAGTATGAACCCAGCATAAGACATAACAGGTGCAGAAATGTTTGAATTTACCTTCAATTGCTCATCCAAGAATCTGATATCCAGAGTACCTCGACATGTCGCAGGCTGTTTAACAGGTGTACCTAAAACACGAATGGAAAATTCTAATAAGATTTGCCAAGTACACATAATTCTGGTAGTCTATAGTTCACATTGAATATATAATTTAAAAAACATATGTCTTAGAGATCATTGGTTGAGAGTTACCGTTATAATGTTTGGTTGAGGTTGAAGAACGTTTCCTTGTAAACAACGTTTCGGGTTTGGCCCTTTAATCGCTCATCGGTGTCATCGATCATGACTATTTTAAGACCATCTGGGGTTGTGACACGTGAGAATGCGACATACAGTTGACCGTGGCTAAAAACTGGTTTAGGGAGGTCGAGGCCGACCAAATTAAGTGACTGGCCCTGGCTTTTGTTTATTGTCATAGCGTAACACGATCTGACCGGGAATTGGATTCGCTGTATAACAAATGGCCACTTTGATTGTGCAGAGGTGAGGACAATTCTGTGGATTATTACTGTTGTACCTATATGTGATCCGGTAATGATGCGAGCCTTGATGACAAACTTTTAAAATGCGGTTATGATCAATCGTGTACCATTACATAGCCCGCCACTTTGGTGTAGATTCTGTAACAACATTATTGGCTGCCCTATTTTTAATTTTAATTTGTGAGGAGGCACACCTGGAAAATCGAGCTTTTTTAAATATTCCACCGGATATGATTGTTGCTGTTCGATGCAGTCGGTGGAGCCTTTGCAGATTTCGTCCTAGCTCTTGTATGTCATTGTTTCGCCTTGTAGTTTCTTAAACATGTGCTTGTTAATCGCATCTGCGTCATCATTTCTGGGCGTCAATATTGCCCTTTCTCACAAATAGTCTTCATCGTCCTGCCTCAATTGGAATTCTGGGAATATGGTATCAACAATTGTTTCAATTGGATTTATTCCGTGTTTTACAATGAATTCTTCGGGAATCTTTATCCATGATGGTTCATCATCTCCATCTTTAGATGATGCTGGCACGTTACCATCCCCCACATCTAGAACCCACTTATTGAATGCGCATTTTCGATTATCTATTTGGACATCTAAAGTGTATTCGTTGACACTCATAATGCGTGAGAGTGTATGTAGGTGACAGAATTTCCACAATTCTGATCTATTGATGCATGCGTTAACGACCTCTTGCCTTTTACCTTTTGGAATGACTGGGAGGATTTGTCTAAAGTACCCACCTAGCAAAATTGGCATACCACCAAATAACTTATCTCTATTTGCCTCATTTTTAGAACCCAAAATATCTCTTAGAGTTTTATCCAATGCTTCAAAGGCGTATCTTTGAGTCATAGGAGCATCGTCCCAAATTATTAGTCTTGCTTCGTGCATTAGGGCAGCCAAATATGTTTTTTGTTTTATACCGCAGGTACTATTTTCCATGAGCACGAGTGGGATAACAAATCGGCTGTGTGCAGTCCGGCCCCTGGGTAGTAACAATGAAGCGATTCCTGAAATTTTCCATTGATATGTATTGGTAAGGCAGTGTAAATAACACACCAACGTATTAATTGTTTGATGTTTGTAGAACGGAAAAATAATATAATAAAAGAGGATCTAAGCTGGTTTTAGACATACTGAGTCCTGTTTTTTTTTTTTAAAAGGCCTACACATAATTCAAGGTTCATTAAAAAAATAGTATATGATATAATAAAAGAGGTTGTAGAACGGAAAAATGATATAATAAAAGAGGATCTAAGCTGGTTTTAGACATACTGAGTGCTGTTTTTTTTTTAAAAAGGCCTACACATAATTGAAGGTTTTTTTTTTTTAAATAGTATATGATATAATAAAAGAGGTTGTATGGTGGTTTTAAACATACTGATTAACAATAGTTTTTGAAAAACTGGCACAAATAATGTTTGGGAAAAATCAATTAAAAAATTAGCTCCCAAAAAAAAAAGAATACCTGATGATGCAACTGCTAGAAAAATCATTTTCTCAGATCTGAGTTTTGTTAGAATAGTATTATATAAAAAAGTCTTCCCAGTCCCACCTGGGCCATATAAGAAATACAGCCCGCCTTCCTGATTTGTTACAGCCTTGATTAGCCATTCATATTGTAACGACCCGGAAATTTTCGACCAAATTTAAACCTTAAACTCTATATGTTTCCGACACGATAAGCAAAAACCTTAATATTGAGTCTAGAAAGTTTGAAATCTATATTCGTATAACTAGTTACCCTTTTGACCAAGCCTAACGATTCACGAACAATTACGTGTATTAGATATATAATATTTTATATAAATATATTTTGTTTTAATTAACAAGATTAAATGAATTTATATAAATATATGTGATTCAAATATGAAATTTGATATAAGTTATTATATTATTAAAATTATTAATATTATTATTACCATTAGTATTATTATAAATATCAATATTATTAGTATTATTATTAATATTATCAGTATTACTAATTATTTGTTATTCTTATTAATAAAATTATTATTATTATTAATTTAACTAGTATTATTAGTAACTTAGTTAGTATTAATTATTAAACACTAAAATTATGGATATAATTATCATTATTAATAATGTTATTATAATTATTACTTATATATTTTTCATTAGTATAAATGCAGGTATTTATTTATTAAAATAGATATATATATATATATATATATATATATATATATATATATATATATATATATATATATATATATATATATATATATATATATATATATATATATGCATAAAAAAAATAATAAATATTTACAAAGATATAAATACGGATTTGCATGTGTAGAGATAAATAAGGGATTTTAGTAATTTGTTTTTCTATCATTTTCAAAATACTGTAGGTGATTGAATTTAATCGTACAAATCTGTGAAAAATTTACAACTGGCTTTTGTTTTCTTTTATTCAACTTCTTGTCCAAAATAAATATTCCTGTCGACCTTAAATTCCTATAAAGCAATTGAATTAGGAAGTCCTTCAATGATCCATCGTCTTTATTAAATTAAAATCCTTACAGTCATTATCAAAATAAGATTATTAAAGAAAGGTTCAAACAACCCATCTCCACCATGATCTCACGGTCACCACTCAACCATCAATAACCACCACAATCCAATTAAACAACCGCCATCACTAGCTCATCACTTTCATCAGCTAATCGATCAATATCTCTTCTGTGTTTCTATCGACCAAAGCATCAACCCACAAACTCACTACAACCTGCAAAACATGTTACTCGTTTCTACTTCTATTAAATCCAACCCAAGCTCAAACACCTTAGAGCTACTACTACGTACTTCTACTTCCGTTCTGGTCTGTTTGATCAGCAACGCCACAAAAACAAAACATCACTTGAAACCTTCTTCTCCATCATTCACGACACCCTACTTCAACATTGTGCCGCTATCCTCCTCCCCTCCATCACCACCTACAAAACCTACATAAAATCACCCTTGTAACCAACCACGAACTAGCACCCATTTAACCACCCAAGAACCACCATCTTCAACCAAACGAGCCACCACAGTCACCCCCTCTCCTTTATTACCAATCGCCACCGTCACTGTAAACTATTCCAATAACCGAGACCCTTTTTGCACTATATTGTTTTTGTTTTCTGTTTCACCTATATCAAAACCCACTTCGATATATTTTTTTTTGTTTCTTTTGAACCGGTATCCTTCACCACCGCTACTAGACGCCACCTTCACTTCCAAAAATTCTTTATCTCGTTCTGTTTACAACAATAGTTGCTGAAACCACGCTATTCACCAATTCTGTTGGATATAAAACACGAAATAAAGGGGGATGAATTTGATGAGCTGTGATGATTTACGTTGGATGCTGCCACTTTTCTTTTGATTGTAATCCTTTTATGGCCGACATCTTTTGAAAACCAAAGCCCCACTTGAATCAAAAATACGAATAGCTGTATCCTTGATTTCCTTTTTACCAAAAGATTTATATAATGGGGTATTATTTAACCTATGGTGGGCTACGTTACAATTTCTGTTAATGGACCGTGTTCCAAATCTGCTTTCTTGATGGGTCGTGACCTTTAAACCCAATAAAACATGTTGTAGGGCCGTGAAGTAATGTGTTGTTGATAAAGAAGGATTTTGATCGTGATTTTTATTTAGATGATGGTGTCTGATTAGTTCAATGTTTAGATATAATGATGAGTATGTGATGATGATAATGATGTCATAATATATGACATGGATGATGATGATGAGTGAAAATGGTGGAATGATGAGTGATGATGATGATATAATGATACTATGTTTATGAGATGAAACAATAGGTTAATATAATTAAATACGAGGAATTAATTCATGAATATGTCAAGCGGATACGTGGTTTGTGGTGTTATCGGGTTAGCGGGACGTCGCGGGTTCAAACTCGGGCTTGGGCATTATTTTTAGGGCTACTTCATTAAGGTAGTTATTTATCTAAATATCATTATTATTATTATTATTATTATTATTATTATTATTATTATCATTATTATTATTATTATTAACATTAATATATTTGTTAACAAATATCATTATTAAGTATTATTAGTATTAAGAGATACTATCAAAATTATATTTTTTTTTTATTGTAAAAAAAAAAATACTTTTTATTTTATTATCACTATTGTTAAATTATCATTTCTACTAAAACTATATTTTTATAACATTGTTAATAAAAGCATCATTTTTAGTTGAATTAACATTATTGATATCATTAATATTATCATTATAAAGAAATTGCAAATTTTTTTATTTATTTATTTACTAATATTAGTATTATCTTACCAACTAACAATTAGTACCTAACTATATATTTAAAACATATAACATATGATTTACTAAAATAATAAGTATATCATTAATAATATGAATTTGTTCGATTTCTATTATATGTGTTAATATATACATATAAATGATATAGGTTCGTGAATCCGAGGCCAATCTTATACGTGATTAATGGTGTTATATGTATTTTTACTACAAAATACATTTGGTGAGTATATAGTCCCACTTTTAAACTCTAAGTATTTCGGGATGAGAATACATGTATTTTATGTTTTACGTTATGGACACAAGTAACTGAAAAATATATTCTACGTTGAGTTGTACCACTGGCATACTTCCCTGTAGCTTGGTAACTGTTATTTACAGCGGTATTGTAAACGCGAATCCTGTTGATAGATCTATCGGGCCTGACAACCCCAACCGGACTGGACGACCAGTATTCAACGGTTGCACAGTACTTCGTTTCGTGACTACACTTGGTACAGTGTAGTAAGATTTCATAATAAAGGGAATATGCGACGTGATTAAATGTTAAGTATGGTTACCAAGTGCTCAACCACTTAGAATATTTTTATTAAAATGTTTATATATGAAATCTTGTGGTCCATAGTTATAACGCTGCTAGCTTTAAACCTATATATCTCACCAACTTTATGTTGACCTTTTAAAGCATGTTATTCTCAGGTACGATTTAAGTCTTCCGCTGTGCATTAGCTCAAATTAAGGACCTTACTTGGAGTCGACCATCGCAATGGGACCAACTGTTTAAGATTCCGTCCGGGAGGATTAGTCGCGGATGTTTCAGTTGGTATCAGAGCGTTGGTCTTAGCGAACCAGGTCTTGCATTAGTGTGTCTGACTAGTAGTTGTTAGGATACATTAGTGAGTCTGGACTTTGACCGTGTCTACCTGTCAAAAAGTTTTGCTTATCATTTCTAGTCGGAAACCATCTGCTTATCATCCTTAGGGAATTGCCTGCTTATCATTCTTTAGTTTAGACACGTCTTACTGCATTTAGTGCATCGATAGTGTATAGACAAAAATTCATATCCTAGTATATCTGTAGACTTGCCTGTTATATGCCGTAAATTCCTCTGTAATCTACGAAATACATATGGATATTCTATATAGTTATAATATCATCCGATATCTGAAAATCATTTCACGTCGAAGATCTCTTTCATCCACCAAATTGTCCTTTTGGCAATGAACCTGAAAGCACTTACCGGCGAACCTGTTCGAGAAACCATCTACCCTCTCATTTCTAGAATATCCCGTCACGATTATATATTATCCTATGTTTCGAATCTTACACACCCGCTCGTTTCAATCGTCAATCATCCTGTAGTACTAGAAGAAGTTAACAAACTACGCGCTCGTGTGACGACTTTGGAGAACCTGGTGCGAAGGTTACGAACACCAGCAGCAACACCAGCAGCATAATCAGTACCACCATCATCGACGTCGACAGTACCCTTATCATCTTTAAACCATAACCGCGCCGTAACTCTCAATATCACAATCTGTACCTCGAATATCAACATTACATGCCTCAATATCATCATCTGTATTTCGAGTATGATCTTCGTTCTACATATCGTTCTACATCGATTAATTCCGTTCAACGTATTGTTCTACCTCATTTACCCTTGTTCGACATGGCAATTATGTAATCTCTAATGTTTTAGAGATCATGTAATCAAGTGCCAACAATAAATCAAATGAGTATAATATTCTATTGACTCATTAAATTCATAATTACATCCGAAGAAAATATATATGCAAGTATATTTTCATAAAGATTGTAATTAAAAATTCTCTCGTACAAACTGTTAATGATGAAAATATTTTAACGGGTGGGTAGTACCCGAGGAATATTAAATTTCATATTAATAAGTTATACCGTATATTCTTCGAATCTGATTCAACGATCACTTACTATCCTACTTACAACTACCGATATACGTATCCGTTCACCATAGAATAACCATTTCTTTCCAAATTTCATATTTGGATTTTGACCTATCAGAATCCAACAAGTGGCATAACGAAGAAAACATTGGACAAAAATAAAAAAAAAATGTTAGAAACAAACGAATTAATTAATTGGAATTGTGATAGGATTTCACGCTAACTGTTCCGGCTAACTGTTCCCAGCTAACTGATTAACATTTAATTTATCGCAATTTACTTTCTCGCAATTTTAATTATTGTCATTTAATTTCTGTTATTTACTTTTACGCACTTTAAATAACGGGACACGTATGCAAGGTTTCGACTTATCATATTGACCCATCTATATATATATTTCGGAACAACCGTAGACACTATATATGTGAAGGTGGGAGTTGGCTATACAGGGTCGGAGTTGATTCCAAAATATATATATACTTTGAGTTGTGATCGACACCGAGACCGGTACACGGGTCACGATACGTATTATGTAATTCGAATATTATATATATCTAATTTATATATGAATCATTGAACCATCGGACTATTGGACTGCTAACTTTGGACAATTAAAATGAATTAAATTAAAATATTGATTATAACATATGAAACTAAATAATTCTTCAAGCTTGCCACTTGATTTCATCCTAAACCTCATTTGTATCTCGACAATTACAATGCGTGTTCAAATCTTTCATGATTCTTGAAAACACCTCGATCGAGAAGTTGAACCAGCCGCATCTCGTCTACGAAAGAAAGATTTATGCATACAGTTATACACCTGAATAACTCTCGAACCCAAATTCATAGTTTAACACATAGCGTGTTGAATCCTTTGCCATTTATTAGCAAAAACAACCCTACAATTCCTTTTCAAGAAGCTAATTTTGTCACAGCTCCACTTCGACTTTTCAGTGAGACTACTTCTATTATAATCGCAACATTTATACCTTGTCCTTTCGCCGTCGTTGCCGGAAAACCTTTTATATCCCACAACAATATCAACAGATGTACCAGCAGCTCATTATCACTTTGACGAAATTCGCAATCAGTATTTTGAAAATCTTGCAAAAAAAATTTTTTTTCAGTCATACCTATAATATTTATCTTTAAGAAATTTCATACTTCGAATATGAAGTTTTCGAAAAACACCCTGAACTGTGAAGTAGTTCTTGGAATGCTGATGAAGCAGCAAAAATCATAAACGACTTTAACAGTCAAAAGTTTGATGATAAAAAAAATAGTAAGGTGGTAAAGCTGAGAAAAAGAGAAGGTTTGGAACTGGAAAACGGATTGAGCAAAGTATGAAGGAAGCCGTGAACAAATCATGAAAACAGAACCTGTCTTCAAAGGATCCAAATGATCCAGTGCCTGCTGAAACCGTTAGTAAGAACTCTACTCATTATTCTAAACTTTTCAAGATGATATTCTTCATCATCATCTTATCTTAAATATTATAAGATATCTTCATATCTTTCGTTATATATATATTCTCCATATTTCTGGAGATATTTTCACAACTAATCATATCTGCGATCATTTATCTCTCCGTAATATCTGCATTACAATATAAAAGAAGCTGTGTTAGTTTCTAAATTCTGAAACCTTCAAGTTTAAAATAGGAATGTTCTGAAGCAGTGTTGGGAACTGATACATGAATTAGTATAATATAATGAAACTTGATCAACTTCATTATATTACAGTAAGTCATGTTGAGTTTCTAATGGAATGTGATGATTCACAGTACCGTCATCATGTGCCATGTTACACGGCTCTTACATTCTATCCAATTCCCAAAACATATTAGGAACATATCATCCTGATAGTTCTATCTTTTCCAGGGTATTCTGGTAATTTGACAAATCAAACTCGTGCTATTACCGTATCTTTTTAAGAGCATTAGCTATATTCATTCCAAATTTCATGCTTACAAATTCCGGATCATTATTCGCATGACTCAAGGACGGGAAGAGGAAATGAAAAGAATGGAGTTCCAAAATAGAATAGGAGCATAAACCACAACAAATAAGAGAGAGCCTTAACTGTGAATGACAATGATTATAGAAGACAGAAGCAGGAACATCGAAATATAAGGGAAGATATCAAACTCAACAACCACCCAGAAACTACAAACCGTGTATATTAATACGTATTGTAACGTAAAGACACGGGAGAATTAGAAACAATATAATTCCAAGGAAAACATAAAAGTGAATAGATTTTTCTGGCGGCAGATGAAAAAGAAGAATAAAGGATATGAAAGTTAGAAGTATAATAAGAATCAGGATTGAATGAAACATATCGGCGAATATTTTAAAGTAGGAATTAAGGAGAAAGAGTAAAAGATATAGGATATGGGGATAAGGAAACGAAGGGGGTAGATTTATAGTGAAATATCCGACAAAGAAATCAAAACAGATTTGCCACATTAAATCAAAGGAGATCCTGTTTCTTAAATCGTCGAAGAACCAAATCTTATTACATAAGATTTTCTTTAAATCCCTTAAATTCTGGAAATCAATTCTAATCACGTCATCGGTTAAAATAATTCCATATTCACTCATTTCATTCTTTTGTGATAGCTTCACTCGTGCGCTTCACATGATCGAATCGTTTTATCCATATCTTCCGATAATGATAAAACTCTATTATTACCTCATATTCGTCATGAAAACATTTCTATAGTTATTTATGACAACCTCTACCAAATTTCGGGGACGAAATTTCTTTAACGGGTGGGTACTGTAACGACCTGGAAATTTCCGACCAAATTTAAACCTTAAACTCTATATGTTTCCGACACGATAAGCAAAAACCTTAATATTGAGTCTAGAAAGTTTGAAATCTATATTCGTATAACTAGTTACCCTTTTGACCAAGCCTAACGATTCACGAACAATTACGTGTATTAGATATATAATATTTTATATAAATATATTTTGTTTTAATTAACAAGATTAAATGAATTTATATAAATATATGTGATTCAAATATGAAATTTGATATAAGTTATTATATTATTAAAATTATTAATATTATTATTACCATTAGTATTATTATAAATATCAATATTATTAGTATTATTATTAATATTATCAGTATTACTAATTATTTGTTATTCTTATTAATAAAATTATTATTATTATTAATTTAACTAGTATTATTAGTAACTTAGTTAGTATTAATTATTAAACACTAAAATTATGGATATAATTATCATTATTAATAATGTTATTATAATTATTACTTATATATTTTTCATTAGTATAAATGCAGGTATTTATTTATTAAAATAGATATATATATATATATATATATATATATATATATATATATATATATATATATATATATATATATATATATATATATATATATATATATATATATATATATATATATATGCATAAAAAAAATAATAAATATTTACAAAGATATAAATACGGATTTGCATGTGTAGAGATAAATAAGGGATTTTAGTAATTTGTTTTTCTATCATTTTCAAAATACTGTAGGTGATTGAATTTAATCGTACAAATCTGTGAAAAATTTACAACTGGCTTTTGTTTTCTTTTATTCAACTTCTTGTCCAAAATAAATATTCCTGTCGACCTTAAATTCCTATAAAGTAATTGAATTAGGAAGTCCTTCAATGATCCATCGTCTTTATTAAATTAAAATCCTTACAGTCATTATCAAAATAAGATTATTAAAGAAAGGTTCAAACAACCCATCTCCACCATGATCTCACGGTCACCACTCAACCATCAATAACCACCACAATCCAATTAAACAACCGCCATCACTAGCTCATCACTTTCATCAGCTAATCGATCAATATCTCTTCTGTGTTACTATCGACCAAAGCATCAACCCACAAACTCACTACAACCTGCAAAACATGTTACTCGTTTCTACTTCTATTAAATCCAACCCAAGCTCAAACACCTTAGAGCTACTACTACGTACTTCTACTTCCGTTCTGGTCTGTTTGATCAGCAACGCCACAAAAACAAAACATCACTTGAAACCTTCTTCTCCATCATTCACGACACCCTACTTCAACATTGTGCCGCTATCCTCCTCCCCTCCATCACCACCTACAAAACCTACATAAAATCACCCTTGTAACCAACCACGAACTAGCACCCATTTAACCACCCAAGAACCACCATCTTCAACCAAACGAGCCACCACAGTCACCCCCTCTCCTTTATTACCAATCGCCACCGTCACTGTAAACTATTCCAATAACCGAGACCCTTTTTGCACTATATTGTTTTTGTTTTCTGTTTCACCTATATCAAAACCCACTTCGATATATTTTTTTTTGTTTCTTTTGAACCGGTATCCTTCACCACCGCTACTAGACGCCACCTTCACTTCCAAAAATTCTTTATCTCGTTCTGTTTACAACAATAGTTGCTGAAACCACGCTATTCACCAATTCTGTTGGATATAAAACACGAAATAAAGGGGGATGAATTTGATGAGCTGTGATGATTTACGTTGGATGCTGCCACTTTTCTTTTGATTGTAATCCTTTTATGGCCGACATCTTTTGAAAACCAAAGCCCCACTTGAATCAAAAATACGAATAGCTGTATCCTTGATTTCCTTTTTACCAAAAGATTTATATAATGGGGTATTATTTAACCTATGGTGGGCTACGTTACAATTTCTGTTAATGGACCGTGTTCCAAATCTGCTTTCTTGATGGGTCGTGACCTTTAAACCCAATAAAACATGTTGTAGGGCCGTGAAGTAATGTGTTGTTGATAAAGAAGGATTTTGATCGTGATTTTTATTTAGATGATGGTGTCTGATTAGTTCAATGTTTAGATATAATGATGAGTATGTGATGATGATAATGATGTCGTAATATATGACATGGATGATGATGATGAGTGAAAATGGTGGAATGATGAGTGATGATGATGATATAATGATACTATGTTTATGAGATGAAACAATAGGTTAATATAATTAAATACGAGGAATTAATTCATGAATATGTCAAGCGGATACGTGGTTTGTGGTGTTATCGGGTTAGCGGGACGTCGCGGGTTCAAACTCGGGCTTGGGCATTATTTTTAGGGCTACTTCATTAAGGTAGTTATTTATCTAAATATCATTATTATTATTATTATTATTATTATTATTATTATTATTATTATTATTATTATTATTATTATTATTATCATTATTATTATTATTATTAACATTAATATATTTGTTAACAAATATCATTATTAAGTATTATTAGTATTAAGAGATACTATCAAAATTATATTTTTTTTTTATTGTAAAAAAAAAAAAAAATACTTTTTATTTTATTATCACTATTGTTAAATTATCATTTCTACTAAAACTATATTTTTATAACATTGTTAATAAAAGCATCATTTTTAGTTGAATTAACATTATTGATATCATTAATATTATCATTATAAAGAAATTGCAAATTTTTTTATTTATTTATTTACTAATATTAGTATTATCTTACCAACTAACAATTAGTACCTAACTATATATTTAAAACATATAACATATGATTTACTAAAATAATAAGTATATCATTAATAATATGAATTTGTTCGATTTCTATTATATGTGTTAATATATACATATAAATGATATAGGTTCGTGAATCCGAGGCCAATCTTATACGTGATTAATGGTGTTATATGTATTTTTACTACAAAATACATTTGGTGAGTATATAGTCGCACTTTTAAACTCTAAGTATTTCGGGATGAGAATACATGTATTTTATGTTTTACGTTATGGACACAAGTAACTGAAAAATATATTCTACGTTGAGTTGTACCACTGGCATACTTCCCTGTAGCTTGGTAACTGTTATTTACAGCGGTATTGTAAACGCGAATCCTGTTGATAGATCTATCGGGCCTGACAACCCCAACCGGACTGGACGACCAGTATTCAACGGTTGCACAGTACTTCGTTTCGTGACTACACTTGGTACAGTGTAGTAAGATTTCATAATAAAGGGAATATGCGACGTGATTAAATGTTAAGTATGGTTACCAAGTGCTCAACCACTTAGAATATTTTTATTAAAATGTTTATATATGAAATCTTGTGGTCCATAGTTATAACGCTGCTAGCTTTAAACCTATATATCTCACCAACTTTATGTTGACCTTTTAAAGCATGTTATTCTCAGGTACGATTTAAGTCTTCCGCTGTGCATTAGCTCAAATTAAGGACCTTACTTGGAGTCGACCATCGCAATGGGACCAACTGTTGAAGATTCCGTCCGGGAGGATTAGTCGCGGATGTTTCACATATAGTGTGAGTTGTTCAGGGTTAAGAGATCTGAATAGGTTGTCATGCAAGGTCTTCATTTCCTTGATGTTGTAATTTAACTCTTCTCGGATCAAGCGATTGTCCAGTTGGGTTAGTAAAGATGGGTCAGGGTGTGGCAGAGTCGGGAAATCAGAGAGTGACTTCTTGTGTTTATGCAAAACTCCCTGTATTTCTACCAAACATTAATTTTTAATCTGAGAATCGGTTAGGGTCAATTCTGGGAAGTTGAAGATTTTTTTTTTTTTATGAAGAATGTCGTAGGCTAAATCTGCCCAGTGTTGTTCCCATAGTGCTAGTGGGTTAGTTATGTTGCAAAAGAGTAACATGGTTACAAATAAATCGCGAAGTTATGCACCTAAAGCCCAGAGTTTTGCCTCAGAAATAGCTTCTGTCCATTCCCGATCATTGTGGAGTAAACCATATGCGAAGCAAGCGTCTTTGAATGTGGGGTGTAACGTGCCATCACTGTACGGAGTTCTTCAAATGAGCGTGCTCCCTTTACAATGTTTAATAACATTCTTAGATAGTAACGTTCACCTGACGCTGGATTTGAATAGACAATACGACCAATTGAGGGTCTCAGCTTTCTGGGGGCCCATTCTTTTGCATCATTATTCCAGACATACTCTTTGGGGATCTTTGAGTATGTAAGGCTCCGTGCATTTGGATCTTGTTTATTAAGTTCAAACCATTGGGTGAACATGGTTTCTTTGATGCTTGGCCTTTGAAGCAGGGCTGAAAGATGTTGTGAATCATGTAGAGTGAGTGACTGTTGGTTTGGTAGATGATATGATAGTTTAATTATGGAAGGCTTAGAGAAGTGGATGTCGTAAGAAAATAATCGCCAAGCAGCCTCACACGGAGATAAATAGCGGCAATCCAAATAATTTTTGATTTCATCAACGTCAATAATTTTTTCCGAAATGCCTGATGAGTTTTGTGTGGGTAGTACGTTTTCCTGTATCACAATTGTAGCTCGGTCCGGCCCTTTATTTAAGTATTTGAATAGATATTTAATCGCGCGAGATCTATTACACCACTCGACATTTATATGTGCGTTATATCTGATCAACAGATATCTATTGTAAGGAACGACGAAGCTGTTGTCAAGTGTGCTTTTGCCTTTAGTAACATTCACACAGTTGTTGCGACGTCTGTAGTTAGCGTATCCGTCTTCATCGATTGTGGTCTCGGCATAATATGGCTTAGGGAAATGCTTTGAACATTGGTTATCAATCATACATGGGGCATCCTTGTGTTTATGACCGCAAGGGCCGTGTAACATGTACTCAGTGACGGCCTTGTATCCTTCGGGATCGTGGGCCTCGTTAGGAATTTCGGCCGATATGAGATCGTTGATATCTTCAGGCGTCTTGCATTTGTATGCACGTGTCAACCAGATTAAGATATGGACATGCGGCAACCCACATTTTTGGAACTCAATAATGTGTATACCTGGCAGGAGACAATTCACGAGTCATTATAGTAGCAAATGTGTTATTACAAAGTTGGGACAATCATATTACAATAGGTATTACTTTCAAAATTTACAAATAATTATTTAAATCCAGTATGTTGTAGGCCAGGTGGACAATGTTAGGGATTATTTATCTCCACTGTTAGAACTTTTGGTCTGCATTATACATGTGCAGGTATTTAAATAATTTTTAAACTAATGAGGATGATTCAAGTATTATCTAATAACTGGCATTTTGACAAACATACAAAATATATGGACCTGCAAGTAGACAATTCAAGGTTGATTAACATAAATAACATATGATTTCCTGTTTCTTATTATTCATGTAAATTGATTATATAATAACACGCATTTAATGAATCAACGGGCATTTTCTTGAAGGCGTACTGCTGAAAAATTAAAGGTGATTTGGGAGGGCAAAAATTGCATAAAGTCGAATTTATATGCTTCTTAAATGCTACTTCATTAAGTACTCTTATTTAATTAGCTAATTTATTTATATTCATATATAAACATAATGGCATATACGTTACAAAAAATTATATTATACAATACAATAAATTAGATCATCGTGCAGGAAGTTTAGACATCTGTAGTTATAACATGTATCATCTACGGCAGAAAGAATCGGTTAACTGCTCCAGTACCGTAGGTAAATAGGTAAAGAAGTTGGAGGGTGTCACTAACCTGTAAATCAGCTATGCACATGTTGATGCTAAAATTTGGGAATGATGTGTATATAATACCTGCCTCGCATGTCCCGAAGATGTTGCCCTTCATTATTTCGTTCATGAGGTTGTCCAGCTTCTGCTTGAAGATTCTGGCTACAATTTCAGGACGGTCGGGCACTCATTGGCCCTCGATAAACCATAACATACCTTCTATTTCAGGCCATTTGGGGTTAGAAGTGAAGGTGATGAATAAGTCTGGGTTATCGAATTCGCGACACAAAGCCATAGCATCTTGGTAATTTTGAAGCATGTAGCGCGGACTGCCTGTATGAGACGATGGTATAATTATTCATTTTCCAATTGAAGCGGATTTGGTGTCGCCCCTTGTTACAGCATCGCATACATTGTTGTATAGATCGGTGCACAGTGTAGCGACCCGACCAAATCATGTTTGACGGCGCCGTCTACTTAGGTCCCGTTACGTGGTCATAAGTCTTTAAGACAAAGTTTGACCAAAATATGTCGCCTTCATTTCAAAATAAAGATTGTTCCCAAAGTTTACAAGAATTGTTCAACCAAAAGTTAAGTTACAACGTTATAATACGAATGAAATCTAGGCGACACGGTTTAAAGTAAAGTCAAAAGACGCTCCATGAAATGCACATATACTCGACATCCAATGCAAGTATCAAATAATGAGCGGAAGCATGTATCATGTATCGTTCAAGGACCTGAGAAAAACATAGAAATCTGTCAACGAAAACGTTGGTGAAATCATAGGTTTAAGTAAGTAAGTACAAGTGAACCACAAGATTTGCATCAATGAAATAATAGTAATACATTCCAAAAGTTTGTTTCACGAGCACCCAATTATCAAAGCTTAACATTCCTTCCATTGTATACCCCATCACTTAGTGCTAGAACAAACACTGATTCTCGAAAATATATTTCATCCGTAGACGGTAGCGAACCGTCAAAGATGAGGGTTGTCAACCCATATGGCCATATAACATAAGTTCTCGCTTACACCCGGCAAGTGTAACTAATGATAATCGAATTGAGGATTTTTGTTCTAAACTCGTATGTAGAATGTTTGTTTTCCCGTTCTTGTGTTCACTTAGTTCAAAAGAATCGTTTATGTTTTCTCATCCCAATATAAGTTCAAAAAGAGTAAAAGTGGGACTATGATCTCACCTTGAGTGCACGAGTAGTAAAGTACTTCGACAAGTAAACGTGTGCAAAGAACAATGCTAGTCTTGACCTAAACAAATAGGTCGTATCAATAACGGTAAACACGATAGGTCAAAGATGTTCAATTAGTCCTATGGCTCGTTACGACTCGATTATTTAGCATGTGAAATCAAATTGTCAATTTTCATGCAAGATACAAGTATATAAACAAGTTAGGAAGGTTGCAAAATCATTTGGTTAAGTTTGACAAAAAGTCAAACTTTGGTCGGTCAAAGTCAACGAAAAAGTCAACACGTTCGGGTCGTGTCCCGAACTATTTTTCTGAGGTTTTTAATCATGTATGAGCATGTTAGGACAAGTTACATGTGAATCGGAGGTGCGTAGCATAGCAAACATTATTCGAAAATTGACCAAGTTGGACAGACCCAAACGGCGCGCCGCGCGGGTACCTGTGCAGAGAATTCTGGCAGTTTTTAAGTTTTATGCACGAACCTAACTTCAAACAATCACCATTTATGATCCGCAAACAATCAAGACAAGTATCTTATACCGTTGGGAAGGTAATTTGACGAGGAAAACAACTAAACACATTTCATCAATCAATCTACCTATTACAACAACCAAAACCGCATCTAATGCTTAACATTAACCGCATACAAGTTCATAAATGCAATTCAATGATTCGGGCAACCAATTTACATGAATGATATGCCGTTTCGAAGGTAATCAAGCATACAATCCAACTAAACACTTACCAATAATAATCCATGGCATTCAATGCATCAAAAGTCCATTTCAAGTTCATCAAACCCTAACCCAAATTCACCAAAATCACTAATCAAGTTCATGAAGTTTTCTAAAGCAACCTACACATCAAATTGAAGCTAGTGATGCTAGTAACACAATTAAAACATCAACTTTCAACATCTAACAACATATGATCATCCAAAATTCAAGAACAACACACCAAAATTCAAGTTCATGCTAGTTACACTAAAACAACGAGATCGAGCATATAAATCATATATTCATGTTAGACTTGAGCCATAGACACTAATTAACACTTTTATAAGTTAAAAACATCAAGAACACAAAATCTAGTGATTTTAGAAAGTTACCCAAATGAGATGAAGTTGGTACCAAAATGAAGAGGATGAAGAGAGGATCACGAATATGTAATTTATTTGGTTGCTAGCTCCCTAATCCGGATTTAGATGATGAATGAATGAGAAAGGAAATTGGGTGTGTTCTTGCTAGAGAGAAAGAGAGAGAGATAGGGAGATGGTAATGAATGGGTGAAAGGGGTTTGACCCTTTGACCTAGTCAAGGGTTTGATCCCTTGTCAAGTTTAGTCCCTCAACTTTCGTTCGGGTGCGGGAATTACCTAAACGAGATAATTTAATACGCGTATCAACGGGAGATGTTATAAACATATAACGGAGTTTAAATTAGTATAACGGAAAAGTAAATGGAAAAAGGCGGGATGTTACATTACCTACTCCTTAAAAGAAATTTCGTCCCGAAATTTAAGTAGGCGTAGTAGTCGTTGTTTCTTCCTCGAGATCTTGCGTTTCCGAATTCACGAATAGATGAGGATACTTCCTTTGCATTTGATCTTGTCTTTCCCAAGTAAACTCGGGTCCTCTTTTGGCATCCCAACGAACCTTGACAATCGGGATTCGGCTTTGTTTCAATGTCTTGACGGAGGTGTCCACAATTTCAACCGGTTCCTCCACAAAATGAAGTTTGTCATCAATAGTAAGTTCCTCGAGAGGGATGACGATATCGGGTTCGGCAAGACACTTTTTCAAGTTAGATACATGGAAGGTAGGATGAACGGAGTTCAATTGAGGCGGAAGATCTAAACGATAAGCAACGGTTCCAATACGCTCCAAGATTTCGAAAGGACCAATATACCGCGGATTTAGCTTCCCGCGTTTCCCAAAACGGATTACACCCTTCCAAGGTGCGACTTTTAACATTACTCGGTCACCGACTTGAAATTCAAGATCGTTGCGTCGTTTGTCGGTATAGCTCTTTTGACGACTTCGGGCCGTCCCAAGCCTATCTCGGATTTGAACGATTTTCTCGGTGGTTTCGTGAATGAGTTCGGGTCCGGTGATTTGCACGTCGCCTACCTCGGCCCAACAAAGAGGTGAACGACATTTGCGGCCATATAGCGCTTCAAAAGGTGCGGCTTTAATACTCGCGTGATAACTATTGTTGTAAGAGAACTCGGCGAGAGGTAAGTGCTTGTCCCAAGCTTTTCCGAAATCAACCACGCAAGCTCGTAACATGTCCTCTAAGGTTTGAATTGTACGTTCGCTTTGTCCATCAGTTTGAGGATGATATGCGGTGCTCATGTCTAAACGCGTTCCCAACGCTTCTTGCAATGTACGCCAAAATCTAGAAACGAAACGGCCATCTCGGTCGGAGATAATCGATAATGGTACACCGTGTCGGGCTACGATCTCCTTAATGTAAAGTTGTGCAAGTTTCTCCATTTTGTCCGTTTCTTTCATGGCCAGGAAGTGTGCGGATTTGGTGAGACGGTCAACAATAACCCAAATGGTATCATAACCGCCCGTCGTTTTTGGTAGTTTGGTGATAAAATCCATCGTTATCCTTTCCCACTTCCATTGCGGGATCTCGGGTTGTCGAAGTAGTCCGGACGGTCTTTGGTGTTCGGCTTTGACTTTGGAACATGTCAAACACTTGGAAACATAAGTAGCTACGTCCCTTTTGATGTTCGGCCACCAATATAGCTGTTTAAGGTCGTGGTACATCTTATTGGCACCGGGGTGAATCGAGTATCGTGACTTATGGGCTTCATCTAAAATAAGGCTTCGTAGGTCCCCATAACTAGGCACCCAAATCCTTCCGGCGTAATATCGGAGTCCAGTCTCCCTAATTTCAAATCGAGAGACGAGAATGTTCAAGAGCTCGTGTGAAAGGTTTTCATCCTTGAGAGCCTCATCTTGGGCTACCCGAATTTGGCTATTAAGGTTTGTGTGGATGGTGATGTTTAAGGCTCGGACACGAAGAGGCACCGCTCTTTCTTTTCGACTTAAGGCATCGGCTACTACGTTTGCCTTCCCGGGATGGTAACGAAGCTCGCAATCGTAATCGTTCAAAGTTTCAATCCACCGTCGTTGTCTCATGTTTAGTTGCTTTTGATCAAAAATGTGTTGGAGACTTTTGTGGTCGGTAAAGATAGTACTCTTGGTTCCATAAAGATAGTGTCTCCACATTTTAAGTGCAAAGACAACGGCTCCGAGTTCGAGATCATGTGTCGTATAGTTTCGTTCATGAATTTTGAGTTGTCGAGAAGCATAAGCAATGACTTTCGTTCGTTGCATCAATACACACCCAAAACCATGTTTTGAGGCATCGCAATATACAACAAAGTCATCATTGCCTTCGGGAAGTGACAAGATAGGAGCGGTGGTTAGCTTCGTTTTCAAGATTTGGAATGCGGATTCATGTTCGGTCGCCCAAATGAATTTCTTTCCCTTGTGAGTCAATGCGGTTAGAGGACGTGCAACCAAAGAGAAATTTTCGATGAATCTACGATAGTACCCGGCGAGACCCAAAAATTGACGAATGTGAGTAGGAGTAGTAGGAGTCTCCCATTTGCTAATGGCTTCGATTTTCGTTGGATCGACTTTAATACCTTGGTCACTTACAACATGACCAAGAAATTGAACTTCCTTTAACCAAAATTCACACTTGGAGAATTTGGCATAGAGTTGTTCTTGTCTTAAAAGTTCAAGCACAAGTCGGAGATGTTGTTCGTGCTCTTCTTCATTTTTAGAATAGATCAATATATCATCGATGAACACAATAACGAATTTATCGAGATACGGTTTGCACACGCGGTTCATAAGATCCATGAACACCGCCGGTGCGTTAGTGAGACCAAATGGCATGACAAGGAATTCATAACTACCATAGCGAGTCCGGAAAGCGGTTTTGGAGACATCTTCCCCCTTAACCCTTAATTGATGATAACCCGAGCGGAGATCGATTTTCGAATATACACAAGACCCTTGTAGTTGATCAAAGAGGTCATCGATGCGAGGAAGAGGATATCGGTTCTTAACCGTCAATTTATTTAGTTCACGATAATCAATGCACATTCGTAGGGATCCGTCTTTCTTTTTAACAAACAAAATCGGAGCGCCCCAAGGTGAATGGCTAGGTTGGATAAAACCACGATCAAGTAGTTCTTGGATTTGACTTTGCAATTCTTGCATTTTGGATGGGGCGAGTCTATATGGTGCACGTGCTATGGGTGCGGCCCCCGGAATAAGATCGATTTGGAATTCAACCGGTCGATGAGGTGGAAGACCCGGCAATTCGTCGGGAAATACATCGGAAAAGTCACTAACAATTGGCACATCATCGATGTGCTTCTCATCGGACTCGACTTTCTTAACATGGGCAAGGATCGCAAAACAACCCTTACGGAGTAGTTTTCTAACTTTAAGGCACGAAACGAGGTTGAGTCTGGTGCAACTCTTATCGCCATAAACAATCAAAGGTTCACCATTCTCGATAGGAATTCGGATTGCGTTAAGATCACAAAGAATGTGAGATTTCGTTTTGACTAACCAATTCATACCGATTATTACATCAAAGCTTCCTAATTCCATGGGTATCAAGTCAATTTCAAATTCCCTACCCAAAATGTTTAACGTACACCCCCGGTAATATGTGTCGGCACTTAATAGTTTCCCGTTAGCCACTTCAATGGTATAAGTGGTATCTAATGGAAGAGGTGGAGTGCTAAAAGAATGAGTCAAAGTCTTGGATACAAAGCATTTATCGGCACCTGAATCGAATAAGCAAGAGACATAAGAATTGTTGAGGAGAAACGTACCCGTGACTAGTTCAGTGTCATCCCGGGCTTCCTCGGTGTTTATGTTGAAAGCTCGGCCGCGCGTATTGGGGTTATCTTTCTTCTTTGGGCATGCATTTCTATAATGACCCGTTTGGCCACATTCGTAACAAGTGCCCGTCTTTGGTGCATTGGGCCACTTTCGAGCGACGGGAGTGGCACTTTTACAATCGTTGGCCTTATGACCAACTCCTTGGCACCGGTGGCAAATTAACTTGCCACATTCACCAAAGTGATGTTTGTTGCATTTGTTGCAAAGAGGTAGGTTCCCGGCATAACCCCTCTTGCCGTCGGAGGTGTAAGGCTTCTTAGCAAAGTTGTTGTTGCTTGATTGGGAGGGTTCCCACTTTCTTTTGTTGCCGCTCGATTTATCCTCGGCCTTAGGTGCCGGAACTACGATTTCGTCAACCGTTTCAATTAGTTGGCGAGCCATGTTCATAGCGGCTTGATGAGTAGTGGGTTTGGATGACATCACCCCTTGTTTGATGCTTTTTGGAAGACCGAGCATGTAGAGCTCAATCCTTTGAGATTCGGGGTTTACAAGATTAGGACACATCAAGGATAGTTCGGCGAAGCGTTGATTATAAGCTTTAAGATCGTTTCCGACCGCTTTCAAAGCTCTTAGTTCTTCCTCAAGCTTTCGGGTTTCTTCGCGCGGAAAATATTCAACAATCATCTTTTCCTTTAGATCGGCCCAAGAGAGGGCATGAGCTTCATCGGTACCCACCGATTGAACATAGGTGTTCCACCATGTTAGAGCAATTCCGGAGAAAGTGTGAGTGGAGTATTTGACCTTGTCTTGATCCCGGCAACCGCTTATGCTAAAGACGGCTTCCATTTGCTCAAACCATCGGGTGAGCACGACCGGTCCCCCGGTTCCATCAAAAGTGTGAGGTTTGCACCCCATGAAAGCTTTATAGGAGCACCCTTCGCTAGAGTTACCGGCTCCTTGGTTGTTGTTGTGGTTGTTATTATTATTGTTGTTGGATGAGTGACCGGCCATGGCCGCATCTACGACGGTGGCTATCATCCGTTCGAGAGCTTGTTCGGGAGTTTCATTGCGGCGTACACGACGAGGAGCCATTGTTCCTTCAAGACACAAGAATATCATTGATTAGTATTCTCAATAATACTAACCGTGATATAGAATAAAGATAAAGAGAAGCTTTTCCTCGACTCGCCTTAAATTCTTTATGTCATAATGTCGGAACGTTCATATAAGTCACCGTAATATAATCCCGGAAATTATATTACCCTGATTCATATGTGCATTCGACATCATTTCATATAGTCAAGGTGGCGTGTCAATCAAATTAAACAACGTGAGATTAAGATGAACTAAGAGTAGATATGAGTAGAAGCGTTCGAGTATAAATGCACAAGTAGTCAAGTAATTCCTACTTCAAGTCTATATGCCGGTTGTAGTCTAGACTCACCAATGTACCCTATGACTCGAGGTTGACACCAATGAACTCTAAATCCCTACAACCAACGCTCTGATACCATCTGTAGTGACCCGACCAAATCATGTTTGACGGCGCCGTCTACTTAGGTCCCGTTACGTGGTCATAAGTCTTTAAGACAAAGTTTGACCAAAATATGTCGCCTTCATTTCAAAATAAAGATTGTTCCCAAAGTTTACAAGAATTGTTCAACCAAAAGTTAAGTTACAACGTTATAATACGAATGAAATCTAGGCGACACGGTTTAAAGTAAAGTCAAAAGACGCTCCATGAAATGCACATATACTCGACATCCAATGCAAGTATCAAATAATGAGCGGAAGCATGTATCATGTATCGTTCAAGGACCTGAGAAAAACATAGAAATCTGTCAACGAAAACGTTGGTGAAATCATAGGTTTAAGTAAGTAAGTACAAGTGAACCACAAGATTTGCATCAATGAAATAATAGTAATACATTCCAAAAGTTTGTTTCACGAGCACCCAATTATCAAAGCTTAACATTCCTTCCATTGTATACCCCATCACTTAGTGCTAGAACAAACACTGATTCTCGAAAATATATTTCATCCGTAGACGGTAGCGAACCGTCAAAGATGAGGGTTGTCAACCCATATGGCCATATAACATAAGTTCTCGCTTACACCCGGCAAGTGTAACTAATGATAATCGAATTGAGGATTTTTGTTCTAAACTCGTATGTAGAATGTTTGTTTTCCCGTTCTTGTGTTCACTTAGTTCAAAAGAATCGTTTATGTTTTCTCATCCCAATATAAGTTCAAAAAGAGTAAAAGTGGGACTATGATCTCACCTTGAGTGCACGAGTAGTAAAGTACTTCGACAAGTAAACGTGTGCAAAGAACAATGCTAGTCTTGACCTAAACAAATAGGTCGTATCAATAACGGTAAACACGATAGGTCAAAGATGTTCAATTAGTCCTATGGCTCGTTACGACTCGATTATTTAGCATGTGAAATCAAATTGTCAATTTTCATGCAAGATACAAGTATATAAACAAGTTAGGAAGGTTGCAAAATCATTTGGTTAAGTTTGACAAAAAGTCAAACTTTGGTCTGTCAAAGTCAACGAAAAAGTCAACACGTTCGGGTCGTGTCCCGAACTATTTTTCTGAGGTTTTTAATCATGTATGAGCATGTTAGGACAAGTTACATGTGAATCGGAGGTGCGTAGCATAGCAAACATTATTCGAAAATTGACCAAGTTGGACAGACCCAAACGGCGCGCCGCGCGGGTATATGGCGCGCCGCGCGGGTACCTGTGCAGAGAATTCTGGCAGTTTTTAAGTTTTATGCACGAACCTAACTTCAAACAATCACCATTTATGATCCGCAAACAATCAAGACAAGTATCTTATACCGTTGGGAAGGTAATTTGACGAGGAAAACAACTAAACACATTTCATCAATCAATCTACCTATTACAACAACCAAAACCGCATCTAATGCTTAACATTAACCGCATACAAGTTCATAAATGCAATTCAATGATTCGGGCAACCAATTTACATGAATGATATGCCGTTTCGAAGGTAATCAAGCATACAATCCAACTAAACACTTACCAATAATAATCCATGGCATTCAATGCATCAAAAGTCCATTTCAAGTTCATCAAACCCTAACCCAAATTCACCAAAATCACTAATCAAGTTCATGAAGTTTTCTAAAGCAACCTACACATCAAATTGAAGCTAGTGATGCTAGTAACACAATTAAACCATCAACTTTCAACATCTAACAACATATGATCATCCAAAATTCAAGAACAACACACCAAAATTCAAGTTCATGCTAGTTACACTAAAACAACGAGATCGAGCATATAAATCATATATTCATGTTAGACTTGAGCCATAGACACTAATTAACACTTTTATAAGTTAAAAACATCAAGAACACAAAATCTAGTGATTTTAGAAAGTTACCCAAATGAGATGAAGTTGGTACCAAAATGAAGAGGATGAAGAGAGGATCACGAATATGTAATTTATTTGGTTGCTAGCTCCCTAATCCGGATTTAGATGATGAATGAATGAGAAAGGAAATTGGGTGTGTTCTTGCTAGAGAGAAAGAGAGAGAGATAGGGAGATGGTAATGAATGGGTGAAAGGGGTTTGACCCTTTGACCTAGTCAAGGGTTTGATCCCTTGTCAAGTTTAGTCCCTCAACTTTCGTTCGGGTGCGGGAATTACCTAAACGAGATAATTTAATACGCGTATCAACGGGAGATGTTATAAACATATAACGGAGTTTAAATTAGTATAACGGAAAAGTAAATGGAAAAAGGCGGGATGTTACACACAGCTCGTTTTGGTGATTTCTGAGATACTTTAGACGTTGTTCTTCGACAGCTGAATAAGCATCATCCAAATACTGTTGGAATAACTGTCCACCCCTTAGGAGGGTTGTACCTTCGTTTTCCCATTGCTGAATTCTGTAGCAGTAAAATTCTCACATGCTGATGTAACGCCGCAAAGTTTTCCTTCTTCCACTGTTACAATGGTAGGGTATGTTTTCATGATACTTGGTTTCACCGTATGGGAAGAGTAGTGGGTACTGTAACGCCATATATAATTGATGAAGCTCAGAGATTCTCTGGGGTGCGCAGTTACGTTGTTGTACAATAATATCACGTGTTGAATTACAGTGGCCAAAGTCGCTAGTGATAAGAGCTGCCACCTCACCAACGTTTGGTGCGTTATACTGGCGGGAGTTTGAAATTTTTGCAATCAATCGAAGTGCGCAGTCGGCCGATCTATTGTTAATGGCCCAATCTCGTGCCATACGAAAAGCCTGTGCAACTGCACTAAATTTATCGAGCATTTCAATCAAGTTGTTAGTTAACATTTTGTCTACCGTCTCTCTTGAATCACTATCTAAAAAAGCCGACATGCGGTTTGCAGCCTCATTTTGTGTGTCATAAAAGTAGAGCTGCGCATACCTCGGTGATCCTCCATCCTCTGGTAAGAGTGAACCAATCTTATGATATGTTTGACCGCTTATTCTAAAAGTGTATGGAGCGCGGCCCCGGTTGATGTTGTGGTCAATGCGTGCTTCGAAAGATGTGAATGAAAACATGCTATTATAAACCCTTATTTGCTCTCAAAACCTTGATGTTGATGTGTCAGTATAATCAAGTAATGCCCTCAAGAGTGGAGGTGGGGGTTTGAGTTTTGGCAGGAGTATTTTTCCATTTTGGCAGCAAATAGAGAAGGTTGGATTTTTGGTATGTTTTGGTTTGTTGTTTCTCTCATCATACCACATAGTTACGTTGCAAGTAGGACACTTGAATACCGGTGGTCCTTGATTATCATATTCAACGTTGATGCCTGGCCAAGTCGGAACAGTCAAGCGTTAATATGACATAAATAATTTCTGAGCAAAAGTAATTTTTTTTCACATGTTGGCCAACACGCCAATGAAAAATCGTCACTGCAATCCCATTCATAAATAAATAACGGTTATTCATCAGTGGATGTCGGAAGGTGTTACCTGAAGAGTTGGCTGCACGCCTTTGGATGGCATTTTTGGTATGATCTGAGTGGGACTGTCTCGTGTCTGTAATATTAAAACGGTTTGTTAAAACAGTGTGACAGTCTGCATGAAAGGTACATTATTTAATAATCTGCTTACTTTTTGAACCGGTTGCCTGACGACAGTTTACATGTGCAGGGGTTTCACCTATGGCGATAAATACATTGTAAGTCTGGTTGATTAGCTGAATCGAATGTTAAGGCAAATATGTGTACAGGTACGTTATTGATCGATTTGGTAGGACACTGATCTGGTAGTATGTAGTTACCGAATGATACTGGAGAATTTGGACCAATGAGTTTGAGGCCGACAAACTGGTGTGTGGCAGTATTGCTTGTTGAATTTGTAGAATGTATCATGATTGAATGCCCTAGCATGTTGCTGAAACCGGAGATCTCTGTATTCAGAGCTGTTCCTGCACAATTGTGTGTTCCGAAAGTAAATGTGTGGCATGTTAAATCTACAATTATAATAATATGCTGGTAGGAATATAGGTGAACCTGAGCTGTCGGTGCACGTGTCACTTATCATGAGCCCATGGTACGTTTGTCGTTTCCCATAACACGTGAGTGTCGTTGATGAGTATATTGATATAGGACCATTTAGGAATTGTGACATGCGTATGCTGCTTTAACCTTTTGTGTGATGCCCCGTACAAAACCATCGTGTACGAATCATCAACAACAGGATCATTACAAGGTCAAACACTATATGCTATTTCAAAATACGTTTGCATTCAAGATAAAAGGTGACGTCATAACGAACGTCAAGTGTTTTACAACCAAAGTATGCTTCCATGAACGGAAGCAAAGATAATAGTACGTGACCCTTAGGTCGTTACAAATCATAGTTCCAAATGTAATTAAGTTTGAATGCAAGATAAAGTAGGTCATGCGGTGATAACACTAGAGCAGCGGGTGTCTACGGTAAGACTAGTACACAGCGGACGCAGCTAACCTTAAGCACCTGAGAAAAACATGCTTAAAAACATCAACACAAAGGTTGGTGAGCTATAGTTTAAGTATAACAGTAATGTAAGGTAGGCCACGAGATTTCAGTGCTACCAAGAGCGTTTCAAAACAGTATGATAAAGTATATGTTAACCGTGGGCACTTGGTAACTAACTTAACGTTTATACCCCCTGAAAGTACACTTGGCAAGTGCGTATATTTACGAATTATTAAACACTCATTAAATGCTAGCGCGACTAGCCCGAGTGGGGATGTCAAACCCTATGGATCCATATCTAAGATTCGCGTTCACGGTTCAAAAACCAATGATTAAACGTTACCGAGCTAAAGGGAATGTTTATGCCGTTGTATAACCCACACATATATAAGTTTAAGTACTCGTGCCTAGTATGTAAAACATAAAACGTGCATGTATTCTCAGTTCCCAAAATAGTTAAAGTAAAAAGGGAATGCTATAACTCACAATGATAAAGTAGCGGTAAAGTATGACTCGAGAAATAAGCAAGTGTGTAGGTCCGGGAAGTCCTCAACCTAAGTCAAATAGTACTAAGTCAGTAAATCATCCCAAAAGGTTTAAAAGTATGTAAATAAGGTCTTAAGGGTCATCATCATTCATCATCAAACAAAAGGTGTAAAGTAAGTTTCGTTCATGAAAAGAGTTTTAAACAAAGGCTGAGTTCGGTCAGTCACCACGGCCTCTATACCTACTGAAATAAGGTGAGACCAGTGGCCACGGCTCCGTAAATGAGTCCTATAGTTGTGGTAAAAATTCCAGAAGCAAACTCGTCTTCATTTGACCTTGGCGACGGTCTAAGTGCGAGTAGGTCAGAGTTTTCAGCACAACGTTAAAAGGACATAATGACAATCGGAGGGCCATAAATCCTACACCGTAACTCGGATTAAGATGAGTCCTATATGAAAAGTTATCTACTCGAACAGAGCTATCTAAAAATCATAATTACAGTAGCCCAGGTCATATGGGTCAGACACATAAACAGTAAAACTGTAGGGTCAGTAGGTTCCGGTGGTTCTTGGTGCTCGATGCTTATCATGGTTCTCATCCTTGATGCATATAGCTTCAAGTGTACAACTCGTTGATGTGTTTGCATCATTTTCACCAAGGTTTGACCATCATAACCCAAGTGTAAGTCTAAGACATGAAGCACAACTCACTTAAGTGTTGCAAGTGTTTTGATGAACCAAAGTTACATCAAAGTCTTAGATTCAACACATACATGAAATGTAAAAGTAATATTAAGTTACAACTTGAAAATAAACTTATAAAATCAAGATCTTAAGTTGTAGAACATAGTTCTTAGTTAGATCTTGAAGATCCTAGACCCAAAAGTCTAGATCTAACATAAGTGTACCAAGTTATAATTAAAGAAAGCTTACTTACATGTTCTTGAACTTTTAAAGTTAATTTTAGTTCAAGAAAGTATGAGATCAAAGTTAACTTGTAACACTTGACCATTAAAACCAACAAACATGAAATTAAAGTGCATAATATAAAGAAACAAGCTAAGTAAACAAGTAACTAGTTCATGGGTTGTTCATACTTTAAAGATTCAAACCAAAGTTTTATCTTTAAGAATGTAAACTTTAAGTTTACAAACATGACTTACAAGTAATGATTTTTACAACCATGAACTTACAATCTTTAAAACTTTAAAGGTAGAACATAAACTAGTAAGTTTATGTTCTTGAGTGTTCTTGTAAATACAAGATAAAAGAAGAATGAAACTAGGTAGTTTGATTCTTGTAACTAGTATGTAACAACAACAAGTTCAAGTAACTTAAACAACAACCAAGTACAAGTAACAAACAACAAATGATGATGATATATGTGTTCATGGTCACGATTTTGAACAAGAAAAGGAAAGGAGAAAAGCTTTTGTTACTTACAAGTATTAGAGAGAAAATGAGAGGGAAAGATGAGAGAAAAAGTTGCAAGTAAGTGTGTGTTTGGAATGAATGAAGTGTGAAGGGTATTAGTGAGTAAGTAATAAGAAACAAAATGAAGCAAAACACTCCCCAAGGATGCTTATGGCTGACGGCCTGCATCAACAAAGAGGGAAGGGATTAAACCACTAGTCACTAGCATGTAAAGCTTAAAAGTTTGGTTAATATGGGTGCTTACATGGGGAAGGTGTGCAAGTAATATGTAACAAGATTCCATACAATTTAATCTATCTAGTTTCATCCTAAAGTGATACTTACATGTCTTAGTAGGCTAATTAATCCATTTAAGATGTAGGGTGGGCTTATAAGCCCAATATCATGAGTCCATAACATTAATCAAGCCCAAGTTCAAGTAATTTTCAAGTTAATCCAATTAAAGCCCAAGTAACTAACTAATAACCATAGTTAATTAAAATGATTAATAAAATCAATCGTGAATGTAAATAATATTCTAAAAATATTATTCGTGAAAGTTTCGTGTGTCACAAAGACGTTTCGGGCATTTAAAGTCAAGTACGGGCAATCATGGTAACAAGTAAATGTAATAACATACATTCGTTTAATCATAGGTATTAATAATAATAATTATTAATTAGTAAACGTTGGAAAATCCAGGGTCGTTACATTACCCACCTGTTAAAGAAAATTTCGTCCTGAAATTTTAAGCTGAGGTAGATGGAGGAGTCGGGAAAAGGTGAGGATACTTCTGCATCATTTGATCCTCTCGCTCCCAAGTAAACTCAGGTCCTCATTTTGCATTCCATTGTACTCGTACAATCGGAATCTTGTTGCATTTCAAAGTTTTGACCTCACGGTCCATAATCTCAACTGGTTCTTCCATAAAGTGGAGTTTGTCGTCAATGGTAAGTTCTTCCAGTGGTATGATAAGTTCTGGTGCAGCAAGACACTTCTTCAAGTTTGACACGTGGAAGGTAGGATGTACTGAGCTCAATTGTGCTGGTAAATCCAAACGGTAAGCAATGGGTCCAACGCGTTCTAAGATTTCAAAAGGACCAATGTATCGTGGGTTTAACTTTCCACGTTTTCCAAAATGGATCACACCTTTCCAAGGTACAACCTTCAGCATTACACGGTCACCGACGTTGAATTCAAAGTCTTTACGTTTAAGATCAGCATAACTCTTTTGGCGATCGCGGGCAGTCTTAAGTCTCGCTTGTATCTGAGCAATCTTCTCCGTCGTTTCGTGGACTACCTCGGGTCCAGTGATTTGCTTTTCGCCTACTTCAGCCCAACAAATAGGAGATCGGCACTTGCGGCCATACAACGCTTCAAAAGGTGCAGCATTAATGCTCGAGTGATAACTGTTGTTGTAAGAAAATGCAGCGATTGGCAAATGCCTTTCCCAGGCCTTTTCAAAATCGATGAAACATGCACGCAACATGTCTTCCAAGGTCTGAATCGTTCGTTCACTTTGCTCGTCGGTCTGTGGATGATAAGCAGTACTCATATCGAGACGGGTTTCCATGGCTTCTTGCAAAGAACACCAAAATCTAGAAGCAAAACGGGGATCGCGATCTGAGATGATCGATAAAGGTACACCATGACGAGATACAACCTCTTTGATGTATAGTTGAGAAAGTCTTTCCATCGTATCTGTTTCCTTCATCGCTAGAAAGTGTGCAGATTTAGTAAGGTGGTCAACAATAACCCAAATAGTATCGTATCCGCCCACCGTCCTTGGTAGCTTGGTGATGAAATCCATTGTTATCCGTTCCCACTTCCATTGTGGGATTTCTGGTTGTTGAAGTAATCCAGAAGGTCTCTGATGTTTGGCCTTAACTTTCGAATAAGTCAAACACTTCCCAACATAAGTTGCAACGTCTTTCTTAAGATTCGGCCACCAATACTGTTCCTTAAGATCATGGTACATTTTGCCCACTCCAGGATGAATTGAATATCTCGACTTGTGGGCTTCATCAAGTATAAGGTTCCGTAGATCTCCATAACAAGGTACCCAAATTCTTCCGGCATAACATCAGAGTCCAGACTCCCAAACCTCGAATCGAGAGACGAGTATGTTCAAATGTTCATGAGATATATTCTCCTCCTTGAGAGCCTCATCTTGGGCTACTCTGATCTGGCTGTTGAGATTCGAATGGATGGTGATGTTCAGAGCCCTAACACGAAGAGGTGCCGTCCTCTCCTTTCGGCTTAAAGCGTCAGCTACAACATTGGCCTTGCTAGGGTGATAACGGAGTTCACAATCATAGTCGTTGAGCATCTCGATCCACCGACGCTGTCTCATATTCAGTTGCTTCTGATCGAAGATGTGCTGGAGGCTCTTGTGGTCGGTGAAGATGGTGTTTTTTGTTCTATAAAGATAGTGTCTCCACAATTTGAGCGCAAAGACAACGGCTCCAAGTTCAAGATCGTGTGTAGTGTAGTTCTGCTCGTAAATCTTCAATTTTTGGGAGGCATAACCGATAACCTTTGAGCGTTGCATCAGTACACAACCAAAACCACTTTTTGACGCGTCGCAATAAACAACAAAGTCGTCAATGCCTTTAGGAAGCGATAAGATAGGTGCGGTGGTTAACTTCTTCTTTAAGGTTTGGAATGCTGATTCGTGTGCGGGTTCCCAAATGAACTTCTTGCCCTTGTGAGTCAGTGCGGTCAAAGGACGCGCAATCAGAGAAAATCCTTCAATGAACCTTCGGTAGTAACTGGCGAGACCTAGGAATTGTTGAATATGAGTCGGAGTAGTGGGGGTCTCCCACTTGATGATAGCTTCAATCTTGGCGGGGTCAACTTTGATACCCTGGTCGCTCACAACATGACCCAGAAATTGGACTTCCTTCAACCAAAATTCACACTTGGAGAATTTGGCGTAAAGTTGTTCTTGTCTCAGGAGTTCAAGTACTAATCGGAGATGTTGCTCATGCTCTTCTTCGCTCTTAGAGTAGATGAGGATATCATCTATGAAGACGATAACAAACTTATCCAAGTACGGCTTGCAGACACGATTCATGAGATCCATGAACATGGCAGGTGCATTGGTTAATCCGAATGGCATCACGAGAAACTCATAATGACCATAACGAGTTCTGAATGCAGTTTTCATCACGTCACTTTCCTTCACCCTCAACTGGTGATAACCGGATCGCAAATCAATCTTTGAGTAAATGCTCGATCCTTGTAGTTGGTCAAAAAGATCGTCAATTCTAGGAAGAGGATACCGATTCTTGATTGTCAATTTGTTGAGTTCACGGTAGTCGATACACATACGGAAGGATCCATCCTTCTTCTTCACAAACAACACAGGTGCGCCCCAAGGCGAGAAACTTGGTTGGATAAATCCACGGTCAAGTAGTTCTTATAGTTGACTCTGTAATTCTTGCATCTCGGAAGGTGCGAGTCTATAAGGTGCGCGAGCTACAGGTGCTTCTCCTGGCACTAAATCGATCTGAAACTCTACGGCTCTCGGCGGCGATAATCCAGGAAATTCTTCAGGGAAGACATCGGAAAATTACATCACAATTCGAACGTCGTTCACATTCTTCACCTCGGTTTCTACCGTTTTCACATGCGCTAGGACAGCAAGACATCCCTTCTTCATGATCTTTTGTGCTTTCACGCAACTAATGAGGTTCAGCTTCGAGGTACATCTCGCTCCGTAAATGATCAGTGGTTCACCATCTCCTTGCGGTATACGAAGAGCTTTATCTCCACAAATAATATCGGCCATTATCTTGCTCAACCAATCCATACCGACGATCACGTCAAAACTTCCCAATTTGATGGGTATCAAATCAATTTCGAAATCTGCACCAGCTATGTTGATAATAGCTCCTCGACTAATATGGTCAACTTTCTCAAGTTCTCCATTGGCGACCTCGACAAGCATATTCTCTTTTAACGGGACTAATGACCAATTAATCTTATCGCAAAAATGTCTACATACATAACTTCTATCCGCACCAGTATCAAACAAGACAGAAGCTAAAAGATTGTTGATAGTGAATATACCTGTCACCAAGTCAGGGTTTTCTCGGGCGTCCCTTGCATTAACGTTGAAAGCTCTACCACGGGGTGGTCTGCCATCTTTTCGCTTGCTTAGACACGCATTTTTGAAATGGCCCGTCTGTCCGCATTCGTAGCACTTTTTTGGTCCATTGGTGTTCGCCTTCACATTCAAAGTGGTGACCTTGCAGTCCTTCCCGATATGCCCAGTCCGTTGGCATTTTTCACAAATAATGTTGCAATACCCAGTATGGTGCTTATAGCACCGCTTGCATTGTGGTAAGGTTCCCTTATAGTTCGGGTTTGAGTTGGTGTTCGGATTGGGGTTTCTACCGTTGTTGTTTCCTCTAAAACCCTCATGTCATTTCGCCGGGTTCTGTTCTTAGTTCCGTCCCCTGTTGTTATCCCATTTGCGCTTCTCGCTACTACCCGCTTCAGACCTAGCCTTCTCCGGTTCATCGATGGTAATTTGATTCATTAAAGTATGCGCCATGCGCATCGCTTCCAGGACATTTGGTGGCTTGGACGAGGTGACGTTTCCCTTAATGCTCTTAGGAAGTCCCTAGAAGTACCTTTCCATTCGCTTGAACTCCGGGGTGACCATTGTCGGACACATCAGGGCTAATTCCAAAAATCTCCTGTTGTAACCATCAAGGTCATTCCCAACGGCCTTTAACTGCATGAACTCCATTTCCATCTTTTGTATCTCGGTTCTCGGACAATACTCCTCAATCATGGCACACTTAAATTCTTCCCATGGCGTAGCATACGCCTCATTAATGCCTTGTGCCTGTGCCATTGTGTTCCACCACGTGAGCGCACTGTCAGACAGCGTGCAAGAAGCAAATTTGGTTTTGCTGTCCTCCAAACAGTTACTGACTCGGAACACAGATTCAAGTTTTTTGAACCATCTAGTGAGACCAACCGGTCTCTCTGTTCCACTGAAGTTATGAGGTTTGCAGCTTTGGAATTATTTGTATGTACACCCATTACGAATGGGCTGAATAACCGGTGGTGGTGGTGGTGGCGGTGGCGGTGGAGCTTGGGGTTGCATTTCCGTAATGGTTGCGGCTACCCTTTCGGTAATCATCTCTTTGATTTGGGCGGTGGTAGGTGTTGATCGTCCATTGGCCATGATGTTCTAAACAAAATTTTTGACTCAAGTCAAAATCCAGTATGCAAATAGTAATAATATAGTATATGGTAACCAACATGGAATCAACACATCACATGTTATTAAATAACGCATCTAGGTACAAATACCACAGAATCATCGTACAGTAATATAAATAGAACGTCGTGCAATAATTAAATAACGCAAAGTTCCATTAATAATAATAAGTTGCATACATCTGAATAAGTTCGTACAATACATAAGTGAAACATAAAACTACAACTAGATTACATAATGAAATCTAAATACAAAAGCCCTGCGGTGAAGGTGGGTGAAGGATGTCCATAACATGGGCCATCTGGTCCTCTAGCTCAGCAACTCGAGCTCGAAGGATCTCCACCTCCCTTGTCAATTCCTCGACAGTGGGAGATGGTGGGGCAGGTGGTGCTGGCGGTGCAGGTGGTGCCGATGTAGATGGTCCGGCTCCAGAAATAGTCAGTACGTAACGGGGTGCCTTACGCACGAATGGGTCAGCAGGATACGGCACAAGCCGCTTACGGGCAGTAACCCTACGACGTCGACCAAACGCGTCAGTGAAGGCTCGTCCTCTGTTGATCCCCAGAATGATGGTACCGTCGAAGCGATACCGCTTCTTCGGCGAGGTGGAGGGTGGATGAACAGGTGTATCGGGGTCCTCCTCGTCGGAGTCATCATCACTAGAGCCGTGTGTAGATGAATCATCGGATGAAGAATCATCTGAATCATGCGGTGGTGGTTGCACTGGTGGCTGAACTGGCTCTCCTCAAGCAGCCATCATCTATCTGTACCTAGTGGTTCCGATCGGAATGAGACGTCCATCAGGGGCGCGTCGGCACCAATGGCGATACCGGTTACGGAACGGACCTTCCCCAAACTCCGCGGAAATCACAATCTCACCGGAGCGGGGCTGTGATCCTGAGGGTCTGGGGGCAGATGGAGCTGGAATCTCCGAAGGGTCCTGGGCTCTGCTAGAAGTAACCACTAGGGCAGGCGCCTGGCTACTAGTCCCGAAAGATGAAGCGCTGGGGTCACTCGTGGGTAGCGGGATCGGTGTGTCGGCAGCAGCAGCAGGTGGGGTGGCTGACGAGTCTGAACTGCCCAAAATGATAGCAGGTGGAGTATCCGACATCTGAACAAGGAAAAATAAATTTTTCCATGTCAGTAAGTCATAAAGCAAGCACGTATTAGGCCAACAGTTTAAATCATGTATAACGGTAAATAGCATGGCAATAACAGTAAATCGTACAGAAGTAGCATGCAAATTGAAAGCAAGTAATATCATGCAGTAGTGAAATCATGTAGTAGCATACGGCATATAGCATTAAAAGTAAGCAGCAGCATGCAGTAAGTTCAGCGGAAACAAGTAAACTAGCAAGTTGTAGATTAGTCCTATTAGTGAATCCTACTCCGGTCGGTCTTAGACTCACTAATGCAACCTAATTCCCTACAACCAATGCTCTGATACCAAATGTGATGCCCCGTATAAAACCATCGTGTACGAATCATCAACAACAGGATCATTACAAGGTCAAACACTATATGCTATTTCAAAATACGTTTGCATTCATGATAAAAGGTGATGTCATAATGAACGTCAAATGTTTTACAACCAAAATATGCTTCCTTGAATGGAAGCAAAGATAATAGTACGTGACCCTTAGGTCGTTACAAATCATAGTTCCAAATGTAATTAAGTTTGAATGCAAGATAAAGTAGTTCATGCGGTGATAATACTAGAGCAGCGGGTGTCTACGGCAAGACTAGTACACAGCGGAAGCAGCTAACCTTAAGCACCTAAGAAAAACATGCTTAAAAATGTCAACACAAAGGTTGGTGAGCTATAGTTTAAGTATAGCAGTAATGTAAGGTAGGCCACGAGATTTCAGTGCTACCACGAGTGTTTCAAAACAGTATGATAAAGTATATGTTAACCGTGGGCACTTGGTAACTAACTTAACGTTTATACCCCCTAAAAGTACACTTGGCAAGTGCGTATGTTTACAAAGTATTAAACACTCGTTAAATACTAGCGCGACTAGCCGAGTGGGGATGTCAAACCCTATGGATCCATATCTAAGATTCGCGTTCACGGTTCAAAAACTAATGATTAAACGTTACCGAGCTAAAGGGAATGTTTATGCCGTTGTATAACCCACACATATATAAGTTTAAGTACTCGTGCCTAGTATGTAAAATATAAAATGTGCATGCATTCTCAGTTCTCAAAATAGTTAAAGTAAAAAGGGAATGCTATAACTCACAATGATAAAGTAGCGGTAAAGTATGACTCGGGAAATAAGCAAGTGTGTAGGTCCAGGAAGTCCTCAACCTAAGTCAAATAGTACTAAGTCAGTAAATCATCCCAAAAGGTTTAAAAGTATGTAAATAAGGTCTTAAGGGTCATCATCATTCATCATCAAACAAAAGGTGTAAAGTAAGTTTCATTCATGAAAAGAGTTTTAAACAAAGGCTGAGTTCGGTCAGTCACCACGGCCTCTATACCTACTGAAATAAGGTGAGACCAGTGTCCACGGATCCGTAAATGAGTCCTCTAGTTGTGGTGAAAATTGCAGAAGCAAACTCATCTTCGTTTGACCATGGCGACGGTCTAAGTGCGAGTAGGTCAGAGTTTTCAGCACAACGTTAAAAGGACATAGTGACGATCGGAGGGCCATAAATCCTAAACCGTAACTCGGATTAAGATGAGTCCTATATGAAAAGTTATATACTCGAACATAGCTATCTGAAAATCATAATTACAGTAGCCCAGGTGTAATGACCCGGAATTTTCCGACCAAATTATACTTATGAGATTAATATTTACATAAATTAAACCATACCAACATGATAAGCAATCCAAATTGTTGAGACTTGTGTTTTTGAAAAGAGTTTTACACAACGTTTGACCGTCCAATATGACCGATGATATCACGAACTATATAACATACGATAATTATACGTTTGTGTATATATATGTATTTATATATATTTAACATGATCTAAGGATGGTTTAACATCTCATTGTGTACTAATGACAATGAGTTATAAGTATATTTTAAAACTACTAACTTAAGATTTTGAAACGATAACTATACGTAACATTCTTTGATATATATACTTATAATCTATAATGCTTATACATGTATCGTATATATAATGTATTTAATCACTTTTAAGTACTTAAATACATAAAAAAAATATAAGTATATTCACAAAAGATAGCTATATTTGAATTCTCGTTCCGTTTCTTCAAGATTTCTATACTTATATCTAGGGTATATGTACCCGTATCATACCCAGCTTCTATACGTATTTACTATTGGTATATACACATCAAATCAACATCCTAATCAACATTATTACTGCCCTAGATATGAGGTAACTAGAATTTGTCAAGTAGTATGAATTATTAGTAAGAAAACAAAATTAGGAATCCTTTTCTTTCTTTATAAACTAAAAACGTTTTTATAAATGAACACCATTTCTTCACTCCATTTTCTCATAACTACACCCTCATTTCTCTCTCAAAATACTCCTAACTTCATAATTGATCATCTCTAAGCATTTTCCCCATCATTTAGCTTCAATTACAAGCCTTAAACACCATAAGAAAACTCTTTCAAGAACATATCAAAATAACCACCCATTTGAAGAAGTTTACTTCCAACCTTTTGATCTAACTCCACCACTCTTTGATTCCAAGATTATTTCTTATCTTTTGCAGTAACTTTTTCCAAGTAACTTGAGGTAGTAACCTTGTTCATAATCTTATTCAAATCATATTCATATAGCTATCTTATTTTGTGGTATAAAATTTTAACAACAAGAACATAGTTTGAATGATTTCAAACTTGTTCGCAAACTAAATAGATCCTTCTAACTTGACTTTTAAAACACTTCAAGACCTGTAATATATCATAATGATATGCTAACCTAACAAGATATAACTTGGTTTTACAAAGAACATCTTAAAAACTGAATCTACGTCGTCGGAGTGCAACCGGGGGCTGTTTTGGGTTGGATAATTAAAAACCATCTTGAACTTTGAATTAGAAGTTCATTTATGGAAAAATGATATTTCTTATGAATATGTTAACACATAAAAATTTCATGGTTTAACTCAAAGTGTAAGTATTTTTAGAAAAATGATCATTAAATGTTGTTTTTATGATGGAAAATGATCACTTTCATAAGTTTCACCAAAGTTTGACCTATAACCTATGATTTCGAATACAAACTAAGGTATTTTCAGTTCACATTCTTAAAATTTGACTCGATCCAAGGAAGTGGCAAGTTGAACCAACAAAAACGGAGTTTTAATGAAGAAACTACGACTAAAAAAATATTGGGTATCCGAAGCTAGTTTAGCTACGAAAATATTTGGAGAAAAAGTAAATTAATCAAATCTTTTCTAATTAATATGATATTTTATATATAATTACTTATGATTTGATTTTATATATTTCAGGAATACCCGTAAACAACATGAGAAGATTAATCATAAGACCTCATGATTGTACGCAACACGTCATTTGAAAACATGGTACCATGGGTCGAGATTAATTCTGATCAATACGAATACGATGGGGTCTTTATTTATTTTATTTAAGCAACTAATTGTGGACCACTAACATCGGACTGCTAACTACGAACTAAGAAAATATTAAAAGTATTAAAAGTATATATATATATATATATATATATATATATATATATATATATATATATATATATATATATATATATATATATATATATATATATATATATATATATATATATATATATATATATATATATATATATATATGTAACGATTACTTAAAAAGAAAATATGTTGATATATTATATATATGGTTAGGTTCGTGATATCTATCAGAGACCAAGTCGAATTAAATACCTTCAAGGCAAAAGTGAGTTTCATTTGCTCCCTTTTTAATTGCTTTTGCAATATATATTTTTGGGCTAAGAATACATGCGCTGCTTTTATAAATGTTTACAAAATAGACACAAGTACTTAAAAATATATTCTACGTTGAGTTGTACCACTGGCATATTTCCCTGTAGCTTGGTAACTACTATTTACATGGGTATTGTAAACGCGAATCCTGTTGATAGATCTATCGGGCCTGACAACCCCAACCGGACTGGACGACCAGTATTCAACGGTTGCACAGTACTTCGTTTTGGTGACTACACTTGGTACGGTGTAGTGAGATTTCATAATAAAGGGAATATGCGACGTTGATTAAATGTTAAGTATGGTTACCAAGTGCTCAACCACTTAGAATGCTTTACATACACTTGCGAGTGTATTATGTTTATGATTATGAAATCTTGTGGTCTATTAACATATTGAAATGATTGTTATGATAAACCTATGAACTCACCAACCTTTTGGTTGACACTTTAAAGCATGTTTATTCTCAGGTACGAATTAAGACTTCCGCTGTGCATTTGCTCAATATAAGGACATTACTTGGAGCCGATCATCACAATGGGACCAAATGTTGATGACTTCGTCCAGGTGGATTAGGACGGGTCCTTTCAGTTGGTATCAGAGCGGTGGTTGTAGCGAACCAGGTCTTGCATTAGTGTGTCTAACTAGTAGTTGTTAGGATGCATTAATGAGTCTAGACTTCGACCGTGTCTACATGTCAAAAGTTTTGCTTATCATTTCTAGTCGGAAATCATCTGCTTATCATCCTTAGGAAATTACCTGCTTATCATTCATAAGTCTAGACACGTTTTACTGCATTTACTGCATTGATAGTGTATAGACGAATTCTTATCTTAGCATATCTGTTATTGCGAACTTTGACTGATATCTTTTCAAAGATTCTCCGTAATTTATGGGATTTTGGTATTATATATACATATGTAAATTATGTATTGAAGAATACCAAATCTAACTCCTATAATCTATTCCATACCAAAAATTCATTTTCCCCATTATACAAGATGGATTCCGCATCTAGTTCGAATTCTTCAGATTCCGACAGTTATGCCGATATGGATTTCCATTCGGGCTCCGAAAGTAGCGTCACCGGAATGGATCAACCAATTTCCCATCATCTATTCTGGATGAATTGGGGATGGGTTCGTAATATACTAAATCACTGGAGACAAGAAGAAGGTGATCCATTCCATCCACCAAATTGCCCTCTTGGCGATGAACCTGAAGCACTTACCGGCGAACCTATTCGAAACACCATTTTCTCTCTCATTTCTAGAGTCTCGTTACGATTATATACTATCCCATATTACAAATCTTGTTCATTCGCTCGCTCCAACCGCCAATCATCCCGGTGTACTAGCAGAAGTTAACGAACTTCGCGCTCGCGTGACGGCTTTGGAGAACATGGTGCGAAGGTTGCAAACACCAGCAGCAGCACCAGCAGCATAATCAGCACCACCATCAATAACATCAACAATACCATCATCACCACTAACAAACAACATCCGCATCACACGTCTCGACATCATAATCTATCCCACAAACATCAACATCATACACACCATAGATACCAAGGAGTACCAACAATAATGAACGATGAAGTATTGATCCATAACTTCATTGATATTCTGCGAAGAATATGTGGTTTCAAAAAGTTTTAGAGATTTCTTATTCTATCTCAAACCGAAAAGCAAATGAGATTAATATCATATTAACTCATTAAATTCATGATTTCATCTGAAGAAAATATATATGTATATATGTTTTCATAAAGATTGTAATTAAAAGTTCTTTTGTACAAAATATTAATGGTGAAAATATTTTTTTAACGAGTAGGTAATACCCGAGGAATAATTAGATTTCATCTTAATAAGTTACATTGTACATTCGTCGAAGCTGATTCAACAGTCATTTACTATCCTACTTACAACCACCGATTTACGTATCCGTTCACCGCAGAATAACCATTTTCATTCAATTTCATATTTGGATTTTAACTTCCCAGAATCCAACAAGTGGCATATGAAGAAAACATATGACAAAATAAAATCTGTTAGAAACAAACAAATTAACTATGAAAAATTTTGTTAAGAATCCACGCTAACTGTTCCAGCTAACTATTCCTGGCTAACTGATTACATTTTATTTATCGCAGTTTATTTATCGCAATTTAATTATCTCACTTTTATTTATCGTCATTTAATTTCTGTAATTATTTTACGCACTTTAAATATCGGGACACGTATACAATGTTTTGACATATCATATCGACGCATCTATATATATTATTTGGAATCACCATAGACACTCTATATGCAGTAATGATCGAGTTCTCTATACAGGGTTGAGGTTGATTCTACAATAATATATATAGTTTGAGTTGTGATCGAGTCTGAGAGGTATACGGGTCACGACACGTATGAATTAATTCGTATATTATATATTAAACTATATATGAATTATTGGACTGTTACTGTGGACTATCGACTGTGGACTAATGACATTGGACAATTAAAATGAATTAAAATATTGATTATAACATATGAAACTAAACATTTCTTCAAGATTGCCACTTGATTTCATCTTAAACCTCATTGTATCTCGACGATTACGATCAGCGTTCAAATCTATCATGAATCTTAAAAACACCTCAATCGAGAGGATAAACCAACCGCACTTCATCTACGGAAGAAAAGATTGATGCATATAGTTATGCACCTGAAAAACCCTCGGAAACTGAGTAAACGTTTGACACGTATCTGTTCTAGTTCCTTTGACATTGTTATTACCGAAGATCGTTTTGCAATCCCTTTCCAAAGTAGCTAATTTTGTCACAGCTCCAGCAAGTCAACTCCGACTTTTCATCCGAAACAACTTTATTATAACCGCGATATATATGCGTACTCTTTATTGTTACTGGGGAACCTTTTATATTCCACAATTTTACCATCAGCGATTAATCATTCTAAAAACACAATTCTCCTGAAACTACCTCGGTTTGATAACCGATGACCCAGATCAGTTAACTTTGAAAATGCTGATGAAGCAGCATGTTGTAGATGATCTTAATGGCCAAAAGTTTGATGATAAAGAAAGGAGTGTTAGGAACGCTCGATAGAAAATTTAGTACCGAAAAGCGGATTATGTGAAAATATGAAGAAAGCCGTGGACAAATCACAAAGAATAAGTTTGCCTTCAAAGAATTCAAATGATTCTGTGCCTACTGAAATCGTTAGCAAACAACTTATTTCTCATTCTAAACCTTCACAGACAAATCTTCTTCATCATCCATTGATATTAGAAATTCTAAGATATTCTCGTATGTTCTATTATAAATATCCTCCATATTTCTGGCGATATTTTCACAACTATTCTTATCTGAGATCATTTATCTCTCCGTAATATCTGCAACATAAAAGAAACTGTGTTAGTTTCTAAATTCTGAAACCTTCGAGTTTAAAATATGAATGTTTTGAAGTAGTGTTGGGAACTGAAGCATGGATTAGTATAATATAATGACACTTGATCAACGTCATTATATTACAGTAAGTCATACTGAGTTTCTAATGAAGCATGATGATTCACAGTACCGTCATCATGTGCCATTTACACGACTCTTACATTCTATCTAATCTCTAAACATATCAAGAGAATATTTTTCTGGATGACTCGGTCTTCTCCAGGGTATTCTGGTAATTTAACAAATCAAAATCGTTCTATTACCAATTTCTTCTTAGATCATTAGCTATGTTCATTCTGAATTTCATATCTACGAATTCCGGACCATTACTCGCTTGACTCGAAGTCGGGAAGAGAAAAACGAAAGCATGAAGCTCTGAAAAATAATGAAGAATATAAACTTCGATAATAACCCCAAAATTACAAACCGTTTATATCGATACAGATAGCAATATAGAGACACGGGAGAATTAGAAACACTATAAACACAAGAGTATAGTAGAAGTAAGTAGATTCTTCTGGTGGTAGATGAAAAAGAAGAATGACAGATATAAAAGTTAGGAGTATATCAAGAATCAGGACTGGATGGAGCATATTGATGAATGCTTTAATGTAAGAATCAAGGGAGAAAGAATAGAAGGTGTGAGTCGTGGAAAATAAGAAAACGAAGGGGTGAATTTATAGTGAAATATCCGACAGAGCAATCGAAACAGATTATTGCATATAATCAAAGAAGATCCTGATTTCCTTAATCACCAAAGAACCAAATCTTATTACGTAAGATTCTCTTTAAATCCCTTAAATCCCGGAAATCAATCATAACTATGTCATCGGTTAAGACGAATATATTTTACTCATCTCACTCTTTTACGATAATCTCATTTATATTCTTCGCATAATCGAATCGTTTTATCTACATTACTCAATGATGATAAAACTCCATTATCACCTTATATTTGTCATGAAAACCTTCTTATTGTTATCCATAACAACCTCTATCAAATTTCGGGGACGAAATTTCTTTAACGGGTAGGTACTGTAATGACCCGGAATTTTCCGACCAAATTATACTTATGAGATTAATATTTACATAAAGTAAACCATACCAACATGATAAGCAATCCAAATTGTTGAGACTTGTGTTTTTGAAAAGAGTTTTACACAACGTTTGACCGTCCAATATGACCGATGATATCACGAACTATATAACATGCGATAATTATACGTTTGTGTATATATATGTATTTATATATATTTAACATGATCTAAGGATAGTTTAACATCTCATTGTGTACTAATGACAATGAGTTATAAGTATATTTTGAAACTACTAACTTAAGATTTCAAAACGATAACTATACGTAACATTCTTTGATATATATACTTATAATCTATAATGCTTATACATGTATCGTATATATAATGTATTTAATCACTTTTAAGGACTTAAATACACAAAAAAAATATAAGTATATTCACAAAAGATAGCTATATTTGAATTCTCGTTCCGTTTCCTCAAGATTTCTATACTTATATCTAGGGTATATGTACCCGTATCATACCCAGCTTCTATACGTATTTACTATTAGTATATACACATCAAATCAACATCTTAATCAACATTATTACTGCCCTAGATATGAGGTAACTAGAATTTGTCAAGTAGTATGAATTATTAGTAAGAAAACAAAATTAGGAATCCTTTTCTTTCTTTATAAACTAAAAACGTTTTTATAAATGAACACCATTTCTTCACTCCATTTTCTCATAACTACACCCTCATTTCTCTCTCAAAATACTCCTAACTTCATAATTGATCATCTCCAAGCATTTTCCCCATCATTTAGCTTCAATTACAAGCCTTAAACACCATAAGAAAACTCTTTCAAGAACATATCAAAATAACCACCCATTTGAAGAAGTTTACTTCCAACCTTTTGATCTAACTCCACCACTCTTTGATTCCAAGATTATTTCTTATCTTTTGCAGTAACTTTGTCCAAGTAACTTTAGGTAGTAACCTTGTTCATAATATTATTCAAATCATATTCATATAGCAATCTTATTTTGTGGTATAAAATTTTAACAACAAGAACATAGTTTGAATGATTTCAAACTTGTTCGCAAACTAAATAGATCCTTCTAACTTGTCTTTTAAAACACTTCAAGACCTGTAATATATCATAATGATATGCTAACCTAACAAGATATAACTTGGTTTTACAAAGAACATCTTAAAAACTGAATCTACGTCGTCGGAGTGCAACCGGGGGCTGTTTTGGGTTGGATAATTAAAAACCATCTTGAACTTTGAATTAGAAGTTCATTTATGGAAAAATGATATTTCTTATGAATATGTTAACACATAAAAATTTCATGGTTTAACTCAAAGTGTAAGTATTTTTAGAAAAATGATCATTAAATGTTGTTTTTATGATGGAAAATGATCACTTTCATAAGTTTCACCAAAGTTTGACCTATAACCTATGATTTTGAATACAAACTAAGGTATTTTCAGTTCACATTCTTAAAATTTGACTCGATCCAAGGAAGTGGCAAGTTGAACCAACAAAAACGGAGTTTTAATGAAGAAACTACGACTAAAACAAGATTGGGTATCCGAAGCTAGTTTAGCTACGAAAATATTTGAAGAAAAAGTAAATTAATCATATCTTTTCTAATTCATATGATATTTTATATATAATTACTTATGATTTGATTTTATATATTTCAAGACTACCCGTAAACAACACGAGAAGATTAATCATAAAACCTCATGAGTGTACGCAACACGTCATTTGAAAACATGGTACCATGGGTCGAGATTAATTCTGATCAATACGAATATGATGGGGTCTTTATTTATTTTATTTAAGCAACTAATTGTGGACCACTAACATCGGACTGCTAACTACGAACTAAGAAAATATTAAAAGTATTAAAAGTATATATATATGTAACGATTACTTAAAAAGAAAATATGTTGATATATTATATATATGGTTAGGTTCGTGATATCTATCAGAGACCAAGTCGAATTAAATACCTTCAAGGCAAAAGTGAGTTTCATTTGCTCCCTTTTTAATTGCTTTTGCAATATATATTTTTGGGCTGAGAATACATGCGCTGCTTTTATAAATGTTTACAAAATAGACACAAGTACTTAAAAATATATTCTACGTTGAGTTGTACCACTGGCATATTTCCCTGTAGCTTGGTAACTACTATTTACATGGGTATTGTAAACGCGAATCCTGTTGATAGATCTATCGGGCCTGACAACCCCAACCGGACTGGACGACCAGTATTCAACGGTTGCACAGTACTTCGTTTTGGTGACTACACTTGGTACGGTGTAGTGAGATTTCATAATAAAGGGAATATGCGACGTTGATTAAATGTTAAGTATGGTTACCAAGTGCTCAACCACTTAGAATGCTTTACATACACTTGCGAGTGTATTATGTTTATGATTATGAAATCTTGTGATCTATTAACATATTGAAATGATTGTTATGATAAACCTATGAACTCACCAACCTTTTGGTTGACACTTTAAAGCATGTTTATTCTCAGGTACGAATTAATTCTTCCGCTGTGCATTTGCTCAATATAAGGACATTACTTGGAGCCGATCATCGCAATGGAACCAAATGTTGATGACTTCGTCCAGGTGGATTAGGACGGATCCTTTCACCAGGTCGTACGGGTCAGACACAGAAACAGTAAAACAGTAAGGTCAGTAGGTTCCGGTGGTTCTTGGTGCTCGATGCTTATCATGGTTCTCATCCTTGATGCATATAGCTTCAAGTGTACAACTCGTTGATGTGTTTGCATCATTTTCACCAAGGTTTGACCATCATAATCCAAGTATAAGTCTAAGACATGAAGCACAACTCACTTAAGTGTTGCAAGTGTTTTGATGAACCAAAGTTACATCAAAGTCTTAGATTCAACACATACATGAAATGTAAAAGTAATATTAAGTTACAACTTGAAAATAAACTTATAAAATCAAGATCTTAAGTTGTAGAACATAGTTCTTAGTTAGATCTTGAAGATCCTAGACCCAAAAGTCTAGATCTAACATAAGTGTACCAAGTTATAATTAAAGAAAGCTTACTTACATGTTCTTGAACTTTTAAAGTTAATTTTAGTTCAAGAAAGTATGAGATCAAAGTTAACTTGTAATACTTGACCATTAAAACCAACAAACATGAAATTAAAGTGCATAATATAAAGAAACAAGCTAAGTAAACAAGTAACTAGTTCATGGGTTGTTCATACTTTAAAGATTCAAACCAAAGTTTGATCTTTAAGAATGTAAACTTTAAGTTTACAAACATGACTTACAAGTAATGATTTTTACAACCATGAACTTACAATCTTTAAAACTTTAAAGGCAGAACATAAACTAGTAAGTTTATGTTCTTGAGTGTTCTTGTAAATACAAGATAAAAGAAGAATGAAACTAGGTAGTTTGATTCTTGTAACTAGTATGTAACAACAACAAGTTCAAGTAACTTAAACAACAACCAAGTACAAGTAACAAACAACAAATGATGATGATATATGTGTTCATGGTCACGATTTTGAACAAGAAAAGGAAAGGAGAAAAGCTCTTGTTACTTACAAGTATTAGAGAGAAAATGAGAGGGAAAGATGAGAGAAAAAGTTGCAAGTAATTGTGTGTTTGGAATGAATGAAGTGTGAAGGGTATTAGTGAGTAAGTAATAAGAAAAAAAATGAAGCAAAACACTCCCCAAGGATGCTTATGGCCGACGGCCTGCATCAACAAAGAGGGAAGGGATTAAACCACTAGTCACTAGCATGTAAAGCTTAAAAGTTTGGTTAATATGGGTGCTTACATGGGGAAGGTGTGCAAGTAATATGTAACAAGATTCCATTCAAGTTAATCTATCTAGTTTAATCCTAAAGTGATACTTACATGTCTTAGTAGGCTAATTAATCCATTTAAGATGTAGGGTGGGCTTATAATCCCAATATCATGAGTCCATAACATTAATCAAGCCCAAGTTCAAGTAATTTTCAAGTTAATCCAATTAAAGCCCAAGTAACTAACTAATAACCATAGTTAATTAAAATGATTAATAAAATCAATCATGAATGTAATAATATTCTAAAAATATTATTCGTGAAAGTTTCGTGTGTCACAAAGACGTTTCGGGCATTTAAAGTCAAGTACGGGCAATCATGGTAACAAGTAAATGTAATAACATACATTATTTAATCAAAGGTATTAATAATTATTATTATTAATAAGTAAACGTTGGAAAATCCAGGGTCGTTACATTTTTCAATTTAAAGAAAGAAAGGTGAAACCCGTGGAATGTTAGTAAATATATTCAACACTTGAGAATGACAGTCATACCTGGGTAGATATTCGTAGAAGTGGTGGCTTTTTCAGTTGTAGACATTGCAATGTGAGGAGATATAACTTGACTGAACTAAATTTATAGTTGCACATAACTTGTGTGGGTGGTAGAGCAAAGGGTCCAGAAGTGGAAGTTCAAAGGCCTGGATAATTAATATAGATAGTTAATATATATATATATATATATATATATATATATATATATATATATATATATATATATATATATATATATATATACACAAATATAGATTGATTCATATACATACATATATATATATATATATATATATATATATATATATATATATATATATATATATATATCATATACATATATATATATATATATATATATAAACATATAACTGTATAAATGCATACAGACATACGCATATATATGCACACATATACATATATCTGTGTATATGCATACATACACATGTATATATGTATATATACATATACATATACATATGTATATATATACATACGTACATAAACAGTTACACATATAGGTAGGAATGTTTAGGAAAACTTTTACGTTGGATGGCTATGAAATATGTGTTATTAGTCTCTACTTTATATGCAATTAGGGTTACGTGGACCAGCTTGACTGAAACATGGGTTAGTAGGTTAAAATTGCCCTATTTATGTTACACAATATGATTGTAAAGTTTTTGTTAGAAAAGGAATATAGTCAAAGGTTGGCCATAGTTTATTTTAACTCGTTAAAAGGTTTTAAAGCTATTTGCTCACTAAATCAAGAGATCATGGACAAATCTGGAGGCGTAACATTTAGTACTACCTTGTGGGTGATGTACATATACTCGGCTGACTGAAATTCACCGTATGAATTTGTTTCGCTCCTTATCGCCTTTGTTTTATTACTTCTTATTTCTGGAACCTGATACACACATATGAAATATCACATTTCACAGAACTGGGTAAACATATCTTTTTACTGAAGAAATTAATTGAATGTGTTATGAGCACTTGGGATAAAAGATAAAAACATTCGATACCAATCATAAAATGATAGTGACAAACGTAAATCGAATAACAAATATAGTTATGCTAGGTGATGTAATTCAAAGATCTCTAAAATTAAAAAAAAAATTAAAAAGTAACAGTCAATAAAATCTGCTCAACATCAGCATTTACATCTACATATTGATTACTTTTTAAAATTCTCGAGAAATGGAACTTATACAAATAGAGCAAAAAGCAGGCTACATACATGATAACTCTAACAATGATTCATTGTTTTTTACCCTTTCCATCTCATGACATAATATATATTCTCCACGGACTGCATAATTTGCGTCCCTGCTACCAGTCGGATGTACGCCACAAATTTCCCCACAGGAGCAACAATGCCGCAGAAATCACGTGGTAACGGTGCCTAATAATACATATAAATAAACCGACAAAATTAGTAGACATTCATACATCAGCAGCAGGAGAGATAACAAATGACAGCCAAATGGTTTGCTAGCAAAGAGAGAAAGTGATAGTTACCTGCAAGGAATTATTTACAACGGACTAACAATACATGGTGTATACCAAACCCACAGTTTCAACATAAAGAACCAAGTATTAAAATGAAACTGATTTGCTGGATATTAAATTACCAACATGAGTAAAACAATAAATATTAAACATTTTTCAAACATAAGTGGATGTGCTGGAACAGAAATGTAGCCATAAGCCCAAAACCAGGGGCTATATTATTGCAGATAGTTTCAAAAACCAAAACTGAAAACCAAAATTCAAATTGTTCGGGAATGCATATTAAAAAACAAAAGCCCTAATATTGGGCAACAAATATAACTCAGCATAACTATAATTAAATAGTTTGAGTTATTTATCTTTAAGCCTGGAAAACGTCCTATGGATCAGATGCCTCAGCCGCATTGCTCTCATCTTCGCCTGCTTTTTCACTTTCCTCTTCTGAGTCACTGGTTACAATAAACCTATAATATTTGAAAATGTTGCAGGCAATAAGTAGGATAACTTTGAGAACGGCCAGGGATTTACATACTAAGTTAAAGTAGTTAAAGGCTTACTTGCGTCAGTTTGTGCGTTCTAAATCTTTACTCGGAGTTGGAACAGTAATGTTTCTCTTTTTCCCTGCTGTTGTGGAGCCTGACCCGGTGATTTCTTTGTCGGGCTTTGCAGTGATTGTTGGTGCAGGGGGTTGGTCTGCCTGTGTGGTTGGTGGAGTCTCGGGAACGACCTCGTCTATGACATAAAATTATTATTATTATTATTATTATTATTATTATTATTATTATTATTATTATTATTATTATTATTATTATTATTATTATTATTATTAATCTTATTATTAGTAGTAGTATTATTATACATAAAATACTATGACGAAGTCATGAGCGTGTCACTTTAAAAATGAGTTTTACGAGCGGGATAGAGCTAAGGAAATTATGGGTTATTACTAAGGAGGTTATGGGTATTGTTCAAGGGTTATGCTCGTAAAGCCAAACCTAGTGTTTATCATCTCTGTTACGTCTACGTACTTTTCTGCAATATTGAATCACAATATTGATATGTAAGCATTTATATTTTATCTTTTATAAATTAATAGTGTATACATGTCTAGTGCTCGAGTATATATATTTATACATGCTTGTATGCTAAATTTCGTCGTTAAATAGTTTATAATGAATCACGAATTAAATACATATATTACTGGAAAAAGGTATATGATATACATGTTTTTGGAAAGCTGGCGAAAAACCAATAACTTTTTATTTAGATATCGAATAGTTTCGATGAACGGATTAAAAGATATGATCAACTGAATTATGATTGAAGTTAATTGAAATTGCTTTTGAATCTACAATTAATATTTAAACAACTTGTTTGTAAGATTGATAAATTGGATTTTTGAATATTACCAACCGAGTAAATGAATCCTTATATAAGGTACGTCTCGTTTTGTTGAACTATTGTCAAAATTGACTTTTTGAAACGACTTTGGATAACTTGTGTATGTCGATCTCGAGCATTAGGATTGTGATACACTATGACCTGACCTAGCTTGATTGACATTTATTGACCAACATATGTTCTCTAGGTTGAGATCCACGATTATTTGATAATCCGAGTTTCAGTCACATTTTGGTGAACAACTTTATATGCTGCTAAGGTGAGTTTCATTGATCCCTTTTTAATTGCTTTTGCAATCTATATTTTTGGGCTGAGAATACATGCACTTTATTTTAAACGCAATGGATACAAGTACATACTAAATTCTACACCGAGTTTGAACCGAAAATCCCTTAGCTTTGGTAACTAGTAACTGCCAGTTATAAGAACTGGTGGGCGCGAGTAGTAGTATATGGATCCATAGGGCTTGACATCCCCGTCTGTTCCAGGTATAGAAATCCTAGCCTGAACTATAAAACAAACGTATGCTATTTGAGGTTAGTACACGTTAGTTTACGTGTATTGTACATGTTGGTTGCATGTATGTTAAAACAGGGGTACTTATTAAAACGTTAAAGTTTAGTTACCAGGGTGCTCTGTTACGTAGAATCTATTGACAAACTTTTGAAAAACGTTTCTGGATGAAACAACTGAAATCTTGTGATCCACTTTTATATACAGATTATGCGCAACACTAAAACTATGAACTCACCAACCTTTGTGTTGACACTTGTTAGCATGTTTATTCTCAGGTTTCCTAGAAGTCTTCCGCTGTTTGCTTATATGTTAGACAAGCTATGTGCATGGAGTCGTACATGGCATATTTTTCAAGGAAACGTTGCATTCACCAAATCATCACCATGTATCTTATTTTAACTGCATTGTCAACGGAAGTACTATTGTAAACTATTATTTACGGTGATTGTCTATATGTAGAAATCATCAGATGTCGAAAACCTTTGATTTAAATATTCATTTATGGTGTGCCTTTTTAAAAGAATGCAATGTTTACAAAACGTATCATATAGAGGTCAAATACCTCGCAATGAAATCGATGAATGATGTGTTCGTCCATATGAATTTGGAGCGATAGTCACATTTGGTGTGATGACCCGGAAATTTTTGACCAAATTTAAACTTAATCTTTAACGTTTCTGACACGATAAGCAAAGTCTGTAAAGTTGAATCTCAAAATTCTTGAACTAATCAATTACCTTTCGATTGTTCTCAACGATTCGCGAACAATTATAGGTAAATAGATACATATATATACCATAACTTGAAAACGTAACAAAGTGTTGAGTATATGATACTGTGCATTAAACTTATTGGTTTGATTATCTGATTGATATATTTAGATACAGAGTTAAAATATTATGCCAAACGATTGAATTAAAAGATAATTATTGAGTCCCTTAAGGATTATGATATTATTACGGGTCTCTGTTGTGAGGACCACACTGATTTGAGAAATTATTCCTTTTTAACGGTATTCGAAATAAATGATAAAGTGTTTGTTTAAATAACGTAATTTGGACACATACAATAATTAGATTATTAATTGTTAAGAATTAATTATATGAATAATTTGCGATATGTATTTTAAAACGTGTTTATAAATATTGAGAATAGATATTAACTTGGTTATGAAACGTTTGATAAATATTATTATATTAATAAATAACGAGACAATGATTTATAGAAGTAAATGACCAAAACACTCGAAAGATTAAGATAAACTTTGAGTGGTATAGTTTATAGATAATTTAAGGTTATATTTTGACAAAGGTACGAGTCACAAAACGTAAATTGCGAGTTTTCTAAGCGTACGAAAATGCGTTCGAGAAACCGGAACCGGGACATAAGTCGAGTGACAACGTACGAGTCATCGGAACGAAAATTACAAGTCAACTATGCACATGAATTTAATATAATATATAATTAATTATTTAAATTATATATATTATATATATTATATTTAATTATGTCGACAAACAAGAAAAAAAAAATATGTGAGCTGGATCTGACGGCCATGCGATCGCATGGGAAATAGGCATAAAACTCATGCAAGTGCATGAGCTCATGCAAGTGCATGAGATTTGCACTAAAATCCCATGCACTCGCATGGGGTGTTTTTTCAGGAAAGGTGTTATAAATTGCTCGACTTCTGGTTCAGTTTTCTCACACTCTTTATATTACTCCGTATTACTTATGTTATTTATTTAATTTATTATTTATAATTATTATAATAATTATTATTATTATTATTATTATTAATATTAAGATTAAGATTATTATTGTTAATCTTATTATTAATAGTATTAGTATTATTATTATTATTTTTACGATACAAAAATAATAATATATATAAAATATCACGACGGAGGGATGTCCAAATGATTTTGAAACGGGTTTTCGAGCAAACTAGAGCTAAGGAAATTATGGGTTATTGTCAAGGAGGTTATGGGTAATATTCGGGGGTATAATTGTGAATCAAACTTAGTGTTTATCATCTCCGTTATGTCTACGTACTTTTCTACAATATTGAATCTCAATATTAATACGTAACCATTTATATTTTATATTTTATAAATTAATATTGTATACATACTAGTGCTCGAGTGTATATATTTATACATGCTTGTATGCTAAATTTCGTCGTTAAACAGTTTATAATGAATCACGAATTAAATACATATATTACGGGTAAAAGGTATATGATATACATGTTTTCGGAAAGCTGGCGAAAAATCAATAACTTTTTATTTAGATATCGAATAGTTTCGAGGAATGAATCAAAAGATATGGTCAACTGAATTATAATTGACATTAATTGGAATTGCTTTTTGAATCTGCAATTAATACTTAAACAACTTGTTTACGAGATTGATAAAATGGATTTTTGAATATTACCAACCGAGTAAATGAATCCTTATATAAGGTACGTCTCGTTTGTTGAACTATTGTCAAAATTGACTTTTTGAAACAACTTTGAATAACTTTTGTATGTCAATTTCGAGCATTAGGATTGTGATACACTATGACCTGACCTAGCTTGATAGACATTTATTGACCAACATATGTTCTCTAGATTGAGATCTACGATTATTTGATATACCGAGTTTCGATCACATTACGATGAACAACTTTATGTGCTGCTAAGGTGAGTTTCATTGATCCCTTTTTAATTGCTTTTGCAATATATATATTTGGACTGAGAATACATGCAATTTATTTTAAACACAATGGATACAAGTACATACTAAATTCTACACTGAGTTTGAACCGAAAATCCCTTAGCTTTGGTAACTAGTAACTGCCAGTTATAAGAACTGGTGGGCGCGAATAGTTGTATATGGATCCATAGGGCTTGATATCCCCGTTCGAGCTAGAGCACTAGCCTTTTAACGGACGTATGCTATTTGAGAAGCGTACACGTTGGTTTGCGTGTATTATTAAGATGATTATACAAAGGGTACAAATTATATATACGTTAAGTTTAGTTGCCAGGGTGCTCAATTTCGTAGAATATTTTGATAAACGTTTCTGGATGAAACAACTGAAATCTTGTGATCCATCTTTATATACAGATTATGCGAAACATACAAACTATGAACTCACCAACCTTTGTATTGACACTTGTTAGCATGTTTATTCTCAGGTTCCCTAGAAGTCTTCCGCTGTTTGCTTATATGATAGACAAGCTATGTGCATGGAGTCTTATATGGCATATTTTTCAAGGAAACGTTGCATTCACCAATTCATCACCATGTATCTATTTGACTGCATTGTCAACGGAAGTACTATTATAAACTATTATATACGGTGATTGTCTATATGTAGAAATCATCAGATGTCAAAAATCTTTGATTTAAATATTCATTTATGGTGTGCCTTTTCAAAAGAATGCAATGTTTACAAAACGTATCATATAGCGGTCAAATACCTCGCAATGAAATCAATGAATGACGTGTTCGTCCATATGGATTTGGAGCTATCGTCACAGTTGGTATCAGAGCATTGGTCCTAGCGAACCAGGTCTTGCATGAATGTGTCTAACTGATAGTTGTTAAGATGCATTAGTAAGTCTAGACTTCGACCGTGTCTGCATGTTAAAAGTTTTGCTTATCATTTCTTGTCGGAAATTACATGCTTATCATTCTTAAGTCTAGACACGTTTTCCTGCATTTATTGCATAAATAGTGTATAGACAAAAATTCATATCTTAGCGTATCTGTTACTGTAAACTTTTCCTGATATCTTCCGAAAATTTCTCCGTGATTTATAGAATTTGGTATTATATATACATATGTAAATTATGTATTGAAGAATACCAAACTAAATTCTATAATCTAATTCATATCAAAAATCATCTCCCTAATTATACAAGATGGATCCCGTATCTAGTTCAAACTCTGACAGCTATTCCGATATGGATATTCACCTGAATTCCGAAGACAGTGTAACCGGAATGGATCAACCAATTAGCCATCATCTATTCTGGATGAATTGGGGATGGGTCTGTAGCCTACTTAATTATTGGAGACAAGAAGAAGGCGATCCCTTTCATCCACCACATTGCCCTCTTGGCGAAGAACCTGAAGCACTTACCGGCGAACCTGTTCGAGACACCATTTTCTCTCTCATTTCCAGAGTATCTCGTCACGATAATATACTATCTCAAATTCTGGATATTATTCATCCGCTCGTCTGAACCGCCAATCATCCCGGTGTAATAGAAGAAGTCAACGAGCTTCGTGCTCGGGTAGTGGCTTTGGAGAATATGGTGCAAAGGTTACAAACACCAGCAGCATCACCGGCATCAACAGTACCACCGACAACAACACCAACAGTACCATTACCACCACCAACAAGATCCGCATCGCAAACCTCAACTTCACAATCTGTTCCACGAGCATCAACGTCATACGCACTGTAGTTACCAAGAAATACCAGCAACAATAACCGATGAAGTATTAATTCATTTCCCCTGAAGAAATTTTATGTATATTTAATATATATGAATTTTGAAATCAAAATAAATATTTTCGTACTAAGCTATTACGTGTGAATCTTAACTGGTAGGTACTACTCGGTTAGTTCATATTACTAATATGCAATGATGTACATCCTTCCTTAACAACTTAACCATTGTTAACTACAATCTCCGTTTCAACTCCATGAATTCCATTTCATAATAAACCAAGTGTATTAATCAATTACATAATTGATTTTACATTTTCAATTTCAATATACTCGAAACTTTTCAGAAAACATCATATGTGCCTTGTAAGCTTCACAAAAATTCCACGAGCACCAACATCCTTCACCGAGGAATATCAATAAGAATAAATAATGAAGTATCGATTACATTAGCGAAATACTCCGCAAAGATTATGTAATCTTTAATGTTTTAGAGATTAATCATTTCTAAGTCAAGCCGAAAATTAAATGAACTTAATATGATATTAACTCATTAAATCTGTGTTACATCTGAAGAAAATATACATACATATATTTTCATAAAGACGGTAATAAAAATTCTTTTGTACAAAGTATTAATCGTGAAATCTTTAACGGGTAGGTAATACCCGGGAAATATATAAGTTCGCAATTAATATGTTACACTGTACATTCTTCAACTTTGATTCAAAAATTATTAACTATGCTCACAGCGATATACAATCGTTTCCATACAAATTCAATTACATATTCTGATATTGACAGAGCAGAATCCAAGTCAAGATTTAACAAGTGACATCATTCTTAGATCTCTACATCTTTCAAAGCTATACTTTGACTTCAAAAAGGTGAAAGATCCTTTAGCATTGTTATTACTGAAAATAATCTTGCAATTTCTTTTCAAAGTATCCAGTTTTATCACACTTCCAACCAGTCAACTTTAACTTTTCAGATTAAGCCTTATTGTAACCTTGATATATACGTTTTGTTACTGGGGAACCTTTCATGTTCCGCCACATTAGCAGTAAATTTACGAAACAACTTTATTAATCCTTGACCTTTTGAAAAATTCTTATACTCATTGAAACCCTATCATGTACTCATCCAAACCTTGTAACAATAATTTCCAGACCAACCACCGAGAATTAGCAATCAGTATTTTGAATCTCGCAGCATTTTCTACGACAATAGTTATATATATATATATATATATATATATATATATATATATATATATATATATATATATATATATATATATAACATCTATCTTCTAGACTTACATACTTCGAATGTGAAGTTTCTGAAAAACACCCCAAACTACGAAACTAGTTCTACGAATTTTGGAAAAATACTGATGAAGCAGCAAAAACTATAAACGACTTTAACAGTCGAAAGTTTGATGATAAAGAGTAGTGTGTTGGAAAAGCACAGAAAAAGAGAAGGTTTGAAACTGGAAAACGGGTTGAGCAAAGTATGAAGGAAGCTGTAGACAAATCACAAGGACGAAATCTACCTTCAAAGAATCCAAATGATTCAGTGTCTGCTGAAACCATTAGTAAGAATCTTACTTCTTATTCTAAACCTTCACAGACAGATTTTTCGCATCATCCTCTGATATTAGAAATTCTAAGATATCATCGTATCTTCCATTATAAATATCCTCCATATTTCTGAAGATATTTTCATAACTATTCTTATCTGAAATCATTTATCTCTTCACGCTATCTGTGTTACATCATAAAAGAAACTATTTTAGTTTCTAATTTCTGAAAATTTTGAAAAATGGATGTTTTTGAAGTAGTGTTGGGAATTGAAGCATGAGTTAGTATAATATAATGACACTTGATCAACGTGATTATATTACAGTAAGTCATGCTGAGTTTCTAATGGAACATGTTAAAGGTTCACAGATCATACCCTCATCATGAACCATGTTACATAACTCTTTCATTCTATTTAACCTCTAAACATATCAAGAAAATATTTTTCTTGATGATTCGGTTTTTTTCGAGGTATTCTGGTAATTTGACAAGTCAGATTGTGCCATTACCATTTCTTTCTTAGACCATTAATTATATTCATTTCAAAATCCATACCTACGAATTTTGGACCATTATTCGCTTGACTTAAAGTCGGGAAGAGAAAACAAAAGCATGAAGCTCCGAAATATAATGGAAAATATAAAGCCCGAAAATAACCACGAAATTACAAACCGAGTATATCAATGCGTATAGCAATATAAAGACACGGGAGAATAAAAAACAATATAACCCCAAGGTAATAGTAGAAGTAAATAACCTCCTCTGGTGGCAGATGAAAAAGAAGAATGAATGATATGATAGCCAGGAAAATATCAAGAATCAGAACTGGATGAAGCATTTTCACAAATCTTTTGTAAGTATGAAATAAGAAAGAAAATTATAGGAGTGGTGAAAATAAATGAAACAGAAGAGGTTAATTTATAGCAAAATATCAGACATAGCAATCGAGGCAGATTACGCATTTAATCAAAGGAAATCCTAATTTCCTTAAATTCCGAAGAATCAAATCTTATTTAAATTATGAAGATTTTCTATTCCTTAAATTCCGGAAATCAATTGTTACTACATCAAGAGATAAGACGAATCTCTATTCTCCATTTCACTCTATTACGAAAACTTCTCTCATACGCTTCGATTAATCGGATTGTTTTATCCGTATTATTCAATGGTGATAAAATTCTATTTACCAACTCATATTCGTCATGAAAACATTTTTATTGTCAGTCATGACGACCTCACTCAAATTTCGGGACGAAATTTCTTTAACGGGTAGGTACAGTGATGACCCGAAAATTTTTGACCAAATTTAAACTTAATCTTTAACGTTTCTGATACGATAAGCAAAGTCTATAAAGTTGAATCTCAAAATTTTTGAACTATTCAATTACCTTTCGATTGTTCTCAACGATTCGCGAACAATTATAGGTAAATAGATACATATATATACCATAACTTGAAAACGTAACAAAGTGTTGAGTATATGATACTGTGCATTAAACTTATTGGTTTGATTATCTGATTGATATATTTAGATACAGAGTTAAAAGATTATGCCAAACGATTGAATTAAAAGATAATTATTGAGTCCCTTAAGGATTATGATATTATTACGGGTCTCTGTTGTGAGGACCACACTGATTTGAGAAATTATTCCTTTTTAACGGTATTCGGAATAAATGATAAAGTGTTTGTTTAAATAACGTAATTTGGACACATACAATAATTAGAATATTAATTGTTAAGAATTAATTATATGAATAATTTGCGATATGTATTTTAAAACGTGTTTATAAATATTGAGAATAGATATTAACTTGGTTATGAAACGTTTGATAAATATTATTATATTAATAAATAATGAGACAATGATTTATAGAAGTAAATGACCAAAACACTCGAAAGATTAAGATAAACTTTGAGTGGTATAGTTTATGGATAATTTAAGGTTATATTTTGACAAAGGTACGAGTCACAAAATGTAAATTGCGAGTTTTTTAAGCGTACGAAAATGCGTTCGAGAAACCGGAACCGGGACATAAGTTGAGTGACAACGTACGAGTCATCGGAACGAAAATTACAAGTCAACTATGCACATGAATTTAATATAATATATAATTAATTATTTAAATTATATATATTATATTTAATTATGTCGACAAACAAGAATAAAAAATAATTGAGCTGGATCTGACGGCCATGCGATCGCATGGGAAATAGGCATAAAACTCATGCAAGTGCATGAGCTCATGCAAGTGCATGAAATTTGCACTAAAATCCCATGCACTCGCATGGGGTGCTTTTTCAAGAAAGGTGCTATAAATTGCTCGACTTCTGGTTCAGTTTTCTCACACTCTTTATATTACTCCGTATTACTTATGTTATTTATTTAATTTATTATTTATAATTATTATAATAATTATTATTATTATTATTATTAATATTAAGATTATTATTATTAATCTTATTATTAATAGTATTAGTATTATTATTTTTACGATACAAAAATAATAATATATATAAAATATCACGACGGAAGGATGTCCAAATGATTTCGAAACGGGTTTTCGAGCAAGCTAGAGCTAAGGAAATTATGGGTTATTGTCAAGGAGGTTATGGGTAATATTCGGTGGTATAATTATGAATCAAGCTTAGTGTTTATCATCTCCATTACGTCTACGTACTTTTCTACAATATTGAATCTCAATATTAATACGTAAGCATTTATATTTTATATTTTATAAATTAATAGTGTATACATACTAGTGCTCGAGTGTATATATTTATACATGCTTGTATGCTAAATTTCGTCGTTAAACAGTTTATAATGAATCACGAATTAAATACATATATTACGGGTAAAAGGTATATGATATACATGTTTTCGGAAAGCTGGCGAAAAATCAATAACTTTTCATTTAGATATCGAATAGTTTCGAGGAACGAATCAAAAGATATGGTCAACTGAATTATAATTGACATTAATTGGAATTGCTTTTTGAATCTGCAATTAATACTTAAACAACTTTTTTACGAGATTGATAAAATGGATTTTTGAATATTACCAACCAATTAAATGAATCCTTATATAAGGTACGTCTCGTTTGTTGAACTATTGTCAAAATTGACTTTTTGAAACAACTTTGAATAACTTTTGTATGTCAATTTCGAGCATTATGATTGTGATACACTATGACCTGACCTAGCTTGATAGACATTTATTGACCAACATATGTTCTCTAGGTTGAGATCTACGATTATTTGATATACCGAGTTTCGGTTACATTACGATGAACAACTTTATGTGCTGCTAATGTGAGTTTCATTGATCCCTTTTTAATTGCGTTTGCAATATATATTTTTGGACTGAGAATACATGCAATTTATTTTAAACACAATGGATACAAGTACATACTAAATTTTACACTGAGTTTGAACCGAAAATCCCTTAGCTTTGGTAACTAGTAACTGCCAGTTATAAGAACTGGTGGGAGCGAATAGTTGTATATGGATCCATAGGGCTTGATATCCTCGTCCGAGCTAGAGCACTAGCCTTTTAACGGACGTATGCTATTTGAGAAGCGTACACGTTGGTTTGCGTGTATTATTAAGATGATTATACAAAGGGTACAAATTATATATGCGTTAAGTTTAGTTACCAGGGTGCTCAATTTCGTAGAATATTTTGATAAACGTTTCTGGATGAAACAACTGAAATCTTGTGATCCATCTTTATATACAGATTATGCGAAATATACAAACTATGAACTTCGACCGTATCTGCATGTTAAAAGTTTTGCTTATCATTTCTTATCGGAAATTACCTACTTATCATTCCTAGTCTAGACACGTCTTACTGCATTAATTGCATGAATAGTGTATAGACAAAATTCATATCTTAGCTGTAAACTTTTCCTGACATCTTCCAAAAATTTCTCCGTGATTTATGGAATTTGGTATTATATATACATGTGTAAATTATGTATTGAAGAATACCAAACTAAATTCTATAATCTAATTCATATCAAAAATCATCTCCCTAATTATACAAGATGGATCCCGTATCTAGTTCAAATTCCTTAAACTCTGACAGCTATTCTGATATGGATATTCACCTGAATTCCGAAGACAGTGTAACCGGAATGGATCAACCAATTAGCCATCTTCTATTCTTTATGAATTGGGGATGGGTTTGTAGCCTACTTAATTATTGGAGACAAGAAGAAGGCGATCCCTTCCATCCACCACATTGCCCTCTTGGCGAAGAACCTGAAGCACTTACCGGCGAACCTGTTCGAGACACCATTTTCTCTCTCATTTCCAGAATATCTCGTCACGATAATATACTATCTCAAATTCTGGATCATATTCATCCGCTCGTCCGAACCGCCAATCATCCCGGTGTAGTAGAAGAAGTCAACGAGCTTCGCGCTCGGGTAGTGGCTTTGGAGAATATGGTGCAAAGGTTACAAGCACCAGCAGCATCACCGGCATCAACAGTACCACCGACAACAACACCAACAGTACCATTACCACCACCAACAACATCTGCATCGCAAACCTCAACTTCACAATCTGTTCCACGAGCATCAACGTCATACGCACCATAGTTACCAAGAAATACCAGCAACAATAACCGATGAAGTATTAACTCATTTTCCTTGAAGAAATTTTATGTATATTTAATATATAAGAATTTTGAAATCCAAATAAATCTTTTCGTACTAAACTATTACGTGTGAATCTTAACTGGTTGGTACTACTCGGTTAGTTCATATTACTAATATGCAATGATGTACATCCTTCCTTAACAACTTAACCATTGTTAACTACAATCTCTGTTTCAACTTAATGAATTCCATTTCATAATAAACCAAGTGTATTATTCAATTACATAATTGATTTTACATTTTCATTATATACTCAAAACTTTCCAGAAAATATCATTTGTACCTTGCGAAGTTTTCAAGAGTTCCATAAGCACCAACATGATTCACTGAGAAAATATCAATAAAACTGAATAACGAAGTATTGATTACATTAGTAAAATACTCCACGAAGATTATGAAATCTTTAATGTTTTAGAGATTATTCATTTCTAATCCAGCCAAAAATTAAATGAGCTTAATATGATATTAACTCATTAAATCTGTGTTATATCTGAAGAAAATATACATACATATATTTTCATAAAGATGGTAATAAAAATTCTTTTGTACAAAATATTACTTGTGAAATCTTTAACGGGTAGGTAATACTCGGGAAATATATAAGTTCACAATTAATATGTTACACTGTACATTCTTCAACTTTGATTCAAAAATTATTAACAATGCTCACAACGATATACAATCATTTTCATACAAATTCAATTACATATTCTGATATTGACGGATCAGAATCCAAGTCATAACTCTGAATCGGTGAATTCATTCTTAGATCTCTACATCTTTCAAAGCTATACTTTGACTTCAAAACTGTGAAAGATCCTTTGGTATTGTTTTTACCAAAAATAACCTTGCAATTCCTTTTTAAAGTATCCAGTTTTACCACACTTCCAACCAGTCAACTTCAACTTTTTAGATTAAGCCTTATTGTAATCTTGATATATACATTCTTGTTACTGGGGAACCTTTTATGTTACACCACATTAGCAGTAAATTTACCAACAACTTCATTGATCCTTGACCTTCCGAAAAATCCTTATACTCATTGAAACCCTATCATGTACTCATCTACATCTTCTAACGATAATTTCCATACCAACTACCGGGAATTAGCAATCAGTATTTCGAATTTCGCAGCAATTCTACGCCAACAGTTATATATAAACATATAATGTCTATCTCCTAGACTTATTTACTCCGAATGTGAAGTTTCTGAAAAATATCCCAAACTATGAAATAGTTCTCTGAAATTGGAACAATGCTGATGAAGCAGCAAAAACTGTAAACGACCTTAACAGTCAAAAGTTTGATGATAAAGAATAGTATGGTGGTAAAGCTGAGAAAAAGAGAAGGTTTGGAGCTGAAAAAAGGATTGAGCAGACCATGAAGGAGGCTGTGGACAAATCACAAAGACTAAATCTACCTTCAAAGAATCCAAATGATTCAGTGTCTGCTGAAATCATTAGCGAATACCTTGCTCCTTACTCTAAAACCTTTACGGATAATATTCTTTATCATCATCTTATCTTAAATATTCTAAGATATCATCGTATCTTCCATTAAAAATATCCTCCATATTTCTGAAGATATTTTCATAACTATTCTTATCTGAAATCATTCATCTCTTCGCGCTATATGTGTTATATCATAAAAGAAACTGTTTCAGTTTCTAAAGTCTGAAAATTTCAAAAAATGGATGTCTTTGAAGTAGTGTTGGGAACTGAAGCATGAGTTAGTATAATATAATGACACTTGATCATCGTAATTATATTATTGTAAGTCATGCTGAGTTTCTAATGGAACGTGATAAAGATTCACAGATCATACCCTCATCGTGAACCATGTTACATAACTCTTTCATTCTATATAATCTCTAAAAATATCAAGAAAATATTTTCTTAATGATTCGATCTTTTTCGAGGTATTCTGGTAATTTGACAAGTCAGATTGTGCTATTACCATTTCTTTCTTAGAACATTAGTTATGTTCATCTGAAACTTCATACCTACGAATTCTGGACCATTATCCGCTTGACTTAAGGTCGGGAAGAGAAAATGAAAGCATGAAGCTCCGAAATATAATGGAGAATATAAAGCCCGATAACAACCCCGAAATTACAAACCGTGTATATCAATGCGTATAGCAATATAAAGACACGGGAGAATGAAAAACACTATAACCCTAAGGTAATAGTAGAAGAAAATAACTTCCTCTGGTGGCAGATGAAAAAGAAGAATGAAGGATACGATAGCCAGGAAAATATCAAGAATCAGAACTGGATTAAGCATTTTCACAATCTATTAAGAAGTATTAAATAAGGAAGAAGATTATTGGAGTGGTGAAAATAAATGAAACGGAAGAGGTCAATTTATAGCGAAATATCAGACATAGCAATCGAGGCAGATTACGCATTTAATCAAAGAAAATCTTAATTTCCGTAAATTCTGAAGAATCAAATCCTATTTAGATTATGAAGATTTTCTATTCTTTAAATTCCGAAAATCAATCGTTACTCCGTCAAGAGATAAGACGCATCTCTATTCTCCATTTCACTCTTTTACGATAACTTCCCTCATACGCTTCGAGTAATTGGATTGTTTTATCCATATTATTCAACGGTGATAGAAATTCTGTTTATCAACTCATATTCGTCATAAAAACATTTTTATTGTTAACCATGACGACCTCACTCAAATTTCGGGACGAAATTTATTTAACGGGGAGGTACTGTGATGACCCGAAAAATTTCGACTTATTTAAACCAATTCTCTATATGATTTAATATTTTCGACATGATAAGCAATGAATTTTGACAAGTTTTAAAACTTTTGAAAATGATTTTTTTATATAACGGTTGACCACCCTGTTTGTCCAACGATTCACGAACGTCATAACATATATTATATACATATTTTAATAAATATAAGAGATTTCGATATATACGGAATCATGCGAATAATATTTATATACGAAATGATTAAAAATTTACTATTAAACGATGCTATTTCAAATTAAAAATTTTACGTATTAAGTCATTTTATTTTTATGATATAATTTTTGTAATTTTTTTTAGAAACGAAGTTAAATTAATAATGTACAATTTGTAAAGCACAACATACAACGTGTAGCTTAAATAGTTGAATTTAAATTAATTCATTTACTATTCACATGAAAACGACATGATAGAAATTATTAATTATAAGTTACATAGAATACCCCTGAAGTATTTAATAAATACGACTTTTTAAAATTTTAATATTCGATTTACGTAATATTTTATTATGTCGACGAGGAAGAAGTTAAACATAAGTGAGCTGGAAAATCACTCCATGCGATCGCATGGAAAATGGCTAGGGAAGCCATGCGATCGCATGGCACCATTTTGCTGGCCAACTACTATAAATTGATCGAATTCGCGACTTGTTTCTTCACACTCTCATCTCTGTATATATTTAAATTATTATTATTATTATTATTATTATTATTATTATTATTATTATTATTATTATTATTATTATTATTATTATTATTATTAAGATTATTATTATTATGAATCTTATTATTATTAGTAGTATTATTATACATACAATACTATGACGAAGTCATGAGCGTGTCACTTTAAAAATGAGTTTTACGAGCGGGATAGAGCTAAGGAAATTATGGGTTATTACTAAGGAGGTTATGGGTATTGTTCAAGGGTTATGCTCGTAAAGTCAAACCTAGTGTTTATCATCTCTGTTACGTCTACGTACTTTTCTGCAATATTGAATCACAATATTGATATGTAAGCATTTATATTTTATCTTTTATAAATTAATAGTGTATACATGTCTAGTGCTCGAGTATATATATTTATACATGCTTGTATGCTAAATTTCGTCGTTAAACAGTTTATAATGAATCACGAATTAAATACATATATTACTGGAAAAAGGTATATGATATACATGTTTTTGGAAAGCTGGCGAAAAACCAATAACTTTTCATTTAGATATCGAATAGTTTCGATGAACGGATTAAAAGATATGATCAACTAAATTATGATTGAAGTTAATTGAAATTGCTTTTGAATCTGCAATTAATATTTAAACAACTTGTTTGTAAGATTGATAAATTAGATTTTTGAATATTACCAACCGAGTAAATGAATCCTTATATAAGGTACGTCTCGTTTTGTTGAACTATTGTCAAAATTAACTTTTTGAAACGACTTTGGATAACTTTTGTATGTCGATCTCGAGTATTAGGATTGTGATACACTATGACCTGACCTAGCTTGATAGACATTTATTGACCAACATATGTTCTCTAGGTTGAGATCCACGATTATTTGATAATCCGAGTTTCAGTCACATTTTGGTGAACAACTTTATATGCTGCTAAGGTGAGTTTCATTGATCCCTTTTTAATTGCTTTTGCAATCTATATTTTTGGGCTGAGAATACATGCACTTTATTTTAAACGCAATGGATACAAGTACATACTAAATTCTACACCGAGTTTGAACCGAAAATCCCTTAGCTTTGGTAACTAGTAACTGCCAGTTATAAGAACTGGTGGGCGCGAGTAGTAGTATATGGATCCATAGGGCTTGACATCCCCGTCTGTTCCAGGTATAGAAACCCTAGCCTGAACTATAAAACAGACGTATGCTATTTGAGGTTAGTTTGCGTGTATTGTACATGTTGGTTGCATGTATGTTAAAACAGGGGTACTTATTAAAAAGTTAAAGTTTAGTTACCAGGGTGCTCTGTTACGTAGAATCTATTGACAAACTTTTGAAAAACGTTTCTGGATGAAACAACTGAAATCTTGTGATCCACTTTTATATACAGATTATGCGAAACACTAAAACTATGAACTCACCAACCTTTGTGTTGACACTTGTTAGCATGTTTATTCTCAGGTTTCCTAGAAGTCTTCCGCTGTTTGCTTATATGTTAGACAAGCTATGTGCATGGAGTCGTACATGGCATATTTTTCAAGGAAACGTTGCATTCACCAAATCATCACCATGTATCTTATTTTGACTGCATTGTCAACGGAAGTACTATTGTAAACTATTATTTACGGTGATTGTCTATATGTAGAAATCATCAGATGTCGAAAACCTTTGATTTAAATATTCATTTATGGTGTGCCTTTTTAAAAGAATGCAATGTTTAGAAAACGTATCATATAGAGGTCAAATACCTCGCAATGAAATCGATGAATGACTTGTTCGTCCATATGGATTTGGAGCGATCGTCACATATATGAAGAGGTGAGTTACGCAGTCTTACTTTGCAAGTGGACACAATTTAGAAGCGTATCCTAACCTTTTCTAGCTCAAGTAACAGAGCTGGTGCCGTTGTATTCATTAATTGCTCCCCCAACTCATCAAATACAACCACTACAGTCTCACCGGTTGCATCCCTGACATCAAACTCGATCATGAACCTGCCAAGTTATAATCTTAGGGGTAAGATACAATTCTGCCCGTGGTTAAGTAGAGAAACATGGGTAAAGCGGGGCTCTAAAACCATTGTTAATAAGGTATTTTCATAGTAAATACCGAGTAATGGGTTCTGGTACGTTATCTTTACAAGACTCGCAGTAAAAACCTCGATTCTTTCTCATCGTTCCCTTTTTGGACTTGCAAACGCTACACGTGGTGTAGTACCAACCATTTTGCAGCCGATTTCTGGCGAGTTCTACTTCGAGCTTGAAAACATCAAGCTGCAAATTTTAGAGTTAATGAGAGTAGTTGTAGGTTAGATGGGTTGGTTACTTGATAATATAGAGTGTTATAAATAATCGAACAAAGGAACCGGACGTTACAATGTTGTGTTTCCCTTTTCGAACCAGATCCAGTAGCTCAGCCAGGGTTCCTTCTTTTGGCAAGGGGAAATGGCGTACTGGGGAACGACGTTCGCCGTCTTCAGGAAGGTCAATTGTACTGCGCAATTCATGTCATTTTTAATCTGTTAGAAAACTGATATATATGATGTAAGGGTGTTTGTATTATATTAGGGGGTGTGGTACCTCATTTTCTCGACAAAGTCATGCAGGGTGGGTATGGTGCTGTCATCAATGATCATGGTTGCTGAGGAGCTTGAAACTGCAAGAACGTCTGCAAAGTCACGCAGTAACAGGTTGTTTAGTGGCTGCGCAAACGTAAACACCTAGGTATCCAAATAGCGCGGGGCTTACCAAAGTAGTTTTTTCGGACGGAGACCGATGTTAGAATGATGCACCGCAACGCATGTGATGCAGGTAGCTTATCGAGCAACTCTTGAACCAGGCCCCCCCAAAGTGTCACAGGGATCTTATGGCCCCTGTAAAGAAACGCGGTTACAACTGTAATTAGTAAGTAATATACAGACGCGGGGTGAAAACATTCCAGAAATGGGGTTAATTGTAGAGTCTACCTTTCGTTTGCAAGTTCAAACTCCATTGTTGAGAAACCGTTGCGCTGTGGTTTGACCGAGCCGACTTTCGTAACTCGTCCCACCACATCTACATTATACGTTTACCAGTCAGTGTGTCGGTTAAAGTAAGTTTACGGAGATTAAGTGGTGGATATGGAGAATTTAAATTATACCAATTAAATATTTGCCCTCTGTCAGGACCAGGTCTTCGATCTCTATGCAATCAAACGGGTGGCGGATATAACCATCCGTCACAGCGATTGTTTGCCTTTCAAAGTAAGTTGCACCTTGCAGCTGAATGATGACATTGTTGGCCCTTAGGATACGGTACTCGTCTCGGTTCGCCACCACTTCAAAGTCCTTCAGTAAGTACACAGATCCTTCCTTCAGCCGGGTGATGAAATGGTGGGCGATGTTATGCTTCGCGGTTAGTTGTATCACGTTACCCTGTTGTACATGGTAAATGACAAATTGTGAGACACTACAATTCAGATGCTTAAACAATGTTATACGAAACATGTACTTATCTGCAAGTGTCAAATGAAGGACCTCAAAAGGAGGTCCATAATTTTGTAAAATTAAATAACTAACTTCCATACACATCAATTTGTAGTCAAAACTATCAGTATTCAAATACTTAAACAACCTAATAGGAAAACTCGATGTATGTGTGAATTTTTAACAAATGACTCCAAAAGGAATTCAATAGTTTCTATTTAAATTTAATACTTTAAATAACATGTTCAACATGGCGTTGTTATGCGCAGCACACATTCAGAGGGATCACTACTAATATTCATATACTTAAAAATGCTTGTAACAAACATAAGCAGTAGATGTAATAATATAACTAATCTAATGTTCCTATGCAAATTTAATACCCTAAATAACATGTTCAACATGGCATTGTTATGCAAACCATACATTCAGAGGGACTACTACTAATATTCAGATACCTAAACATTTACTTCAAAAGGAAAGCCACAAATAACCATCATATATAATGGATGCATATACATAAATGTGTGTTTATACATAGTAGAGTGTGATTGTATAAGAATGCAATGGCAATGGATTAAACAGGGAAAACCAATAAGAATGACAAAGTATTAAGTGTGTCCTACAATTTTTAAAAATCATCTACAAACAAAAAACACAATAGTATACATCATGAGCAGATAGAATATAATATAACTAATCTGAAGCTTCTACATAAATTAAATAAATTAGATAACATGTTCAACATGGCATTGTTACGCATAAGAAGTCAAGCGATATAAACAAACAACAACATTGACTATTTTAATGACACGTGAATGATATGACAAAAGAATCTTGAAAACACATGAGTCTATGATGTGTTGTTATGCAAACCATACATTCAGAGGGACTACTACTAATATTCAGATACCTAAACATTTACTTCTAAAGGAAAGCCACAAATAACCATCATATATAATGTATGCATATAGATAAATATGTGTTTATACATAGTAGAGTGTGAATGTATAAGAATGCAATGGCAATGGATTAAACAGAAAAAACCCCTAACAATGACAGAGTATTAAGTGTGTTGCACAATATTTAAAAACCATCTACAAACAAAAAACACAATAGTATACATCATGAGCAGATAGATTAATATAACTAATCTGAAGCTTCAACATAGATTCAATAAATTAGATAACATGTTCAACATGGCATTGTTACACATAAGAAGTCAAACGATCTACACAACCAACAACATTGACTATTTTAATCACACATGAATGATATCACAAAAGAATCTTGAAAACATATGATGAGGTGTGAAAAATAATATCAATTTTAAAAGCTAATGGTATACCTTTTCATTAGATGTGATGAAATCTGAGCTCAAATACTTCCCATATGGTGTGTGGGTATCCCACATTCTGCATATCATTACCTTGACAACAGCCTGCTTTCCAACCTCAAGTTGATTGAGGTACACGTAACTCATGTTTGCAACTGCATTGGATGATTGCGAACTTTGAGCCATTGTAATACTTGGTGTTTTTTGGGGAGTGATGCATAACCATAAACCATATACCCACAATATATAGGGGCCTAAAAAACTGTAAATTCAATTCATTCATGGAGTTACAAACATGATTAAATGTTATTGAATTTAAATTGTAACTGAATCGTTGTTGAAATTGTTGAAACTCCTTCAGTTCATTCGACTTACCCAATTAGACACAATTAAACACAATTAATAAATGTTGACATAATTTGGGTCTCAATTGAATTCGATTGCAGGTTAACTTAATGTTTTAAAATCCAGATTAATGAAACTAACCGTTTGGTTGTCGATATGCATGTGAAAGGCCATGAATTCCAAACGATGGGAGTTTGTGCGACGCCAACGGTGGCGCTTCAAAGATCTGATGCTGAGCAGGATGAGAAGGTGTGATTAAACGACCGTCGATTGGATGCCGGAGGTTGCATGTGCGACGTTCTGAAGAAGCGGTGGAGATGAGCCGGATGAAATAAGAAACCGGTTGTTTGGTCCGATGTGGTTTTATAGGTTCACAGATACATCGTATCTTTGACTTAAACACGTGCGGGTGTTTTTTTCAAATATATATTTTTTTTTATTTGGGTGTTCAATAACTAATTGATTAGTTAAAATAACTAATTGATTAGTTAAAATAATGTAAATATTATAAATAAAAAATGAACTATAATTGGAGTCAACTTTTATATGTTTATAGATTATTATTATTATTATTATTATTGTTATTATTATTATTATTGCTATTGCTATTATTATTATATTAATTATTATTATTATTATATTATTGTTTTTGTTCACCATATTATTTATTACATTAAATCATCTGGATTATACATGTTAGCAATACTTACGTCCGTTATCAATGCGCATAGGCACAATTGATCTGTTGCCTTAGAAGCAAGGGTCGACCCGCTATGTATAAGCTCTTTGCAAATGTGAGTATATGTGAGTATGAGTTGGATAATTTGCACCTCTTGCTAGAACGAGATTAGTCTCGTTGGTTAACAAATGAGAGCATAATTAATAATTAATATTAATTAAACTGAATCAAACGAAAGTAGAAGAAAAATAAACCATGTTTTATTCTTAGGTTGGTTCACAATATGTTAAAGGGAAAATGATCCGCATACAATTTTCTTAAGTTATGTGAGAAAATACACTTAAAAATTTATATATAGTCAAAAGTTTAAACGATAATAAAAAAAGGGGCGAGAACTGCGAGAATCATAAATTACAAATATTTTCACATTTGAGTAGGTTGAATCACATATAAATGTTGATGGAGAATAAGATTGAACAAAAAAAAAAAGTTTTAAAAAACATATAGTTTAACTATATAATAAATTATATAATTTCTCGTTCAAATGTGTAGATTTGTTTGTAAGCATGCGAACATGTCATATAATCCACATTTGAACATGTAATTTGCAGTTGTGAACATTTGTTTGTCAATGATATGAACATTAAATAATAACTATATGTAATATGTAATTGTTGAAAATAAATACATATAAATCATGTAAATTAAAAATTCTTGCAGTTTTTTTTTTTTTTTTTTTTTTTTTTGTAGTTCTCGTTTGAACCTGCCTCAATATATATACATATACATACTGTTCGTTCAAACAAAAGTTGTGCGGACTTTTTAATGTTTCGTGACCTGCTTTTCTTGGGATGTTAATGTTGTATGACAGCATTTTTGTTATGTTCTTATTGTTATGTTATGTTATTAAGTATCAATAAAAGGTTAATACGTCTACTAGGTTATCGAATAAAATATTATAATCGTCAATTGAGTGATCATGATTGACCTATTAATAAACGTGTAAATCTAAAGCTAAGTAAAATATGGTTATTGGTTGATTATTTTAGTGTTGCTTATCTTATACATTGAATTTGTCATTTGTAATTATCTTATTTTACATCTAGTTTGAACGTATTTAATTAGATCTAAGGGTATGCTAACCGAACCAATAATGAAGAGTCGAACTAATAATGATGAACTAATAATTAGGTCTAGGGTGTTATTTTCAAGTTTAGTCGACTTCTCGGTACTCATTTTGTCAGCTTTTTTTTTCTTTGGTTTGGATCGTATCAAACCGAATCAGCAAATAACACCAAAAATAACTGAACCGAATCGAATTGACTTTCTGTTACAAATTGAGAGTCGCGATAAACCGAAGTAAACTATTTTGGTACGATTCTGTACCAAAAACAACCCTAATTAGGCCTATTTATCATTTATCCCTTATAAGATATAACTATAACACCACCGAGTCATTTGCCTGAGTGGTATGCGGTGGTGTTTAACACCCTCGCCGGGTAAGAGGTCTAGGGTTCGAACCTGACTTCTGAATGACCAAATTAAACATGGACAGAAATAGGCTCCATTGAGGTCAGCCCAAAGGGAAGGTTTTACCGACCCGATCCGGGACTAAGGTCCGGCTCGCCTGCCCCTCGGGATGGTTTAAGGGTTCGGATCCCTGTGATCGTGGTTCGGGTTTCCTGCCCTAACGTGTGTGTGTGTGCAAATGATGACTAGGCTTCGGTCCGGACTGATGCAATCTTGCCGTTCAAAAAAAAAAAAAGATATAACTATAACTATAATTATAATAATACGGAGTAATATAATTATAACTAGTTCGGACCGGCCCGCGCGTTGCGGCGAGGGCTTTCGGGATGCGTATTCATATTTAACGTAGCGTTGTGTATTTACAGAGGGGAACACGGCCCATGTGTTAAGCGCCGTTTTAGATGTCGTTGTGTTAAGCGTTTTTTAAAAAGTATCCATTTCGAACGTAGTTAGTTTTGTTTTGTTCAATAAATTTTTTCGAGTGTAACGGTACTGTCGGAAAAATTTAACTCGCGGCGAGCAGAAAGATACGGGCTGTCGTTGTGTTTAGCGTTTTTTAAAAAGTGTCCGTTTCGAACGTGATTAGTTTCGTTTTGTTCATAACATTATTTCGAGTCTGACGCTGCCGTCGAAAAAATTTAACTCGTGGCGAGCGGGAAGATACGGGTTGTCGTTGTGTTTAGCGTTTTTTTTTTAAAATTGTCCATTTCGCGTATAGTTAGTCTCGTTGGGTTCGTAAGATTTTTCGTAATTGAACAGTGGTCTCGAAAAAATTTAACTCGCGTCGAACGAGAAGATAGGGCCCGTTATAAATTCGGGTGGAATTAGTTTATCTTATTTTAATAAAACTAGTTAAAGACATGCGAATTCGCGGGACTCTTGAAGTTATGATTTTTAAGAATAAAATGAGTATAATCGCACACAAATAATTTATTAATAAGTCAGAACGAACATGAAACCAAGAGTTACTTAGGCGGTACACATTGTAATAGTTTAAAAAATTAACGAACAACTAGATAAAAGAAAGCAACGAATTCATGTAAAATAAATCCATTAGAGTTGGTGATGCCATTTGATTTGATCGATTCAAGAATTGTGGATACTACCCGTCATGGGTAAAACTCGACCCGTGAATACATGAGACTTTTCTTAATTTACTCGTGAGTTTATACATACAATTATTAAATTTAAAAGTTATTCTACTTGTAATTGAATAATGATTAAAAATATAATATTAGATAAAAGAAAAAAAATTCACATCATTTTACATATATATTGTACATATGGTTTTATAATTAATGGCTAAATTATCAAGTTATGCATGCAACTAAACTATTTCACTCATGCAATACTTATAAATTTTACCCACATTGACACCAAATTTAGTTAACGACTCAAATTCTTATCCAATGTACCCGAGTGACCCAAAATCATTCTAGAACTCTAAAATGAGTTTATAAACCTGTTGGAAACTTCAAATTCTCATGAGTATATTCGGCATTTTAGATCGTAAGTTTATCATCTTATCATACGTTTAAGAAGACAAAAGTCATATACTTGATGCCAAGATCTAAGATTGGAAATATGAGTTGCACCACCCACACACATATTACATATATAGGCACAACTATGAAAGGAACATTTGACCATTTCAATTTCAATATAATTATATACTGTATATTTGCCGTATGAGTAACTAACTTTGACATGATGGAAGCATGTTAAGCATCCTCTAGCATCAAACAAGTGAAGCATCACCTGGGCATATCAGAACAATAACACCTGGCAAAAAAGCACCTAGTGTGTTTATATCATTATATAAAATTTATATAAGTACAACATATAATAAGAGAATGTTGATCAATCCAAATAATTATTTTAAATGATCTAAAAATCAAATACTATCAGACACCTATAGTTAGAGTTCATTTATACAAAATTAATTAGTCAACTGAACAATGATGATATTTTAAGACACAGTGAACCATGATAAAACAAATAAACAATATAACATTTCAAATGTTCAAATGTGTAAAAATATAAATAAAATACTTGTTCAAATTAAAGTAATGGACTTATATTCGAAAGTAGTAGTAATCAACATTCCGTATTTGCTAATAGGTTCAACGTATAAAATTGCAGGCGGTGTGATAATGTAACTTTTTGAAGTGCAATGGTTAAAACATGCATTATATCATCGCCAATCTGGATATAATCAACGATTTTGAGCAGTAAGAATGTTAAATTCGTTGAGTTAATCAACTACAATCTAAGAAACATCAATCTAAGTTTCAATGACTTTAAAAAAAATAAAAGTGAGGTATATTTGAAATCTAGAGAATGCTAATAATCACGACCCTGACATTTGAATGGTGGTTTTTCATAGAGTTAAAAAAAAAAGGTAATGAGGGTTAGCTAAAAGAAAATGGTGATAGTTGTCGAGAATGTAGAATATGGCCATATAATCTGTCACAAAATATATCTAATACCGTGTTAATATAAAATCTTTGTAAGTATTTACAGTAATTGTTTGTTTTATAAAGATTTAAAAAGAGATTCAAGTTAACGTGACATATAACCCATTTGAAACCACACACAGAATGTTCAAATGTTTGACTCCATAACCAGACCCGCTCATTTTACCGCCTCTAATGTAAGAATATAAGATGTGAAATATGTATTCTTGCACTGCAATAAAGAACCATTTGATGATCATTTTGCTCGACCATGCTATGGAATAGTGAGAGCTTATTTAATTTGAGAGTACCAAGTGTTTCCCGAGGTCATTATACTTTATTTGATGTGGAAGGAGCTCCCTGATCTGAGCACACAAAGACACATCAAACACTTATAGAATTTTTTAATTAATAGACATTATATTGAACACCTAAAATATAGAATGGTTAGATTTTAGAACATAACACTACACTAATTGAATGATTGAGAAAACAACATTACAAAGTTCTTATATGCAGTAGTCAAAATGGAGTATGAGAGCGCACCGTATTATGAGGAAAGCGTACCATAGTATTAATCTTCTGATTGTTTAATGTACTTGGCCATTATTTCAAGAATAAGTGCTTAACTTCCGTCATCTATACTACAAATATAAAGGGAACAACAATTGCATCAAAGATGTTAACCTTCTCTAATAATGACAAGTATATCAATTTTACTCGAAACTTTTGACCCACCGACTACAATTTGATACGGTTCCAACCAAGAAGAAAAGCCCCCGAAATTAGAACAACATACACCGATAATCAATCAATAAACAAATTATTATAAATTGATATTCTGCAACGGTTGGCTTCATATTAAGGATAGACATCTTTTACGATGAGCTGACTTAGTAGCTGTAGACTGCATGTTTTCTTTTCTATGGACATGAAATGTAAAATCTAACCATTGTTACAATCTGAATGTATAACATAAGTATCTCTTTGTTGAGTATATAGCAGAAGACAGTTAACAGATATATGTGTCCCATTAAACACACACTATATGAAAACTCGAAAATTTTCAACTAATTTTAAACTTAATCATTATGTGATTCTAACACGATAATCAAAGTCGATTAAACTGAATCTCAAAAATTTTGAACTGTGTTCATAATTTCATTTAACCTCGACAAATTCCGACGATTCACGAACAATTATTTGTAAATAATAATACATTAGTATTAATTAATACTATTACTATTAATATAATATTTAATAATATTATCATTATCATTTACAATTATCATTATCAGTATTGTCAAACCATATTATTATTAATAGTATTATTATTATCAAAATTATTATTATTTATCATTTATTATGATTAATATGATTAGTAATATCATTAACATAATATATATCATTAACATTATTATTAGTATTATCAAAAGTATTATCATTACTAATATCATTATTATTAGTATTATTATTATTGTTAAATTAATACAACTTATTATTAATAATATTGTTATTATTATTATTATTGATAATTATCATTAACCTTTGTTATTAATATTATTATTATTATTATTAATAAAATTATTATTATCATTTTTTTAAATCATTATTAGTATTTCTATTATCATTATTATTATTACTTTTATTATTATTAATAGTATTGTAAAATTTCTATTATTAATATTAATTAAAAATAAATTAAAAGTCAAAAAATATGTTCCAATCAGTTATTAATAAATAAATTTTTATTTTATTTGTGATTTCCATATCTGCTTTTGAATTTTTTATTAAATCACGATCCAATTTATTTATTTATTTATTTATTTATTTATATCTGATTATTTTAATATCCTACTGGCCTTAAATTTGTTTTCAATTGATTCTTTCACTTATGTAAATCGAAACCAGTTGATTTCTCACCATCATTATCAATTACAACATCTTCTGTATTGTAATTAAAAAGAAAAATGAAGAAACAACTCGATATATCTCTGTTCTTCCACTTTTTAGCCAAAAATCAAATTCGATTCCAATTTCAAAATCTAAAAATGCAGTTGTGTTAGTAATCCTTTGAGAAAACTATCTGCAAAGTTTCAGTTCTTAATTCTCAAAATCAAGTATGAATTTCGAGGTCAAAGTTTAACTTTTAAAAAGTCAACTCTATGTTCTTCGTGAAATTCGAGTTCCTGTTGATGTTTTCGGTTCAATTGATGATTACAAAAGATTCTAGGAGTGATTTGAAACTTATTTCGTGTTATAATCTTTGTCAAATACATGCTCAAAATTGAAATCAAAATTTTTTTTTCTTTCTTCACACAGCGACGGCAGCAAGCCTGTTTCAAATATTTTTTTTAAATTTTTTTTTTGTTTTCTAATATCACAAACATTTGATATTGATTGTTATTATTTTGTGGTATATAAATCGTTATTTTGATGAATTAAGAATCCCTAGTCGACTAGTTGTAGAAGAAGAAGGGGGAAAGAAAATAGATAGATATATGTTAAGTACTTTATTACGTAGTATAATTGCAGAATAACAAAGACAGAGGGATGACATAGAGTGTTTGGTTTGAACGAGAGGTCGCGGGTTCGAGTCTCGGTTATGGCAGTTTTTTTTTTTTTAAAAACCTATTCTTGTGAGGTATACTTTTATTATTATTATTATTATTATTATTATTATTATTATTATTATTATTATTATTATTATTATTATTATTATTATTATATTATTATTATTATTATTATTATTATTATTATTATTTCATTATTATTATTATTATCATCTTATTTTTTTATATGATTATTAATTATTGTTATTATTATGTTAAGTATTGTTATCACTAATATTATGATTACAATTATCATTAATATAACTAATATTATTATTATTATTATTATTATGATTATGATTATAATTACAAAAATGAATATTATTATTATTATTAAGTAAGTATTATTATTACTATCATACTATAAATTATTATTATTAATATTAAGTATTAGTATTGTTACTATCATTATTATTACAAGTATTATCATTTAAAGTTTTTAGTATTATCTAATATTATTATTATTAGTAGTATTATTATTTTATTATTACTAATATTAAAGTTATTATTAACATTAATATTAAAAACACGGTTATAACTAAAAGTATCATTTTATCTTATCATTTTTATCAAAAATTATCATCTTTATTGAAATTATTATTATTACTATCGTTATTATCATTTTTACAAAAATTATCATTTTTGCTATCATTAAAACTATATCCTTATTATTATTATTAACATTTTTATTACTAGTATCAAATATTATTATCAAAAATTATTAATTTCATTATCATATTATTGTAAAATAAGTATTTTTATTATTAAGAACTATTGTTATTATCATTTTCATTAAAAACTACTTACTATTATTATTATTTTTTTACTACTAATATTATTATTATTATTATTACAAAATAATACAACTCTTTATTCATTATCGTTATTAATATTATTTTATCAAATAAATTACTATTATATAGAATATATATATAAAAGTATATATATAGAAATATATAATAACTAAAATATATATATAAACTTATTCGATTACGGGTATATGTATTAATATATATATACTTGATATAGGTTCGTGAATCCGAGGACAACTCTGCACTTGTTCAGTGCCATCATACTCGTAAAATATGAAATACAGTATCGTGAGTTTTCATAGCTCCCTTTTTATATATATTTTTGGGCTGAGAATACATGCACTATTTTATATCTGTTTTACAAAATAGATACAAGTACTAAACTTAATTCTACGTGGGTTAGAATCACAAATATTCCCCTAGCTTGGTAACGTAATCTATTGGTCTCTTTACCATAGGCGCGAATCCTATTGATAGATCTATCGGGTTTGACAACTCCATCCGGGCTAGTCACGCTAGCAGTCAATGGATGTTTAGTACTTTGAGGGTATTTTTTTCGCACTTGATTCGGTGCTCTATAGACATCAGGGGTATTCATTATTATATTATTATCGTTAACGCTGTTACCAGGTGCCCATGGTTGTAGAATCTTTTTAATACACTGCGGTGTAAGGATATTTATGGAAACTGAAATCTTGTGATCTATTACTATTATCAAAATCATTAATTATGACAAAACTATGAACTCACTCAACCTCGTGTTGACTTTTTAAGCATGTTTATTCTCAGGTACTTTTTGCTTCAGCTGTAAAAATTTGCTGTTACATAGAAGTCAAGCCAAGCACTAGGATCAGAGTTAACATCGCCGTTAATGGATTTTGACGGGGTGTTACAGTTGGTATCAGAGCATTGGTCATAGGGAACCAGAATTTGCATTAGTGTGTCTAACCTGTAATTGTTAGGATGCATTAGTGAGTCTGGACTTTAACCGTACGTGTGTATTTTAAATTTTACTTATCATTTCTTGCCGGAAAATTTCAACTTATTTTTAAGTCAATTCTCTATCTGATTGAATGCTTTCGACTCGATAAGAAAACTTGTTATTATGAGTCTCAAAATTTTGAAAGGTTTTATGAAGTCATTTTATGTGACAAAATTATATTCTAATATTCCTATATTATTTATTAAATAAAAAGGTGTGACTATGTGTTTGTACGTTCCTACGTATAATGTTTTTATTCGATGAATCATCTCGGTTTCGAGATTTCCAAATCCGAATTATTTTGATACAATATTCCGATGTCGTATGAGTTAATAAAATATTCCTATGTTTTATTTCTTGAATTATTATTCTTCTCGCGTATTTAATTTGCGTAGCGGTATTTTTCTCGGATCACGCTCGTTTAATCGTCGGGCCAATTTATAAAAATCAAATTTTTATGAGTGGGTCATCTAGGACATGTTGGCTGAAATTCTCATAGATAACCCAGATTTATAAGGTGCATTAAAGTCTAGTCTACAGTCTGACCTATAGCTTTAAAATATTATTACTTGCATTATATATACATATCTTTTATTCTGTCACTCCGGGAGGAACTCCCATTGTGATTCAAAACATTCTATAACTCACGCGCATTATCTTTATAAGATCACCTCGGTTGGTGAAACCGAGGGATATCACTCATGATTTCTGAAATTCTTGACATTCCTATGTCATCTATCCTGGTTTTTGTATATTATGTATGTATTACATGAAATGTCATCCCTGATTATTGAAACTCCTATGTTTGTTACTACTCATACTCAAACGTATATAACCTCCTTGTTATATCACGTACCTATGTGCCCTTATGCCTTTGTGCATTAGTTTGCGAACCGAAAAATGTCATTATTGACTCATAAAGATTCTCGATAACTCAAAGACATTATAATGTCATCACTATTTATATTCGTTACTTCTAAAATTTTTGTTTTCTCGTTATTTTTTATCATTGAACTTTCTTGACGGATGGCGTCTACGAAACTCTAGAATGGAAGGGTTTGGATTACCGATTTAAAGGATCCTATAGCTCAAGCCCCTAGACCTGAATAGGTCATTACGAATTGAAAGTCTTTAATCGAAAGTTTATCTGATTACATACTTATCATTTTTAATCTAGACACGTCATACTGCAATTATTGCATAAATGGAGTATTGACAAATCATATCTTATCATATCAATCCCAATAGACCTTGTCTGACACTTTTCCTAAATTTCCTCCGTAAATTACGGAAACCTTTTTGCTATATATACATATTCGAGGAGATAAATATATCATTCAGTATTCAACACTCATCTCATATCGAAACCCTTATTCGGATCACATAATACGGATTTCTCACTTGATTCCTCGAGCTCCACAGGAAGCGTAACCGGAACAAACGAACCAATCAGTCATCATCAATTCTGGATGAATTGGGGATGGGTTCGTAGCCGAGTTAATTAATGGAGGCGAGAAGAAGGAGATCCCTTCCACTCACCAAATTATCCTGTTGGTGAAGAACCTGAAGCACTTACCGGCGAACCAGTTCGGAACACCATTTTCACCCTCATTTCCAGGATATCCCGTCATGATTATATAATATCTAGAATTCTAGATCTTATTCATCCACTTGTTCGAACCGCCAATCATCCCGGAATAATGGAAGAAGTCAACGAGCTTCGCGCTCAAGTAGTGGCTCTGGAGAATATGGTGCAAAATCTAAGAGCATCAGCAGCACCAGCAGCATAACAAGCACCACCAGTACCAGTAACGCCAACAACACCAGTACCGCAAACACTGAAAGCACCAGCAGCATCATATGCTCCGCCAACTCCGCAATCACTGTAGATATCAAAACCACAATCACTAATGAGTATATTGTAATAATGAGTTAAGATGTATTGACTCATTCTTCCTGAAGAATTATATATGTATACTTTATATATATATATATATATATATATATATATATATATATATATATATATATATATATATATATATATATATATATATATATATATATATATATATATATATATATATATATATATATATATATATATGGTTTGGAACAATAAGAAATCTTTTCGTACTAAGCTATTACGTGTGAATCTTAACTACTATGTACTACTTGGTTAATTCATATCACTAATATGCTATGATGTACATCCTTCGTTAATGACTTAATAATCGTTAAACACTGCTTCAACACAATAAACTCCATTTCATAGTAAACTAAGTGTATTATTCAAATACATGTTTGATTTTACACTTCTATTTTCGATATACTCGAAACTTTTTAGAAAAACATTATTCGTGTCTTGTGAATTCCACAAGCACCAACATCATATACCGAGGTATATCAATAACAATGAACGATGAAGTATTGATTCATAACTTCATTAAAGAAATATTCTGCGATGATTATGTAATCTCTCACGTTTTGAAGATTATTTATTCTCGTTCCAAACGTAAATCAAATGAGTTTAATATTATATTAATTCAATAAATCTATATTATATCTGAAGAATACATATATGAACGTATATCTTCATAAAGATTGTAATTAAAAATCCTTTTTGTATAAACTGTTAATTGTGAAAATATTTTAACGGGTAGGTAATACCCGAGAAATATTTATATCTCACATTAATATGTTACATTGTACATTCTTCAATTCTGATTCAATAGTCAGTAACTATACATCCACAGGATATATGTATCCGTTCACTAAAGAACAACATCTTCATACAAATTCAACTACATATTCTGATTTTAACGTATCAAAATTCAAGTAAAGCTTTAGAAGATGTTATCTTCCTAAAGATCATTACATTCATGAATTATATTCTTTCGTATTCTATGATGAATTATTACATCAAACCACCTAAATTATCATTCATTACTTTTGAAATCAACAACGCCTATTCGTCAACCATTAAATCCGTTGACGATTACAATCAGCGTTTAATCATCTAAGAAAAAATTTCTTGAAACCATTGATAACCGATGATTCAAATATGGCTGCATTAAATGCAGAGGAAACAACAAAATTGTAGAAGGTCTTAAGGGCCAAAAGTTTGATGATAAAGAATGGTATAAGCTCAGATTTGGAACTGAAAAACGGATTGAGTAAACTATGAAGGAGGCTGTGGATAAATCACAAAGACTAAACCTGCCTTCAAAGAATCAAAATGATTTAGTATCTGCTGAAGTCATTAACGAATACCTTGCTCCTGACTCTAAACCTTTACGAACAAATCTTCTTTATCATCCTTCGATATTAGAAATTCTAAGATATCATCGTATCCTTCGTTATAAATATCCTCTATAGTTCTGAAGATATCTTCATAACGATTCTTGTCCGCAATTAATTATCTCTTTGCGATATCTTTATTACATTATAAAGGAAACTGTTTTAGTTTCTATATTCTGTAAAATTCTAGTTTAAATTATAAATGTTTTAAGAAGTGTTGGGAATTGAAGCATGAGTTAGTATAATATAATGACGTCAGGCCAACGTGATTATATTACAGTAAGTCATGCTAAATTTTTAATGGAAGATGATGATTCATAGACTTTATAATCATCATTTGCCATGTTACACGACTCTTACATTCTATTTAACCTCTAAACATATCAAGTAAATATTTTCTTGATGATTCGATCTTTTCCGAATATTCTGGTAATTTGACAAATCAAATCTTATACAAATTACGAAGATTTCCTTTAATTCCTTGAATTCTGGAAATCAATAGTGACAACGTCAAAAGTTAAGGCGAACATTTAATTTCCTCATTTCAATCTTTTACGATAACTTCACTCATACTCTTCGGGTAATCGAATTATTTTATCCATAATACTCTAAGGTGATAAAACTCTATTTTTCAACTCATATTCATCATTAAAATATTCTTGTTGTAAACAAGGACGATCTCTATCAAATTTCATGACTATGATTTTCATGAACTCCTCTCTGTTTTGTCTACCCTAATATTGTGGCATAAATGCTCAAGGTTTAAATAAGCTCACTATTATTCATAACACATTTCATGTGTATTGAAATGCTTGTATAGCACCATCACCTCTTCTGAGGATAACCTAGTCAAATGACACTCTTGTTAATCCTTTAGATAACCTCTGCATTAATGATAAAATGCACTTCATAGAAGAACCTGTAGAAATTATGGTTCGTATGATTTAAACGCATGAAACAGAACAATATTCTATATGTTGGAATTCACGCATGGCCCCGAGTATACCTGGGAACGTAAAGACCAAATAAAATGAAAATATCATCACCTGTTTACAAACAACGCCGATTGATGGCAACAACTAAATTTCGGGACGAAATTTCTTTTAACGGGTAGGTACTATGACAACCCGAAATTTTTTGACTAAATTTAAACTTAATCCTTATGAGATTCTAACACGATAATCAAAGTCAGTTAAACTGAATCTCAAAAATTTTGAACTGTGTTCATAATTTCATTTAACCTCGACAAATTCTGACGATTCACGAATAATTATTTGTAAATAATAATACATTAGTATTAATTAATACTATTATTATTAATATAATATTTAACAATATTATGATTATCATTTACAATTATCATTATCAGTATTGTCAAACCATATTATTATTAATAGTATTATTATTATCAAAATTATTATTATTTATCATTTATTATGATTAATATGATTAGTAATATCATTAACATAATATATATCATTAACATTATTATTAGTATTATCGAAAGTATTATCATTACTAATATCATTATTATTAGTATTATTATTATTGTTAAATTAATACAACTTATTATTAATAATATTGTTATTATTATTATTATTATTATTATTGATAATTATCATTAACCTTTGTTATTAATATTATTATTATTATTATTAATAAAATTATTATTATCATTTTTATAAATCATTATTATTATTTCTATTATCATTATTGTTATTACTTTTATTATTATTAGGAGTATTGTAAAATTTCTATTATTAATATTAATTAAAAATAAATTAAAAGTCAAAAAATATGTTCCAATCAGTTATTAATAAATCAATTTTTATTTTATTTGTGATTTCCATATCTGCTTTTGAATTTTTTATTAAATCATGATCCAATTTATTTATTTATTTATATCCGATTATTTTAATATCCTACTGGCCTTAAATTTGTTTTCAATCGATTCTTTCACTTATGTAAATCGAAACCAATTGATTTATCACCATCATTATCAATTATAACATCTTCTGTATTGTAATTAAAAAGAAAAATGAAGAAACAACTCGATATATCGCTGTTCTTCCACTTTTTAGCCAAAAATCGAATTCGATTCCAATTTCAAAATCTAAAAATGCAGTTGTGTTAGTAATCCTTTGAGAAAACTATCTGCAAAGTTTCAGTTCTTAATTCTCAAAATCAAGTATGCATTTCGAGGTCAAAGTTTAACTTTTAAAAAGTCAACTCAGTGTTCTTCGTGAAATTCGAGTTCCTATTGATGTTTTCGGTTCAATTGATGATTACAAAAGATTCTAGGAGTGATTTGAAACTTATTTCGTGTTATAATCTTTGTCAAATACGTGCTCAAAATTGAAATAAATTTTTTTTTTCTTTCTTCACACAGCGACGGCAGCAAGCCTGTTTCAAATTTTTTTTTTATTTTTTTTTTGTTTTCTAATATTACAAACATTTTATATTGATTGTTATTATTTTGTGGTATATAAATCGTTGTTTTGATGAATTAAGAATCCCTAGTTGACTAGTTGTAGAAGAAGAAGAGGGAAAGAAAACAGATGGATATATGTTAAGTACTTTATTACGTAGTATAATTACAGAATAACAAAGACAGAGGGATGGCATAGAGTGTTTGGTTTGAACGAGAGGTCACGGGTTCGAGTCTCGGTCATGGCAGTTTTTTTTAAAAAACCTATTCTTGTGAGGTATACTTTTATTATTATTATTATTATTTCATTATTATTATTATCATCTTATTTTTATTATGATTATTAATTATTGTTATTATTATGTTAAGTATTGTTATCACTAATATTATGATTACAATTATCATTAATATAACTATTATTATTATTATTATTATTATTATTATTATTATTATTATTATTATGATTATAATTACAAAAATGAATATTATTATTATTATTAAGTAAGTATTATTATTACTATCATACTATAAATTATTATTATTAATATTAAGTATTAGTATTGTTACTATCATTATTATTACAAGTATTATTATTTAAAGTTTTTAGTATTATCTCATATTATTATTATTAGTAGTATTATTATTTTATTATTACTAATATTAAAGTTATTATTAACATTAATATTAAAAACACGGTTATAACTAAAAGTATCATTTTATCTTATCATTTTTATCAAAAATTATCATCTTTATTGAAATTATTATTATTACTATCGTTATTATCATTTTTACAAAAATTATCATTTTTGCTATCATTAAAACTATATCATTATTATTATTATTAACATTTTTATTACTAGTATCAAGTTTTATTATCAAAAATTATTAATTTCATTATCATATTATTGTAAAATAAGTATTTTTATTATTAAGAACTATTGTTATTATCATTTTCATTAAAAACTACTTACTATTATTATTATTATTTTTTACTACTAATATTATTATTATTATTATTATTATTATTATTATTATTATTATTATTATTATTATTATTATTATTATTATTATTATTATTATTATTATTATGACAAAATAATACAACTCTTTATTCATTATCATTATTAATATTATTTTATCAAATAAATTACTATTATATAGAATATATATATATATATATATATATAAAAGTATATATATAGAAATATATAATAACTAAAATATATATATAAACTTATTCGATTACGAGTATATGTGTTAATATATATATATATATATATATATATATATATATATATATATATATATATATATATATATATATGATGATGTAGCGTGAGGGTACGAAATAGTATTATTTTTAATACAAAATACTACAAAATATGACACAAGTTTTATTAATTTACGGATGGGATATTTATTTATTTATAGAATGGATATACCTAAACCTTGCTACAACACTATAGGCAGTGTACCTAATCGTAGAGTAGTGTAGTTTTTAGTAAGTCCGGTTCGTTCCACAGGGAGCTGGTGATACTTACTATATTTTTAACTATATTTATACAAAATATATATAATTATATAAGTAGTAATATTATTATAAAAGGGGGGTTTTACCGTTTAATGACCGGTTTGTCGATTCTATATTTTAAGCGTAAAGATAAATGACGATAATTAAAGTGCGTAAAATAATGACAATAAATAAAATGACAGTAAATAAAATTGCGAGTAATAAAATGACAGTAAATAAAGATACGATGAGAAATATAATAAAAGAATTATGCTTATTTAAACTTCCGTAATCATGATGTTTGACGTGTTGATTTTAATTTATTACCATGGGTTAATTGTCCTTTGTCCTGGTTTATTTGATACGTCTATCTGGTTTTTGTCCATAATAGTCCATCGGTCATAAATATAAAGTGCGAGTATCCTCGTCAAATTACCCTTATACCCGAAGTCAAATATTCCAACTGATTAAGGATTTAAACTGTGACGCAGTTATCACTTCTGTCAACAATTACACCAGTTATCACTGTATGTAATCCACCCCTGTTTTAATTAGTTTATGAATATTAATTCATCCACTTGATCAGAATGAATAATCAATTACCCAACCCAATTGATTAATTAAATGATTATAACATATTCCATATGAACATCACTAAATAGGACAACCATAATCATTATTAATTATTAGGTTAATTAATTTGAAGATAGGTTCGACAGACTCCAATGAGTTGTCACTCAATTAGACAATACCCCCCATCTATTAATAGTCAATAGTTCAATTTCCACAAGTGTCGGTCTTTTGCCCAAACCTTAATTATGGTACAAAGCCCAATTACCAAATTTTAGTAATTAGCCCAACATCATGATTACTTCGTTTTAAATAAGCATAATAATAACTTAGCTACGAGACATTAATGTAAAAAGGTTGAACATAACTTACAATGATTAAAAATAGCGTAGCGTTACACGGACAGAATTTCGACTTACACACTCAAACGATCTCTATCATAAATCTTATTATTATCATAATTTAAAATTAAAATTAAGATTATTGTTATATCTGATTACATTAACATTATGATAGAGAATTATAGATATAAATTATAGATATTGATATTGATAGATAGAAAAATAAGAAAAAGATAGAAAAAATGATCGAAAAAAGTATCCCTCTATCGATCGTAATACGTCGCCTTTTATAGGCAAATTATAAATTTGAATTTTCGCTTATGACCCCTGAACTATGCTCAATTAACAACTTTTTATTATTTAATATTATTCTTATTATGAATTATTTAAATATTATATTTTATTCTTGTGCATAGTTGACTCGTAATTTTTACACCGTTGCGTCGAGCGTTGAGAGTTGACTCTGGTCCCGGTTCCGGATTTTCGAACGTCCTTTCGTACAATTTTATATTGTGTACTTTGCGTTTTGTAACTTGTACTCTTGTCATTTTTAGACGTTCCTCATCAATAATTTGAACCTTTTTAATTGTATCTTGTACATTTGAGCATTTTGGACCTTTTTGTCTTCAAATCTTCGTTTTCGCCTTTTGTCTTCGCACTTATTTAAAATAAACGAATATTACTTGAAAATGGAACAATTGCAACTAAAATCTTGTCTTTCTTGGGGGATTTTGCTATGAAATATATGTTCCTTTTTAGCCTTATCAATATATATATATATATATATATATATATATATATATATATATATATATATATATATATATATATACTTGATATAGGTTCGTGAATCCGAGGACAACTCTGCACTTGTTCAGTGCCATCATACTCGTAAAATACGAAATACAGTATCGTGAGTTTTCATAGCTCTCTTTTTATATATATTTTTGGGCTGAGAATACATGCACTATTTTATATCTGTTTTACAAAATAGATACAAGTACTAAACTTAATTCTACGTGGGTTAGAATCACAAATATTCCCCTAGCTTGGTAACGTAATCTATTGGTCTCTGTACCATAGGCGCGAATCCTATTGATAGATTTATCGAGTTTGACAATCCCATCCGGGCTAGTCGCGCTAGCAATCAACGGATGTTTAGTACTTCGAGGGTATTTTTTTCGCACTTGATACAGTGCTCTATAGACATCAGGGGTATTCATTATTATATTATTATCGTTAAGGCTGTTACCAGGTGCCATGGTTGTAGAATCTTTTTAATACACTGCGGTGTAAGGATATTTATGGAAACTAAAATCTTGAGATCTATTGCTATTATCAAAATCATTAATTATGACAAAACTATGAACTCACTCAACCTCGTGTTGATTTTTTAAGCATGTTTATTCTCAGGTACTTTTTGCTTCCGCTGTAAAAATTTGCTGTTACATAGAAGTCAAGCCAAGCACTGGGACCAGAGTTAACATCGTCGTTAATTGATTTTGACGGGGTGTTACACACTAACATAGTATTAGTATAACATATTAAAAAACAAAATTATATGTACTTTATATATAGTTGTTTGTGAGGTAGGACAATTTTGAAGCATGTATATATGTTGGATAATGCCCAAAAGAGGTATTATTTCGCATACTTTTCAGAAGATCATTAACTGTGTCTGTGTGTACAATAAAAAGATAAGGTACAATAAAAGTCTATAAATAGAATTCGGGTACCTTATGTTTAAGGGTGTTGAAGCAAGCTGTAACTGGAATTATCCCCTACAGTCCAGCCGAGATTCCACTCCGGTGTAGTAATGATCTTAAATCTGCAATAGTGAGCAATCCGTAAGATGATTGTTTGTTTTGTGTAAATTATCTTTTTATTGAAGAATTTTCAGATTATTCTTTATTTAATATTTCCATATTACCTTTATAGTTTCAACCTTCAGAGTTGTTCTTTGTGTTTGGTGACAGATCCGAGTTCAACATTGTAAACTTCATCGAGTATGAACTTCGGGTTATTGTTGTTCAATATTGTAAACTTAACCGATTAAGCAACATAATATAGTGTTTACACTTCATCGAATATGTATATTTGTTCCCTTTAATCAACATCACCCGCCCATCTTCTCATCATTTATGGTAACGAGGGCGATTATCAGATGCATAAGCTTTTACCCGTTCGTCAAACCAAAATATTGAAGAACAATAAGTACAAACACGATCACAAACCCCTAAATCTCGATAGAAACTCATTATACCTACATTTAAACAAAGAAACAAAAAAAAAATATAAGTATATAAAGCGCATTCATACCATTCACATAATGATCCATAACACATATTAAAACAGTGAATAGTATGCATATTGTTAGAGAATCAGATTCCATCAACTATTTCGAATAACATCAATAAAAACATCTTACCATCAATATCTAAAGGATGATTACTCTGTGGCACACTATTAACCCAAACAACCTCAACATGTATATACAATTAGAAAATTTTATATTAGGATAAACTAATTGAAGAACAAAATAAGTGTAAAAAAAATCAATGTAAATAAATAAAGGATTACCAGTTACTAAAACAAAATAAGTGTAAAAACATCTGAACGAACCATCATCGTCGATTAAGCGTTTGAGTAATGAGCAACATCCAAAAGGAGTTTGCATCATATAATATAGAGAAATATTATAAGTGGTTTTGCCAGGAACCTGAGTGAGAAACCAACATAAATATACATAACAAAAAAAAAAAGAAAAAAAACATTAAACGGCGTCCTAAATAAAAGTTAAGAGTTTGGTTATCCTGATGTCTTATAATACTTTCTTTTGTACTTTCTACAATTACCCATTATCTGTGATGATCGCTCCAAATCTATATGGACAATACGTCATTCATTGATTTCATTGCGAGGTATTTGACCTCTATATGATACGTTTTGTAAACATTGCATTCTTTTGAAAAGGCACACCATAAATGAATATTTAAATCAAGGGTTTTCGACATCTGATGATTTCTACATATAGACAATCACCGTAAATAATAGTTTACAATAGTACTTCCGTTGACAATGCAGTCAAAATAAGATACATGGTGATGATTTGGTGAATGCAACGTTTTCTTGAAAAATATGCCATGTACGACTCCATGCACATAGCTTGTCTAACATATAAGCAAACAACGAAAGACTTCTAGGAAACCTGAGAATAAACATGCTAACAAGTGTCAACACAAAGGTTGGTGAGTTCATAGTTTTATTGTTTCGTATAATATGTATGTAAAGATGGATCACAAGATTTCAGTTGTTTCATCCCGAAATGTTTGTCAAATTATTCTATAAGATTGAGCACCCTGGTAACTAAGCTTTAACGTCTATTTAATAAGTACCCCTGTGTTTAACATGCAACCAACATGTACTATACACTCAAATAGCATACATCTGTTTTATAGTTCAGGATAGGGTTTCTATACCTGGAACATACGGGGATGTCAAGCCCTATGGATCCATATACTACTACTAGCGCCCACCAGTTCTTATAACTGGCAGTTACTAGTTACCAAAGCTAAGGGATTTTCGGTTCAAACTCAGTGTAGAATTTAGTATGTACTTGTATCCATTGCGTTTAAAATAAAGTGCATGTATTCTCAGCCCAAAAATATAGATTGCAAAAGCAATTAAAAAGGGAGCAAATGAAACGCACCTTAGCAGCATATAAATTCGTTCACCAAAATGTGACTGAAACTCGGATTACCAAATAACCGTAGATCTCAACCTAGAGAACATATGTTGGTCAATAAATGTCTACCAAGCTAGGTCTGGTCATAGTGTATCACAATCCTAATGCTCGAGATCGACATACAAAAGTTATCCAAAGTCGTTTCAAAAAGTCAATTTTAACAATAGTTCAACAAAACGTGACATACCTTATATAATGAGTCATTTACTCGGTTGGTAATATTCAAAAATCCATTTTATCAATCTCGTAAACAAGTTATTTAAATCTTAATTGCAGATTCAAAAGCAATTTCAATTAACGTCAATCATAATTCAGTTGATCATATCTCTTAATCCGTTCATCGAAACTATTCGATATCTAAAATAAAAGTCATTGACTTTTCGCCAGCTTTCCAAAAACATGCATATCATATACCTTTTACCAATAACATATGTATTTAATTCGTGATTCATCATAAACTGTTTAACGACGAAATTTAGCATACAAGCATGTATAAATATATATACTCGAGCACTAGACATGGATACACAATTAATATATAAAAGATAAAATATGAGTGCTTACGTATCAATATTGAGATTCAATATTGTAGGAAAGTACGTAGACGCAACGGAGATGATAAACACTAGGTTTGATTCACATATATATCCCCGAACATTACCCATAACCTCCATAGCTATAACCCATTATTTTCTTAACTTTATCCCGCTCAAAAACCCATTTTTGAAAGTGACATGCTCAAAACCTCGTCGTAGTATTTTATGTATATTACTAATTAATAATTAATAATACTAATAATTAATAAGATTAATAATAATATTAATCTTAATAATAATAATAATAATAATAATAATAATAATTTAAATACGAAGGAAATAATATAAATAAATATGTGTGTGTGACAAACAACTGAACTCGCGAGCTTTTATAATGTTTTCTGAATCTGATGCCCATGTGATCGCATGGGCTTCTAGCGCAAATGTCATGCGATCGCATGGCCTACCTGGACAGCTCACATCTCTTTTGTACACTAGTTTTTCGACATATTTTTTAATTATAAATATAATATAATTAATTTATATAATTAATTATATATTATATTAAATTCACGTGCATAGTGGACTTGTAATTTTTGTTCCGATAAGTCATACGTCGTCACTCGACTTATGTCCCGATTCCGGTTTCTCGAACGCATTTTCGTACGCTTAGAAAACTAGCACTTTACATTTTGTGACTCGTACCTTTGTCAAAATATAGTCTTAAATTATCAATAAATTATATCACTCAAAGTGTATTTTAAACTTTCGAGTGTTTTGGTCATTTACTTTTATAAATCATTGTCTCGCTATTTGTGAATATATATTTAATATCAAATCGTTTTATGACCAAGTTAATATTATATTTTACCGTATTATTAAATATATATTTTCAATATGGATAAACACGTTTTAAAATACACATCGCAAGTTATTCATAGATTTAATTCTAACAGTTAATATTTCTTATTATTGTATGTGTCCAATTTACGTTATTTAAACAAACACTTTACCATTTATTCCGAATACCGTTAAAAAGGAATGATTTTACAAATCAACGTGGACCTCACAACAGAGACCCGTAATAATATCACAATCCTTAAAGGATTCAGTAAATATCTTTTAATTCAATCGTTTAGCATAATCTTTTAACTCCGTAGTTAAATATATCAATCAGATAATCAAACCAATAAGTTTAATGCACAGTATCGTTTACTTAACACTTTGTTACGTTTTCAAGTTATAGTATATGTATCTATTTACATATAATTGTTCGCAAATCATTGAGAAAAATCGAAGGGTAATTGAATAGTTCAAAATTTTGAGATTCAACTTCATAGACTTTGCTTATCGTGTCGAAAATGTTAAAGATTAAGCTTAAATTTGGTCAGAAATTTTCGGGTCATCACAGTACCTCCCCGTTAAAAAATTTCGTCCCGAAATTTGAGTGAGGTCGTCATGGCTAACAATAAAAATGTTTTCATGACGAATATGAGTTGATAAATAGAATTTTTATCACCGTTGAATAATATGGATAAAACAATCCAATTACTCGAAGCGTATGAGGGAAGTTATCATAATAGAGTGAAATGGAGAATAGAGATGCGTCTTATCTCTTGACGTAGTAACGATTGATTTCCGGAATTTAAGGAATAGAAAATCTTTATAATCTAAATAAGATTTGATTCTTCAAAATTTAAGGAAATTAAGATTTCCTTTGATTAAATGCGTAATCTGCCTCGATTGCTATGTCTGATATTTTGCTATAAATTGACCTCTTCCGTTTCATTTATTTTCACCACTCCTATAATCTTCTTCTTTATTTCATATTTCTTAATAGATTGTGAAAATGCTTCATCCAGTTCTGATTCATGATATACTCCTAACTTTCATATCTATCATTCTTCTTTTTCATCTACCGTCGGAGGAATCTATTCACTTTTACTATACTCTTGGCTTTATAGTGTTTTTAGTTCTCCCGTATCTTTACGTTGCAATACTTATTGATATACATGGTTTGTAATTTATGTGTTTTTATCGGGCTTTATATTTTCCGTTATATTTCGAAGCTTCATGCTTTCGTTCTCTCTTCCCGCCTTCAAGTCAAGCGAATAATGGTCCAGAATTCGTAGGTATGGATTTTGAAATGAACATAGTTAATGTTCTAAGAAGAAAATTGTAATGGCACGATCTTGATTTGTCAAATTACCAGAATATCCAAAAAAGACCGAATCATCAAGAAATATATTTTCTTGATATATTTAGAGATTATATAGAATGAAAGAGTTATGTAACATGGTTCATGATAAGGGTGGGATCTGTGAACCTTTATCACATTCCATTAGAAACTCAGCATGACTTACTATAATATAATCACGTTGATCAAGTGTCATTATATTATACTAATTCATGCTTCAATTCCCAACACTACTTCAAAACATTCATATTTTAAACTTGAAGGTTTCAGAATTTAGAAACTAAAATAGTTTCTTTTATGATGTAATACAGATAGCGCGAAGAGATGAATAATTTCAGATAAGAATAGTTATGAAGATATCTCCAGAAACATCGAGGATATTTATAATGAAAGATACGATGATATCTTAGAATTTCTAATATCATAGGATGATGCAGAAAATCTGTCTGTGAAGGTTTAGAATGAGGAGTAAGGTGTTTGCTAACGATTTTAGTAGACACTGAATCATTTGGATCCTTTGAAGGTAGATTTCGTCCTTGTGATTTGTCCACAGCCTCCTTCATGGTTTGCTCAATCCATTTTCCAGTTTCAAACCTTCTCTTTTTCTCAGCTTTACCACCATACTATTCTTTATCATCAAACTTTTGACTGTTAAGGTCATTTACAGTTTTTGCTACTTCATCAGCATTGTTCCAATTTCAGAGAACTAGTTCATAGTTTGGGATGTTTTTCAGAAACTTCACATTCGAAGTATGCGAGTCTAGGAGATAGATGTTATATGTTTATATATAACTGTTGTCGTAGAAAATACTGCGAGATTCAAAATACTGATTGCTAATTCCCGGTAGTTGGTATGGCAATTATTGTTACAAGATGTGAATGAGTACATGATAGGGTTTCAATGAGTATAAGGATTTTTCAGAAGGTCAAGAATAAATGAAGTTGTTGGTAAATTTACTGCTAATGTGGTGGAACATAAAAGGTTTCCCGGTAACAAAAATGTATAAGTCAAGGTTATAATAAGACTAATCTGAAAAGTCGAAATTGACAGGTTGAAAGTGGGGTAAAACTGGATACTTTGAAAAAGAAATTGCAAGGTTATTTTCGGTAAAAACAACGCTAAAGGATCTTGCACAGTTTTGAAGTCAAAGTATAGATTTGAAAGATGTAGAGATCTAAGAATGATGTCACCGATTCAGAGTTATGACTTGGATTCTGATCCGTCAATATCAGAATATGTAATTGAATTTGTATGAAAACGATTGTATATCGTTGTGAGCATTGTTAATAATTTTTTAATCAAAGTTGAAGAATGTACAGTGAATATATTAATTACGAACTTATATATTGTAGTGACCCGAACTTTTCCATGTTTATATATATTAATTGAGATTGATGTTTACATGATTAAATGTTTCCAACATGTTAAGCAATCAAACTTGTTAAGACTTGATTAATTGAAATAGGTTTCATATAGACAATTGACCACCCAAGTTGACCGGTGATTCACGAACGTTAAAACTTGTAAAAACTATATGATGACATATATATGGTTATATATATAGTTAACATGATATTATGATATGTAAACATATCATTAAGTATATTAACAATGAACTACATATGTAAAAACAAGACTACTAACTTAATGATTTTGAAACGAGACATATATGTAACGATTATCGTTGTAACGACATTTAATGTATATATATCATATTAAGAGATATTTGTACATCATAATATCATGATAATATAATAATTTAAAATCTCTTTTGATATTATAAACATTGGGTTAACAACATTTAACAAGATCGTTAACCTAAAGGTTTCAAAACAACATTTACATGTAACGACTAACGATGACTTAACGACTCAGTTAAAATGTATATACATGTAGTGTTTTAATATGTATTTATACACTTTTGAAAGACTTCAATACACTTATCAAAATACTTCTACTTAACAAAAATGCTTACAATTACATTCTCGTTCAGTTTCATCAACAATTCTACTCGTATGCACCCGTATTCGTACTCGTACAATACACAGCTTTTAGATGTATGTACTATTGGTATATACACTCCAATGATCAGCTCTTAGCAGCCCATGTGAGTCACCTAACACATGTGGGAACCATCATTTGGCAACTAGCATGAAATATCTCATAAGATTACAAAAATATGAGTAATCATTCATGACTTATTTACATGAAAACAAAATTACATATCCTTTATATCCAATCCATACACCAACGACCAAAAACACCTACAAACACTTTCATTCTTCAATTTTCTTCATCTAATTGAACTCTCTCAAGTTCTATCTTCAAGTTCTAAGTGTTCTTCATAAATTCCAAAAGTTCTAGTTTCATAAAATCAAGAATACTTTCAAGTTTGCTAGCTCACTTCCAATCTTGTAAGGTGATCATCCAACCTCAAGAAATCTTTGTTTCTTACAGTAGGTTATCATTCTAATACAAGGTAATAATCATATTCAAACTTTGGTTCAATTTCTATAACTATAACAATCTTATTTCAAGTGATGATCTTACTTGAACTTGTTTTCGTGTCATGATTTTGCTTCAAGAACTTTGAGCCATCCAAGGATCCATTGAAGCTAGATCCATTTTTCTCTTTTCCAGTAGGTTCATCCAAGGAACTTAAGGTAGTAATGATGTTCATAACATCATTCGATTCATACATATAAAGCTATCTTATTCGAAGGTTTAAACTTGTAATCACTAGAACATAGTTTAGTTAATTCTAAACTTGTTCGCAAACAAAAGTTAATCCTTCTAACTTGACTTTTAAAATCAACTAAACACATGTTCTATATCTATATGATATGCTAACTTAATGATTTAAAACCTGGAAACACGAAAAACACCGTAAAACCGGATTTACGCCGTCGTAGTAACACCGCGGGCTGTTTTGGGTTAGTTAATTAAAAACTATGATAAACTTTGATTTAAAAGTTGTTATTCTGAGAAAATAATTTTTATTATGAATATGAAACTATATCCAAAAATTATGGTTAAACTCAAAGTGGAAGTATGTTTTCTAAAATGGTCATCTAGACATCGTTCTTTCGACTGAAATGACTACCTTTACAAAAACGACTTGTAACTTATTTTTCCGACTAGAAACCTATACTTTTTTTGTTTAGATTCATAAAATAGAGTTCAATATGAAACCATAGCAATTTGATTCACTCAAAACGGATTTAAAATGAAGAAGTTATGGGTAAAACAAGATTGGATAATTTTTCTCATTTTAGCTACGTGAAAATTGGTAACAAATCTATTCCAACCATAACTTAATCAACTTGTATTATATATTATGTAATCTTGAGATACCATAGACACGTATACAATGTTTCGACCTATCATGTCGACACATCTATATATATTTCGGAACAACCATAGACACTCTATATGTGAATGTTGGAGTTAGCTATACAGGGTTGAGGTTGATTCCAAAATATATATAGTTTGAGTTGTGATCAATACTGAGATACGTATACACTGGGTCGTGGATTGATTCAAGATAATATTTATCGATTTATTTCTGTACATCTAACTGTGGACAACTAGTTGTAGGTTACTAACGAGGACAGCTGACTTAATAAACTTAAAACATCAAAATATATTAAAAGTGTTGTAAATATATTTTGAACATACTTTGATATATATGTATATATTGTTATAGGTTCGTGAATCAACCAGTGGCCAAGTCTTACTTCCCGACGAAGTAAAAATCTGTGAAAGTGAGTTATAGTCCCACTTTTAAAATCTAATATTTTTGGGATGAGAATACATGCAGGTTTTATAAATGATTTACAAAATAGACACAAGTACGTGAAACTACATTCTATGGTTGAATTATCGAAATCGAATATGCCCCTTTTTATTAAGTCTGGTAATCTAAGAATTAGGGAACAGACACCCTAATTGACGCGAATCCTAAAGATAGATCTATTGGGCCTAACAAACCCCATCCAAAGTACCGGATGCTTTAGTACTTCGAAATTTATATCATATCCGAAGGGTGTCCCGGAATGATGGGGATATTCTTATATATGCATCTTGTTATTGTCGGTTACCAGGTGTTCACCATATGAATGATTTTTATCTCTATGTATGGGATGTGTATTGAAATATGAAATCTTGTGGTCTATTATTATGATTTGATATATATAGGTTAAACCTATAACTCACCAACATTTTTGTTGACGTTTTAAGCATGTTTATTCTCAGGTGATTATTAAGAGCTTCCGCTGTCGCATACTTAAATAAGGACGAGATTTGGAGTCCATGCTTGTATGATATTGTGTAAAAACTGCATTCAAGAAACTTATTTTGTTGTAACATATTTGTATTGTAAACCATTATGTAATGGTCGTGTGTAAACAGGATATTTTAGATTATCATTATTTGATAATCTACTTAAAGCTTTTTAAACCTTTATTGATGAAATAAAGGTTATGGTTTGTTTTAAAAATGAATGCAGTCTTTGAAAAACGTCTCATATAGAGGTCAAAACCTCGCAACGAAATCAATTAATATGGAACGTTTTTAATCAATAAGAACGGGACATTTCAGTTGGTATCCGAGCGTTGGTCTTAGAGAACCAGAAAATTGCATTAGTGTGTCTTATCGAGTTTGTTAGGATGCATTAGTGAGTCTGGACTTCGACCGTGTTTTCTTTAAAAATGATTGCTTAACATTTTTGTTGGAAACTATATATTTTTAACATATGAATATTATGTGATATATTAATCTCTTAACGTGTTTGATATTATGTGATAGATGTCTACCTCTAGAACAAGTCCCATTAACTCACCTAATAATAATGAAGAGTCAAATGTAAATTGGAATGATTTGTGGACTGATTCACAAGTTCCCGAAGAGGAACCGGAAGAAGAGTCGGAACCGGAAGAAGAATCGGAACCGGAAGAAGAATCGGAACCGGATGAAGAAATAGAACCGGTGGGGGAAATAATAAAACGGTTAAGTAAAAGAAAATCCTCAACCAACCGACCAAAGTTAATTATGGTCAATGGTGTTTCCGCCAAGGAAGCAAAATATTGGGAGGATTACCAATTCTCCGATGAATCGGATTCCGACGAGAATTCCGATGATGTTATAGAAATTACCCCAACTGAATTTAAAAAGGCAAAAGAAAATAATAAGGGAAAGGGCATAAAAATAGAGAAATCTAATTCCAACCCCGATGAACTTTATATGTATCGTCAACCCCCGAAGTCCTTAAGTTGTAACAATGACCCGGGAACCTCTAAACCACCAGGTTTTTCTAAACCAATGTGGACAACGACGGTTCGTATTAGGGGAACATCATATATCCCTAGAAACTTGGCAAAACGAACCAAAACCGAAGAAGAAGAAACGAGCGAGTCGGAATAAGATAGTTGTATTCGTGTGGTGTAATATATGGAATATAGTGTTCTTATGCTTTATGATATATGTAAAAATTGCTTGTATTAATAAGTATTTTTTTTTATGAATCTAACTCTTGTCTATTTTACAGTTTAAAAATACAAAATGGATAGACAACCCAATATTTTAAGAGACCTACCCGGAGACATGATTGATGAAATCTTGTCTAGAGTCGGCCAGAATTCTTCGGCACAACTATTTAAGGCGAGATCAGTTTGTAAGACATTCGAAGAACGTTCCAAGAATGTCTTGGTTTATAAGAGACTTTCGTTTGAAAGATGGGGGATATCACATTGGGAAACCCATAAGTTACGATGTGTTTACTTTGACGCATATATTGCGGGGAACCCAAATGCTATTTTACGCAACGGGTTAAGAAATTATTTTGACTCAATATATCCGAATATTGGACTTCGTGATTTAGAAAAAGCGGCTAACATGCAACATAAAGAAGCATGTTATGCTTACGGATTAGTAATGTTCGCTTCTCACCAAAGTGAGAACAAGAACATCGGGCTACAACTATTAAACAAAACGTTTCCACAAGTGACGGAGTCGGTAATTGGGGTAAGAAATGAGGTTTTTAGATTATTACGGGACTGTTGGACATTACGTAACCCTCGTCCCTTTGATGACGTTACAACACGCTGTCTTATCAACGGCCATAACGGTTATGTTGCACAAGACCAAGGATGGGAAGTAGTCCTAGTAAAACCAAAATGCATGACTTGTTTCTGGACGTATGAATTACGTGTATTTATTGCCTTTGCTGAACGACTTGTGTACTAGCTAGAATTGTCTTCACAACTATCTTGTATCAAAGTTATTGTGTGCTATATTTCATGCTTTATGTAAAATAAGCGGTATTGTAAGTTTGTAAAATATTGTATAAAAGTTTGAACGCGAAATATTATTATAATCAGTTTTTCATATAGAATTGTAGTAGTTGAATTGTATATTAGCTACTAAGTATGAACTTAACGGGTAGGTACTACCCGAATTTAAACTTATAAAACGCTAATATGAAGAAAAAGCTTTTATAAATGAGTTCATATTATGCTACGAAATACTATTAACTACTCTTAATATTCTGTATGATTAACTTGTTCCATTTAACTATTTTGAAGGAAATGGCACCGACTACTCGACACACCGTGAATATGAATGAAGAGGAATTCCGTACTTTTCTAGCTTCAAACATAGCCGCAGTACAGGCTGCGCTACATACCAACAATAACCTTGGATCTAGCAGTACAGGAAATCGTGTAGGATGCACCTACAAAGAATTCACTGCCTGCAAACCTTTGGAATTTGATGGAACCGAAGGACCGATCGGATTGAAACGGTGGACCGAGAAGGTTGAATCGGTGTTTGCCATAAGTAAGTGTACTGAAGAGGACAAAGTGAAGTACGCTACGCATACCTTCACAGGTTCTGCGTTAACATGGTGGAATACCTATCTAGAGCAAGTGGGACAAGATGATGCGTACGCACTACCGTGGTCAGCATTCAAGCACTTGATGAACGAGAAGTACCGTCCCAGAACCGAGGTCAATAAGCTCAAGACAGAACTTAGAGGGTTACGAACCCAAGGATTTGATATTACCACGTACGAAAGACGATTCACAGAATTGTGCCTATTGTGTCCGGGAGCATTCGAAGATGAGGAAGAGAAGATCGACGCGTTTGTGAAAGGATTACCGGAAAGAATCCAAGAAGATATAAGTTCACACGAGCCCGCCTCCATACAACAGGCATGTAGAATGGCTCACAAACTAGTGAACCAGATTGAAGAAAGAATTAAAGAACAGACTGCTGAAGAGGCCAATGTGAAGCAAGTCAAAAGAAAGTGGGAGGAAAACGGTGATAAGAATCACCAATACAACAACAACAGCAATTACAACAATAATCGCAACAATTATCCCAACAATCGCAACATCAATCGCAACTACAACAAACGGCCCAACAACAACAACAACAACAACAACAACAACAGCAACTACAACAATCATCCCAACAACAATAATAACCGCAACAACAACAACAATCAGAAACAACTATGCCAAAGGTGTGAAAAGAATCACTCGGGGTTCTGCACCAAATTTTGCAACAAGTGTAAAAGAAATGGTCATAGCGCGGCGAAGTGTGAGGTCTACGGACCAGGGGTTAATAGAACGAAAGGAACAAATGGTGTCGGAACGAGTAATGGCGGAGCAAGTAGTGTCGGAGCAAGTTATGCCAATGTAGTTTGTTATAAATATGGAAAACCAGGCCACATTATTAGAAATTGCCCGAACCAGGAGAACACGAATGGACAAGGCCGTGGAAGAGTTTTCAATATTAATGCGGTAGAGGCACAGGAAGACCCGGAGCTTGTTACGGGTACGTTTCTTATTGACAATAAATCTGCTTACGTTTTATTTGATTCGGGTGCGGATAGAAGCTATATGAGTAGAGATTTTTGTGCTAAATTAAGTTGTCCATTGACGCCTTTGGATAGTAAATTTTTACTCGAATTAGCAAATGGTAAATTAATTTCAGCAGATAATATATGTCGGAATCGAGAAATTAAACTGGTTAGCGAAACCTTTAAGATTGATTTGATACCAGTAGAGTTAGGGAGTTTTGATGTGATAATCGGTATGGACTGGTTGAAAGAAGTGAAAGCGGAGATCGTTTGTTACAAAAATGCAATTCGCATTATACGAGAAAAAGGAAAACCCTTAATGGTGTACGGAGAAAAGGGCAACACGAAGCTACATCTTATTAGTAATTTGAAGGCACAAAAACTAATAAGAAAAGGTTGCTATGCTGTTCTAGCACACGTCGAGAAAGTACAAACTGAAGAAAAGAGCATCAATGATGTTCCCATTGCAAAAGAATTTCCCGATGTATTTCTGAAAGAATTACCGGGATTACCCCCACATCGATCCGTTGAATTTCAAATAGATCTTGTACCAGGAGCTGCACCAATAGCTCGTGCTCCTTACAGACTCGCACCCAGCGAGATGAAAGAACTGCAAAGCCAATTACAAGAACTTTTAGAGCGTGGTTTCATTCGACCAAGCACATCACCGTGGGGAGCTCCTGTTTTGTTTGTCAAGAAGAAAGATGGTACATTCAGGTTGTGTATCGACTACCGAGAGTTGAACAAACTTACCATCAAGAACCGCTACCCACTACCGAGAATCGATGACTTATTTGATCAACTACAAGGCTCGTCTGTTTATTCAAAGATTGACTTACGTTCCGGGTATCATCAAATGCGGGTGAAAGAAGATGATATTCCAAAGACTGCTTTCAGAACACGTTACGGTCATTACGAGTTTATGGTCATGCCGTTTGGTTTAACTAATGCACCAGCTGTGTTCATGGACCTTATGAACCGAGTGTGTGGACCATACCTTGACAAGTTTGTCATTGTTTTCATTGATGACATACTTATTTACTCAAAGAATGACCAAGAACACGGTGAGCATTTGAGAAAGGTGTTAGAAGTATTGAGGAAGGAAGAATTGTACGCTAAGTTTTCAAAGTGTGCATTTTGGTTGGAAGAAGTTCAATTCCTCGGTCACATAGTGAACAAAGAAGGTATTAAGGTGGATCCGGCAAAGATAGAAACTGTTGAAAAGTGGGAAACCCCGAAAACTCCGAAACACATACGCCAGTTTTTAGGACTAGCTGGTTACTACAGAAGGTTCATCCAAGACTTTTCCAGAATAGCAAAACCCTTGACTGCATTAACGCATAAAGGGAAGAAATTTGAATGGAATGATGAACAAGAGAAAGCGTTTCAGTTATTGAAGAAAAAGCTAACTACGGCACCTATATTGTCATTGCCTGAAGGGAATGATGATTTTGTGATTTATTGTGACGCATCAAAGCAAGGTCTCGGTTGTGTATTAATGCAACGAACAAAGGTGATTGCTTATGCGTCTAGACAATTGAAGATTCACGAACAAAATTATACGACGCATGATTTGGAATTAGGCGCGGTTGTTTTTGCATTAAAGACTTGGAGGCACTACTTATATGGGGTCAAAAGTATTATATATACCGACCACAAAAGTCTTCAACACATATTTAATCAGAAACAACTGAATATGAGGCAGCGTAGGTGGATTGAATTATTGAATGATTACGATTTTGAGATTCGTTACCACCCGGGGAAGGCAAATGTGGTAGCCGATGCCTTGAGCAGGAAGGATAGAGAACCCATTCGAGTAAAATCTATGAATATAATGATTCATAATAACATTACTACTCAAATAAAGGAGGCGCAACAAGGAGTTTTAAAAGAGGGAAATTTAAAGGATGAAATACCCAAAGGATCGGAGAAGCATCTTAATATTCGGGAAGACGGAACCCGGTATAGGGCTGAAAGGATTTGGGTACCAAAATTTGGAGATATGAGAGAAATGGTACTTAGAGAAGCTCATAAAACCAGATACTCAATACATCCTGGAACGGGGAAGATGTACAAGGATCTCAAGAAACATTTTTGGTGGCCGGGTATGAAAGCCGATGTTGCTAAATACGTAGGAGAATGTTTGACGTGTTCTAAGGTCAAAGCTGAGCATCAGAAACCATCAGGTCTACTTCAACAACCCGAAATCCTGGAATGGAAATGGGAAAACATTACCATGGATTTCATCACTAAATTGCCAAGGACTGCAAGTGGTTTTGATACTATTTGGGTAATAGTTGATCGTCTCACCAAATCCGCACACTTCCTACCAATAAGAGAAGATGACAAGATGGAGAAGTTAGCACGACTGTATTTGAAGGAAGTCGTCTCCAGACATGGAATACCAATCTCTATTATCTCTGATAGGGATGGCAGATTTATTTCAAGATTCTGGCAGACATTACAGCAAGCATTAGGAACTCGTCTAGACATGAGTACTGCCTATCATCCACAAACTGATGGGCAGAGCGAAAGGACGATACAAACGCTTGAAGACATGCTACGAGCATGTGTTATTGATTTCGGAAACAGTTGGGATCGACATCTACCGTTAGCAGAATTTTCCTACAACAACAGCTACCATTCAAGCATTGAGATGGCGCCGTTTGAAGCACTTTATGGTAGAAAGTGCAGGTCTCCGATTTGTTGGAGTGAGGTGGGGGATAGACAGATTACGGGTCCGGAGATTATACAAGAAACTACCGAGAAGATCATCCAAATTCAACAACGGTTGAAAACCGCCCAAAGTCGACAAAAGAGCTACGCTGACATTAAAAGAAAAGATATAGAATTTGAAATTGGAGAGATGGTCATGCTTAAAGTTTCACCTTGGAAAGGCGTTGTTCGATTTGGTAAACGAGGGAAATTAAATCCAAGGTATATTGGACCATTCAAGATTATTGATCGTGTCGGACCAGTAGCTTACCGACTTGAGTTACCTCAACAACTCGCGGCTGTACATAACACTTTCCACGTCTCGAATTTGAAGAAATGTTTTGCTAAAGAAGATCTCACTATTCCGTTAGATGAAATCCAAATCAACGAAAAACTCCAATTCATCGAAGAACCCGTCGAAATAATGGATCGTGAGGTTAAAAGACTTAAGCAAAACAAGATACCAATTGTTAAGGTTCGATGGAATGCTCGTAGAGGACCCGAGTTCACCTGGGAGCGTGAAGATCAGATGAAGAAGAAATACCCGCATCTATTTCCAGAAGATTCGTCAACACCTTCAACAACTTAAAATTTCGGGACGAAATTTATTTAACGGGTAGGTACTGTAGTGACCCGAACTTTTCCATGTTTATATATATTAATTGAGATTGATGTTTACATGATTAAATGTTTCCAACATGTTAAGCAATCAAACTTGTTAAGACTTGATTAATTGAAATAGGTTTCATATAGACAATTGACCACCCAAGTTGACCGGTGATTCACGAACGTTAAAACTTGTAAAAACTATATGATGACATATATATGGTTATATATATAGTTAACATGATATTATGATATGTAAACATATCATTAAGTATATTAACAATGAACTACATATGTAAAAACAAGACTACTAACTTAATGATTTTGAAACGAGACATATATGTAACGATTATCGTTGTAACGACATTTAATGTATATATATCATATTAAGAGATATTTGTACATCATAATATCATGATAATATAATAATTTAAAATCTCTTTTGATATTATAAACATTGGGTTAACAACATTTAACAAGATCGTTAACCTAAAGGTTTCAAAACAACATTTACATGTAACGACTAACGATGACTTAACGACTCAGTTAAAATGTATATACATGTAGTTTTTTAATATGTATTTATACACTTTTGAAAGACTTCAATACACTTATCAAAATACTTCTACTTAACAAAAATGCTTACAATTACATTCTCGTTCAGTTTCATCAACAATTCTACTCGTATGCACCCGTATTCGTACTCGTACAATACACAGCTTTTAGATGTATGTACTATTGGTATATACACTCCAATGATCAGCTCTTAGCAGCCCATGTGAGTCACCTAACACATGTGGGAACCATCATTTGGCAACTAGCATGAAATATCTCATAAGATTACAAAAATATGAGTAATCATTCATGACTTATTTACATGAAAACAAAATTACATATCCTTTATATCCAATCCATACACCAACGACCAAAAACACCTACAAACACTTTCATTCTTCAATTTTCTTCATCTAATTGAACTCTCTCAAGTTCTATCTTCAAGTTCTAAGTGTTCTTCATAAATTCCAAAAGTTCTAGTTTCATAAAATCAAGAATACTTTCAAGTTTGCTAGCTCACTTCCAATCTTGTAAGGTGATCATCCAACCTCAAGAAATCTTTGTTTCTTACAGTAGGTTATCATTCTAATACAAGGTAATAATCATATTCAAACTTTGGTTCAATTTCTATAACTATAACAATCTTATTTCAAGTGATGATCTTACTTGAACTTGTTTTCGTGTCATGATTTTGCTTCAAGAACTTTGAGCCATCCAAGGATCCATTGAAGCTAGATCCATTTTTCTCTTTTCCAGTAGGTTCATCCAAGGAACTTAAGGTAGTAATGATGTTCATAACATCATTCGATTCATACATATAAAGCTATCTTATTCGAAGGTTTAAACTTGTAATCACTAGAACATAGTTTAGTTAATTCTAAACTTGTTCGCAAACAAAAGTTAATCCTTCTAACTTGACTTTTAAAATCAACTAAACACATGTTCTATATCTATATGATATGCTAACTTAATGATTTAAAACCTGGAAACACGAAAAACACCGTAAAACCGGATTTACGCCGTCGTAGTAACACCGCGGGCTGTTTTGGGTTAGTTAATTAAAAACTATGATAAACTTTGATTTAAAAGTTGTTATTCTGAGAAAATAATTTTTATTATGAACATGAAACTATATCCAAAAATTATGGTTAAACTCAAAGTGGAAGTATGTTTTCTAAAATGGTCATCTAGACGTCGTTCTTTCGACTGAAATGACTACCTTTACAAAAACGACTTGTAACTTATTTTTCCGACTAGAAACCTATACTTTTTTTGTTTAGATTCATAAAATAGAGTTCAATATGAAACTATAGCAATTTGATTCACTCAAAACGGATTTAAAATGAAGAAGTTATGGGTAAAACAAGATTGGATAATTTTTCTCATTTTAGCTACGTGAAAATTGGTAACAAATCTATTCCAACCATAACTTAATCAACTTGTATTATATATTATGTAATCTTGAGATACCATAGACACGTATACAATGTTTCGACCTATCATGTCGACACATCTATATATATTTCGGAACAACCATAGACACTCTATATGTGAATGTTGGAGTTAGCTATACAGGGTTGAGGTTGATTCCAAAATATATATAGTTTGAGTTGTGATCAATACTGAGATACGTATACACTGGGTCGTGGATTGATTCAAGATAATATTTATCGATTTATTTCTGTACATCTAACTGTGGACAACTAGTTGTAGGTTACTAACGAGGACAGCTGACTTAATAAACTTAAAACATCAAAATATATTAAAAGTGTTGTAAATATATTTTGAACATACTTTGATATATATGTATATATTGTTATAGGTTCGTGAATCAACCAGTGGCCAAGTCTTACTTCCCGACGAAGTAAAAATCTGTGAAAGTGAGTTATAGTCCCACTTTTAAAATCTAATATTTTTGGGATGAGAATACATGCAGGTTTTATAAATGATTTACAAAATAGACACAAGTACGTGAAACTACATTCTATGGTTGAATTATCGAAATCGAATATGCCCCTTTTTATTAAGTCTGGTAATCTAAGAATTAGGGAACAGACACCCTAATTGACGCGAATCCTAAAGATAGATCTATTGGGCCTAACAAACCCCATCCAAAGTACCGGATGCTTTAGTACTTCGAAATTTATATCATATCCGAAGGGTGTCCCGGAATGATGGGGATATTCTTATATATGCATCTTGTTATTGTCGGTTACCAGGTGTTCACCATATGAATGATTTTTATCTCTATGTATGGGATGTGTATTGAAATATGAAATCTTGTGGTCTATTATTATGATTTGATATATATAGGTTAAACCTATAACTCACCAACATTTTTGTTGACGTTTTAAGCATGTTTATTCTCAGGTGATTATTAAGAGCTTCCGCTGTCGCATACTTAAATAAGGACGAGATTTGGAGTCCATGCTTGTATGATATTGTGTAAAAACTGCATTCAAGAAACTTATTTTGTTGTAACATATTTGTATTGTAAACCATTATGTAATGGTCGTGTGTAAACAGGATATTTTAGATTATCATTATTTGATAATCTACTTAAAGCTTTTTAAACCTTTATTGATGAAATAAAGGTTATGGTTTGTTTTAAAAATGAATGCAGTCTTTGAAAAACGTCTCATATAGAGGTCAAAACCTCGCAACGAAATCAATTAATATGGAACGTTTTTAATCAATAAGAACGGGACATTTCATATATTTCCCGGGTATTACCTACCCGTTAAAGATTTCACCATTAATACTTTGTACAAAAGAATTTTTATTACCGTCTTTATGAAAATATATGTATGTATATTTTCTTCAGATGTAACACAAATTTAATGAGTTAATATCATATTAAGCTCATTAAATTTTCGGCTTGACTTAGAAATGATTAATCTCTAAAACATTAAAGATTACATAATCTTCGTGGAGTATTTTACTAATGTAATCAATACTTCGTTATTCAGTTTTATTGATATTTCCTCAGTGAATCATGTTGGTGCTTATGGAATTCTTGCTAACTTCGCAAGGTAAAAATGATGTTTTCTGGAAAGTTTCGAGTATATCGAAAATGAAAATGTAAAATCAATTATGTAATTGAATAATATACTTGGTTTATTTAGAAATGGAATTCATTAAGTTGAAACAGAGATTGTAGTTAACAATGGTTAAGTTGTTAAGGAAGGATGTACATCATTGCATATTAGTAATATGAACTAACCGAGTAGTATCTACCAGTTAAGATTCACACGTAATAGCTTAGTACGAAAAGATTTATTTTGATTTCAAAATTCATATATATTAAATATACATAAAATTTCTTTAGGGAATGAGTTAATACTTCATCGGTTATTGTTACTGGTATTTCTTGGTAATTACGGTGCGTGTGACGTTGATGCTCATGGGACAGATTGTGAAGTTGAGGTTTGCGATGCGGATGTTGTTGGTGGCGGTAATGGTACTGTTGGTGTTGTTGTCGGTGGTACCGTTGATGCCGGTGATGCTGCTGGTGCTTGTAACCTTTGCACCATATTCTCTAAAGCCACTACCCGAGCGCGAAGCTCGTTGACTTCTTCTACTACACCGGGATGATTGGCGGTTCGGACAAGCGGATGAATAAAATCCAGAATTTAAGATAGTATATTATCGTGATGAGATACTCTGGAAATGAGAGAGAAAATGGTGTCTCGAACTGGTTCGCCAGTAAGTGCTTCAGGTTCTTCGCCAAGAGGGCAATGTGGTGGATGGAAGGGATCACCGTCTTCTTGTCTCCAATGATTAAGTAGGCTACGAACCCATCCCCAATTCATCCAGAATAGATGATGGCTAATTGGTTGATCCATTCCGGTTACACTGTCTTCGGAATTCAGGTGAACATCCATATCGGAATAGCTGTCAGAGTTTAAGGAATTTGAACTAGATACGGGATCCATCTTGTATAATTAGGGAGATGATTTTTGATATGAATTAGATTATAGAATTTAGTTTGGTATTCTTCAATACATAATTTGCATATGTATATATAATACCAAATTCCATAAATCACGGAGAAATTTTCGGAAGATGTCAGGAAAAGTTTACAGTAACGGATACGCTAAGATATGAATTTTATCTATACACTATTCATGCAATCAATGCAGTAAAACGTGTCTAGACTAGGAATGATAAGCAGATAATTTCTGACAAGAAATGATAAGCAAAACTATTAACATGCAGACACGGTCGAAGTCCAGACTTACTGATGCATCCTAATAACTATCAGTTAGACACACTCATGCAAGACCTGGTTCACTAGGACCAACGCTCTGATACCAACTGTGACGATCGCTCCAAATCCATATGGACAATACGTCATTCATTGATTTCATTGCGAGGTATTTGACCTCTATATGATACGTTTTGTAAACATTGCATTCTTTTAAAAAGGCACACCATAAATGAATATTTAAATCAAAGGTTTTTGACATCTGATGATTTCTACATATAGACAATCACCGTAAATAATAGTTTACAATAGTACTTCCGTTGACAATGCAGTCAAAATAAGATACATGGAGATGATTTGGTGAATGCAACGTTTCCTTGAAAAATATGCCATGTACGACTCCATGCATATAGCTTGTCTAACATATAAGCAAACAGCGGAAGACTTCTAGGAAACCTGAGAATAAACATGCTAACAAGTGTCAACACAAAGGTTGGTGAGTTCATAGTTTTATTATTTCATATAATATGTATGTAAAGGTGGATCACAAGATTTCAGTTGTTTCATCCCGAAACGTTTGTCAAATTATTCTATAAGATTGAGCACCCTGGTAACTAAGCTTTAATGTCTATATAATAAGTACCCCTATGTTTAACATGCAACCAACATGTACTGTACACTCAAATAGCATACGTCTATTTTATAGTTCAGGATAGGGTTTCTATACCTGGAACAGACGGGGATGTCAAGCCCTATGGATCCATATACTACTACTCGCGCCCACCAGTTCTTATAACTGGCAGTTACTAGTTACCAAAGCTAAGGGATTTTCGGTTCAAACTCAGTGTAGAATTTAGTATGTACTTGTATCCATTGCGTTTAAAATAAAGTGCATGTATTCTCAGCCCAAAAATATAGATTGCAAAAGCAATTAAAAAGGGAGCAAATGAAACTCATCTTAGCATCATATAAATTCGTTCACCAAAATGTGACTGAAACTCGGATTACCAAATAACCGTAGATCTCAACCTAGAGAATATATGTTGGTTAATAAATGTCTATCAAGCTAGGTCTGGTCAAAGTGTATCACAATCCTAATGCTCGAGATCGACATACAAAAGTTATCCAAAGTCGTTTCAAAAAGTCAATTTTGACAATAGTTCAACAAAACGAGACATACCTTATATAAGGAGTCATTTACTCGGTTGGTAATATTCAAAAATCCATTTTATCAATCTCGTAAACAAGTTGTTTAAATCTTAATTGCAGATTCAAAAACAATTTCAATTAACGTCAATCATAATTCAGTTGATCATATCTCTTAATCCGTTCATCGAAACTATTCGATATCTAAAAGAAAAGTCATTGACTTTTCGCCAGCTTTTCAAAAATATGCATATCATATACCTTTTACCAGTAACATATGTATTTAATTCGTGATTCATCATAAATTGTTTAACAACGAAATTTAGCATACAAGCATGTATAAATATATATACTCGAGCACTAGACATGGATACACAATTAATATATAAAAGATAACCTTCATAGCTATAACCCATAATTTCCTTAACTTTATCCCGCTCAAAAACCCATTTTTGAAAGTGACATGCTCAAAACCTCATCGTAGTATTTTATGTATATTACTAATTAATAATTAATAATACTAATAATTAATAAGATTAATAATAATATTAATCTTAATAATAATAATAATAATAATAATAATAATAATAATAATAATAATAATAATAATAATAATAATTTAAATACGGAGGAAGTAATATAAATAAATATGTGTGTGTGACAAACAACTGAACTCGCGAGCTTTTATAATGTTTTCTGAATCTGATGCACATGCGATCGCATGGGCTTCTAGTGCAAATTCTATGCGATCGCATGGCCTACCTGGACAGCTCACATCTCTTTTGTACACTAGCTTGTCGACATATTTTTTAATTATAAATGTAATATAATTAATTTATATAATTAATTATATATTATATTAAATTCACGTGCATAGTGGACTTGTAATTTTTGTTCCGATAAGTCGTACGTCATCATTCGACTTATGTCCCGGTTCCGGTTTCTCGAACGCATTTTCGTACGCTTAGAAAACTAGCACTTTACGTTTTGTGACTCGTACCTTTGTCAAAATATAGTCTTAAATTATCAATAAATTATATCACTCAAAGTGTATCTTAAACTTTCGAGTGTTTTGGTCATTTACTTTTATAAATCATTGTCTCGCTATTTGTGAATATATATTTAATATCAAATCATTTTATGACCAAGTTAATATTATATTTTACCGTATTATTAAATATATATTTTCAATATGGATAAACACGTTTTAAAATACACATGGCAAGTTATTCATAGATTTAATTCTAACGGTTAATATTTCTTATTATTGTATGTGTCCAAATTACGTTATTTAAACAAACACTTTACCATTTATTCCGAATACCGTTAAAAAGGAATGATTTCACAAATCAACGTGGACTTCACAACAGAGACCCGTAATAATATCACAATCCTTAAAGGATTCAGTAAATATCTTTTAATTCAATCGTTTAGCATAATCTTTTAACTCCGTAGTTAAATATATCAATCAGATAATCAAACCAATAAGTTTAATGCACAGTATCGTTTACTTAACACTTTGTTACGTTTTCAAGTTATAGTATATGTATCTATTTACATATAATTGTTCGCGAATCATTAAGAACAATCGAAGGGTAATTGAATAGTTCAAAATTTTGAGATTCAACTTCATAGACTTTGCTTATCGTGTCGAAAACGTTAAAGATTAAGTTTAAATTTGGTCAGAAATTTCCGGGTCATCACAGTATCCAACCCACCCATCTTGCCACCTCATAATGCTTATGACCTGTATGTTGACGACAAAGAAGAATTCAGGGATACCATGTGCAGCGTATTTCTAAAAAAATCCAAGTAAATTATATTATATTAACTCGAGTTACTTGAAACCAGGTTAACTATAATTAAGGTTTATTAATTCATAAAAATTTAACTTCTAACTTATAATCTTTTAACTCTTCACATATTCATATTCACATTCAAAGTTGTTCAATCATTACATCTATTTTGAATTAAGGATACCATACACCAAAAAATGAAACTATTATAACATTGTCATCCAAACCTTCTAATTCTACAATCTCGCATAGTATTTTATGTAGCCGTTTTCAACTACCTCTTGTAGCATGAAGCGGGGACATCATAATCTCGCCCACCGAGCATTTATGACGGAACCACTTGACATATACACCGCTAAAACTCGTATGCGTCGTCGTTAAAGGGCTAAGTTTATGCGATCCAAATTGCCCTTACAGCAAACTCAACCATTTCACAATCTGATTCCTGACAATATATTTCACAATGGATCATCTAATCAGTACCTACTTCACTAATTAGATAATGAAGTCATCACAAATAAACGAAATTAAGTCATCACAAATTTCCATTCATGTTAATCTGAATTAAGAACCCTAATAACAAATAACATGAATATGATAGTTGTTAAGTGTATTAATATAGTTGTTAACATCAGAATTAAGAACCCTAATTATTGAAATTGAAATTCACAACAAAACATAAATTAGATGTATTAAAAGAGTTGATAAACAAAAATTAAGAACGATACGTTACTTACATATTTAAATATATGAAATCGATCGATGAAGAATCTGATTAAATGAGAGACAGATATCAACAGTTTCTTTGGTCACGACAATTTTATTCTTGATCGGAAGTTATTCATCGTTGTTACTCGAATGATGATATTTTAAGATTGGATACGATGATCCATCGATGTTGATTAGAAGAACTGATGATGAATTAGCTTTCTGATAATAATTTGATACGTGTAGATGATTTAGGGGAAGAAGTTAGGGGAGATTGGGAATTAGTCATTTGGATTATGAAGAAGAATCGTGAAATCAAAGATAGGTTTTTAAAGAAATCAATGGGAATTGAATTTTTTTCCAAAATCAATCAATCAATGAATTGGAAATGGATCTGTATAATACATAGACTTTTGAAGAAAGGGATAAAAAAAATAGGAAAGGTAGTTAATGAGATGTTTAAAATTTGAAATTTGAATACATTTGTATTTATTTTGAAAGGGTATTTTCGTACCACTTTGTAGGCAATTTCTAGATTAAGTAATGGTTTCGCAGGATTAATTTTAACCGTTAGATTAAAGGGTAGATAAAAGTCCAATGTTGATCTAATGGTGATTAAAGGATATTTTAGGAAGACTTATTTCTTAATAAAAGTTCTCTTTTAAGGTATAATAAGATTATATATTTACACTTTTAACTCCTGAGAAAGTGTAAACTTGAGGGTTCGTTATGTAAATATAGCCGAAGTTGAGGGACCGTTTGTAATGTGAACGCAAACTCAAAACTACAATCCGATATAACTAAAACTACAAACATTCCCATGACATTTAGTATATGTATATATATATATACGGGTTAATAATTATAATTATGAAAATATACAATTATTAAAATCTATCTATAATTTCACCAAATTGCAAGTTTAGTCACAAATTTTTTTTTATGTGAATGATACTCCTTATAACTATAGTTCTATTTATATTTATAATAATTTATAATATTCTAATCAATACGCTTTTAACGTTTAACAAGGGCTAAGCCGCTAGGAATAGCTTAATAGCTTGCCGATCTGTCGGAAGAGTGGAATGAAGTGATTCTCATTAGAGAACGAATGACTCTGGAATCGACTAATTCCAAACTCGTTGAGCTATAAATCAATAGTTGGTATTTTTTTTAGTCCGTGTATTCCCGTTATAATTATAATTTATAATTTAAAAGAGCTTATATTCTTAAAGGTTATATACTATAAGTTTTTCAAAAAGCTCTTGAATAAGTTCATACAAAATTATGGTACCGAATTAATAAAATAAAGAAAGTTTAAAACTCTCATATGGTACTGATTTTAATTCATAAATAAATAAATAAATATGTTTAAAAGCTTTAATCTTGTAACATCCCGCCTTTTTCCGGTTACTTTCCGTTTAACTATTTTAAAGTCCGTTATATATTTATAACATCTTTCGTTAATACGCGTTTTAAATTATCTCGATTAGGTAATTCACGCATCCGATTCAAACTTGAGGGACTAAAATTGACACGGGGCAAACTAGTTGACTAGGTCAACTAGTCCACCCCAATCACCACCATTCAATCATCTCCATCTCTCTCTCTTTCTCTCTAGCAAGAACACACACACATTTACCAAATTCATTCAATCATCATCTAAATTCGATCTAGGAGGCTTACAACAAAATAAATTACATATTCGTGATCCTCTCTTCATCCTCTTCATTTTGGTACCAACTTCATCTCGTTTGGGTAACATTTCTAAAACTCTAGATTTCTCTAAATTCGTGTTTTTGACTTGAAATGGTGTTAGTTAGTGTCTATGGCTCATTGTGATGTCGTGTATGTAATTTGTATGCTCGATCTTGTTATTTGGTGTAACTAGCATGAACACTTGAAATGGGTTAGTTTAATCTTTGATTTTGATTGATTAAATGTTGTTAGATGTTAAACCCATTGTGTTAAAAGTGTTACTAGCATTGTTAGTTTCGTTTTGGTATGTTGGATGATATGCAAACCTTGCGTTAACATGATTATTGATTTTGTGATTCTTAATTAGGGTTTGATGAACCTTAAAATGAACTTTTGATGCATTGAATGCTTGTTAATGTTGTTGGTAAGTGTTTAGTTGCAATGTACGTTTAATTACCTTCGAAACGGCATATCGTATGTGTCGATTGGACTACCGAATCATGAAATGAATTTGTGAACTTGAAACTTGGAAAACGAACTCTAAATGATCACTTGACGAGAATTCGGTTATTGTAAATGATAAACTCGATTGATGATATGTGGTTAGTTGTATCCTTTGTCAAAATAACTTTCCGATGATATAAGATACATGTTTTCGTTGTTTGCGGATCATAAAATGTGTTAGTTTGGTTTTTGGTTCGTGTACTTAGAAGTTTTCTGCATCAGACTGGAATACCAATCTGGACGCCGTCCAGACCCTTGGACGCCGTCCCAGATTTCAAAACTGGACGCCGTCCAGATATTTGGACGCCGTCCCAGCCTTCAAAGCTGGACGCCGTCCAGACAATCTGGACGCCGTCCAGATACACTGGCAGACTTCTGTCTTCGTTGGTCATTTTACGAAAAATATTTGCTATGCTATGGACCTCCGATTCACATGAAACTTGTTCTAACATGCTCATATATGATTAAAAACCTCAGAAAAATAGTTCGGGACCCGACCCGAACGTGTTGACTTTTTCGTTGACTTTGACTGACCAAAGTTTGACTTTTTGTCAAACTTAACCAAATGATTATGCAATCTTTCTAACATGATTCTATACTTGCATCTTGCATGAAACTTGACAATTTGATTCACATGCTACATAATCGAGTCGTATTGAGCCATAGGACTAATTGAACATCTTTGACCAATCGTGACTATCGTTATTGATACAACCTATTTGTTTAGGTCAAGACTAGCATTGTTCTTTGCACACGTTACTCGTCGAAGTACTTATTTGCTCTTGCGCTCAAGGTGAGATCATAGTCCCACTTTTACTCTTTTGAAACTTACATTTGGGATGAGAAAACATAAACGTTCCTTCTTAACTAAGTGAACACAAGTACAGGAAAACAAACATTCTACATACGAGTTTAGAACAAAAATCCTTAATTCGATTATCATTAGTTACACTTGCCAGGTATAAGCGAGAACTTATGTTATATGGCCATATGGGTTTGACAAACCCTCATTCAAACGGTTCGCTACCGTTTACGAATGAAATATATTTTCGAGAAACAGTGTATGTTCTAGCACTAAGGTGATGGGGTTCTATGGAAGGAATGTTAAGCATTGATAATTGGGTGCTCGTGATAATAAATTTTTGGAATGGTTAACTATTATTGAAATGTTATAAATCTTGTGGTTCATTTGTACTTACTTACTTAAACCTATGATTTCACCAACGTTTTCGTTGACAGATTTCTATGTTTTTCTCAGGTCCTTGAATGATACATGATACATGCTTCCGCTCATTATTTTGATACTTGCATTGGATGTCGAGTATATATGCATACATGGAGCGTCTTTTGGCTACTTTTAAATTGTGTCGCATAAGTTTCATTTGTACTTATAACTTTGTAACGTAACTTGTGGTGGAACTATTCTTGTAAACTTTGAACAATCTTTACATTTGAAATGAATGCGACATATCTTTGGGTCAAACGTTGTTTTAAAGACTTATGACCACGTAACGGGACCTAAGTAGACGGCGCCGTCAATAACGATTTTGTCGGGTCGCTACAGATGGTATCAGAGCGTTGGTTGTAGGAATTTAGAGTTCATTGGTGTCAACCTCGAGTCATAGGGTACATTGGTGAGTCTAGACTACAACCGGCATATAGACTTGAAGTAGGAATTACTTGACTACTTGTGCATTTATACTCGAACGCTTCTACTCATATCTACTCTTAGTTCATCTTAATCTCACGTTGTTTAATTTGATTGACACGCCACCTTGACTATATGAAATGATGTCGAATGCACATATGGATCAGGGTAATATAATTTCCGGGATTATATTACGGTGACTCATATGAACGTTCCGACATTGTGGCATAAAGAATTTAAGGCGAGTCAAGGAAAATTTTCTCTCTATCTTTATTCCATATCACGGTTAGTATTATTTAGAATACTAACCAACGGTATTCTTTTGTTTTGAAGGAACAATGCCTCCTCGCCGTGCGCCACGCCGTGAAACTCCCGAACAAGCTCTACAATGCATGATAGCCACCGCCGTAGATGCGGCCATGGCCGGTCACTCATCCAACAACAATAATAATAACAACCACAACAACAACAACAACAACAACAACAACAACAACAACAATGGAGCCGGTAACTCAAACGATGGATGCTCCTATAAAGCTTTCATGGGGTGCAAACCTCACACTTTCGATGGAACCGGAGGACCGGTTGCTCTCACTCGATGGTTTGAGCAAACGGAAGCCGTTTTTAGCATAAGCGGTTGTCGGGACCAAGACAAGGTCAAGTACTCCACTCACACTTTCTCCGGCGTCACTCTCACTTGGTGGAACACCTATGTACAATCGGTGGGTACCGATGAAGCCCAAGCTCTCTCTTGTTCCGATTTGAAAGGAAAGATGATCACCGAATACTTTCCGCGCGAGGAAACCCGAAAGCTCGAACAAGAGCTAAGAACTCTAAAAGCGGTCGGAAACGATCTCAAGGCCTATAATCAACGATTTTCTGAACTAGCCTTGATGTGCCCAAACCTTGTGAACCCCGAGTCTTTAAGGGTTGAACTTTACATGGATGGTCTTCCAAAGAGCATCAAACACGGAGTAATGTCATCCAAACCCCCTAATCATCAAGAAGCTTTGAACATGGCCCGCAAATTGATAGAGACGGTGGACGAAATCGTAGTACCGGCACCTAAAGCCGAGGACAAGTCGGGTAACAACAAAAGAAAATGGGAAGCTCCCCAATCAAGCAACAACAACTTTGCCAAGAAATCTTTCACCTCCGACGGCAAGAAGGGTTATGCCGGAAATCTACCTCCTTGCAACAAATGCAACAAATGTCACTTTGGCGAATGTAGTAAGCTAATTTGCCATCGGTGCCAAGGAATTGGTCATAAGGCCAACGATTGTAAAAGTGCCACTCCCGTCGCTCGAAAGTGGCCCAATGCACCAAAGACGGGCACTTGTTACGAATGTGGCCAAACGGGTCATTATAGAAATGCATGCCCAAAGAAGAAAGATAACCCCAACACGCGCGGCCGAGCTTTCAACATCAACATCGAGGAAGCCCGGGATGACACTGAACTAGTCACGGGTACGTTTCTTCTCAACAATTCTTATGTCTCTTGCTTATTCGATTCGGGTGCCGATAAATGCTTTGTATCCAAGACTTTGACTCATTATTTTAGCACTCCACCTCTTCCATTAGATACCACTTATACCATTGAAGTGGCTAACGGGAAACTATTAAGTGCCGACACATATTACCGGGGGTGTACGTTAAACATTTTGGGTAAGGAATTTGAAATTGACTTGATACCCATGGAACTAGGAAGCTTTGATGTAATAATCGGTATGAATTGGTTAGTCAAAATGAAATCTCACATCCTTTGTGATCTTAACGCAATCCGAATTCCTATCGAGAATGGTGAACCTTTGATTGTTTATGGCGATAAGAGTTGCACCAGACTCAACCTCGTTTCGTGCCTTAATGTTAGAAAACTACTCCGTAAGGGTTGTTTTGCGATCCTTGCCCATGTTAAGAAATTCGAGTCCGATGAGAAGCATATCGATGGTGTGCCAATTGTTAGTGACTTTTCCGATGTATTTCCTGACGAATTGCCGGGTCTTCCACCTCATTGACCAGTAGAATTCCAAATCGATCTTATTCCGAGAGCCGCACCCGTAGCACGTGCACCGTATAGACTTGCTCCATCCGAAATGCAAGAATTGCAAAGTCAAATCCAAGAACTACTTGACCGTGGTTTTATCCAACCTAGCCATTCACCATGGGGCGCTCCGATTTTATTTGTTAAAAAGAAAGACGGATCCCTACGAATGTGCATTGATTATCGTGAACTAAATAAATTGACGGTTAAGAACCGATATCCTCTTCCTCACATCGATGACCTCTTTGATCAACTACAAGGGTCTTGTGTATATTCGAAAATCGATCTCCGCTCGGGTTATCATCAATTAAGGGTTAAGGGGGAAGATGTCTCCAAAACCGCTTTCCGGACTCGTTATGGTAGTTATGAATTCCTTGTCATGCCATTTGGTCTCACTAACGCACCGGCGGTGTTCATGGATCTTATGAACCGCGTGTGCAAACCGTATCTCGATAAATTCGTTATTGTGTTCATCGATGACATATTGATCTATTCTAAAAATAAAGAAGAGCACGAACAACATCTCCGACTTGTGCTTGAACTCTTGAGACAAGAACGACTTTATGCCAAATTCTCCAAGTGTGAATTTTGATTGAAGGAAGTTCAATTTCTTGGTCATGTTGTAAGTGATCAAGGTATTAAAGTCGATCCCACGAAAATCGAAGCCATTAGTAAATGGGAGACTCCTACTACTCCTACTCACATTCGTCAATTCTTGGGTCTCGCCGGGTACTATCGTAGATTCATCGAAAACTTCTCTTTGGTTGCACGTCCTCTAACCGCATTAACTCACAAGGGAAAGAAATTCATTTGGGCGACCGAGCAAGAATCCGCGTTTCAAATCTTGAAGACAAAGCTAACCACCGCTCCTATCTTGTCACTTCCCGAAGGCAATGATGATTTTGTTGTATATTGCGATGCCTCGAAACATGGTTTTGGGTGTGTATTGATGCAAAGGAATAAAGTCATTGCTTATGCCTCTCGACAACTAAAAATTCATGAACGGAATTACACGACTCATGATCTCGAACTCGGAGCCGTTGTCTTTGCACTTAAAATGTGGAGACACTATCTTTATGGAACCAAGAGTACTATCTTCACCGATCACAAAAGCCTTCAACACATCTTCGATCAAAAGCAACTAAACATGAGACAACGACGGTGGATTAAAACTTTGAACGATTACGATTGCGAGCTTCGTTACCATCCCGGGAAGGCAAACGTAGTAGCCGATGCCTTAAGTCGAAAAGAAAGAGCGGTGCCTCTTCGTGTCCGAGCTTTAAACATCACCATTCACACCAACCTCAATAGTCAAACTCGTGTAGCCCAAGACGAAGCTCTCAAGGATGAAAACATCTCTCTCGAACACTTGAACGTCCTCACCTCTCGATTCGAAGTTAAAGAAACCGGACTCCTATATTTCGCCTGAAGAATTTGGGTACCTAGTTATGGGGACTTGCGAAGCCTTATTTTGGACGAAGCTCATAAGTCAAGATATTCGATTCACCTCGGTGCCAATAAGATGTACCACGACCTCAAAGAACAATATTGGTGGCCGAACATTAAAAGGGACGTCGCTACTTATGTTGGAAAGTGCCTAACTTGCTCCAAAGTCAAAGCCGAACATCAAAGACTGTCCGGACTACTTCAACAACCCGAAATCCCGCAATGGAAATGGGAAAGGATAACGATGGATTTTATCGCCAAACTACCAAAGACGGTTGGCGGTTATGATACTATTTGGGTCATTGTTGACCGACTCACCAAATCCGCGCAGTTCCTAGCCATGAAGGAAACCGACAACATGGAGAAACTCGCACAACTCTACATCAAAGAAATCGTAGCCCGACACGGTGTACCCTTATCGATTATCTCCGACCGAGATGGCCGTTTTGTTTCTAGATTTTGGTGTACTTTGCAAGAAGCATTGGGAACGCATTTAGACATGAGCACCGCATATCATCCACAAACCGACGGACAAAGCGAACGCACAATTCAAACCTTGGAAGACATGCTACGAGCTTGCGTTGTCGACTTTGGAAAAGCTTGGGATAAGCACTTGCCTCTCGCCGAATTCTCCTACAACAATAGTTATCACGCGAGTATTAACGCCGCACCATTCGAAGCATTATATGGCCGAAAATGTCATTCTCCTCTTTGTTGGGCCGAAGTAGGCGACAAACAAATCACCGGTCCCGAACTTATTCATGAAACAACCGAGAAGATCGTTCAAATCCGAGATAGGCTTAGGACGGCCCGTAGTCGTCAAAAGAGCTATACCGACACTAGACGCAACGACCTCGAATTCCAAGTCGGTGATCGCGTAATGTTAAAAGTCGCACCTTGGAAAGGTGTAATTCGTTTCGGGAAACGCGGGAAGCTAAATCCGCGGTATATTGGTCCTTTCGAAATCTTAGAGCGTGTTGGAACCGTTGCTTATCGTTTAGATCTTCCGCCTTAACTGAGTTCCGTTCATCCTACTTTCCATGTATCTAACTTGAAAAAGTGTTTAGCCGAACCCGAACTCGTCATCCCTCTCGAGGAGCTTACTATCGATGACAAACTTCATTTTGTGGAGGAACCGGTTGTAATTGTGGACACCTCCGTCAAAACGTTAAAACAAAGCCGAATTCCAATTGTCAAGGTCCGTTGGAATGCCAAAAGGGGACCCGAGTTTACTTGGGAAAGACAAGATCAAATGCAAAGGAAGTATCCTCATCTATTCGTGAATTCGGAAACGCAAGATCTCGAGGAAGAAACAACGACTACTACGCCTACTTAAATTTCGGGACGAAATTTCTTTTAAGGAGTAGGTAATGTAACATCCCGCCTTTTTCCGGTTACTTTCCGTTTAACTATTTTAAAGTCCGTTATATATTTATAACATCTTTCGTTAATACGCGTTTTAAATTATCTCGATTAGGTAATTCATGCACCCGATTCAAACTTGAGGGACTAAAATTGACACGGGGCAAACTAGTTGACTAGGTCAACTAGTCCACCCCAATCACCACCATTCAATCATCTCCATCTCTCTCTCTTTCTCTCTAGCAAGAACACACACACATTTACCAAATTCATTCAATCATCATCTAAATTCGTTCTAGGAGGCTTACAATAAAATAAATTACATATTCGTGATCTATAACAACCCTCACTTTTCGACTTCCGATTTTACTAAAATACCTAGAGTTGTTATATACGAATAAATTTAACGTTGACCGAATAAACGTACGCTTAAAATAAATAATATAATTATAAATATTATAAATAAGATTATGATATATAATATAACATAATTACATCAATGAATATATATATAATATTTATATTACTTTTGTTATTTAGTTAATAGAATATATAAATAACTAAATAATACATAATATTATAACATTTATAAAACTAATAAAAACTATAAATTAATAATCATAAATTTTAATTTTTATAAAAACTAAATATAATAATAATTTTTATATAAAATTCTTATTTAATAATTAAACAAATATAGAAATAAAATGTTAAATGTTCTTAGAAATATATTAAACAAATTTTTTTTTTAGAATTTTATACAAAAAAAAAAAATCAAAACTATATCTACTTTTAATAAATAAATACAAAAATATAAACTACTTTTTCTTTTAAGATTTACTTTTAATAAAAATACAAACTACTTTTATTTTAAGATTTACTTTTAATAAAAATACAAACTACTTTTTCTTATTTTAACTTTTAAGATTTACTTTTAATAAAAATACAAACTACTTTTTATTATTTTAACTTTTAAGATTTACTTTTAATAAAAATACAAAATACTTTTTTATTTTAACTTTTATGATTTTACTTTTAATAAAAATACAAACAACTTTTTCTTATTTTAACTTTTATGATTTTACTTTTAATAAAAATACAAACTACTTTTTCTTATTTTAACTTTTAAGATTTACTTTTAATAAAAATACAAAATACTTTTTCTTATTTTAACTTTTAAGATTTTACTTTTAATAAAAATACAAACTACTTTTTCTTATTTTAACTTTTAAGATTTTACTTTTAATAAAAATACAAACTACTTTTTTTTTTTAACTTTTAAAATTTACTTTTAATAAAAATACAAAATACTTTTTCTTATTTTAATTTTTAAGATTTTACTTTTAATAAAAATACAAACTACTTTTTCTTATTTTAACTTTTAAGATTTTACTTTTAATAAAAATACAAACTACTTTTTTTCTTATTTTAACTTATAAGATTTACTTTTAATAAAAATACAAAATACTTTTTCTTATTTTAACTTTTAAGATTTACTTTTAATAAAAATACAAAATACTTTTTCTTATTTTAACTTTTAAGATTTTACTTTTAATAAAAATACAAACTACTTTTTCTTATTTTAACTTTTATGATTTTACTTTTAATAAAAATACAAACTACTTTTTCTTATTTTAACTTTTAAGATTTACTTTTAATAAAAATACAAAATACTTTTTTTTATTTTAACTTTTAAGATTTTACTTTTAATAAAAATACAAACTACTTTTTCTTATTTTAACTTTTAAGATTTTACTTTTAATAAAAATACAAACTACTTTTTCTTATTTTAACTTTTAAAATTTACTTTTAATAAAAATACAAAATACTTTTTCTTATTTTAACTTTTAAGATTTTACTTTTAATAAAAATACAAACTACTTTTTCTTATTTTAACTTTTAAGATTTTACTTTTAATAAAAATACAAACTACTTTTTCTTATTCTAACTTTTAAAATTTACTTTTAATAAAAATACAAAATAATTTTTCTTATTTTAACTTTTAAGATTTACTTATTTTATTTTATTTTTTTTTTACCTAACATTTTCAACTATAAATACCACATACATTTCTCATTTCAAACTTACACCTTAATCTCTCATTTCTCTCTTAAAGAACTACTTCTAGTTGATATCTCGGTCACTTACTTGCTTTACTTTCCTTTCTTGCGTGGAATACTTCAACTGCTATTTAAGGTGAGTTTCATTTGCTCCCTTTTTATATATATTTTTGGGCTGAGAATACATGCGCTGATTTATAAATGTTTTACGAAATTGGCACAAGTACTAAAACTAATTCTATGTGGGTTTAAACCAGAAATATACCCTTAGCTTGGTAACATTAAACTACTTGTCTATGTACGGTAGGCGCGAATCCTAAAGATAGATCTATTGGGTCTGACAAACCCCATCCTGACTATGGGATGCTTTAGTACTTCGAGGATATTTTAAACACACCTGATCTGGTGTACTTCAGAGGGTAAAACATGAACGTTAAGGCTTGTTACCGGGTGCCTACAACTTATAGAATGCTTTTATACACTTGCTAGTGTACGGATATTTATGAAACTGAAATCTTGTGGCCTATTATTATAACAGAAATGATTGATTTTGATAAACTAATGAACTCACCAACCTTTTTGGTTGACACTTTAAGCATGTTTTGTCTCAGGTGACGAATAAGATGATTGCCATGATTGCTACCTGATGAATTGAATGCTGCTACATGGAGTCTTCATTTCATTACATTTACTTTGCATTAAGACTATTATTATTATTTCAGTTTAAATTTGATGTAAAACTTTTAATGCTTCCGCTGTTTTATTAATAAATGTTTTATTCAAAACGTCTCATATAGAGTCGTTCTCGTTTATACAACTGTGATTTGATATAATTAGTCACAAATACCCTAGGCCCTAATTTGGGGGTGTGACAGATTGGTATCAGAGCAGGTTGTTGTAGAGAACCAGGATTGCATTTTATGTGTGCCTTATACAATTAGGTACCTTAGCAATGTAGGACTACAACTTTCCTTGACCATAGTGCCTTTAATTGTTGCCTTTAATTGATAAATGCTACACTATACCTTAGAAACTATATTTAAATCTTAAGATTATAACATACACGATAATGTGAAATTACTCGAACGTCAACGCTACTTAAGGCCTAGGGTGATCCTTGGTACCACTATGGGACGCTTGTGGATTTCGAAAGCCAAACTTAGATTTTGGTCGAGAATTCCTGGGCCAACCGGTAACAATTGATCATTCAAGTGACTCGGCGGTGGCATAGATGTTTGGGTATGGTGCACAATATCAAACCTGACTATAGTGATCATACAACACTTAGTCACTTACGCACTTAATAAGTGGTGAACTTATTAAGAACAACTCACCTAGTCATCTATCCTGGTTTTGTGTATTACATATGTATTACATGAAATATTATCCAAGATTTTTGAAACTCCTATAATTCATACTCAAACGTATATAACTCCCTGTTATATCACGAACCTATATGCCTTATGCCTTTATGCATCGGTTTACGAACCGGGAAATGTCATTGGGTTATCACAGTATACGAATTGAAAGTCTTTAATCGAAAGATTATTAGATTACATACTTATCATTTTATAATCTCGACACGTCATACTGCCATTATTAGAGTATAGACAAATCATATCTTAGCATATCTATTCCCAATAGACCTTGTCTAACACTTTTCCTAAATTTCCTCCGTAAATTACGGAAATCTTTCTGCTATATATACGTATTCAAGGAGATGAATATATCATTCAATATTCAACACCCATTTCATATCAAACCCTATTCCAAACACATAATATGGATTTCTCACCTAATTCCTCAAGTTCTTCTAGCTCCAAAGATAGCGTGACAGGAGCACACCCACCGATCAATTACCGTGATTTCTTTAGAAAATGGGGATGGGTTCACAAAATACTCACCCTATGGAGAAATGAAGAATGTACTCCTTATCACGAGCCAAACTTACCACCAAACGTCAGAGTACTCGATCCTCTTATTGGCGAACCTGTTCGTAATACCGTTTTCACTCTTTTCGCAAGGATTTTCCGCCTCGAAGGTCGACTCGATGTAACCAACGACAATATTCGTCCTCTACTCTCGAATTCTAACCAGAAAGGGTTATTAGAAGAAGTTAGAAGACTTCGAACTAAATATCAAGAATTGACAAACCTTACAGAGGAATGGGTAGAACAAATCCATAGACTCGAGCGTAAAGTAGAAACCCTGGAGGAAATAGTGCGCGATTTGGTAGCTAGGCTCACACTTACTAACCAAGTACCACAAGCAGCACCAACAGCAGCACCAGCACCACCAGTACTATCAGCATCACCACCAACAGCATCAGCTTCACCAACAACAACATCAGCATCCCACGTCTCAACATCATAATCGGTACCTCAAACATCGACATCATACGCCCATAGATACTAAGGAATATTAGTAATAATGAGTTAAGATGTATTGACTCATTCTTCCTGAAGAATTATATATGTATACTTTATATATATATGGTTTGGAACAATAATAAATCTTTTCGTACTAAACTATTACGTGTGAATCTTAACTAGTATGTACTACTTGGTTAATTCATATCACTAATACGCTATGATGTACATCCTTCGTTAATGACTTAACAATCATTAATCACTGCTTCAGTACAATAAACTCCATTTCATAATAAACTAAGTGTATTATTCAAATGCATATGTGATTTTACACTCCTATTTTTCGATGTACTCGAAAATTTCTCGAAAACATCATTTGTGCCTTATGAATTTCACAAGAAATCCACGAGCATCAACATCATTTACTGAGGTATATTAATAACAATGAACGATGAAGTATTTATTCATAACTTCATTAAAGAAATATTCCGCGACGATTATTTAATCTCTAAAGTTTTGGAGTTTATTTATCCTCGTTTCAACCGTAAATCAAATGAGTTTAATATTATATTAACTTATTAAATCCATAATTACATCTGAAGAAAATATATATGTATGTATATTTTCATAAAGATTGTATTTAAAAATTCTTTTGTACAAACTGTTAATTGTGAAAATATTTTAACGGGTAGGTAATACCCAAGAAATATCTAACATTCACATTAATATATTACATTGTACATTCTTCAAAATCCTTGAAAACATATCAGATTGATAATCAATGATTCAGATCAGTTAACCTTGAGAATGCTGATGAAGCAGCAAAAGCTGTAGATGGCCTTAATGACCAGAAGCTTGATAATAAAGAATTGTGTGTTGGAAAAGCTCAAAAGAATATCTGGTATTGAAAGACGGATTGAGCAAAACATGAAGGAGACCAAGGACAAATCCCAAGGACTAAACCTATAACCAAAGAATCTAGATGATTCGATTTCTGAAGGAAATCACAGAAGATCTTTTTACGCATTCTAAATCCTTACAGAAGAATTTCTTCATTATCCATCGATTTTAGAAATTCTAAAATATCATCATATCTTTCGTTATAAATATCCTCGATATTTCTAAAGATATCTTCATAACGATTCTTGTCCGCAATTAATTATCTCGTTGCAATATCTTTATTACATCATAAAGGAAAACTGTTTAAGTTTCTATATTCCGTAAAATTTAAATTCAAATTTTGAATGATTTGAAGTAGTGTTGAGAATTGAAGCATGAGTTAGTATAATATAATGACGTCAGGCCAACATGATTATATTACAGTAAGTCATGCTAAATTTTTAATGGAAGATGATGATTCATAGACTTTATAATCATCATTTGCCATGTTACACGACTCTTACATTCTACTTAATCTCTGAACATATCAAGCAAATATATTCTTGATAGTTCTATCCTCAGTAATTCTGGTAATTTACCAAATCAAATCGTGATATTACGCTTAGAACAGTAGGTCCATTCGAAACTTCATACCTACAAATTCTGGACCATTACTCGCTTTACTTAGAGTCGAGAGGAGAATAAAAAGGCAAAGAGCTCCGACATATAAGGGAAAATATGTAGCCCGATAACGATACCGAAATTACAAACCGTGTATATCAATACGTATTGCAACGTAAAGACATGGGAGAATTAAAAACACTATAACCCCAAGGTAATAGTAGAAGAAAACAAATTCCTCTAGTGGTAAATGAAAAAGAAGAATGACTGAAATGATAGTCAGAAAAATATCCAGGATAAGAACTGGATGGAGCATTCTCACAATCTTTGGAAGTATGAATTGAGGAAGAAAGTATAGAAGTGGTGAAGATAATGAAACGGAAGAAGCTAATTTATAGCAAAATTCCAAACACAGCAATTGAAGCAATTCACCTCATTTAATCAAAGAAAATTTCAAATTCCTTAATTACCGGAGAATCAAATCTTATGAATTACGAAGATTTCCTTTAATCCCTTGAATTCCAAAAATCAATCGTGACTACGTCAAAAGTTAAGGCGAACATTTAATTTCTCATTCACTCTTTTACAATAGCTTCGTTTATACACTTCCTATAATCAAATCATTTTATCCATATTATTCAGTAGTGATAAAACTTTATTTTTTCAACTTATATTCATCATTACAATATTCTTGTTGTAAACAATGATGATCTCTATCAAACTTCATGACTATAATTTTCATGAACTACTCTCTGTTTTGTCTACCCTAATATTGTGACATAAACACTCAAAGTTTTAAATAAGCTCAATACTATTCATAACACATTTCATGTGTTCAGTTTACTAAAATGCTCGTATAACACCATCATCCCTTTTGAGGATAACCTAGTCAAATGACACACTTATTAATCCTTTAGATAACCTCCGCATTAATGATAAAATGCACTTTATAGAAGAACCTGTAAGAAATTAGGGTTCGCATTATTTAAATGCATGAAACAGAACAATATTCTATCCGTTGGAATTCACGAAAGGCCCCGAACCTACCTGGGAACGTGAAGACCAGATAAAACGTAAATATCCTCGTTTAGGTACGAACAACGCTGATTGATGGCAAAAACTAAATTTCGGGACGAAATTTCTTTTAACGGGTAGGTACTATAACAACCCTCACTTTTCGACTTCCGATTTTACTAAAATACCTAGAGTTGTTATATACGAATAAATTTAACGTTGACCGAATAAACGTACGCTTAAAATAAATAATATAATTATAAATATTATAAATAAGATTATGATATATAATATAACATAATTACATCAATGAATATATATATAATATTTATATTACTTTTGTTATTTAGTTAATAGAATATATAAATAACTAAATAATACATAATATTATAACATTTATAAAACTAATAAAAACTATAAATTAATAATCATAAATTTTAATTTTTATAAAAACTAAATATAATAATAATTTTTATATAAAATTCTTATTTAATAATTAAACAAATATAGAAATAAAATGTTAAATGTTCTTAGAAATATATTAAACAAATTTTTTTTTTAGAATTTTATACAAAAAAAAAAATCAAAACTATATCTACTTTTAATAAATAAATACAAAAATATAAACTACTTTTTCTTTTAAGATTTACTTTTAATAAAAATACAAACTACTTTTATTTTAAGATTTACTTTTAATAAAAATACAAACTACTTTTTCTTATTTTAACTTTTAAGATTTACTTTTAATAAAAATACAAACTACTTTTTATTATTTTAACTTTTAAGATTTACTTTTAATAAAAATACAAAATACTTTTTTATTTTAACTTTTATGATTTTACTTTTAATAAAAATACAAACAACTTTTTCTTATTTTAACTTTTATGATTTTACTTTTAATAAAAATACAAACTACTTTTTCTTATTTTAACTTTTAAGATTTACTTTTAATAAAAATACAAAATACTTTTTCTTATTTTAACTTTTAAGATTTTACTTTTAATAAAAATACAAACTACTTTTTCTTATTTTAACTTTTAAGATTTTACTTTTAATAAAAATACAAACTACTTTTTTTTTTTTAACTTTTAAAATTTACTTTTAATAAAAATACAAAATACTTTTTCTTATTTTAATTTTTAAGATTTTACTTTTAATAAAAATACAAACTACTTTTTCTTATTTTAACTTTTAAGATTTTACTTTTAATAAAAATACAAACTACTTTTTTTCTTATTTTAACTTATAAGATTTACTTTTAATAAAAATACAAAATACTTTTTCTTATTTTAACTTTTAAGATTTACTTTTAATAAAAATACAAAATACTTTTTCTTATTTTAACTTTTAAGATTTTACTTTTAATAAAAATACAAACTACTTTTTCTTATTTTAACTTTTATGATTTTACTTTTAATAAAAATACAAACTACTTTTTCTTATTTTAACTTTTAAGATTTACTTTTAATAAAAATACAAAATACTTTTTCTTATTTTAACTTTTAAGATTTTACTTTTAATAAAAATACAAACTACTTTTTCTTATTTTAACTTTTAAGATTTTACTTTTAATAAAAATACAAACTACTTTTTCTTATTTTAACTTTTAAAATTTACTTTTAATAAAAATACAAAATACTTTTTCTTATTTTAACTTTTAAGATTTTACTTTTAATAAAAATACAAACTACTTTTTCTTATTTTAACTTTTAAGATTTTACTTTTAATAAAAATACAAACTACTTTTTCTTATTCTAACTTTTAAAATTTACTTTTAATAAAAATACAAAATAATTTTTCTTATTTTAACTTTTAAGATTTACTTATTTTATTTTATTTTTTTTTTTACCTAACATTTTCAACTATAAATACCACATACATTTCTCATTTCAAACTTACACCTTAATCTCTCATTTCTCTCTTAAAGAACTACTTCTAGTTGATATCTCGGTCACTTACTTGCTTTACTTTCCTTTCTTGCGTGGAATACTTCAACTGCTATTTAAGGTGAGTTTCATTTGCTCCCTTTTTATATATATTTTTGGGCTGAAAATACATGCGCTGATTTATAAATGTTTTACGAAATTGGCACAAGTACTAAAACTAATTCTATGTGGGTTTAAACCAGAAATATACCCTTAGCTTGGTAACATTAAACTACTTGTCTATGTACGGTAGGCGCGAATCCTAAAGATAGATCTATTGGGTCTGACAAACCCCATCCTGACTATGGGATGCTTTAGTACTTCGAGGATATTTTAAACACACCTGATCTGGTGTACTTCAGAGGGTAAAACATGAACGTTAAGGCTTGTTACCGGGTGCCTACAACTTATAGAATGCTTTTATACACTTGCTAGTGTACGGATATTTATGAAACTGAAATCTTGTGGCCTATTATTATAACAGAAATGATTGATTTTGATAAACTAATGAACTCACCAACCTTTTTGGTTGACACTTTAAGCATGTTTTGTCTCAGGTGACGAATAAGATGATTGCCATGATTGCTACCTGATGAATTGAATGCTGCTACATGGAGTCTTCATTTCATTACATTTACTTTGCATTAAGACTATTATTATTATTTCAGTTTAAATTTGATGTAAAACTTTTAATGCTTCCGCTGTTTTATTAATAAATGTTTTATTCAAAACGTCTCATATAGAGTCGTTCTCGTTTATACAACTGTGATTTGATATAATTAGTCACAAATACCCTAGGCCCTAATTTGGGGGTGTGACATGATCCTCTCTTCATCCTCTTCATTTTGGTACCAACTTCATCTCGTTTGGGTAACATTTCTAAAACTCTAGATTTCTCTAAATTCGTGTTTTTGACTTGAAATGGTGTTAGTTAGTGTCTATGGCTCATTGTGATGTCGTGTATGTAATTTGTATGCTCGATCTTGTTATTTGGTGTAATTAGCATGAACACTTGAAATGGGTTAGTTTAATCTTTGATTTTGATTGATTAAATGTTGTTAGATGTTAAACCCATTGTGTTAAAAGTGTTACTAGCATTGTTAGTTACGTTTTGGTATGTTGGATGATATGCAAACCTTGCGTTAACATGATTATTGATTTTGTGATTCTTAATTAGGGTTTGATGAACCTTAAAATGAACTTTTGATGCATTGAATGCTTGTTAATGTTGTTAGTAAGTGTTTAGTTGCAATGTACATTTAATTACCTTCGAAACGGCATATCGTATGTGTAGATTGGACTACCGAATCATGAAATGAATTTGTGAACTTGAAACTTGGAAAACTAACTCTAAATGATCACTTGATGAGAATTCGGTTATTGTAAATGATAAACTCGATTGATGATATGTGGTTAGTTGTATCCTTTGTCAAAATACCTTTCCGATGATATAAGATACATGTTTTCGTTGTTTGCGGATCATAAAATGTGTTAGTTTGGTTTTTGGTTCGTGTACTTAGAAGTTTTCTGCATCAGACTGGAATACCAATCTGGACGCCGTCCAGACCCTTGGACTGAAATGTCCTGTTCTTATTGATTAAAAACGTTCCATATTAATTGATTTCGTTGCGAGGTTTTGACCTCTATATGAGACATTTTTCAAAGACCGCATTCATTTTAAAACAAACCACAACCTTTATTTCATCAATAAAGGTTTAAAAAGCTTTACGTAGATTATCAAATAATGATAATCTAAAATATCATGTTTACACACGACCATTACATAATGGTTTACAATACAAATATGTTACAACAAAATAAGTTTCTTGAATGCAGTTTTTACACAATATCATACAAGCATGGACTCCAAATCTCGTCCTTATTTAAGTATGCGACAGCGGAAGCTCTTAATAATCACCTGAGAATAAACATGCTTAAAACATCAACAAAAATGTTGGTGAGTTATAGGTTTAACCTATATATATCAAATCATAATAATAGACCACAAGATTTCATATTTCAATACACATCCCATACATAGAGATAAAAATCATTCATATGGTGAACACCTGGTAACCGACATTAACAAGATGCATATATAAGAATATCCCCATCATTCCGGGACACCCTTCGGATATGATATAAATTTCGAAGTACTAAAGCATCCGGTACTTTGGATGGGGTTTGTTAGGTCCAATAGATCTATCTTTAGGATTCGCGTCAATTAGGGTATCTGTTCCCTAATTCTTAGATTACCAGACTTAATAAAAAGGGGCATATTCGATTTCGATAATTCAACCATAGAATGTAGTTTCACGTACTTGTGTCTATTTTGTAAATCATTTATAAAACCTGCATGTATTCTCATCCCAAAAATATTAGATTTTAAAGTGGGACTATAACTCACTTTTACAGATTTTTACTTCGTCGGGAAGTAAGACTTGGCCACTGGTTGATTCACGAACCTATAACAATATATACATATATATCAAAGTATGTTCAAAATATATTTACAACACTTTTAATATATTTTGATGTTTTAAGTTTATTAAGTCAGCTGTCCTCGTTAGTAACCTACAACTAGTTGTCCACAGTTAGATGTACAGAAATAAATCGATAAATATTATCTTGAATCAATCCACGACCCAGTGTATACGTATCTCAGTATTGATCACAACTCAAACTATATATATTTTGGAATCAACCTCAACCCTGTATAGCTAACTCCAACATTCACATATAGAGTGTCTATGGTTGTTCCGAAATATATATAGATGTGTCGACATGATAGGTCGAAACATTGTATATGTGTCTATGGTATCTCAAGATTACATAATATACAATACAAGTTGATTAAGTTATGGTTGGAATAGATTTGTTACCAATTTTCACGTAGCTAAAATGAGAAAAATTATCCAATCTTGTTTTACCCATAACTTCTTCATTTTAAATCCGTTTTGAGTGAATCAAATTGCTATGGTTTCATATTGAACTCTATTTTATGAATCTAAACAGAAAAAGTATAGGTTTATAGTCGGAAAAATAAGTTACAAGTCATTTTTGTAAAGGTAGTCATTTCAGTCGAAAGAACGACGTCTAGATGACCATTTTAGAAAACATACTTCCACTTTGAGTTTAACCATAATTTTTGGATATAGTTTCATGTTCATAATAAAAATCATTTTCTCAGAATAACAACTTTTAAATCAAAGTTTATCATAGTTTTTAGTTAACTAACCCAAAACAGCCCGCGGTGTTACTACGACGGCGTAAATCCGGTTTTACGGTGTTTTTCGTGTTTCCAGGTTTTAAATCATTAAGTTAGCATATCGTATAGATATAGAACATGTGTTTAGTTGATTTTAAAAGTCAAGTTAGAAGGATTAACTTTTGTTTGCGAACAAGTTTAGAATTAACTAAACTATGTTCTAGTGATTACAAGTTTAAACCTTCGAATAAGATAGCTTTATATGTATGAATCGAATGATGTTATGAACATCATTACTACCTTAAGTTCCTTGGATAAACCTACTGGAAAAGAGAAAAATGGATCTAGCTTCAACGGATCCTTGGATGGCTCGAAGTTCTTGAAGCAGAATCATGACACGAAAACAAGTTCAAGTAAGATCATCACTTGAAATAAGATTGTTATAGTTATAGAAATTGAACCAAAGTTTGAATATGATTATTACCTTGTATTATAATGATAACCTACTGTAAGAAACAAAGATTTCTTGAGGTTGGATGATCACCTTACAAGATTGGAAGTGAGCTAGCAAACTTGAAAGTATTCTTGATTTTATGTAACTAGAACTTGTAGAATATATGAAGAACACTTAGAACCTGAAGATAGAACTTGAGAGAGATCAATTAGATGAAGAAAATTGAAGAATAAAAGTGTTTGTAGGTGTTTTTGGTCGTTGGTGTATGGATTAGATATAAAGGATATGTAATTTTGTTTTCATGTAAATAAGTCATGAATGATTACTCATATTTTTGTAATTTTATGAGATATTTCTTGCTAGTTGCCAAATGATGGTTCCCACATGTGTTAGGTGACTCACATGGGCTGCTAAGAGCTGATCATTGGAGTGTATATACCAATTGTACATACATCTAAAAGCTGTGTATCGTACGAGTACGAATACGGGTGCATACGAGTAGAATTGTTGATGAAACTGAACGAGGATGTAATTGTAAGCATTTTTGTTAAGTAGAAGTATTTTGATAAGTGTATTTAAGTCTTTCAAAAGTGTATAAATACATATTAAAACACTACATGTATATACATTTTAACTGAGTCGTTAAGTCATCATTAGTCGTTACATGTAAGTGTTGTTTTGAAACCTTTAGGTTAACGATCTTGTTAAATGTTGTTAACCCAATGTTTATAATATCAAATGAGATTTTAAATTATTATATTATCATGATATTATCATGATATTATCATGTATGAATATCTCTTAATATGATATATATACATTAAATGTCTTTACAACGATAATCGTTACATATATGTCTCGTTTAAAAATCATTAAGTTAGTAGTCTTGTTTTTACATATGTAGTTCATTGTTAATATACTTAATGATATGTTTACTTATCATAGTATCATGTTAACTATATATATATCCATATATATGTCATCATATAGTTTTTACAAGTTTTAACGTTCGTGAATCACCGGTCAACTTGGGTGGTCAATTGTCTATATGAAACATATTTCAATTAATCAAGTCTTAACAAGTTTGATTGCTTAACATGTTGGAAACATTTAATCATGTAAATATCAATCTCATTTAATATATATAAACATGGAAAAGTTCGGGTCACTACAGTACCTACCCGTTAAATAAATTTCGTCCCGAAATTTTAAGCTGTTGAAGGTGTTGACGAATCTTCTGGAAATAGATGCGGGTATTTCTTCTTCATCTGATCTTCACGCTCCCAGGTGAACTCGGGTCCTCTACGAGCATTCCATCGAACCTTAACAATTGGTATCTTGTTTTGCTTAAGTCTTTTAACCTCACGATCCATTATTTCGACGGGTTCTTCGATGAATTGAAGTTTTTCGTTGATTTGGATTTCATCTAACGGAATAGTGAGATCTTCTTTAGCAAAACATTTCTTCAAATTCGAGACGTGTAAAGTGTTATGTACAGCCGCGAGTTGTTGAGGTAACTCAAGTCGGTAAGCTACTGGTCCGACACGATCAATAATCTTGAATGGTCCAATATACCTTGGATTTAATTTCCCTCGTTTACCAAATCGAACAACGCCTTTCCAAGGTGCAACTTTAAGCATGACCATCTCTCCAATTTCAAATTCTATATCTTTTCTTTTAATGTCAGCGTAGCTCTTTTGTCGACTTTGGGCGGTTTTCAACCGTTGTTGAATTTGGATGATCTTCTCGGTAGTTTCTTGTATAATCTCCGGACCCGTAATCTGTCTATCCCCCACTTCACTCCAACAAATCGGAGACCTGCACTTTCTACCATAAGGGGCTTCAAACGGCGCCATCTCAATGCTTGAATGGTAGCTGTTGTTGTAGGAAAATTCTGCTAACGGTAGATGTCGATCCCAACTATTTCCGAAATCAATAACACATGCTCGTAGCATGTCTTCAAGCGTTTATATCGTCCTTTCACTCTGCCCATCAGTTTGTGGATGATAGGCAGTACTCATGTCTAGACGAGTTCCTAATGCTTGATGTAATGTCTGCCAGAATCTTGAAATAAATCTGCCATCCCTATCAGAGATAATAGAGATTGGTATTCCATGTCTGGAGACGACTTCCTTCAAATACAGTCGTGCTAACTTCTCCATCTTGTCATCTTCTCTTATTGGCAGGAAGTGTGCTGATTTGGTGAGACGATCAACTATTACCCAAATAGTATCAAAACCACTTGCAGTCCTTGGCAATTTAGTGATGAAATCCATGGTAATGTTTTCCCATTTCCATTCCGGGATTTCGGGTTGTTGAAGTAGACCTGATGGTTTCTGATGCTCAGCTTTGACCTTAGAACACATCAAACATTCTCCTACGTATTTAGCAACATCGACTTTCATACCCGGCCACCAAAAATGTTTCTTGAGATCCTTGTACATCTTCCCCGTTCCAGGATGTATTGAGTATCTGGTTTTATGAGCTTCTCTAAGTACCATTTCTCTCATATCTCCAAATTTTGGTACCCAAATCCTTTCAGCCCTATACCGGGTTCCGTCTTCCCGAATATTAAGATGCTTCTCCGATCCTTTAGGTATTTCATCCTTTAAATTTCCCTCTTTTAAAACTCCTTGTTGCGCCTCCTTTATTTGAGTAGTAAGGTTATTATGAATCATTATATTCATAGATTTTACTCGAATGGGTTCTCTGTCCTTCCTGCTCAAGGCATCGGCTACCACATTTGCCTTCCACGGGTGGTAACGAATCTCAAAGTCGTTATCATTCAATAATTCAATCCACCTACGCTGCCTCATATTCAGTTGTTTCTGATTAAATATGTGTTGAAGACTTTTGTGGTCGGTATATATAATACTTTTGACCCCATATAAGTAGTGCCTCCAAGTCTTTAATGCAAAAACAACCGCGCCTAATTCCAAATCATGCGTCGTATAATTTTGTTCGTGAATCTTCAATTGTCTAGACGCATAAGCAATCACCTTCGTTCGTTGCATTAATACACAACCGAGACCTTGCTTTGATGCATCACAATAAATCACAAAATCATCATTCCCTTCAGGCAATGACAATATAGGTGCCGTAGTTAGCTTTTTCTTCAATACCTGGAACGCTTTCTCTTGTTCATCCTTCCATTCAAATTTCTTCCCTTTATGCGTTAATGCAGTCAAGGGTTTTGCTATTCTGGAAAAGTCTTGGATGAACCTTCTGTAGTAACCAGCTAGTCCTAAAAACTGGCGTATGTGTTTCGGAGTTTTCGGAGTTTCCCACTTTTCAACAGTTTCTATCTTTGCCGGATCCACCTTAATACCTTCTTTGTTCACTATGTGACCGAGGAATTGAACTTCTTCCAACCAAAATGCACACTTTGAAAACTTAGCGTACAATTCTTCCTTCCTCAATACTTCTAATACCTTTCTCAAATGTTCACCGTGTTCTTGGTCATTCTTTTAGTAAATAAGTATGTCATCAATGAAAACAATGACAAACTTGTCAAGGTATGGTCCACACACTCGGTTTATAAGGTCCATGAACACAGCTGGTGCATTAGTTAAACCAAACGGCATGACCATAAACTCGTAATGACCGTAACGTGTTCTGAAAGCAGTCTTTGGAATATCATCTTCTTTCACCCGCATTTGATGATACCCGGAACATAAGTCAATCTTTGAATAAACAGACGAGCCTTGTAGTTGATCAAATAAGTCGTCGATTCTCGGTAGTGGGTAGCGGTTCTTGATGGTAAGTTTGTTCAACTCTCGGTAGTCGATACACAACCTGAATGTACCATCTTTCTTCTTGACAAACAAAACAGGAGCTCCTCACGGTGATGTGCTTGGTCGAATGAAACCACGCTCTAAAAGTTCTTGTAATCGGCTTTGCAGTTCTTTCATCTCGCTGGGTGCGAGTCTGTAAGGAGCACGAGCTATTGGTGCAGCTCCTGGTACAAGATATATTTGAAATTCAACGGATCGATGTGGGGGTAATCCCGGTAATTCTTTCGAAAATACATCGGGAAATTCTTTTGCAATGGGAACATCATTGATGCTCTTTTCTTCAGTTTGTACTTTCTCGACGTGTGCTAGAACAGCATAGCAACCTTTTCTTATTAGTTTTTGTGCCTTCAAATTACTAATAAGATGTAGCTTCGTGTTGCCCTTTTCTCCGTACACCATTAAGGGTTTTCCTTTTTCTCGTATAATTCGAATTGCATTTTTGTAACAAATGATCTCTGCTTTCACTTCTTTCAACCAGTCCATACCGATTATCACATCAAAACTCCCTAACTCTACTGGTATCAAATCAATCTTAAATGTTTCGCTAACCAGTTTAATTTCTCGATTCCGACATATATTATCTGCTGAAATTAATTTACCATTTGCTAATTCGAGTAAAAATTTACTATCCAAAGGCGTCAATGGACAACCTAATTTAGCACAAAAATCTCTACTCATATAGCTTCTATCCGCACCCGAATCAAATAAAACGTAAGCAGATTTATTGTCAATAAGAAACGTACCCGTAACAAGCTCCGGGTCTTCCTGTGCCTCTGCCTCATTAATATTGAAAACTCTTCCGCGGACTTGTCCATTCGTGTTCTCCTGGTTCGGGCAATTTCTAATAATGTGGCCCGGTTTTCCACATTTATAACAAACTACATTGGCATAACTTACTCCGACACTACTTGCTCCGCCATTACTCGTTCCGACACCATTTGTTCCTTTCGTTCTATTAACCCCTGGTCCGTAGACCTCACACTTCGCCGCGCTATGACCATTTCTTTTACACTTGAAGCAAAATTTGGTGCAGAACCCCGAGTGATACTTTTCACACCTTTGGCATAGCTGCTTCTGATTGTTATTGTTGTTGCGGTTATTATTGTTGTTGGGATGATTGTTGTAGTTGCTATTGTTGTTGTTGTTGTTGTTGGGCCGTTTGTTGTAGTTGCGATTGATGTTGCGATTGTTGGGATAATTGTTGCGATTATTGTTGTAATTGCTGTTGTTGTTGTATTGGTGATTCTTATCACCGTTTTCCTCCCACTTTCTTTTGACTTGCTTCACATTGGCCTCTTCAGCAATCTGTTCTTTAATTCTTTCTTCAATCTGGTTCACTAGTTTGTGAGCCATTCTACATGCCTGTTGTATGGAGGCGGGCTCGTGTGAACTTATATCTTCTTGGATTCTTTCCGGTAATCCTTTCACAAACGCGTCGATCTTCTCTTCCTCATCTTCGAATGCTCCCGGACACAATAGGCACAATTCTGTGAATCGTCTTTCGTACGTGGTAATATCAAATCCTTGGGTTCGTAACCCTCTAAGTTCTGTCTTGAGCTTATTGACCTCGGTTCTGGGACGGTACTTCTCATTCATCAAGTGCTTGAATGCTGACCACGGTAGTGCGTACGCATCGTCTTGTCCCACTTGCTCTAGATAGGTATTCCACCATGTTAACGCAGAACCTGTGAAGGTATACGTAGCGTACTTTACTTTTTCCTCTTCAGTACACTTACTTATGGCAAACACCGATTCGACCTTCTCGGTCCACCGTTTCAATCCGATCGGTCCTTCGGTTCCATCAAATTCCAAAGGTTTGCAGGCAGTGAATTCTTTGTAGGTGCATCCTACACGATTTCCTGTACTGCTAGATCCAAGGTTATTGTTGGTATGTAGCGCAGCCTGTACTGCGGCTATGTTTGAAGCTAGAAAAGTACGGAATTCCTCTTCATTCATATTCACGGTGTGTCGAGTAGTCGGTGCCATTTCCTTCAAAATAGTCAAATGGAACAAGTTAATCATACAGAATATTAAGAGTAGTTAATAGTATTTCGTAGCATAATATGAACTCATTTATAAAAGCTTTTTCTTCATATTAGCGTTTTATAAGTTTAAATTCGGGTAGTACCTACCCGTTAAGTTTATACTTAGTAGCTAATATACAATTCAACTACTACAATTCTATATGAAAAACTGATTATAATAATATTTCGCGTTCAAACTTTTACACAATATTTTACAAACTTACAATACCGCTTATTTTACATATAGCATGAAATATAGCACACAATAAATTTGATACAAGATGGTTGTGAAGAAAATTCTAGCTAGTACACAAGTCGTTCAGCAAAGGTAATAAAGACACGTAATTCATACGTCCAGAAACAAGTCATGCATTTTGGTTTTACTAGGACTACTTCCCATCCTTGGTCTTGTGGAACATAACCGTTATGGCCGTTGATAAGACAGCGTGTTGTAACGTCGTCAAAGGGACGAGGGTTACGTAATGTCCAACAGTCCCGTAACAATCTAAAAACCTCATTTCTTACCCCAATTACCGACTCTGTCACTTGTGGGAACGTTTTGTTTAATAGTTGTAGCACGATGTTCTTGTTCTCACTTTGGTGAGAAGCGAACATTACTAATCCGTAAGCATAACATGCTTCTTTATGTTGCATGTTCGCCGCTTTTTCTAAATCACGAAGTCCAATATTCAGATATATTGAGTCAAAATAATTTCTTAACCCATTGCGTAAAATAGCATTTGGGTTCCCCGCAATATATGCGTCAAAGTAAACACATCGTAACTTTTGAATTTCCCAATGTGATATCCCCCATCTTTCGAACGAAAGCCTTTTATAAACCAAGGCATTCTTGGAACGTTCTTCAAATGTCTTACAAACTGATCTCGCCTTAAATAGTTGTGCCGAAGAATTCTGACCGAATCTAGACAAGATTTCATCAATCATGTCTCCGGGTAGGTCTCTTAAAATATTAGGTTGTCTATCCATTTTGTGTTTTTATACTGTAAAATAGACAAGAGTTAGATTCATAAAAAAAATACTTATTAATAACAGCAATTTTTACATATATCATAAAGCATAAGCACACTATATTACATATATTACACCACACGAATACAACTATCTTATTCCGACTTGCTTGTTTCTTCTTCTTCGGTTTTGGTTCGTTTTGCCAAGTTTCTAGGGATATATGATGTTCCCCTAATACGAGCCGTCGTTTTCCACATTGGTTAAGAAAAACCTGGTGGTTTAGAGGTTCCCGGGTCATTGTTACAACTTAAGGACTTCGGGGGTTGACGATACATATAAAGTTCATCGGGGTTGGAATTAGATTTCTCTAATTTTATGCCCTTTCCCTTATTATTTTCTTTTGCCTTTTTAAATTTAGTTGGGGTAATTTCTATAACATCATCGGAATTCTCGTCGGAATCCGATTCATCGGAGAATTGGTAATCCTCCCAATATTTTGCTTCCTTGGCGGAAACACCATTGACCATAATTAACCTTGGTCGGTTGGTTGAGGATTTTCTTTTACTTAACCGTTTTATTATTTCCCCCACCGGTTCTATTTCTTCATCCGGTTCCGATGCTTCTTCCGGTTCCGATTCTTCTTCCGGTTCCGTCTCTTCTTCCGGTTCCTCTTCGGGAACTTGTGAATCAGTCCACGAATCATTCCAATTTACATTTGACTCTTCAATATTATTAGGTGAGTCAATGGGACTTGTTCTAGAGGTAGACATCTATCACATAATATCAAACGCGTTAAGAGATTAATATATCACATAATATTCACATGTTAAAAATATATAGTTTCCAACAAAATTTGTTAAGCAATCATTTTTCAAGTAAACACGGTCGAAGTCCAGACTCACTAATGCATCCTAACAAACTCGATAAGACATACTAATGCAAAATTCTGGTTCTCTAAGACCAACGCTCGGATACCAACTGAAATGTCCCGTTCTTATTGATTAAAAACGTTCCATATTAATTGATTTCGTTGCGAGGTTTTGACCTCTATATGAGACGTTTTTCAAAGACTGCATTCATTTTAAAACAAACCACAACCTTTATTTCATCAATAAAGGTTTAAAAAGCTTTACGTAGATTATCAAATAATGATAATCTAAAATATCATGTTTACACACGACCATTACATAATAGTTTACAATACAAATATGTTACAACAAAATAAGTTTCTTGAATGCAGTTTTTACACAATATCATACAAGCATGGACTCCAAATCTCGTCCTTATTTAAGTATGCGGCAGCGAAAGCTCTTAATAATCACCTGAGAATAAACATGCTTAAAACATCAACAAAAATGTTGGTGAGTTATAGGTTTAACCTATATATATCAAATCATAATAATAGACCACAAGATTTCATATTTCAATACACATCCCATACATAGAGATAAAAATCATTCATATGGTGAACACCTGGTAACCGACATTAACAAGATGCATATATAAGAATATCCCCATCATTCTGGGACACCCTTCGGATATGATATAAATTTCGAAGTACTAAAGCATCCGGTACTTTGGATGGGGTTTGTTAGGCCCAATAGATCTATCTTTAGGATTCGCGTCAATTAGGGTGTCTGTTCCCTAATTCTTAGATTACCAGACTTAATAAAAAGGGGCATATTCGATTTCGATAATTCAACCATAGAATGTAGTTTCACGTACTTGTGTCTATTTTGTAAATCATTTATAAAACCTGCATGTATTCTCATCCCAAAAATATTAGATTTTAAAGTGGGACTATAACTCACTTTTACAGATTTTTACTTCGTCGGGAAGTAAGACTTGGCCACTGGTTGATTCACGAACCTATAACAATATATACATATATATCAAAGTATGTTCAAAATATATTTACAACACTTTTAATATATTTTGATGTTTTAAGTTTATTAAGTCAGCTGTCCTCGTTAGTAACCTACAACTAGTTGTCCACAGTTAGATGTACAGAAATAAATCGATAAATATTATCTTGAATCAATCCACGACCCAGTGTATACGTATCTCAGTATTGATCACAACTCAAACTATATATATTTTGGAATCAACCTCAACCCTGTATAGCTAACTCCAACATTCACATATAGAGTGTCTATGGTTGTTCCGAAATATATATAGATGTGTCGACATGATAGGTCGAAACATTGTATACGTGTCTATGGTATCTCAAGATTACATAATATACAATACAAGTTGATTAAGTTATGGTTGGAATAGATTTGTTACCAATTTTCACGTAGCTAAAATGAGAAAAATTATCCAATCTTGTTTTACCCATAACTTCTTCATTTTAAATCCGTTTTGAGTGAATCAAATTGCTATGGTTTCATATTGAACTCTATTTTATGAATCTAAACAGAAAAAGTATAGGTTTATAGTCGGAAAAATAAGTTACAAGTCATTTTTGTAAAGGTAGTCATTTCAGTCGAAAGAACGACGTCTAGATGACCATTTTAGAAAACATACTTCCACTTTGAGTTTAACCATAATTTTTGGATATAGTTTCATGTTCATAATAAAAATCATTTTCTCAGAATAACAACTTTTAAATCAAAGTTTATCATAGTTTTTAGTTAACTAACCCAAAACAGCCCGCGGTGTTACTACGACGGCGTAAATCCGGTTTTACGGTGTTTTTCGTGTTTCCAGGTTTTAAATCATTAAGTTAGTATATCATATAGATATAGAACATGTGTTTAGTTGATTTTAAAAGTCAAGTTAGAAGGATTAACTTTTGTTTGCGAACAAGTTTAGAATTAACTAAACTATGTTCTAGTGATTACAAGTTTAAACCTTCGAATAAGATAGCTTTATATGTATGAATCGAATGATGTTATGAACATCATTACTACCTTAAGTTCCTTGGATAAACCTACTGAAAAAGAGAAAAATGGATCTAGCTTCAACGGATCCTTGGATGGCTCGAAGTTCTTGAAGCAGAATCATGACACGAAAACAAGTTCAAGTAAGATCATCACTTGAAATAAGATTGTTATAGTTATAGAAATTGAACCAAAGTTTGAATATGATTATTACCTTGTATTAGAATGATAACCTACTGTAAGAAACAAAGATTTCTTGAGGTTGGATGATCACCTTACAAGATTGGAAGTGAGCTAGCAAACTTGAAAGTATTCTTGATTTTATGTAACTAGAACTTGTAGAATATATGAAGAACACTTAGAACTTGAAGATAGAACTTGAGAGAGATCAATTAGATGAATAAAATTGAAGAATAAAAGTGTTTGTAGGTGTTTTTGGTCGTTGGTGTATGGATTAGATATAAAGGATATGTAATTTTGTTTTCATGTAAATAAGTCATGAATGATTACTCATATTTTTGTAATTTTATGAGATATTTCTTGCTAGTTGCCAAATGATGGTTTCCACATGTGTTAGGTGACTCACATGGGCTGCTAAGAGCTGATCATTGGAGTGTATATACCAATAGTACATACATCTAAAAGCTGTGTATCGTACGAGTACGAATACGGGTGCATACGAGTAGAATTGTTGATGAAACTGAACGAGGATGTAATTGTAAGCATTTTTGTTAAGTAGAAGTATTTTGATAAGTATATTTAAGTCTTTCAAAAGTGTATAAATACATATTAAAACACTACATGTATATACATTTTAACTGAGTCGTTAAGTCATCGTTAGTCGTTACATGTAAGTGTTGTTTTGAAACCTTTAGGTTAACGATCTTGTTAAATGTTGTTAACCCAATGTTTATAATATCAAATGAGATTTTAAATTATTATATTATCATGATATTATCATGATATTATCATGTATGAATATCTCTTAATATGATATATATACATTAAATGTCTTTACAACGATAATCGTTACATATATGTCTCGTTTAAGAATCATTAAGTTAGTAGTCTTGTTTTTACATATGTAGTTCATTGTTAATATACTTAATGATATGTTTACTTATCATAGTATCATGTTAACTATATATATATATCCATATATATGTCATCATATAGTTTTTACAAGTTTTAACGTTCGTGAATCACCGGTCAACTTGGGTGGTCAATTGTCTATATGAAACATATTTCAATTAATCAAGTCTTAACAAGTTTGATTGCTTAACATGTTGGAAACATTTAATCATGTAAATATCAATCTCATTTAATATATATAAACATGGAAAAGTTCGGGTCACTACATGGACGCCGTCCCAGATTTCAAAGCTGGACGCCGTCCAGATATTTGGACGCCGTCCCAGCCTTCAAAGCTGGACGCCGTCCAGACAATCTGGACGCCGTCCAGATACACTGGCAGACTTCTGTCTTCGTTGGTCATTTTACGAAAAATGTTTGCTATGCTATGGACCTCCGATTCACATGAAACTTGTTCTAACATGCTCATATATGATTAAAAACTTCAGAAAAACAGTTCGGGACCCGAACCGAACGTGTTGACTTTTTCGTTGACTTTGACCGACCAAAGTTTGACTTTTTGTCAAACTTAACCAAATGATTATGCAATCTTTCTAACATGATTCTATACTTGCATCTTGCATGAAACTTGACAATTTGATTCACATGCTACATAATCGAGTCGTATTGAGCCATAGGACTAATTGAACATCTTTGACCAATCGTGACTATCGTTATTGATACAACCTATTTGTTTAGGTCAAGACTAACATTGTTCTTTGCACACGTTACTCGTCGAAGTACTTATTTGCTCTTGCGCTCAAGGTGAGATCATAGTCCCACTTTTACTCTTTTGAAACTTACATTTGGGATGAGAAAACATAAACGTTCCTTCTTAACTAAGTGAACACAAGTACAGGAAAACAAACATTCTACATACGAGTTTAGAACAAAAATCCTCAATTCGATTATCATTAGTTACACTTGCCGGGTGTAAGCGAGAACTTATGTTATATGGCCATATGGGTTTGACAAACCCTCATTCAAACGGTTCGCTGCCGTTTACGAATGAAATATATTTTCGAGAAACAGTGTATGTTCTAGCACTAAGGTGATGAGGTTCTATGGAAGGAATGTTAAGCATTGATGTAACGGCCGGTCAAAATCCCTTTTGACGTAGCACGTTATTCACCGATTTCACCGCGAGGTTTTGACCTCTATGTGATACGTTTTGTAACATTGCATTCGTTTGAAAAGGTATTTCATAAATGAATATATAAATTCCAGGTTTTTAACATCTGATGATTCCTACGTATAGATAATCACCATTTAAATGGTTTACAATAATACATCTATTGACAATACAGTCAAAATAAGGTACATGGTGAATGCAAGTTTCTTGTATATAGCATGTATGACTCCAAGCACATATCTTGTATCACGTATAAGCAAACAGAGGAAGACTTCTAGAAACCTGAGAATAAACATGCTTCAAGTGTCAACACAAAGGTTGGTGAGTTCATAGTTTTAATATTACACATAATCAGTATATCAATGTGGATTACAAAAGTTCAGTTGTTTCATTCAAAACGTTTATCAATATTTAACAATTCAAAAATCATCTGTATGTAAAGGTTGATCACAAGATCTCAGTTGTTTTATCCAAAACGTTTATCAGGTTTATGAGTTAATGTTTCACATCATCTGTATATAAAAGTGAACCACAAGGTTCCAGTTGTTTCATCCGAAACGTTTATTAATAGGTTTTACATAAAAGGTGGACCACAAGATTTCAGTTATTTCATTCGAAACGTTTATCAACCGGTTCTACAAAGTTGAGCACCCTGGTAACTAAGCCTTAACGTTTATAATAAGTACCCCTCGTTTAAAATGCAACCAACATGTACAATACACGCAATCCAACGTGTACTAACTTTAAATAGCATACGTCTGTTTTATAGTTCAGGCTAGAGTTTCTTTCTATACCTGGAACAGACGGGGATGTCAAGCCCTATGGATCCATATACTACTACTCGCGCCCACCAGTTCTTATAACCGGCAGTTACTAGTTACCAAAGCTAAGGGATTTTCGGTTTAAACTCAGTGTAGAATTTAGTATGTACTTGTATCCATTGCGTTTAAAATAAAGTGCATGTATTCTCAACCCAAAAATATAGATTGCAAAAGCAATTAAAAAGGGAGCAAATGAAACTCACTGTTTAATATTGATATACAATATTGCAGGAAAGCACGTAGACGCATCGGAGATGATAAACACGAGGTTTGATTCATAAAAACACCCCCGAACATTACCCATAATTTCCTTGGTTATAACCCATAGTTTCCTTAGCTCTATCCCACTCGAAAACCATTTTTTTGAAATCATTTGGACATAACCTCGTCGTAGTATTTTATGTATAATACTAATAATAATAAGATTAATAATAATAATAATATTAACCTTAATAATAATAATAATAATAATAATAATAATAATAATAATAATAATAATAATAATAATAATAATAATATAAATAAATAAATACAGAGAGATATAGATTGAGAAAATGAACCAGAAATCGATCAATTTATAGGAACATTTCTGTCCCAGCACCTCATGCGATCGCATGAGGTTTGTATGGGATTCTCATGCGATCGCATGAGCCCCTCAGCCAGCTTACAATCGTTTGTATTTTTGCTTGTCGACATGATTATTTAATATAAATATAAATATAATATATTTAATTTATATAATTAATTATATATTATATTAAATTTACGTGCATAGTTAACTTGTAATTTTTGTTCCGATAAGTCGTACGTTGTTACTCGACTTATGTCCCGGTTCCGGTTTCTCGAATGTCCTTTCGTACGCTGAGAAAACTTGCATTTTACATTTCGTGACTCGTACCTTTGTTAAAATATAGCCTTAAATTATCCCTAAACTATACCACTCAAAGTATATTTTAAACTTTCGAGTATTTTGGTCATTTACTTCTATAAATCATCGTCTCGTTATTTGTTAAAATACATTTTAAAATAGTGTTTTACTGTAGCAAAGTTACTGTAGCAAAGTCAATTTTTACTGTAGCAAATAGTGATTTTCAAAAAAAACTGTAGCTTTTCGGGTACTGTAGCAAATAGTGATTTTCAAAAAACACTGTAGCTTTTCGGGTACTGTAGTAATTCGAAAATACTGTAGCAAATAGTGTTTTACTGGTTCATCTTAAACGTTTTAGTTAATTTATCTAAATATCAATCAGATAATCAAACCAATAAGGTTAATGCACAATATCATTTTCATAACACTTTGTTACGTTTTCAAGTTATAGCATATGTATCTATTTACATATAATTGTTCGCGAATCGTTGAGAATAATCGAAGGGTAATTGAATAGTTCAAAATTTTGAGATTCAACTTCATAGGCTTTACTTATCGTGTCGAAATCATTAATCATTTAAGATTAAGTTTAAATTTAGTCGAAATTTCCGGGTCATCACAGTACCTACCCGTTAAAGAAATTTCGTCCCGAAATTTGAGTGAGGTCGTCATGGCCAACAATAAAAATGTTTTCATGACGAATATAAATTGATAAATAGAATTTTATCACCGTTGAATAATATGGACAAAACAATCCGATTACTCGAAGCGTGTGAGAGAAGTTATCGTAATAGAGTGAAATGGAGAATAGAGATGTGTCTTATCTCTTGACATAGTAACGATTGATTTCCGAAATTTAAGGAATAGAAAATCTTCATATTCTAAATAAGATTTGATTCTTCGGGAATTAAGGAGATTAAGATCTTCTTTAATTAAATGCGTAATCTACCTCGATTGCTATGTCTGATATTTCGCTATAAATTGACCTCTTCCGTCTCATTATTTTCACCATCCCTACTTTCTTCCCCAATTAATACATTCAAAAGATTGTCAAAATGCTCAATCCAGTTCTGGTTCTTGACCTAATATTGACGTTTGCCACAATCAACCTTCTTTTCCAGCTCCCACCAGAAGAATCTGTTTATTTCTATTATGCTCTAGGGATTGTTGTATTTATCATTCTCCTGTGTCTTTATATTGCTATACGCATTGATATACACGGTTTGTAAATTTATGTGTTTTTATCGGGCTTTTTATTCTCCGTTATATTTCAATGTCCCTACTTCTGTCCTCTATAATCATTGTCATTCACAGTTAATACTCCCTCCTATTTGCTGCGATTTATACTCCAATTTCTATTTTGGAGCTTTGTCCCTTCGTTTCTTCTTCTTGCGATTAGGCATCTCTTGTAATGGTCCAGAATTCGTAGGTATGGAGTTTTGGATAACATAGTTAATGTTCTGAGAAGGTAATCATAATGGCACGATCTTGATTTGTCAAATTACCAGAATATCCGGAAAAGACCGAATCATCAAGAAAAGTATTTTCTTGATATATTTAGAGATTAAATAAAATGAAAGAGTTATGTAACATGGTTCATGATGAGGGTGGGATCTGTGAACCTTTATCACGTTCTATTAGAAACTCAGCATGACTTACTGTAATATAATCACGTTGATCAAGTGTCATTATATTATACTAATTCATGCTTCAGTTCCCAACACTACTTCAAAACATTCATATTTTAAACTTGAAGGTTTCAGAATTTAGAAACTAAAATAGTTTCTTTTATGATGTAATACAGATAGCGCGAAGAGATGAATGATTTCAGATAAGAATGCTTATGAAAATATCTTCAGAAATATCGTGGATATTTATAATGGAAGATACGATGATATCTTAGAATTTCTAATATCAGAGGATGATGCGGAAAATCTGTCTGTGAAGGTTTAGAATGAGGAGTAAGGTGTTTGCTAATGATTTTAGCAGACACTGAATCATTTGGATCCTCTGAAGGTAGATTTCGTTCTTGTGATTTGTCCACAGCCTCCTTCATACTTTACTCAATCCGTTTTTCAGTTCCAAACCTTCTCTTTTTTTCAGCTTTACCACCATACTATTCTTTATCATCAAACTTTTGACTGTTAACGTTGTCTTCAGTTTTTGCTGATTCATCAGCTTTCTCAAACTCGAAAAACTGATTGGTAGGTTAGGGTGCTTTTCAGAAGTTCAGAATTAAGCTCATAAGTCCAGAAGATAGACGTTTTATATATATATATATATATATATATATATATATATATATATATATATAATTGTTGACGTAGAATCGCTGCGAAAATCGAGACGTAATGATTGATGATTCTCGGTGTGTGGTATAACAATTATCGTTACAATGCGATAATGAGTACATGATCAGATTTCAAAGTATATATAGTGATTCCGGAGAGATTCAAATTGCAGAGTGACGGAGTCGCTGGTACATTTACTGCTAATATGGTGGGATATAAAAGGTTCCCCGGTAACAACAATAGAAAGGGTAATTGTATATGTCAAGGTTTAATTAAGGCTTATCCAAATGAAGTTGACTTGCTGAAGTTGTGACAAAACTGGATACTTGAAAAGGAATTGTAAGGTTATTTTCGGTAATAATAATGCCGAAGGATTTATCACAGATACGTGTTAAAGTCTTACTTAGGTTTCGAGAGCTTTCCAGATGTATGATTATAAGTACAAATCTTTCTTCTAGTAGATATCGTGTAGTTGGTTTGTCTTCTTGTTTGTTCATTAGTTGAAGTGTTTTCAAGAATTTCTATGGGTTTAAATGCAAAATGTAATCATATGATGTTCTAGTATAGTTCTGAATTCAAAGCATGGTTTTCAAAGCATGGTTTTGAAAGATGTAGGAATCTAAGAGTGTTGTTTTCCATTTAATCTTGACTTGGATTCTGATCTATCGGAATCAGAATATGAAATTGAATGAAAATGGTTATTCTGTGATTAACAGATACGTATATCTGTAGGTTTGAGCAGTATAGTTAATGATTGCTGAATCAGAATTGAAGAATGTATAGTGTAACATATTAATGTGGAATTTATATATTTCTAGGGTATTACCTACCCGTTAAAATATTCTCATCATTAACAGTTTGTACAAAAGGATTTTTAATTACAATCTTTATGAAAATATATGTATGTATATTTCCTTCAGATGTAATATAGATTTAATGAGTTATTAAACTCATTTGGTTTTCGGTTGGAACTAGAAACGAATAATCTCTTCTATATTAAAGATTACATAATCGTCGCAGGATATTTCTCTAATGAAGTTATGAATCAATACTTCATCGTTTATGGTTATTAGTATTCTTTGGTGCCTACGGTGCGTATGAGGTTGATACTCGTGGGACAGATTGTGAGGTTGAGGTTTGCGGTGCGGATGTTGTTGTTGGTGGTACTGGTACTGTTGTTGGTTGTGCTGCTGGTACTGGTGGTGCTACCGGGGCTTCCTGTGATGCCTGCAAATTGTGCATCATATTCTCCAAAGCCACAACTCGAGCGCGAAGCTCGTTAACTTCTTCTATTATTCCGGGATGATTGGCGGTTGGTACGAGAGGATGAATAAAGTTTAAAATTCTGGTTATCATATAATCGTTGCGAGATATCCTGGAAATGAGGGTAAAGATAGTGTTTCGAACGGGTTCGCCGGTAAGTGCCTCAGGTTCCTCACCAAGAGGTGAATTCGGTTGGTGGAAAGGATCGCCTTCCTCTTGTCTCCATTAATTAAGTTAATTACGAACCCATCCCCAATTCATCCAGAATTGGTGATGACTGATTGGTTGATTCATTCCGGTTACACTGCTTTCGCAACTCAGGTGGAAATCCATATCGGAATCCGAAGAACTCGAATTACTTGCAGAATTCATCTTACACGGTTAGATAAAGAATTTTCGATGTGAAATGATTTTCGGATATCGGATGATATTCTAATTACATAGAATACCTTTATATAGTACAAAGGTTCCGCAAATTACGGAGAAACTTTCGGAAACTGTCAAGTAAAGGTAACAGTAACAGATATGCTAAGATATTCATTTTGTCTATACACTAGTCATGCAATCCATGCAATAAGGTGTGTCTAGACTACAAATGATAAGCAGGTAATTTTCCACACAAGGAATGATAAGCAGGTAATTTCTAACAAGAAATTATAAGCAACAACTTTTATCATGCAGACATGGTCGAAGTCCAGACTCACTAATGTATCCTAACAATAACCGATTAGACACACTAATGCAAATTCTGGTTCGCTAAGACCAACGCTCTGATACCAACTGTAACGGCCGGTCAAAATCCCTTTTGACGTAGCACGTTATTCACCGAGAGATATAGATTGAGAAAATGAACCAGAAATCGATCAATTTATAGGAACATTTCTGTCCCAGCACCTCATGCGATCGCATGAGGTTTGTATGGGATTCTCATGCAATCGCATGAGCCCCTCAGCCAGCTTACAATCGTTTGTATTTTTGCTTGTCGACATGATTATTTAATATAAATATAAATATAATATATTTAATTTATATAATTAATTATATATTATATTAAATTTACGTGCATAGTTAACTTGTAATTTTTGTTCCGATAAGTCGTACGTTGTTACTCGACTTATGTCCCGGTTCCGGTTTCTCGAATGTCCTTTCGTACGCTGAGAAAACTTGCATTTTACATTTCGTGACTCGTACCTTTGTTAAAATATAGCCTTAAATTATCCATAAACTATACCACTCAAAGTATATTTTAAACTTTCGAGTATTTTGGTCATTTACTTCTATAAATCATCGTCTCGTTATTTGTTAAAATACATTTTAAAATAGTGTTTTACTGTAGCAAAGTTACTGTAGCAAAGTCAATTTTTACTGTAGCAAATAGTGATTTTCAAAAAAAACTGTAGCTTTTCGGGTACTGTAGCAAATAGTGATTTTCAAAAAACACTGTAGCTTTTCGGGTACTGTAGTAATTCGAAAATACTGTAGCAAATAGTGTTTTACTGGTTCATCTTAAACGTTTTAGTTAATTTATCTAAATATCAATCAGATAATCAAACCAATAAGGTTAATGCACAATATCATTTTCATAACACTTTGTTACGTTTTCAAGTTATAGCATATGTATCTATTTACATATAATTGTTCGCGAATCGTTGAGAATAATCGAAGGGTAATTGAATAGTTCAAAATTTTGAGATTCAACTTCATAGGCTTTACTTATCGTGTCGAAATCATTAATCATTTAAGATTAAGTTTAAATTTAGTCGAAATTTCCGGGTCATCACAATTGATAATTGGGCGCTCGTGATAACAAATTTTTGGAATGGTTAACTATTATTGAAATGTTATAAATCTTGTGGTTCATTTGTACTTACTTACTTAAACCTATGATTTCACCAACGTTTTCGTTGACAGATTTCTATGTTTTTCTCAGGTCCTTGAACGATACATGATACATGCTTCCGCTCATTATTTTGATACTTGCATTGGATGTCGAGAATATATGCATACATGGAGCGTCTTTTGGCTACTTTTAAATTGTGTCGCATAAGTTTCATTTGTACTTATAACTTTGTAACGTAACTTGTGGTGGAACTATTCTTGTAAACTTTGAACAATCTTTACATTTGAAATGAATGCGACATATCTTTGGGTCAAACGTTGTTTTAAAGACTTATGACCACGTAACGGGACCTAAGTAGACGGCGCCGTCAATGACGATTTTGTCGGGTCGCTACAAATCTATCTATATTATTATAAATCTCTAAAATGATGATGTTATCATTTCACTAATTAACTTTTAATTTTCATAATGATGATGTCATAATTTTATATTAATTTTAATTAAAAAAGATACTAAATAAAAATAAATAAATGCCGATAATATATGAATGCCAAATTGAAAGGTAAAAATAATTAATATAAATATCATTTAATATTTAATACGGTATTCCTATTTTATAAATATAAATATCTCGGAGCATCTCACCATATATTATTGATATTGCTCATCCACGTTATGTTTCTCACACAATATTTACCTCGTTTTACTTGGTTTTCGTTTCCAAAGTGCTCAAAAAGTCATGATCTTGGGTTTAATCGCGTTCTGAGTACTATTGCAGTTCTAAGTGTAAATTTGGTGTAAAATTGACCAAAGTGTGCAAAGTGTATCAAAAAACTGCAAAGTGCTGGAATTGGCAACAAGAACGAAGATTCTATATCACAGAACGTCGTTCCAACATTAAAAATGGAGTTTTAAAGCTAAGAACGACGTTCTACCTGAGGAATTTACGAAGGAAATGGAAACAGAAAAAGATGGCATTTAGAGCACGATTCAGGAACGACGTTGTAGCATTATGAACGGCGTTCCACATTTAGAGCCAAGGAACGGCGTTCCTAAAAGAGGAACGCCGTTCCTCTGTAAATTCTAGGCAGTTTTTGGGAAGTATAAATAGAATAAGAAGTGGGTTTTTCTTATAACTTGAGAGCTTGAATAGATAATCAATTGAGCAGTAAATTCGTGGTGGCTGATCAAATTAGGGTTTCATAGTTAGATTATTGAGTTTTTCATCAAGTTTTCATCATCTATTCCACTCTATATCAGGGATTTGGAGATTGAATCAAGATCTAGGGCTTGTTCTTCATCATCTTCATCTTCTTCATCTAGCTACTTTGTAATTTTTGTTGAGTTTGATACAGTTTACTCTTGTTTATTGCTTAATGATGTTTAGATTTACTATTATTGCTTGTATTGATCTTGTTCTAGCCATGATTGGTTAGATTTTATCATGTACACTTGTTTATGAAGCTTGATAGCTAAGGATTGTTCATATATATGTTATTGATTGTGTTTAGATGAATCTATGAGTTGGTTATTGTGGTTTGTCATTGGAATTAGTCACAAGATCCTTTGTTGTGCTTGTTTTGGACTTGACTTTGATTATATGAGTTGTATAACCTTTAAAAGGGTTTTGATTAGTGAAGCAACTTTCACTTCAACACTTAGGTGATCTAGACAATCAAATTGAGGCTTTCAAGGGATTGGGGTCTTAGTTTGGATTGGTTTTCAATTGGTCCTTAGTCAACATAGTGAAGTTAGTATTCTTAAGGAATTTTGATTACCAAAGGGTTTTAGGGGACTTTAACCTAGGCTAAGTGCTAATGATAATTGCATGATTCAACTAGCTTCAATTAATGCAAACTTATGGGAAATTGTAAGTGTTGATCGATCATGATAACATCTAGTAGGGATACTAGTTTAAGTTTGAACACAATTAGCTCTTAAGTAAACAATAGAACAGTCTGAATGCTTCAAGTGGATTAACCAAGTGTACATGCCTTTAATTTTGATAATTACTTAATCACTCTTAGTTCTTAGTATAAATTTACAATTGTTTTTTCAAAACCCCGCCCCCAATCAACAACCCTTAGGATGATTATGAGTTTTCAACGATTCAACTAGCAATCACCGCTCTCTTGGGATGAACTTTAAACAGAAAACTTGCTAATTACAACTACCGAGTCATTATTTCTCGTGAGTTTGTTTCATAGTCGAGTCAAAGTTTAATTCAATTATAAATTTAGAAGAGAGTAAGAAGCATGTTTATGAAACGAGCATTAACTATCACAACTTTTTTTTCTCAGTATGTACAAAACCTTTACAACTCTTTTTCTCAATCTCCACCAGATTATCCAATAACCTTTTGTTTCCCAAAAAAACAGGTACAAACATTCATGTTATTGTTAATAGATTTTTCAAAGAATTATTCTTTTTATGTGTTGTTTGATGATAAAATTTATCACACCTTAAATATTTTATTATTGTATGTTTGTTAAACAACAAGAATCTGAAAAACGATAACATACGTTAAATCATATTGCGACTATTTAAAATGAAAGCATATAGTATGATAGAAGAATTCAAAAATAATCATGATTTTCGCGAGGTTGAATCAGGTATTTTCAATCTCTCTTTTAATGTTAAATAAGTACCATTTATGACAAAGAAAATAGTGATTATAATGAAAATTGAAAGATGATGGTGGGAGAATGAATGTAGTTCATTTATTCTGATCAAGTTGACAACGACAAGTTTCTTAGTTGACATCCGTGGTTCCATGGGTCATTAAACGAAATGACTTTAGTATTTACATTCAATCAATACATAAAACATATAATTAAACTGTTACATTTAAACAAATCCTTAATTTTACGGGTCATTTCGTTAGTAAATATTAAAAGTGACAACACGAACGTATACAGTACAGTATATAAATGCTGGAGTATATTTCGACCCTGTTTTAGTACAGTAGCAATCAACGGTCAAGATTTTGGCTTGATATCTTTAAAAATGTCAACACCCTGGTCATATACTGTAATCTTCTGCATAAATATATATCTTTCGTTCTCATTTCTAGGGTTTTTGCTCAGGTACATCCCTTCCTTCCTTAGTGATTTATCTTCTTATAAAATTGATTCTATCTTCTATATCTATCTATCTATCTGTATATTATGTAAAGATCTTTTTTATGGTTATATTCAACGATAACTACTGTTTTATCAGATATCCATACTTGCTCATGGTAGGTGATCAACTCAGCTCTTTTATGGCTTACTTGTTGACTTAAAATTGTTAATTTCATTTTTATTGTTGTCAACTGTATGTGTTCATATATATATTACACGACTGCGTGTATATTTGTGTAATTACTGCTAAATTACCTAATTTGGATACATAATTCCGTTTCAATTGTTTCCAATCTTATATATATTCTCAGTTATGTAGCCTATCATATGAAAAATAGAAACTTATTTATATCTAGAACACATAATTTTTTGATCTGAATGTTGAGGGGATTAGGGCTGTTTAATTTTTTTCATGTATTAAGTCCTGTATTTATTTATCTCTGTTTATGTCTCCTAGAAACATACCAATTTTCAGATTAAGTGATAAAAAAACAACAGTTTTACTTACTGAATTGAATTAAGAGCTGTACAGAAATACAGACGCAGATCATTAACTTGAAAGTAAACAAGCCCAAGTGTACACCTTTTGTTCAGAGCCTTTTTATTTAATTATTTTGATACTTTTTATTTATTTATTTTGTTTGGTTGTAGATAGATGGTCATGGATGGGAGATGGAAAGTGGATTTTGGCGTATTGAATTTGAACGCTTTAAAATTTAATCAATCTTCACATCCTATATCAGATCCAAAGATTCTTAATGGTGTAAATTTGAAGGAAACGTTTTCAGATCGAAATTCAACAGCTCATACTCCCCATTTGCCTGCAGATTCGGTCCTTAAAACTGTTAGTCCATCTTCTAGTTCAAATCATGAAAATTGTGATCTTAGTGATGTAGTTTTTAACTACATAAATCAGATGTTAATGGAAGAAGATATTGAGGAAAAGACTTGTATTCTTCACGATTCTGCTGCTCTTGAAGCAGCAGAAAAATCATTCTATGATGCTCTTATGGTAAACGAGCCTCCTTCATGTAGCTCACATCCAACTGTACCTTTGTATGATAATGATGATAATGGTAACACATTTAGTTGCGATGTTAGTGATTACGATAATTTCATTGTACCAAATGTCTCCGTTAATCCTGATCTACAGTCCCGGTCCCACTCTTCTAATTTCTCTTCCAGTAGTAATAGTTGTGTAATAGATTGTTTTGCTGATTCACCTGTGAGTATTCAAAGTGTATCTGCTATGCAGTTACAAACGGGTATACGGGAATCGGGTAGGTTGGGCCCACTCGGGTCCAAAGAGGCTAATACAGTAGTTGTTAAGTCTGAGAAGAAACATGAAAGGAACTCTGCAGATCTGGTTGAAAACGGTAGGATTTTTAAACAATCCGCCGTTTACACCGAGCCAACTGTGCGGTCTAAAATCTTTGATGATGTGTTGCTTTGTGGTGAAGGTAAAAACCTCCCTCAAGGTAATTTTGTTCCCAATGGGGTAAATCGAGTACAACCGAAGGCTAACACAGGTAAAGGGCGTGGTAAAAAAGGTGTAAGAAAAGATGTTGTCGATTTGAGAACAATGTTGAGCCTCTGCGCACAAGCTGTGGCTGCTAATGACCAAAGAAGCGCGTTCGATTTACTGAAACAGATACGAGAACATGCGTCACCCACAGGTGATGGTATGCAAAGATTGGCGCATTATTTTTCTGCTGGTCTCGAAGCACGAATTGCTGGTTCAGGAACCGAAATATACAAAGCTCTTCTTTCGCGGCCCATAGCGGCTGCAGATGTATTGAAAGCTTACCATTTATATCTTAGTTGCTGCCCGTTTTTGAAAATATCCAATTTTTTCTCTAACAAGACTATTTTGAAAGCTGCCCAGAATAAAAAGAAGCTGCATATAATAGATTTTGGTATCCTTTATGGCTTCCAATGGCCATGTTTCATACAACGTCTCTCAAAAAGTCCCGGTGGCCCACCGAAACTTCGAATTACTGGCATTGACTTTCCTTGTCCTGGGTTTAAACCGTCTCAAAGGGTTGAAGAAACAGGACGTCGGTTAGCAAATTATGCAGAAACTTTTAATGTTCCGTTCAAGTTTAAAGCGATAGCTCAAAAGTGGGAAACGGTCACTTTGGAGGATCTTGAGCTTGATAGTGATGAAACGTTAATTGTGAATTGTGCGTTTAGGTTCAGGAACTTGCTTGATGAGACGGTCATGGTTGATAGTCCGAGAAATAAAGTTTTAAACCTTATTAGGAAGATGAAACCCGACATGTTCATACAGGGCGTTGTTAATGGATCCTACAATGCACCTTTCTTTATCACTAGGTTTAGGGAAGCTTTGTTTTTCTTTTCGTCTATGTTTGATATGCTTGAGGCAAACGCAACACGCGAGAGTCGAGATAGGTTGTTGCTTGAGAAAACGTTTTGGGGACGAGAAGCAATGAATGTTATTGCTTGTGAAGGTGGGGAGAGGATTGAGAGGCCCGAAACGTACAAACAATGGCATGTTCGTAATTTAAGAGCTGGATTTTGTCAGGTCCCACTTGATCAAGAAATCTTGAAAATGGCTAAAGCGAGAGCAAAGTCATGCTACAACAGAGACTTTGGGATCGATGAAGATGGTCATTGGATGTTGCAAGGTTGGAAAGGTCGCATCATTTGCGCGTTATCTTCTTGGAAGCCCGTTTAGTAAACATATGCTCATTTGGGCAGGCTTGAAATTTAGAAAGTATGTCACTTTTTATCATTCGGTTACATGTTTTTATTTTCTTCTTTTTTTTTTTTTTTTATACAATATAAGTATGCTTATATGTTGTTGTAATATGTTCGGGAAGCAGGGTAAGTAAGAAGGAAGACGGCTGGTCCTGCGTGTGCTACTGGCAATACTGAATTTTGTGCCTCAAGGACAGACATTGTTGTCTCTAAAGTATGTATATTACATTATAGTTGTTCATTTCTCATATTAAATTACTGCATTGGTTTGTGAAATTGGGGAAAATATGTTTATAACAAAATGGTCATTTTTCATATGGGTCTTGTAGTTTACCTAGCTCAAAAGAAAAAATGTAACATAGGCTCATGGTTTGTAGATTATGTTTTATGAAATGCAATTCGGTATTTTACAGTTTTTGAAATTTTACTTGTTCTACATATTGCATTAGTTTCTTTGGCATTTCGGCACTTTCTAATAATGTGTTTTTGCAGTCATAGGGGAATTAGAATATTCTGCAAAGTTCTGATAGTTAGTGCTATCCTCAAAAGAGGTTTTGGTTGAACTTCACTAACAATGTATGTGTGGTTAGTAAAAAGTATAAAACGGTCACGAAATAACCAGACTAGGGCGTTAGGCTACATACCAAATATGATACATACATACATTCATTCAGTAGATGGCATTCATTAATTTGCCAAAACTTGGAGAAGACTATTGTACATGTGTGACTCCATCTTTTTTTAACTGCTTTAGTAGGTAAACTGCTGAGGTATGAATTTGAAATCTGGAACGGTGAATGAGGTACATGGAAACTTCTTAAGTGTTTACAAATGCATATAATATAATAAATTACTGTAATAAATCTTAATAATGTCACATAGGGTGATTCATATGGTATGATTACAACAAATTGGTTGTGGTTGAACGTCTCTGCAAATCAAAAGATACCAATGGGTGTTGGGGAAAGAAGTTAATATAATAGTCAATTTGGATTTGGATTAGTATTAGTATTATATTATTGATACCCTGTAATGCCCTTTAACTTGAGTTGTGACACATACATAGACAACAATGTATTGAGGTAACTCTTCGACCTTTAGCTTGTGAGTTCGAGATCCGTCGTAGACTATTTAATGGGTGTGGGTTTGTCGTAAAAAAAAACAATGTAACTAATTACATTTATTACAATGGGTGTAGGACAATAATAAGATTGATAACTGTTGTTGATTTTAGGACTAAAAGTGTCTCTACTCTAAAAAAAAATCTACATGAATCATCATACTAGTAAATACAAATCTTGGGTGTACTTCTGTGGATGGATAAATTATTTCGTCTTACATTGATGATAAATCTGAAATATAATTTATTATTTTTCGATTCATAAAAAACATGAATCATAAAGTTATTATGGTACATCCCTCAATGGAGTCACGGGTTGAAAATGAATGTTTTCATTTAAATTAGTGTCATTCATAAAATTACTTTGGAAGATTATTACAATTTTATACAGTAAAGAACTCTACTTAACAAGCAAAAAAAGCTCCTAAATTTCATCCTACTTGGTAATTACACCTATGCTGGACACAGTGATATGGTAGCTGCCTGTGCCATATAATTTAGCTTCTTAATATATTTAACAAAACTAGTGAAATGACCCGTGGAACCACGAGTTTGTTTAAACGAAACAGTTTAATGATATGTTTTAGGTATTAAGTGAAAGTAAATGCTAAAATCATTTAGTTTAATAACCCGTGGAACCACAGAATTCGACCAAGAAACTCGTCAGCTGAACATTTCATCAAACACCTAAAATGCATATTAAACAATCTACATCCAACCATAAGAGACAATATTGGTATGAGTGGATCGCTACAAGAGTGGGCATTGGTTGACATGCTATATTCATTTCATGTTTCCTCTTCGTGTTGTCATTTTTTTTCTTCGTGTAGTTGTTTTTCCGTGTATATTTCCTATGTGATTTTTAGAGGCTAATGCTTATGTTAATATTGTATACAAGCTTGGCTAGATCATCTGATGTAAATCTTCTATGCATATATATAATTTTTTTCTGGCTTTCAAAACAAAAACAAAAAAAAGAAGATAATATTGATTGTAATTTTATTTTAAAAGTGTAAATTAAAATATAAATTTAGAATTGGTTTCAAAATTATTTAATTTTAATATTTAAAATAATTATTATTAATAAGATCTAAAAATAATAATTAATTAATAAGATTTAATTTTAATTCAAAATTATTTAGATTAATGACATCACCCACCATGCTTAGATTTTTTTCTTTTATTTTTTGATTTTTTTAACAAAAGAATTAGCCTAATAATGACATCATTATTATAGAGATTTAATAGAAACTATAGATATTAAGGAAAATCAGTGAAAATGCCCTCAAATTTCAAGGTTTTTAGCAACATGCCCTTACAATCACTGTGAAAATGTCCCCTAATCATGCACGGTGCGTGATGCGTGGTGGTTGGTCGTCATCAATTCATTTATACGGCATCGTCCAAGGTACACACAACTCACACCCAACTCCAAACACGGTGTCACGGTGTGTGATGCTCAACGTGTGGTGCTTGGTCGTTGATCATTTCTGCGACATCGTTCAAGGTTACACGGAACTCGCACCAAGCACGGTGCGTGAGTTGTTTATGGTCGTTGATCATTCTACGGCATTGTCCGAGGTAACACCCAACTCGCACCAAGCACCAAGCAGGGAGCATGGTGCTCGGTGCGTGTTACTTGGTCATTGATTCATTTCGTCTAAGGTTACATGCAACTCGTACCACGCACCAAGAACGATGCGTGCTACGAGGACTTTTTTCAATTTCGAAAATTTAAGGGTATCCTTAAACACTTTAAAATTTAGGGGCGTACGTTTTGACTAATTTACCAAATATTAAATGATATTTTTCAGTTTAAATAGCAAAACACGCAGCCCAAAACATATCAAAGTTGATCCACTAAAGGCCCAATATTGGAAGACTCATTCCTACAAGATAAAAAAAAAAAAAAACAAATAGGGAAAATGAGAAATTATTTTAGGGTCGAAGAAACAGTATATTAAATCTGTATGCCATTGTAATGAACGTGTGTATCTCAGTATCTGAGTAGAATAATAATTTATTAATAAACATATAAATTTTATCCGTTTACTTGTTTACAACTCATACTATGCAATTACGGGAGATGAACGCGTGAGTGGTTTAATCCTCCTAGGTGATCCCAAACTAATGTAAAAAAAAAAAAACAAATTTTAGTATTGAATCTTTGATTTACAGCTTTGTATTATACTAGTATTTGTATAGTTTGCAATTGTAGTAACAACATTTAGTTTGCTTTACTAATTATTATTAATTAATATTTTATTATTAGTAAGAATCCTACCCAAGATTTCAATCATATTTTTTAAGGCGAAAATATTAATATATACATATATATATATACATATATATATATATATATATATATATACATATATATATATATATATATATATATATATATATATATATAAAGATCGTAAAGATCCGGTGTTACAAACAAGCGATAATGATTGAAATTGTAAAGGCTCGCTCTGGTCGTCCTACACATTGGACGAGAACAATGATTGAATAAGAGCGAGCACATTGAAATTGAAATGATACAAACAACTAGTAACAACCAAACCTAAATCTAATCACAACATAAAACCGGGAACGTGTCTAACGTCACAATCTCCACTACTAAGAAGCCGCACACTAAAAGGAACGTCGGGCACTCCAGCATCACCTAACCCGAGGCCTGCACTTCAAAGTAACCTCTCGTACACGAAGAACCCATAACCCTTCTAATCATAGACTAACAAGCACGTCATGTAAGATCAAACCCCGTTCGAGCGGATAAAAGGATCCCGAGAGAAAAACTTCAAAATACATCAATTTACCATGGTCAACAAGTCGACACACGCCGGCAACGACATCGAGTCCACCCGAATAGACTCGACTACGGGAGAGGCATGAACATTACAGCAGAACGGCATCCGAACAGTACAAATTACAACACCAAACCAATAGAAATCGGCTATCATCACCGAATTTTCAGAGAACCTTTACAAACCCGATGATTCCGGTAATCGTAGGTTGCCGGTAGCCTCCAACGACCGCCAACAGCGTGGAAAGTAACATGAGTTACCTTCTTGCCGCCGGTAGTCACTAGAAGCCGCCAAACAACCGTCAAGCAACTAACATAGTCACCTACCACCGTAAACCGCCACCCGTAGCCGCCGAGAATCGACAGTGACTATGGCGGCACCAGGACCACCACAATCCCCACAACCACCTCAACTACCACAGAAGGCGGAAGAACTGTAACGGGGCAGCTACATAGTCGCTGGAAATCGCCGGAATCACCGGATTTCAACACACAAACACCCAATCGCAGCCCTGTTAACCACAATCAACCGAAATCCTAAAATCGGAGCCGAAAACATACCAAATAGAGAGGCAGAATCCCTCCGGGATTCGTCGCCTACCGCCACCACCAGAAGCAGACGGCACCGACGAGAGGAAAGGACGATTGCAGCAAACCAACCGAACCCCAACCACGAACAAACGAACCCTAACCCGTCAAACAGCAATCCTAACCCAAACGAACCCAGATCCCGAGTAAAAATGCAGAATCGTCGCCTGGACTTCGCAGGAAGAACGGAGATGCCAACCGGTTAAACCTGTCACTGGAATCGGAGAAACTGCGGCTAACAACCTTATTCTCACAAAAAAGCGAAAAAACCGAACCACCGGCGAGATGCCGGTGGCCGGAGAAGTACCTGACAGTAGATCTACAAATGTAACGACCCAACCCAATATCCAACCGATTACGCGTAATTAAAATTTTTTTATATAAGCAACAGGGTGCGCAGCGCGCAGCCTCTTGTGTGCGCGACGCGCACAAGGTCTAGCAGCCCGCTGTCCAAAATATTCAATTTTCGTTTAATGATCTCCCACTTCCCGACACTTTTAGGCTAAACGCTTTTAACAACATTTTATAATATGTAAAACTAACACGTTTCAACAATAAAACAAGTTTTACGACACCGGGCCCACATCGGCCGTTTTACGACTTTCGTACAAAATACAAGTTTTCGACTACACGAGTTTAAGTTTGTAACGACCCAAACCAAAACCACGACAATTCCCGTTAAATTTCACAACTAAAAAAAAAAAAAATTCTGGTGCAGTTCATTTGCGCGGCGCGCCAGGTGGGTGCGCGGCGCGCCAAACCACCTGGACAGCCCGCTGTCCCCGGAAGTCAATTTAACGAAAATGTTTGACTAGTTCCCGACATTTTTAGCCAAAACGCTTTTAACCATAAATTCATATATATAAAACTAGCACGTTTAATTAATAAAATTAAGTTTACGAAGCGGGGCCCACATCGACCCAAATTACCCTTTAAGTATCAAAATACAATTTTTGACCATAAGACTCTTAATACGAAACAAGGCCGAGCATGGAGATTGGGGATACGCTACCCAATCCTAAACAATCCAAAAGCAAGCCTCTAAAGCAACTATGCAAGTCTTCTAGTCCCCGCGCTTACCCGAGCCAACGTCCGCATGCAATCTATAAAAAGAGTCAACAACGAGAGGGTAAGCTAACGCTTAGTGAATGATAATATACTACATACATATATATGCATAAAATGGACACGCCACATAAATAAACAAATACCGCATACCGGAGCGTCCAAGCCTAAAGGCAAGCTAATCTAAGTATACCATACGATCACTAAGCAACAAGCTACTAATACCATCAATAAGGTAAGTTCACCAACGTCAATGTGAACAACGCCAATAACTACCCCCGGAGGGTTAACTACATCACGGCAACACAACATTAATCACGAATTTGCAATTCGACAATCATGCAACATATCGTGCATGTACCAATAACCGCAAGTCCACAATAGCTAGCAATACCAAAAGCATATAGTTCATAATTAAATATGCCAATACATAACTCATACAACCATGGTTAACCAAGTACACAAGAGAACGGTACATGAAAGTCCGTTGGAGTTCATAACATCCACTAGTGTTACTTACACACCGCGTAATCACTAGTCCCCCGGGTGATGTCTTAAACACCGCGACTAACTCACCCTTACAACAATGTGGCGTCTTAAACACCGCGACGAATCCACACTTCATTCAATACAATGAGTGGTGTCTTGAACACCGCGACACTTCCACTCCCATGACATTGTGGTGTCTTAAACACCGCGACAATACCACAAGTCAATTACACAATGAGTAGTGTCTTAAACACCGCGACAATACTACTCGTCAATTCCACAATGAGTAGTGTCTTAAACACCGCGACAATACTACTCGTTTCATAGAACGTGGTGTCTTAAACACCGCGACAATACCACATTCGTACAACACAATTAAATACATTACATACATACACGCATAATTATTCCACTCACAACCACGTGTGATAACGTACACCCAAAATGTGTACTTTGCCAAAGGTAGTCAACCAAAACGCACAACCGTGCCAATTGGACCTATGCACAAGTCCATCACATCCACCTATATGTGAAGTGAGCTCTATAGCCGAGAATCACTTCACCCGACCCGCACCCATCCTACACATACATATGCATATAGGATATTAACACTCACCTTGAAGTCTTGATGAAAGCTTCCAAATAATCTGCAACTCGCCAATGGAAAATACCTATTCCATTATCATAATTACAACAATACACTTAGAATGGATTCACAAATCAACCCAAATTGACACTTAGTGCAAATTTGACCCAAATGCACTTCCAAGTACAAAACGCGCCCAAAATTAACCAATAATCACTAACACAAGTGAGAATGGTCTTAATACGCCAATTAAACCCGATCATAGGTGTTAAACACCTATCTTGCCCAAAATGACACTTAAACCCTAATTTTGACCCATAAAGGTCAAAATCTCATTCTTTACAAGTTTTGACACCAAAACACATTTAACTCGGTTTTATACTTCAACTTAATCCATTTTAAGTTTATAAACTTCATTAAATCGCCAATTGGGTCATAATCACCACCAAACCCTAATTTGACCCAAAGTCAAAGTTAGTCAACCAAATAACCCTAAATGGGTTCCAATACTTCCATAATCACTAACTTAAGTGATTAAACTAAATTTCAAGTTCTAAACATGGCCAAATAGTTCACCAACCCGAAATCCACCAACAATTAACAACAAACCCGATTACTAGCATCACTAAACCCATTTCATCACCTAAAAGGGTTTTACAACAAATTAACTCAAACCCTAACTTGAATATCAAATCAAATAATTGAAATTCGGAGTTTGAGCTTACCAATACTATTACCGCGTAGCCAAGAACGAAAGGAACAACTTTAGAACCCGAGCTTTGGTGAGAAATCGACTCCTTCTTCCCCAAATCAAGCCCTCTCTCTCTAAACCCTTACTCTCTCTCTAAAAATGGTTGAGAGTGTTTTTGGTTGGTGAGAATTTGATCCAAACTGATCAAAGGATCAGTTTTGATGACCCTAAACCGACCCCAAGTGAAAAGACCAAAGTACCCTTCATTTAAAGCCTTTAAAAAGGCTGAAAATTGCTTCTGACCCATTCGGCGCGCCGCGCCACATGGTGGAGCGCCGCTCCAACCTACAGTTCAGTTTTCCGAAACTTGTTTTGGCCATAACTTTTTGACCGTAGCTCCGTTTTCGATGAATCAAATATCGTTGGAAACGTAATAAGATTTCCTTTCCAATGGTAAGGCTTTGAAATATCAACACAAACTTTATTTGGGGTTGAAAAGGTACGTACACACCTTGTACCTCAAACAACGTCCAGTTTCCTTCGACGGTCGAGCAAGCAACACCTACATGCTGTGCACACTCCATACACACATAGTACACCTTAAATACATTATGTACAATAAATATTTGGGTCTTACAACTCTCCCCCACTTAGAATCGATCACGTCCTCGTGATCCTCGTCACTTAACCAAACGGACCACACTCCACGGTCCTCAACATAAGTCCCAATCCGACTTTCCTAAGCAATTCTTCCCGACGAATCGCCTTCCACAACTAAATCGTCATCCACGATTTTTTCTCAAATCCACAATCCGAGCACTAAAACCATACTCATTCCCTCGCATCGGGAAACTCATCACATTTCTAACCGAGATATCACTCCTCTAGCGTACCATTACCAAGTACCGTGCTAAAGCAACCAAGTCTCAACCTAAGGTCAACAACCCGAAACGATGAAGACCGAACCAAACGAATCCTTACGGATAACACCAATCACTAAACATCCCTTGTAGCGCGCAATACGACCAATACGCAACTACCGTAACATCATAAGCGAACGACTAGAACCACTAGCGTCCAATCGACTATAACAACTTAAAACCCTAGGCGTACAAAATCGACCATTGTCACGCCCGTAACGACATGTGAGCGAAATACGGCTATCGCATCAGTAATCACACAATACGGTCCTCACGATCCCACCATAGGAGTATAAAACAACTGATAGATCACTCAACACCGGATGAAGTCAGCGGACCCGAAAGTCATGCTCCACCGATATAACAATACCTCATGATGAAGTCAGCGGACCCGAAAGTCATGCTTCACCATAATAACAATACCTCACCCAACGAGTTGTGCAACATCGCGCTTCGCTACACTATAGTGAACCCTAACGGATACCACTAACCACCCACAATCGAGCAAGAACCACCTATATCAAACATAGGAACCAAACAATAATTCTCTAAAAGAGAATCCGACACACACACATCCCTTAACCGAGGGATTTCACCTTGCTCGCCAAACACATCCATTATCTCTCAATGAGATTTACCACATTACCACCTCGGTGGTAATTTAAATCCAAACCAATAGTACAACTTGAACCAAAATTGTACTCCACCACAAATCGACCAAAAACTAGGTCCCAACACAAGTTTCGGATCTACCATAAGCACTATCCGAAATCTCACCCTAAAACTTCCTCGTGCGGGAGTGTAACTCCCCCACTTGGAACTACGTTCCATATCCATAACTCGTACTACCGTACAGTGCTACCAAATGTAGACTTTACCAACGATTGGGTACACACGACCCATCACCACATCTCGCTCTAACCTCGAGTTCACGAAGGATTTTAACCAATCCTTATACACTTTGAACGAAAGCGTACCGCAACACAATCGGAGTCGAACACCACGCTAGTAGGTATAAAAGAGGCACCTAATGTTGCATCATGTAGACTCCATTACCAACACACATCGAGATTAAAAACACTCGATCTCAAGGGTTCCAACCACCCGACGAACCTCATGGTTCATCACTTCAACATAAAAGCGAACACGCGCTTAACAATCGAACACCAAAACCATTTCCGTGGCTTGGTAGAAACATTTCTCAAATATCAAGGAATGCTTGGTTGCACCAAGTCTTACGCCCTTCGCCCGACAATCAAACGTCACCATAGGGTACTTCCATTAGGAACGTCACCCATAAAAACAATATGCACAACACAAGGCATTAACAACTCAAACTCAAACAGCATCGAACATTCCCAAGACTTGTGACCCCTCATGCCACCATTGTAACATCTAGACGCGCTAGAATTCGATATACTCGTCCGCGTACCACCCGTGCTCACACACGGACCCTTAGTCCTCTTACTCGGAGCACCATAAGAAACAACCCTTCTATCCCTTGAAGGCTCACCCTTCTTCGATCGTGTATGCGACTCGAAACCCCTAGCCAAGTCGAATAATTCCGAAAACGATTTCGCTTGACCACGTCTAATTTTTTTTTCTTTTCAAGTCGTCATTCAAAGTCCGATAGAAATCCCCCATTAACAAACGATCACTTCCCAAATACTCCGGACAAAACGAGCCTTCGCCATAAAGGTCGTCTTGAGAGTACTCAAATCCATAGATCCTTGTCGCAAGTTTCGCAACTCATTACGCAATTCCCACAAATCGGCCGAAGTCCGGAACTCCTCGAAGAATTCCTCCTTAAACTCGTCCCACGATAATGCCATAAACGTTTCACCACCGACAAGATCAATCTTACCATCCAACCAATCCCTCGCCCTACCCCACAACAAACTCGTAGCGAGTCTCGTCTTTCTCTCGGGAGGACAATCAATAGTACGGAAACACTCTTCGACGTCCGAAATCCAAGTTGTGCTCACCAAAGGATCCGGTTTCCCGTCGTACATCGGTGGTTTAGTCCTCATGAAGCTCTTAAGATAACGCTCCATTTCGCCACTACTTTGAAGTTTGGAATACTTCCTATCCCTTTCTTCTCGAAACGCTCTCATTTGCTCCGCAACGGCGGCCGCAACTCTAGCGTTAAACTCCACGTTATTCGCCTCGATCTCGTTTCGCGTCGTCAATCTCAAAATGCAAAACGATTAGATCACGAACGTATAAAATCGCACGCACAACTCCGTCCCATCTTGCTAAACACTCGTCGTACATCACTCGTTAGACGCGATTTGCACCCGTAATAAGGTTTGCAAGTTCTTATTACGCACACACGCCGCATCGACTTGTTAGTACAACGACCGTCTCGCTCGATGATATAAACAAACACAACAAGATTCTACGCGATACAAACATACGCGAGAATTATTTTCACAACACAAATAACATATTAATAATATCCGTATTACTAATACAAACGTTAGTCAACCTATAACAAGGCACTAACTAAACCCATTCCGACCCGTAATCCTACAAGTCCCGCAACAAATTAAGCACACACAAAAGTCTAAGTCTAGGCACCTATCTCAAGTCACCTAAATCCCTTAGACCATGCTCTGATACCACTTGTAACGACCCAAACCAAAACCACGACAATTCCCGTTAAATTTCACAACTAAAAAAAAAAAAATTTCTGGTGCAGTTCATTTGCGCGGCGCGCCAAACCACCTGGACAGCCCGCTGTCCCCGGAAGTCAATTTAACGAAAATGTTTGACTAGTTCCCGACATTTTTAGCCAAAACGCTTTTAACCATAAATTCATATATATAAAACTAGCACGTTTAATTAATAAAATTAAGTTTACGAAGCGGGGCCCACATCGACCCAAATTACCCTTTAAGTATCAAAATACAATTTTTGACCATAAGACTCTTAATACGAAACAAGGCCGAGCATGGAGATTGGGGATACGCTACCCAATCCTAAACAATCCAAAAGCAAGCCTCTAAAGCAACTATGCAAGTCTTCTAGTCCCCGCGCTTACCCGAGCCAACGTCCGCATGCAATCTATAAAAAGAGTCAACAACGAGAGGGTAAGCTAACGCTTAGTGAATGATAATATACTACATACATATATATGCATAAAATGGACACGCCACATAAATAAACAAATACCGCATACCGGAGCGTCCAAGCCTAAAGGCAAGCTAATCTAAGTATACCATACGATCACTAAGCAACAAGCTACTAATACCATCAATAAGGTAAGTTCACCAACGTCAATGTGAACAACGCCAATAACTACCCCCGGAGGGTTAACTACATCACGACAACACAACATTAATCACGAATTTGCAATTCGACAATCATGCAACATATCGTGCATGTACCAATAACCGCAAGTCCACAATAGCTAGCAATACCAAAAGCATATAGTTCATAATTAAATATGCCAATACATAACTCATACAACCATGGTTAACCAAGTACACAAGAGAACGGTACATGAAAGTCCGTTGGAGTTCATAACATCCACTAGTGTTACTTACACACCGCGTAATCACTAGTCCCCCGGGTGATGTCTTAAACACCGCGACTAACTCACCCTTACAACAATGTGGCGTCTTAAACACCGCGACGAATCCACACTTCATTCAATACAATGAGTGGTGTCTTGAACACCGCGACACTTCCACTCCCATGACATTGTGGTGTCTTAAACACCGCGACAATACCACAAGTCAATTACACAATGAGTAGTGTCTTAAACACCGCGACAATACTACTCGTCAATTCCACAATGAGTAGTGTCTTAAACACCGCGACAATACTACTCGTTTCATAGAACGTGGTGTCTTAAACACCGCGACAATACCACATTCGTACAACACAATTAAATACATTACATACATACACGCATAATTATTCCACTCACAACCACGTGTGATAACGTACACCCAAAATGTGTACTTTGCCAAAGGTAGTCAACCAAAACGCACAACCGTGCCAATTGGACCTATGCACAAGTCCATCACATCCACCTATATGTGAAGTGAGCTCTATAGCCGAGAATCACTTCACCCGACCCGCACCCATCCTACACATACATATGCATATAGGATATTAACACTCACCTTGAAGTCTTGATGAAAGCTTCCAAATAATCTGCAACTCGCCAATGGAAAATACCTATTCCATTATCATAATTACAACAATACACTTAGAATGGATTCACAAATCAACCCAAATTGACACTTAGTGCAAATTTGACCCAAATGCACTTCCAAGTACAAAACGCGCCCAAAATTAACCAATAATCACTAACACAAGTGAGAATGGTCTTAATACGCCAATTAAACCCGATCATAGGTGTTAAACACCTATCTTGCCCAAAATGACACTTAAACCCTAATTTTGACCCATAAAGGTCAAAATCTCATTCTTTACAAGTTTTGACACCAAAACACATTTAACTCGGTTTTATACTTCAACTTAATCCATTTTAAGTTTATAAACTTCATTAAATCGCCAATTGGGTCATAATCACCACCAAACCCTAATTTGACCCAAAGTCAAAGTTAGTCAACCAAATAACCCTAAATGGGTTCCAATACTTCCATAATCACTAACTTAAGTGATTAAACTAAATTTCAAGTTCTAAACATGGCCAAATAGTTCACCAACCCGAAATCCACCAACAATTAACAACAAACCCGATTACTAGCATCACTAAACCCATTTCATCACCTAAAAGGGTTTTACAACAAATTAACTCAAACCCTAACTTGAATATCAAATCAAATAATTGAAATTCGGAGTTTGAGCTTACCAATACTATTACCGCGTAGCCAAGAACGAAAGGAACAACTTTAGAACCCGAGCTTTGGTGAGAAATCGACTCCTTCTTCCCCAAATCAAGCCCTCTCTCTCTAAACCCTTACTCTCTCTCTAAAAATGGTTGAGAGTGTTTTTGGTTGGTGAGAATTTGATCCAAACTGATCAAAGGATCAGTTTTGATGACCCTAAACCGACCCCAAGTGAAAAGACCAAAGTACCCTTCATTTAAAGCCTTTAAAAAGGCTGAAAATTGCTTCTGACCCATTCGGCGCGCCGCGCCACATGGTGGAGCGCCGCTCCAACCTACAGTTCAGTTTTCCGAAACTTGTTTTGGCCATAACTTTTTGACCGTAGCTCCGTTTTCGATGAATCAAATATCGTTGGAAACGTAATAAGATTTCCTTTCCAATGGTAAGGCTTTGAAATATCAACACAAACTTTATTTGGGGTTGAAAAGGTACGTACACACCTTGTACCTCAAACAACGTCCAGTTTCCTTCGACGGTCGAGCAAGCAACACCTACATGCTGTGCACACTCCATACACACATAGTACACCTTAAATACATTATGTACAATAAATATTTGGGTCTTACAAAGTTCCTAACACAACTACGAGCATGATGTTTGGGGATAAACTACCCAATCGTAAGTCGAAACCAAAAGTAATCCATGCAAGCATCAAAAGGGGAAATCATCTAAATCCCGAGCATACCCTTGCCAAATCCGCTTCCGTACCTAAAAATGTAAACAACGAGAGGGTAAGCTAATGCTTAGTGGATGCAATACTTATACATATACATATATAGTTTACCTACGCGCAATCCACATACAAATACCATGCAAACATACGTATAAACGAGCTAGCATCACCAAACATACAACTAGCAACAACATTAGTATATAAACCGCCACAATAATATACTAAACGTAAACAAGGCACAAACATGCTAACCCTTCCCCCGCTTTGGTACTACCGGCTTGTAGTCGACCAAAAACGTCGAGTCTCGCTCGTATGATGTCACCGACTTGTGACTCATCATAAGGTGTCACCGACTTGTGAATCACCAAAGGGTGTCACCGACTTGCGAACCACCCACTAATACATATGGATCACCGACTTGTGAATGCCATGTGGCATCACCGACTCGTGAAGCACCACTTAGTGTCACCGACTTGTAAGCATTAAGAAATGTCACCGACTTGTGAATCACTTCTCCGACTTATGGTATCACCGACTCGTGATTCACCATCTAATGTCACCTCGTGAAAACTACGAAGTGTCACCGACTTGTGAAGCACTATAGGGTGTCACCGACTTGCGAAACACTCGCCAATACATACGAGGACACCGACTTATGAACCTCCAAAAGGTGTCACCGACTTGTGAGTCACCTAACGAAATACTAAAGGGGTCACCGCCTCGTGAACCACCATGAGGTGTCACCAACATGTGAGGCACCTAACAAGACACTACCGACCCGTAGTTCTCTTCACCCATAACCTCAATAAGTCACCATCTTGTGACATAACGCCCAACACTCACGATGTGGCACCTAAGGCCCACATCGCGTACGAGTAAATAAACTACATACATACATGTATAAATATTCCACTCACCTCGAATGCAAGAAAGGCAACTCCCGCTTGAGCTCCTAATCGTCCAAATGTGAATCACCTAGATAATTCACAAACAAGTAAGCTAAACACTCTAGCTTATGCCCAAAACACCATAAGTTCAATTTTGACCCTTTGCACTTACTTCCACTTTGACTAAGTCAAATCTCGCCCAATACAACCATAATCGCAATTAACTAATGATTATGTTCCAACAACTCATTTTACTCAAGGTTTCATCATAAAAACACATTACTTGCATCATTTGACACCAAAACCCATTTTGACCAAATCTCAAGTCTAAACACCCATTTTGCAAGCTCATACCTTTAATCACTTATAACCTTAATTAACTAGTGATTTCAACAATCAAACATGATTATCAACTAATCAATTTCACTAACCAACCCAAATCAACCAACAATGGTCATTAACACCATTTACTAGCTCAATCACCCAATTATCAACTAGTGGGTTTACTCAAGAACACCCATTTCAAAACCCCAACTATGAGCACTAATCATACTATGAAAACTCAGAGTTAGAACTTACCAATACTACCACAATGTAGCCGTGAACGAGATGAACAACTTTAAAACATGCGACTTCGATCGATTCAAGCTTCTTCTTCTCCAAATGAAGCTCTCTCTCTCTCTCTCTCTCTCTCTCTAAACTCTTTTTCTCCCTCTAGGGTTTGAGGTTGAAGATGAAAGAATGGGGATAATATTGTGGACTTTATTGAGTCCACCAATCTGCCTTTTGTGGCCTAAAACCGTCCTCCAAGTGAAAAGACCAATATGCCCTTCATTTAACTTAATTAGAAAAAGCAGAATTCTGTCGCAGGAACAGTGCACAGAGCGCACCCCTGCATGTGCGCGGCGTGCACCAGCTCTAACTCAGGCTTTCAGTTTTTATTTGATTCAGTTTGATTATACAACATTCATTTACACATGTACACTTGGGTTTAGGGTCTTACAACTCTCCCCCACTTAAATTGGATCGCGTCCTCGCGATCTAACCCTCCTCGTGAACAAGGACAACACACTTTCCTTAAGTTTTCGAGTTCTCACACAATCTCGAACCCTTTGATGCCGCCATAGCATCCCATAAGTCCCACTTATTTGGTACGTAACGTTCTATCCACATAACAATCTTCCATGATCTCTTGGCACACTCTAATTTACAACACAGAGTATCCTCACCAACCGTCAACTAGTTTGATTCATCCGCACCACGCACACGGTGATGGAGTTTCCCGCAACTTTTTGGTAACTCCAACGGACACGTAACCTCATAATTTCCAAAACTCGTCCACCATTACACGGTGAACATCAATTCGGTCGCCCATCAAGATGATCTTAACACTTTTCGAGCATACAAGTTCTCAATACTCTAATAATCTCACCCTCGAACGTGCTCTATACTAACATATCTCTACACGAGATAGTCGAAATCAACACTCTACGTCCCTAGTTCGCTCACAAAACGGGACGACTTCTGACAATTCGCTCAAACACACCTACCAAAACGAGGCACTATCGTACTGTCACGTCCTCCAGATAGGGCCTGGAAGAATAACGTGACTTAATATATCAAATCACAGTTGTATAAACGAGAACGACTCTACATGAGACGTTTTGTTGAGTTTTGCAGCGGAAGATAAATATATCTTTAATTGAAATGATATGTAATGAAGACTCCAAGCATAGCAAGCAATCATCATCAAAGCAGTAGATATACAGCGGAAGCAATATTTAAGTACCTGAGAATAAACATGCTTAAAAAGTCAACACGAGGTTGAGTGAGTTCATAGGTTTGTCATAAATAATGATTTCAGTAATAGTGTTAGACCACAAGATTTGTTTTCATAAGTAGATCACTCAAATCCAGTCAAGTTGATCTCCCGCAGGATCAAAAAGTTATGCCAGTGCGTGATATTTAGACTAAACGTTGTTTGCCCCGTGACAAGTTGTTCTGTCCTTGTCGTTTTAATTTCATTATTAAGTAATACAAAGACTAAGTCAAATGTATCGGGAACGTTACTCCCGATAGGCCTATCCCCAATAATTAAGAATGCCGCAGCAATTAAAAATATCACTGTAGGGACTTAGTCGGACATAGCCGGGTATAGCATAGTTTAACAGTTGGTACTGATATTTAGACTATACTTTCAAGTTTACCCCATACAAGTTATCGTTTATACTTGTCGATTGGGGACTTGCTGGTCATAGCCCAACATATCACAGTTTAATAGTTGGTACTGATATTTAGACTAGACTTTCAAGTTTGCCCCGTACAAGTTATCGTTTATACTTTTCGGTTGGGGACTTGCTGGTCATAGTCCAACATATCACACTTTAATAGTTGATACGTGTAAAACAGTTATAAAAGTTGCGCATGTATTCTCAGCCCAAAAATATATAAAAAGGGAGCAGATGAACTCACGATACTGTATGATATTTCGTAGTAATTACGAGTATGATGGCACTGAACATGTGTAGAGTTGACCTCGGATTCACGAACCTATATCAAGTATATATATATTAACACAGATACTCGTAATCGAATAAGTTTATATATGTTATTTCGATTGTTATATATCTCTGTAGTTATATATATATATATATATATATATATATATATATATATATATATATATATGTTTGATTGGTATTATATTAAAAATACCTAATTTGTTATACATGAATATTTATATAAGAATGTTAGTATGTTTGTTATATGAAAATATAATTGTAGTATATGAAATAGGTGTATTCAATGTACAATATATTTATTTGTAAAAATAATAGTTTCGATAATAATGATTTACTAATAAGTATAATAATAATGGTAATAATAGTAATTTTAATACAAATGATAGTTTTACTAATAATTATAAAGTAAAGATGATAGTTTTAGCAAAAATGATAACTTTTGTAAAAGTGATAATAACGATAGTAATTTTTAATAATAATAATACTAATAAAGATAATTTCACTTATGATAATAATAATACAATAATAACACTACTAATAATACTAGTAATAATAATTTTAGTAGTAACAATAATAATTTTAATATATGGTAACTTTTATTAGTAATAATAATTTTATCAATAATTAATAATACTAATGATAATATTTAGTAATAATACTAATAATAAAAATAGTAATTATAATAATAACAATAATAATAATTGGAGTGAGTAACTACCTTAAGAGCCCCTTTTAAAAAAATTGCCACGAACAGGGTTCGAACCCGTGACCTCGCGCTCACACGCTAACACCCTTAACCATCCCTCCGTTCCTTTTATTTCTTATTTAAAATACAACTCAAAACTATATATCCAATATTTCTATCTGTTTCACCTTCTTCTTCACCACCACATCAATCGACCCAGGATTATAGTTTGTAACAAACTAAGAATTGTTTGTTTTAGTAATTGTGAACAAAACAGAAATCATTTAGTTTGAGAGGATTAACAACAAAAAAAGAAGAAGAAAAAATAAAAATAAAATGTTGCTGTTGTAGCTTGCAACTTTTTTAAAAAAAAATTGATTTTTAATTTGAGAACGTTTTGGCTAAAGATTACAACACGAATTACATTTCAAATCACTCCTAGAAATGTTCTCAATTATCAGTTTAATCTAAAACATCAAAACGAACTCAAATTTTGCTAAGAACAAATCAGTTGACTTTTTATTTTTGAACTTTGACTCGAAAATTAGAACTCATTTTGAAGAATTGAAGGCTGAATCTTTGCAGATAGTTAGAATAAAAGATTCCTAACAATACTATATTTTTACATTTTGAAATGGTGATCGAATTCGATGGTTGGCTAAAAAGTGGAATAACAGAGTTGTAGGAATTGGTTTTCTAAATTTTCTGTTTTTAAATTCTTGAAATGCAGTAACAGACTCATTATATAGCTTAATTGTTTGATGCTATCACAATAATTGATCACTAATGTTTGTATTAAAATGGTGGTTAACAATTTTGTGACCAGTAGGACAATAATAATAAAAAAAATCATGATGTATAAAAAATTAAGAGCAGGTATATAAATTTGAAAAGCAGATCACAATCTTTTAAAAAATTTAAAAGGCAGATTTGCAAACTCACGATCCATTAAGAACACAGATATATACCTAGTTGCTTTAAAATAATAAAACCAGATCTCACAAATTAGGTATGTGTCGATTTTTTTTTTTTTTTTATATATATATTTATTTAGTGTTAATAATTAATAAGTATTTTACTAATAATACTAATAATAACAAATGATAATAATGATGATAAAAAGATAAAATATTAATATGACAATAAAAATGATAAGTTTAATTATAATTAATAATAATGATATTAATTATTGATATATTGTTAAAAAGATATTATTAATAATAATAATATTATTATAACAAATAAATGTTAATACACAATTATTTACAAATAATGGCTCGTGAATCGTTGGAATTAGTCGAGGTTAAATGAAATCATATAAGAGTTTTTGATTAAATTTTGTCGGAAATTTTCGGGTTATCACAGTACCTACCCGTTAAAAGAAATTTCGTCCCGAAATTTAGTTGTTGCCATCAATCGGCATTGTTCATACATAGACGAGGATATTTACGTTTTATTTGGTCTTCACGTTCCCAGGTATGTTCGGGGCCTTGCGTGAATTCTAACCGATAGAATATTGTTCTGTTTCAAGAGTTTAAATCATACGAATCCATAAATTTTACGAAGTGCATTTTATTATTAATGAGGAGATCATTCAGAATGATGATGTTATACAAGTCATTTCAGTAAATTGGATACATGAAATGTGTTATGAATAATAGTGAGCTTATTTAAACCTTGAATGTTTATGCCACAATATTAGGGTAGACAATACAGAGAGGAGTTCATGAAAATCATAGTCATGAAGTTTGATAGAGATCGTCCTTGTTTACAACAAAAATATTGTATTAATGAATATGAGTTGAAAAAATAGAGTTTTATCACTATTGGATAAAATAATTCGATTATAGGAAGAGTATAAATGAAGCTATCGTAAAAGATTGAGATGAGGAAATATATGTTTGCTTTAACTTTTGACATGGTTAAAGTTGATTTCCGGAAATTAAGGGATTTAAAGAGAATTTTAGTAATCTATAAGATTTGATTATCCGGTATTTACGGAAATTGAGATTTTCTTTGATTAACTGCGGTGAATTGTCTCGATTGATGTGTCTGGAATTTTTGCTATAAATTAGCTTCTTCCATTTCATTATCTTCACTACTTCTATACTTTCTTCCTCAATTCATATTTCCAAAAGATTGTGAAAATGCTCAACCCAGTTCTTGTTCTTGACCTTATATTGGTTATCGCCACAATCATCCTTCTTTTACAACTCCCACCAGAGGAGTCTGTTTACTTCTACTATGCTCTAGGGATTATAGTGTTTATTATTCTCCCGTGTCTTTATATTGCTATACGCATTGATATACACGGTTTGTAATTTCAGTGTTGTTATCGGGCTTTATATTTTCCCTTATATATCGGATCTCTTTGCCTTTTTATTCTCCTCTCGACTCTTAGTTAAGCGAGTAATAGTCCAGAATTTGTAGGTATGAAGTTTCGAATAATCATAATATACAAAGTAGAAAGGAAAGGTAATAGTACGATTTGATTTGTCAAATTATCAGAATATCCGAAAAAGATAGAACTATCAAGAAAATATGTTCTTGATATGTTTAGAGCTTAAATAGAATGTAAGAGTCGTGTAACATGGTAAATGATGATTATAAAGTCTATGAATCATCATCTTCCAAAAATTTAGCATGACTTACTGTAATATAATCACGTTGGCCTGACGTCATTATATTATACTAACTCATGCTTCAATTTCCAACACTTCTCCAGAATTCATTCATAATTTATACTTATATGTTACAGAAATATAGAAACTAAAATAGTTTCCTTTATTATGTAACACAGATAGTGCGAAGTGGTATATAATTTCGGACAAGAATATTTATGAAGATATCTTTAGAAATATCGAGGATATTTATAACGAGAGATACGGTGATATCTTAGAATTTCTAAGATCCAATGACGAGGAAAATTCTTCTGTTTCCTCTGCATTTAATGCTACCATATCTGAATCATTGGTTATCAATGGTTTCAAGAAATTTTATTTTTAGATGATTAAACGCTGACTGTAATTGTTAACGGATCTAATGGTTGATGAATAGGCGTTGTTGATTTCAAAAGTAATGAATGATAATTTCGGTGGTTTGATGTGATAATTCATTGCAGAATACGAATGAATATAATTCATGAATGTAGTAACCTTTAGGAAGATAACACCTGCTAAAGCTTTACTTGAATTCTGGTATTTTAATTTCAGAATGTGTAATTAAATTTGTATGAAAATGATTGTGTATCACAGTGAAGGTAGTGAGTATAATTAATGATTTATGAATCGAAAGTGTATTAATGTAAGATGTAAATATTTCTCGGGTATTACCTACCCGTTAAAATATTTTCACAATTAACAGTTTGTACAACAGAATTTACAATCTTTATGAAGATATACGTTCATATATGTATTCTTCAGATATAATTATGGATTTAATGAGTTAATATAATATTAAACTCATCTGATTTGCGGTTGGAACGAGAGTAAATAATCTCCAGAACCTTAGAGATTTCATAATTGTCGCGAAATATTTCGCTAATGAAGTTATGAATTAATACATTCATCGTTACACTTGATTCATTATGAAATAGAGTTTATTGTGCTGAAGCAGTGATTAACAATTATTAAGTCATTAGCGAAGGGTGTACATCATAGCATATTAGTGATATGAATTAACCAAGTAGTACATACTAGTTGAGATTCTCACGTAATTGCTTAGTACGACAAGATTTATTATTGTTCCAAATTATATATATAAGGTATACATAAATAATTTTTCACGAAGAATGAGTCAATACATCTTAACTCATTATTATTAATATTCCTTGGTATTTATGGGCGTATGATGTTGATATCCGAGGTACCGAGTGTGATGTTGAGGCGTGGGATGCGAATGTTGTTGTTGATGAAGCTGATACTGTTGGTGGTGATGTTGATGGTACTGATAGTACTGGTGGTGATGCTGGTTATGCTGCTGGTGCTGCTGCTGGTGTTCGTAGGTTTCGCACCATATTCTCCAGAGCCACCACTCGAGCGCGAAGCTCGTTGAGTTCTTCTATTATTCCGGGATGATTGGCGGTTGGAACAAGGGGATGAATAAGATCTAGAATTTTTGATATTATATAATCGTGACGGGATACCCTGGAAAGAAGAGAGAAAATGGTGTTCCGAACTGGTTCGCCGGTAAGCGCTTCAGGTTCTTCGCCAAGAGGTGAATTCGATTGGTGGAAGGGATCACCTTCTTCACTTCTCCATTGATTGAGTCGACTACGAACCCATCCCCAATTCATCCAAAATAGATGATGGCTGATTGGTTCGTTTGTTCCGGTTACGCTGCCATTAGAGCTTGAAGAGTTCGAGGAATCCATATTATGTGTTTGGAGTAGGGTTTGATATGAAATGAGTGTTGGATGCTGAATGATATATTCGTCTCCTTGAATACATATATATAGTAAAAAGATTTCCGTAATTTACGGAGAAAATTTAGGAATAGTGTTGAGATAAAGTCTATTGGAATAGATATGATAAGATATGATAAGATATGATGTATCTATACTCCATTTATGCAATAATGGCAGTATGGCGTGTCGAGATTTAAAAATGATAAGTATGTAATCAGATAAACTTTCGATTAAAGACTTTCAATTCGCAATGGCCTATTCAGGTCTAGGGGCTTGAGCTATAGGATCCTTTAAATCGGTAATCCAAACCCTTCCATTCTAGAGTTTCGTAGACGCCATCCGTCAAGAAAGTTCAGTGAAAAATAAAGCAAAGATGTTGAAAGTAATGAATATGAATAGTAGAGATTTCAAGAATCATGGATAATATTTCATGTAATACATATGTAATACACAAAACCATGATAGATGACAAAGGAATATCGAGAACGGTGTCGCATTTAAATGTGGTGGCGGAATTGGATAGTACTTAGGAGAGTGAACAGAATTCTTAGGTTGGCTCTGCATTCTAAGAAAGATTAAAGAATTTAATAAGCATAGTTTCTAAGGTATAGCGTAGCATTTAGCAAGTAAAGGCAACAATTAAAGGCACTATGGTCAAGGAAAGTTGTAGTCCTACATTGCTGAGGTACCTAATTGTATAAGGCACACATAAAATGCAATCCTGGTTCTCTACAACAAACTGCTCTGATACCAATCTGTCACGTCCTCCAGATAGGGCCTGGAAGAATAACGTGACTTAATATATCAAATCACAGTTGTATAAACGAGAACGACTCTACATGAGATGTTTTGTTGAGTTTTGCAGCGGAAGATAAATATATCTTTAATTGATATGATATGTAATGAAGACTCCAAGCATAGCAAGCAATCATCATCAAAGCAGTAGATATACAGCGGAAGCAATATTTAAGTACCTGAGAATAAACATGCTTAAAAAGTCAACACGAGGTTGAGTGAGTTCATAGGTTTGTCATAAATAATGATTTCAGTAATAGTATTAGACCACAAGATTTGTTTTCATAAGTAGATCACTCAGATCCAGTCAAGTTGATCTCCCGCAGGATCAAAAAGTTATGCCAGTGCGTGATATTTAGACTAAACGTTGTTTGCCCCGTGAAAAGTTGTTCTGTCCTTGTCGTTTTAATTTCATTATTAAGTAATACAAAGACTTAGTCAAATGTATCGGGGACGTTACTCCCAATAGGCCTATCCCCAATAATTAAGAATGCCACAGCAATTAAAAATATCACTGTAGGGACTTAGTCGGACATAGCCGGGTATAGCATAGTTTAACAGTTGGTACTGATATTTAGACTAGACTTTCAAGTTTACCCCGTACAAGTTATCGTTTATACTTGTCGGTTGGGGACTTGCTGGTCATAGCCCAACATATCACAGCTTAATAGTTGGTACTGATATTTTGACTAGACTTTCAAGTTTGCCCCATACAAGTTATTGTTTATACTTTTCGGTTGGGGACTTGCTGGTCATAGTCCAACATATCACACTTTAATATTTGATACGTGTAAAACAGTTATAAAAGTTGCGCATGTATTCTCAGCCCAAAAATATATAAAAAGGGAGCAGATGAACTCACGATACTGTATGATATTTCGTAGTAATTACGAGTATGATGGCACTGAACATGTGTAGAGTTGACCTCGGATTCACGAACCTATATCAAGTATATATATATTAACACAGATACTCGTAATCGAATAAGTTTATATATGTTATTTCGATTGTTATATATTTCTGTAGTTATATATATATATGTTTGATTGGTATTATATTAAAAATACCTAATTTGTTATACATGAATATTTATATAAGAATGTTAGTATGTTTGTTATATGAAAATATAATTGTAGTATATGAAATAGGTGTATTCAATGTACAATATATTTATTTGTAAAAATAATAGTTTCGATAATAATGATTTACTAATAAGTATAATAATAATGGTAATAATAGTAATTTTAATACAAATGATAGTTTTACTAATAATTATAAAGTAAAGATGATAGTTTTAGCAAAAATGATAACTTTTGTAAAAGTGATAATAACGATAGTAATTTTTAATAATAATAATACTAATAAAGATAATTTCACTTATGATAATAATAATACAATAATAACACTACTAATAATACTAGTAATAATAATTTTAGTAGTAACAATAATAATTTTAATATATGGTAACTTTTATTAGTAATAATAATTTTATCAATAATTAATAATACTAATGATAATATTTAGTAATAATACTAATAATAAAAATAGTAATTATAATAATAACAATAATAATAATTGGATTGAGTAACTACCTTAAGAGCCCCTTTTAAAAAAATTGCCACGAACCGGGTTCGAACCTGTGACCTCGCGCTCACACGCTAACACCCTTAACCATCCCTCAGTTCCTTTTATTTCTTATTTAAAATACAACTCAAAACTATATATCCAATATTTCTATCTGTTTCACCTTCTTCTTCACCACCACATCAATCGACCCAGGATTATAGTTTGTAACAAACTAAGATTTGTTTGTTTTAGTAATTGTGAACAAAACAGAAATCATTTAGTTTGAGAGGATTAACAACAAAAAAAGAAGAAGAAAAAATAAAAATAAAATGTTGCTGCTGTAGCTCGTAAATTTAAAAAAAAAAATTTGATTTTTAATTTGAGAACGTTTTGGCTAAAGATTACAACACGAATTACATTTCAAATCACTCCTAGAAACGTTCTTAATTATCAATTTAATCTAAAACATCAAAACGAACTCGAATTTTGCTAAGAACAAATCAGTTGACTTTTTATTTTTGAACTTTGACTCGAAAATTAGAACTCATTTTGAAGAATTGAAGGCTGAATCTTTGCAGATAGTTAGAATAAAAGATTCCTAACAATACTATATTTTTACATTTTGAAATGGTGATCGAATTCGATGGTTGGCTAAAAAGTGGAATAACAGAGTTGTAGGAATTGGTTTTCTAAATTTTCTGTTTTTAAATTCTTGAAATGCAGTAACAGACTCATTATATAGCTTAATTGTTTGATGCTATCACAATAATTGATCACTAATGTTTGTATTAAAATGGTGGTCGACAATTTTGTGACCAGTAGGACAATAATAATAAAAAAAAATCACGATGTATACAAAATTAAGAGCAGGTATATAAATTTGAAAAGCAGATCACAATCTTTTAAAAAATTTAAAAGGCAGATTTGCAAACTCACGATCCATTAAGAACACAGATATATACCTAGTTGCTTTAAAATAATAAAACCAGATCTCACAAATTAGGTATGTGTCGATCTTTTTTTTTTTATATATATATATATATATTTATTTAGTGTTAATAATTAATAAGTATTTTACTAATAATACTAATAATAACAAATGATAATAATGATGATAAAAAGATAAAATATTAATATGACAATAAAAATGATAAGTTTAATTATAATTAATAATAATGATATTAATTATTGATATATTGTTAAAAAGATATTATTAATAATAATAATATTATTATAACAAATAAATGTTAATACACAATTATTTACAAATAATGGCTCGTGAATCGTTGGAATTAGTCGAGGTTAAATGAAATCATATAAGAGTTTTTGATTAAATTTTGTCGGAAATTTTCGGGTTATCACACGTACCCTCCGGGTACTCACTTCCCTACTTAAGGTTTTAACCCCACGTACTATCACCATCAAAATAATAATACCTTGCGAAATTTCAACATTTCCACAACACACATAACCGGTATCAACGTTTGTCATACTCAAAATCTTCCGCGGACTTACTACAAGATACTCGAACCTCATCCTTTCGAATCGGTTAAACGTCAACGCCTGCTAATCGTCACAATAAACCATTATCGTACCTTCGGGTTTTCTCATCGGTACCCAAGTACAAGGTAATCACACCACCGGAGTGAAGCATTCCACTAGCAGGTATACGGAGGCACCTGATGCAGGGTTATGCAACTCCCATTACTACCAACGAGTCTAAAAAAATCGACCCATACGGGGTCTATTCTCGGTGTCATACGTCACTTGACTACTCGAGGTCACACAATTCCAACAAACATTACGGCTCAACGCCTACAACTTTCTAGTGACACCCGCTAGTCACTATCCACCTAGGCCACACGACTAGCCTATTTACCTTTTAACTCAAGGAGATGCTTGAAACACCAAGATTTACACCCTAACTCGCACCGTCTCAACCATTAACACGGTTTCTTACACACAATCAAAGATAGTCAACAACCGTGACTCTACTCGCACACATACATGGTCAACGTAAACGCGTGTCGAACGGCATAACATTTCTACGCTACCCTTACGGAGAGCAATACAAGTAACCCTCTAAACAAATCACGGTTACACCCGACTTGGTTAAGCCTCCAACACCAAATGATTAACCCGACTTGGTTAGTCCAACACGCATGGTCAACCTACCTCGGTCAACCCTAACATTGTAGCGACCCGACCAAATCGTCATTGACGGCGCCGACTACTTAGGTCCCGTTGCGTGGTCGTAGTCCCTATATGAGACTCGTTTGACCAAAATTATGTCGCGTTCATTTGAAAGGTACAAAGTTTAGTTTAGCAAACGGATCGACAATAAGTTTAAGTTTACAAAGTTATAAGGTATGAATGAATAACTTGCGACATAATTAGTTTGAAACCACAGTTGCTAAAAATAGCGTAAGTATGTAAACAAAAGTTTGAATCCAAAGGTGCTATCACTAGCGTATGTATGTATGTATCTTGACTCCAAGCAAATAATCAGAGTGTATGCATGTATGCTTGACCCCAAGCAAGTATGAGTGTACGCGGAAGCATGTATCAAATAGCCAAGTATGAACCTGAGAAACATATAGAAAACTGTCAACGCAAAAACGTTGGTGAAATCATAGGTGTATTAGTAAAAGTTATCTTTTGAACCACAAGATTTAGTATTTCCATAAATTGATCATCCAAAAGTTGCATTCCAAAAGTTGGTTCGCGAGCACCCAATTATCAAGACTTAACGTTTCCTTCCATAGAACCCCATCACAATAGTGTTAGAACATACACTGTTTCCCGAAAATATATTTCATCCGTAGACGGTAGCGAACCGTCCGTAATGAGGGTTTGTCAAACCCGTATGGCCACACAATATAAGTTCTCGCTTACACCCTGCAAGTGTAACTAATGATAATCGAATTGAGGATTTTTGTTCTAACTCGCTGTGGAATGTTTGTTTTCCTTGTACTTGTGTTCAAAGTATAAAAGCAAGTAGTACAAAATGTAACAAAGTATATGTTTCTCAGCCCACAATTTAAAGTATAAAAAGTGGTTGAAAAGGTGGGACTATGATCTCACCTCGAGTGCACGAGTATAAAAGTACTTCAACAAGTAAACGTGTGCATGAAAGTTGCTTAGCCTTGACCTAAACAAGTAAGTTATATCAATTAACCGGTTACGACACAAGGTCGGGTGAAATGTGTTCAATTAGTCCTATGGCTCGTTACGACTCGATTAAGTATAGCATGTGAATCACGTTGTCAAGTTTCATACAAGAAACAAGTATAAAAGCATGTTAGAATGATTGTATAAAAGTTTGGTTAAGTTTGACTAAAAGTCAAACTTGGTCAAAGTCAACGAAAAAGTCAACACATTCGGGTCGGGTCCCAAACTATTTTTCTAAGCTTAGAAGTCATATATGAGCATGTTGGCCAAGTTACATGTTAATCGGAGGTGCGTAGCATAGCAAACATTTCGCTTGAAAAGTGTCAAAGTGAGCAGAATCTGGCCAGGCCAATCCGCGCGCCGCGCGGGGATGGGGCGCGCCGCGCCACCATCTGGGCAGAGAATTCTGGTCAGTTTTCAAAGTATGCACGAACCAAAACACAAACAATCACATTTTATGATCCGCAAACAATTAGAACATGTATTTTATATCATCGGAAAGCTATTTCGACAAGGAATACAACTAACCACCTATCATCAATCAGAAACATCATTTACAATAACCGAAAACTCGTCAATTGATCAAGAAAGGTTTATTTTCAAAGTTTCAAGTTCGTAAAACGTATTTTATGATTCGGGAATCCAATTCACACATATGATATGCCGTTTCGAAGGTAATTAAGCATACATTACAACTAATCACTAACAATTAACATTCCATGGCATTCAAGCATCAAAAGTTCATGTCAAGAACTATCAAACCCTAGTCAAACATCACAAAATCATTAATCGGGTTTTTGAAGTTTTCTTAATCAACCTACACATCCAAATGTGGCTAATGATACTAGTAACACAATTAAAACATGCACTTTAACAATCTAACAACATTAACTCATCCAAAATCAAGGATTAAGCAAACCCATTTCAAATGTTCAACTAGTTACTCAAAACAACAAATCGAGCAAGTAAATCATATATTCATGCTAGACACGAGCCATAGACACTAACTAACACCATTTCAAATCAAAAACACGAATTTAGAGAAATCTAGAGTTTTAGAAATGTTACCCAAACGAGATGAAGTTGGTATCAAATTGTAGAGGATGAAGAGAGGATTCCAAATATGTAATTTGTTTTGAAGTTTGCTTCCCGATCCGAATTTAGATGATGATTTATGTTTGTGTTCTTGAGAGAAAAAAAGAAAGAAAGAAAGAAGAAGAAATGGATGAATGAGGGGTGGAGGTGGTGAGTGGTTGACTAGTCAACTACTAGCCACCTCTTTGGTCAAGTGGCGGAACTAGTCCCTCAAGTTTCAGAGCGGGTGCGGGAATTAACCAAACGAATATTTTTAAAACGCTCGAGTAAACGGGTGATGTCAAAATTAAATAGCGGGAATATAATGAACGTTACTCACGGAAACTATGAATTTAAATAACGAAATGTATTATTTAAAAGAAAAAGACGGTGTTAAAAATAAATTTAACGGAAAAAGGCGGGATGTTACATTATCCACAACTCAAAAGAAATTTCGTCCCGAAATTTAGTTGGAAGTAGTAGTTGTTGAATCTTACTCGAGATTTTGTGTTGCCAATTCTACGAATGAGGGAGAAGTACGTTCTAGGGTATTTCAACGAATTTTTGACGGTCGGGATCATATGTTGTTTTAAGGTTTGGCTTCACGATTTATGGTTTCAACCGGTCCTCCTAGGAAGTGAGGTTTATCGTCGATAGTGAGTTCATCAAAGGAGATAACAAGTTCTCGTTTCGCAAAACACGTCTTTGAGTTGATACATCGAATGTAGGATAAACGAAGATTCAAAATGGGTCGGAAAATCTAAACGGTTAGCAACGGGTCCAAAACTCCCCAAGATTTCAAAAGGATTAAAATATCACGAATTTAGCTTCCTACGTTTTCCCGAAACGGATTGCACCTTTCCAAGGTGCGACTCTTAACGTGACGCGGTTTCCCACGTGGAATTTGAAATGTTTACGTCTAACATCGGCGTAGCTCTTGGTGATTACGAGTCGCGTAGGGTTTTACCTGAATATGAATAAATTTTCTCGGTTGCTCATGAATAACCTCGGCCCCGGTGAATTGATCATCGTTTACTTGGTTCGATAAAGGAGAATGACGTTTCCGGTCACATGTGGTTTCAAAAGGAGTGACGTTAAAAATCGAATGAAAATCATTGTAGTATGAGGATTCGGTTAAGGAAAATACTTTTCTCAAGTAAATTTGAAGTTGGTAATACAAATTCGTATTATGGTTTTCAAGACTTAAATCGTATGTTTGTTCGGTCCGTCGGGTTATGGTTGATGTGCGGTACTCATGTCTAAACGTGGTCCCGAGACTTTTTGTGAGGCACTCCAAAATCTAGAAGTGAAACGAGGATCTCGGTCCGAAACGGAGTACATTCCGTAAGGTATATTTGGACAAGTTTGTTAGGACAAGTTTCTCAAGAAAATTCGCGTCGCGAAAGATTTATCAGTTTCCAAAAACGTTCGTCGGGGCAAGTTCTCATCGGTTTCTGAAAGAAAAACGTTCGTCGGGGCAAGTTCTTATCGGGTTTTGAAAACGATTGTTAGGACTATCCACCCTCGCGGCGAATACTTGTATGACGTGAAGAGTCGCTCTCCATTGAGATTTTAGAATAAGGACCTCCTGAACCGGAAGTACGAGGGTGATGCAAGAGAAGTTCCCGCCCCGATGTGAGCATAACGAGTAAATTGTAGTTAGTCAATAAGACTGCGCGAGGACGAGCTAGTATACCCGTGTGACATACGGTTGAAGTCGAATGGAATCGGTAATTCATTCGGAAGCATAAATATAATTTGACAATAACTGAAGGTGTGTCCCCGGTATGGTTGTTATAAATATTCTCGGAGTTTTCGGATGTCCAAACCTGAAAAGATGAAGTCATGTACATGGCACATGGTGGTGTTTAGGTTGATCGAGTCTAACCACCATCACGTGTCACTAGAACTTTGGTATGTCTTACCGTAATATAACCACGTTGATCGAGTGTCGTTATATTACGCTAACTCATACCTCCATTCCCACATCACTCTATAGATTCAAGTTCGTGTCATCGCGAAAATCTAAAATGAACAAAATGTAACGACGTCTCAAACGTGACTCATATTAAATCGAAAGAATTTCTGCAAATCTAAGGAAGCGTTCCCCGAGGGAAGTGTATAAATGATTGTTCAAGTCATTGTGGTTCAAGTCAAGCGATAATGCCCTTAGGCACGAAAGGAGTAACGAATCATGATAACAAAAAGTACGCAACCGTAGTGATAAACGTTGATGACGATACTCACCTAGAGTAGTGATGGTAGTAACACCAAAAAGTAGATAGTAAGAAACACCAGTGGGAAACCGATAGTAAGTTGAAACGGTGGCAAATAACAATCCGGGAGACAGAGTTCCCGAACAAGTGTGACTAATGAAGTCGTCGTCATCCATACGTGTATGAATCATGAATTTGCGTGTGTTACCAAAAAGTGGCGGTATACGAGTTCGTATGATGAAGGTTGGGCATCATTAAAAAGTTTGCCTAAGAATGATTCAAGTATAATGCACAAGTAGTCAAGTAAGTGCTATCTATAGCAAATGTATGTCAGAATGCAAATGCTAACTATCCGGTTGTAGTCTAGACTCACTAATGCGTCCTAACGACTCTGTTAGACACACTAATGCACGTCCTAGTTCCCTACAACCAACGCTCTGATACCATCTGTAGCGACCCGACCAAATCGTCATTGACGGCGCCGACTACTTAGGTCCCGTTGCGTGGTCGTAGTCCCTATATGAGACTCGTTTGACCAAAATTATGTCGCGTTCATTTGAAAGGTACAAAGTTTAGTTTAGCAAACGGATCGACAATAAGTTTAAGTTTACAAAGTTATAAGGTATGAATGAATAACTTGCGACATAATTAGTTTGAAACCACAGTTGCTAAAAATAGCGTAAGTATGTAAACAAAAGTTTGAATCCAAAGGTGCTATCACTAGCGTATGTATGTATGTATCTTGACTCCAAGCAAATAATCAGAGTGTATGCATGTATGCTTGACCCCAAGAAAGTATGAGTGTACGCGGAAGCATGTATCAAATAGCCAAGTATGAACCTGAGAAACATATAGAAAACTGTCAACGCAAAAACGTTGGTGAAATCATAGGTGTATTAGTAAAAGTTATCTTTTGAACCACAAGATTTAGTATTTCCATAAATTGATCATCCAAAAGTTGCATTCCAAAAGTTGGTTCGCGAGCACCCAATTATCAAGACTTAACGTTTCCTTCCATAGAACCCCATCACAATAGTGTTAGAACATACACTGTTTCCCGAAAATATATTTCATCCGTAGACGGTAGCGAACCGTCCGTAATGAGGGTTTGTCAAACCCGTATGGCCACACAATATAAGTTCTCGCTTACACCCTGCAAGTGTAACTAATGATAATCGAATTGAGGATTTTTGTTCTAACTCGCTGTGGAATGTTTGTTTTCCTTGTACTTGTGTTCAAAGTATAAAAGCAAGTAGTACAAAATGTAACAAAGTATATGTTTCTCAGCCCACAATTTAAAGTATAAAAAGTGGTTGAAAAGGTGGGACTATGATCTCACCTCGAGTGCACGAGTATAAAAGTACTTCAACAAGTAAACGTGTGCATGAAAGTTGCTTAGCCTTGACCTAAACAAGTAAGTTATATCAATTAACCGGTTACGACACAAGGTCGGGTGAAATGTGTTCAATTAGTCCTATGGCTCGTTACGACTCGATTAAGTATAGCATGTGAATCACGTTGTCAAGTTTCATACAAGAAACAAGTATAAAAGCATGTTAGAATGATTGTATAAAAGTTTGGTTAAGTTTGACTAAAAGTCAAACTTGGTCAAAGTCAACGAAAAAGTCAACACGTTCGGGTCGGGTCCCAAACTATTTTTCTAAGCTTAGAAGTCATATATGAGCATGTTGGCCAAGTTACATGTTAATCGGAGGTGCGTAGCATAGCAAACATTTCGCGTGAAAAGTGTCAAAGTGAGCAGAATCTGGCCAGGCCAATCCGCGCGCCGCGCGGGGATGGGGCGCGCCGCGCCACCATCTGGGCAGAGAATTCTGGTCAGTTTTCAAAGTATGCACGAACCAAAACACAAACAATCACATTTTATGATCCGCAAACAATTAGAACATGTATTTTATATCATCGGAAAGCTATTTCGACAAGGAATACAACTAACCACCTATCATCAATCAGAAACATCATTTACAATAACCGAAAACTCGTCAATTGATCAAGAAAGGTTTATTTTCAAAGTTTCAAGTTCGTAAAACGTATTTTATGATTCGGGAATCCAATTCACACATATGATATGCCGTTTCGAAGGTAATTAAGCATACATTACAACTAATCACTAACAATTAACATTCCATGGCATTCAAGCATCAAAAGTGCATGTCAAGAACTATCAAACCCTAGTCAAACATCACAAAATCATTAATCGGGTTTTTGAAGTTTTCTTAATCAACCTACACATCCAAATGTGGCTAATGATACTAGTAACACAATTAAAACATGCACTTTAACAATCTAACAACATTAACTCATCCAAAATCAAGGATTAAGCAAACCCATTTCAAATGTTCAACTAGTTACTCAAAACAACAAATCGAGCAAGTAAATCATATATTCATGCTAGACACGAGCCATAGACACTAACTAACACCATTTCAAATCAAAAACACGAATTTAGAGAAATCTAGAGTTTTAGAAATGTTACCCAAACGAGATGAAGTTGGTATCAAATTGTAGAGGATGAAGAGAGGATTCCAAATATGTAATTTGTTTTGAAGTTTGCTTCCCGATCCGAATTTAGATGATGATTTATGTTTGTGTTCTTGAGAGAAAAAAAGAAAGAAAGAAAGAAGAAGAAATGGATGAATGAGGGGTGGAGGTGGTGAGTGGTTGACTAGTCAACTACTAGCCACCTCTTTGGTCAAGTGGCGGAACTAGTCCCTCAAGTTTCAGAGCGGGTGCGGGAATTAACCAAACGAATATTTTTAAAACGCTCGAGTAAACGGGTGATGTCAAAATTAAATAGCGGGAATATAATGAACGTTACTCACGGAAACTATGAATTTAAATAACGAAATGTATTATTTAAAAGAAAAAGACGGTGTTAAAAATAAATTTAACGGAAAAAGGCGGGATGTTACAAACATCACTTGATTAACCCCACTTGGTTAAGTCAAACACACTTGGTCAACCCGACTCAGTTAACACCTATCATTTAATTGATTAACCCGACCCGGTTAGTCAAATTCACCCTTGGTCAACCCGACTTGGTCAACACCTAACATCTAATTGATTAACCCGACTCGGTCAAGTCAATTACACTATGTCAACCCGCCTCGGTCAACACCTAACATCTAGTTGATTAACCCGACTCGGTTAAGTCAAATACACTATGTCAACCCGCCTCGGTCAACACCTAACATCTATTTGATTAACCTGACTCGGTTAAGTCAAACTCACTTGGTCAAAACCGACTTGGTCAACCCCTAACGACAAATGATTAACCCAACATCACACATATAACAAAATAAAATAGGTACCGAAATCGAATAGTACCTTAATCCCCCGTCGCGAGGATCTCGCGTCTCGTCATCAACTCAATTCGGGACACTCCGACCTTCGGTGTCCATCCTTCCGGCACTTAAAACACGTGACTTTACCTGACGGACAATCACGAGACTTATGTCCCGTTTGCCCACAATTATAACACGCAAATTTAAAATCACCCGTGCCACTCATCATTACGCTACCGCCCCCTCGGAAGTACTCTTACTTTTCTTGTTTGAATGCATCGTAGTTTCGAACTTCCGCTTACTAACATCGGAAACACTTGTCTTCGGGGCTTCCGGCTCGAAACCCCGAGCCAACTCAAATAATTCTTCAAAAGACTTAGCCATTCCCCGACTAATCTTACCTTTCAAATCATCGCTTAACGTACGATAGAAATCTTGCATCAACATTCGGTCATCACCGACATACTCCGGAGAAAAATGAGTTTTTGACAAGAAAGTAGACTTGAGAGTAACCAAGTCCATCGAACCTTGTCACAAATTGCGCAACTCGTCCCGGATTTTGTTAAGGTCGGATTGAGTTCGGTATTCATCAAAGAACTCCTTTTTAAACTCTTTCCACGACAAGCTCATACATTGTTCTTTACCATACAATTGAATCTTGTCATCCCACTACATCTTGGCTTATTCACGTAACATACTAGAACCGTATCTCGTTTTCTTCTCGAGAGGACATTCACTAGTACGGAAAGCCCCCTCGATATCGGAAACCCAACATGTACTCTTCAACGGATCCCTCACCCCATTAAACATAGGAGGTTGAGCATCCTTGAAGTTCTTGTAATGGAAGTCCCGCCTTCCATGTCCACCGTTACCATCACCCCCTTCATTACGAGGATAAATGTTTCTAGCTTCGAATACCTTTTCGATCGCGACATCCATTTGCTCGTTGATTAACTCGGTTACTTGCCCATCAACCGATTCCTGAAAAACCTTTCTAACATCCTCGAGAAACTCCGTTTTATAACGTTTAATGATGGCCTCAACCTTAGCTGTGAACTCGGAGTCTTCTCCTTCATCTTTGTTAACTTGTTTGTTCCTTGTCGTCATTCTAAGAAATGAACTCGGTTAGGAACGCAACACGAATAAATTACATACACCGCCACGATCAATATTCACAATCATATAAGTATGTCATCATTCGTACGCCCCATCTAGTTCAATACTTGTTGTACATCACTTACTTGACTTGGCTTGCAACCGTAATAATGGTCGCGAAGCATTATTACGCTCACACGCCATGTCGAGCTCATAAATACAACAACCATCTCGCTAGATGTCTGATACAAAACCACATGATTAGTAACAATATAATCAATACATAGTTACTTCACCTATTCTTTAAGGCACTAACTAAAACCCGAACTGACCCGCAATCCTACAAGTCCCGCAACAAATAAGCACACACAAAAAGTCTAAGTCTAGGCGCCTATCTCAAGTCACCTAAATCCCTTAGACCATGCTCTGATACCACTTGTAACGACCCAACCCAATATCCAACCGATTACGCGTAATTAAAATTTTTTTATATAAGCAACAGGGTGCGCGGCGCGCAGCCCCTTGTGTGCGCGGCGCTCACAAGGTCTAGCAGCCCGCTGTCCAAAATATCCAATTTTCGTTTAATGATCTCCCACTTCCCGACACTTTTAGGCTAAACGCTTTTAACAACATTTTATAATATGTAAAACTAACACGTTTCAACAATAAACCAAGTTTTACGACACCGGGCCCACATCGGCCGTTTTACGACTTTCGTACAAAATACAAGTTTTCGACTACACGAGTTTAAGTTCCTAACACAACTACGAGCATGATGTTTGGGGATAAACTACCCAATCGTAAGTCGAAACCAAAAGTAATCCATGCAAGCATCAAAAGGGGAAATTATCTAAATCCCGAGCATACCCTTGCCAAATCCGCTTCCGTACCTAAAAATGTAAACAACGAGAGGGTAAGCTAATGCTTAGTGAATGCAATACTTATACATATACATATATAGTTTACCTACGCGCAATCCACATACAAATACCATGCAAACATACGTATAAACGAGCTAGCATCACCAAACATACAACTAGCAACAACATTAGTATATAAACCGCCACAATAATATACTAAACGTAAGCAAGACACACACATGCTAACCCTTCCCCCGCTTTGGTACTACCGGCTTGTAGTCGACCAAAAACGTCGAGTCTCGCTCGTATGATGTCACCGACTTGTGACTCATCATAAGGTGTCACCGACTTGTGAATCACCAAAGGGTGTCACCGACTTGCGAACCACCCACTAATACGTATGGATCATCGACTTGTGAACGCCATGTGGCATCATCGACTCGTGAAGCACCACTTATTGTCACCGACTTGTGAGCACTAAGAAATGTCACCGACTTGTGAATCACTTCTCCGACTTATGGTATCACCGACTCGTGATTCACCATCTAGTGTCACCGACTCGTGAAAACTACGAAGTGTCACCGACTTGTGAAGCACTATAGGGTGTCACCGACTTGCGAAACACCCGCCAATACATACGAGGACACCGACTTGTGAACCTCCAAAAGGTGTCACCGACTTGTGAGTCACCTAACGAAATACTAAAGGGGTCACCGCCTCGTGAACCACCATGAGGTGTCACCGACATGTGAGGCACCTAACGAGACACTACCGACCCGTAGTTCTCTTCACCCATAACCTCAATAAGTCACCATCTTGTGACATAACCCCCAACACTCACGATGTGGCACCTAAGGCCCACATCACGTACGAGTAAATAAACTACATACATACATGTATAAATATTCCACTCACCTCGAATGCAAGAAAGGCAACTCCCGCTTGAGCTCCTAATCCTCCAAATGTGAATCACCTAGATAATTCACAAACAAGTAAGCTAAACACTCTAGCTTATGCCCAAAACACCATAAGTTCAATTTTGACCCTTTGCACTTACTTCCACTTTGACTAAGTCAAATCTCGCCCAATACAACCATAATCACAATTAACTAATGATTATGTTCCAACAACTCATTTTACTCAAGGTTTCATCATAAAAACACATTACTTGCATCATTTGACACCAAAACCTATTTTGACCAAATCTCAAGTCTAAACACCCATTTTGGAAGCTCATACCTTTAATCACTTATAACCTTAATTAACTAGTGATTTCAACAATCAAACATGATTATCAACTAATCAATTTCACTAACCAACCCAAATCAACCGACAATGGTCATTAACACCATTTACTAGCTCAATCACCCAATTATCAACTAGTGGGTTTACTCAAGAACACCCATTTCAAAACCCCAACTATGAGCACTAATCATACTATGAAAACTCGGAGTTAGAACTTACCAATACTACCACAATGTAGTCGTGAATGAGATGAACAACTTTAACACTTGCGACTTCGATCGATTCAAGCTTCTTCTTCTCCAAATGAAGCTCTCTCTCTCTAAACTCTTTTTCTCACTCTAGGGTTTGAGGTTGAAGATGAAAGAATGGGGATAAGATTGGGGACTTGATTGAGTCCACCAATCTGCCTTTTGTGGCCTAAAACCGTCCCCCAAGTGAAAAGACCAATATGCCCTTCATTTAACTTAATTAGAAAAAGCAGAATTCTGTCGCAGGAACAGTGCGCGGAGCGCACCCCTGCATGTGCGCGGCGCGCACCAACTCCAACTCGGGCTTTCAGTTTCTGTTTGATTCAGTTTGATTATACAACGTTCATGTACACATGTACACTTGGGTTTAGGGTCTTACAACAAACCGGCAAAGATGCAACGAAGAGGATGACGGCGGAGGTTCACGAAGGTTGGCAAAGGAAACAAGATTTTAATCATTTGTACTGAGATAATTACTAGTAGTTATTATACTCCGTATTATATACATGGTGTAGTATATAAGATAGATACACTCGAGCAGTCTTCGAAGCCACTCACTAATTCACCCACTAGACAATTATTATACTCATTTTCTTGATTTGATGTAAATACCTACAATTAGTTGTATTTTAATTCGTTGCAATTTTATACAACTTCCAATAGTAGATGTGATATTTCGTTTTATTAAATATTTTACGAGGTAACACATTGACGTCATTCCCTAATTTATAGTGAAACTTACGAAATAGTTTAATGGTTAAGGATCTATATCCTCTTAAGAAGTTTGGTGATCAAATCACACTAGCAAAACATCTTGAGATATTCAAGAAAAATGTCAGAAATAATTATTGAATAACCTGATTAGGTCGAGTATAAATGAGTAAATGCATTTGTCATATCTAAATAACTTGAACGTGAAATTTTGCATCCATTTACATGAAAATATATGTTTTAAATATAAAATGTAAATAAATTATAAAAGAATATAGTGCATTCATATCCCATATATATATGATACTCCGTATCTCATTAGCTTGTCGTTGCTTTGAATATTAAAATTCTTACAGTACCATTTTTTATAACAGATCAAAGAGGACCATGATTGATTATTTAAATATTTGAATAATGTGCTCCATTATCTTAATAATTAAGCTCCTCCCGATGGAATTTTGTAATCTTTTTGGTGTATTCTCCAATGCAGTAATAGTATTGAAAGGAGACACAGCTCACCATGAAATGACTGATATATGTACACAACCTATATTTATTATGTACACAACCTCTATATTTTACAGTGTTGTACAGTCCAACACTGTAAATCATGGAAGTTGTATACATAACAAATATAGGTTGTGTACATATCACTCCCCCATGAAATAGTCAGTTACTATTTGTTTTTTAAGATATTTTGATTTGAAATTTGCGAATCATGTTTGTTAAAAAGATGTAATATAAAAGTCTATATATTGAATAGTGAAGATTGATTGTTTTTATGTATACAAAATAACTTAATTTTTTCTACAACACTTAGAAACATAATTCTAATTTTGCGAAGTTGCAAACAAAATAAGACATTATTTTATCTTATGCAGTGACGATTCTAGGATCAAAACTCAACGGGGTCCTAAAATTTATTCGATAACCTGCACAAAATATTGAATGTGTCGGGTCAAATCGGGTCGAGTCGTGCCCAAAATACAAACATAAAATTGAATAATTTGTTCATATGTAATTATAAGTGATGAGATTGGAGATTCATATACAATAACTATTATATATATATATATATATATATATATATATATATATATATATATATATATATATATATATATATATATATATATATGTATACCATTACACATTCATCTTAGTTACAATTATATAATGAATTCACTATGAGTATTCACAATAAAACATATATCTCCACATAAAAATTACACATAATTTGTCATATTATATGTTTGATAGTAAATTTAACAAATTATGTTCATTCTTAGACAAATATTACACATTTCGGTGCAATAATTTTGAATTATGTCATGTTATATTACGTTTTGTTTTCACAATATATTTGAAAAAATTATAAGATTTCTTAAATATTCAATTGATATCTATTAACCAGCTTAATCCTGCGAACTAAATTTAAATGGATATGAATATGACTATGGATGAACAATAACTAAATGAATATGGCCTCATGCCCACACTCGATCCATATCCGATCCGTTGACATTCCTAGGATGAAGGATTGAAGATAGAACCAAAAGAAATTGTGATGTAGAATGAAGTAAAAATTCATTAGAATTGGAATTGGACAAAGGTTTTTTTATTTTTATATATAATATATTCAATGGCTTATACTATAAAGTCGTAAGTGAACTAATTTCAAACACTTTAAGAGTCAAAACTATGAAATTATAATCTCTAAAAATTTATGGGGTCCATTATTATATTTAGTGGTATCCTATACAAAAATATAATTTTTTTTGTTGATAAATTTCGGAAAACTAGTGGTGTCACGGAACCCCGTAGGTCTTAGTGTAAAGTCGCCACTGATCTTATGTCCTTAGAAAAATAAATAATCTGCAATAAAAATATTTACGAACATGCAGACCTGGGACATAATAATGTTTGTAGACTGAAAAACAAACAATATCTTAATTTGTATACATGCATAATAATTAATAATAATATAAATAGTTATAATATAAATATAAATATAAATAATAACAATAATAATAATAATAATAATAATAATAATAATAACGACGACTACTACTATCAAATATAAAAATTAGAAAGAAAATTTGGAAGAAAAAAAAGTTGAAAGAAAAAATATTTACGTAACTGTAGTAAGAACCAAACAAGTGTCACCAAGTAATTTTTTTTTTTTTTAACGGCAATATTTTATCAACCACTTCTAGCATGAATTTAGAAGCAGAAAAAGCAACCACAACACTACAAAGATTTTATATGTCAATTGTTCCAAGAAAAATCTCTACATCACATAAAGCGTGTGATTAGAGCTGATGTGTCACCTTGGTATTCACCCTAAGCATCATTAGCCACATGTAATTACCTAATTAAACGTAATTAATTTCAAAAATTTCTGACAAAATGACAAGTGGACCAATCAACAGTATAATTACCATACCATTTACACCTAAAACAATAAATAAAAATAATAAAAAATAAATTACATAAAAAAACACCCTTTATACAATCTTATCCTCTCTCTTCTCCAAATTGTCACAACCACAACACTAAATCCGGCGAGAATGGCCGGAGACCGCCGTAATCGATATCCTACATACCACCAAATTATCCGCCAGAGTTTTTGCCACTGATTGGTATAATTCTTTGGTTGTATCTCCGTACCTTTCTTCTTCTCCATCAAAATCGTTTAAACCCGATTAGGGTTTACCTCCGGTGACTGGAGCGTCGAGGAAGACGACGGAAGCAAGCATTCAGTTAATTATGGTATCGGGTAATTGACGTCTCCGTGAATTGTTGCTATCAGGTAATCGACCCTTCGATTAATGATTTTTGGTTAACTTTATCGATTTAATTGCGAAATTAACATTCGTTTGTAGTTTAATCCACAGCTTTCTAATTTCATACGTGACAAAATATTTTGTATGTATGTTGATTTGATTCGATGATGATAAGTTAGGAGTTTACCAACAGTTTTGTTTTTAATTTTAATAACCATATAAGTAACATCGAAATCAGCACAATTGTATCATCCCAGATTTGAATAGATTGTATGTGTCTTGGAACTTTTAATAATCCTACGAATTGTGTTTGTTATGATCCCAGATTTGAATTATAAACATGGCAATCAAATCAGCACAATTGTATCTTTCTAATCGTTTGAATATTCTTTATTTAGTTAGTATTTTTAGTAGCCATTTATTAAGTTTTATTAAAATCTTAACTTATGTGCTGTATGAAATGTTTTATGTCATAGTTATCTAAAAAATATAAAATTATTTTTTCATATATTTCGCATCTAATATTATACAAAAACTCAATCATACAAAGTTATAAGTGAAATCTAAAATATATAAAATTATTTCGCATCTAAAAAATATATATATTTTTTTTCTTCATAATAGCTATATTTTAGCGAAAACTCAATCATACAAAGTTATAAGTGAAATCAGGCCCATACCATATTACTCTTTTTGTATCAGACATTTCAACAAACACCTGTTGCGCAATTTTTAACAACACCAATACATTCACATTCCTAAAAGCAGAAGATATAGAATCAGCGATTCTTACTTATTATTCATCTTCTACTACTTACCACTTCCATCAAATTGATTAATTCGAAAAATAATGACAATAATAATACATGAGGCTTAAAAGACTAACGTTTTAACAGTTAAAGGAAGAGATGAGGCACCTCAATTGATCGCTGTTAGAGTATTGGATAATAAGTAAATCCTTTGTAGTTTATTCATGAAGTCGCAAACAAAACTGATTTTATTCCTTTGTAGTTTTCCAATTTTGACTCATATTTGATAATAAGTAAATCCATGAAGCATATTAAGAACTAGAATTTTTTATTATCTGAATTTTTACTATAGTGATAAAGTTGACTATTTGGTTGCAGGACCAACACTCCTACAATGATACTACTAATATCTTAATTCGTATAAGTCGTGATCATCATTTGAAGGCAAGTCGATGTTTGATCATACAAACTCAAGGTATTGATTATATATCTTCACTTCAATTTTTTGTTAAAAGACTTCTTTTCAATTGTTTCTAAAAAAGTTAAAATTTCATATTGTTACATATTCAAGATATCGTGTTTGAATTTTAATAACATTGTTTTGTTGGCAGTTTGTTTAGAATCCCTTAGATCTTACACGAGATTATCATACCATATGTAAAACATGTATGACTTCATTGAAATTTAGTGCTAGGAAGGTGGTTAACATTGCTAAATCTGATAAAGATATTGTAGCTGAAATTGTTGCATTATTTGAAGATGTTAGAACTGTAAAAGCATGTAAACGCATAAGTTTTATATTGACGATGTTGTGTTCCTTTTGTAATTATTTCATTAACAGTTTATGCTTAGTTTTTAATAGAGTCCGCCGTGCAACGCACGGGCTCTTAAAGGCTATTATTAACTTTATATCTATTAGATAACCAACAAAAAGAGAAATTTTCAACATAAACGAAAATTTCACTCTAGTTCCAATGCACCTTCAAGAATATCACCCCGTTTCTATAATGCTAAATTACAAAGTAAATTAGTTTTTTTTTTTTTTTTTTACTTAATATAGCAAAATAAGGTACACCGATTATATATATGTATGTGTGTGACATGTTTATTTTTACTTATGAAATAATAAGTGGCACTATTATCTGAACCGACAGCCACAGAAGGATAAGCCGAACAAGGCTACAGTCACCATCCATGGACCCAAACCACGCAATATAATGGGCCACAAACGAATAAGCATCAAATTAGCGAATATATAAAGCATCGGTCACCACTCACCAAACAATTAAGTTATGAACTACTATAGTTTTTTAATTTGTTTCTTTTTTCTCATATATCCTCGATATGTTGTCCGTAATAATATAGTAAAGAGTTTTGTTTAAAACGAAAATTTAGGTGTTAACATCCAAAAGTTGCTACATATATTTATCCAAAAATTACTACACAGATTTGAACCCAATTTCTTAATCATTACTCTTTCCGTCTTAAAAAAAATGTCCCCTAATAAGAAAAAAGTTAAATTTAAGATACGTTGTTAAAATGTATATTTAATTATCCATTTATATGTTATTCGAATTAATTAGTTTTCTAATGGGGCTTATACCCTAAGGGTATTCCGAGAGCCTTTCAATCAAAGAGGTTGAGTGTTCAAGGTATTGGTTGTGAGTTGATGTTCTAAAAAAAAGTGAGAGCCTAAATTATAAATTATGAGTAAGTGTTTTGTTGAATTTCATAAAAGAAGGGGTAAAATTAGAGTTTAAGTGACTTTTTAGTGTTATTTTAAATTTTTAAGTACGAAGCATTTAATTTAAAACATATGAGTATATAAATAGTAATGTAGACTATTTTTATGGAACAGAGTGAGTATTATTTTTTCGAAATGAATTTTTTTCTGTATTTAAAAAGACTAGTAAGAACTACAATTTTTAATTTAACCGTCATGTTAGATAATCATCCTCTGTTTCCTAAATTCTGTTTCCTTAATAATCATCCTCTAATTTTTTTCTTCCTAATTTCTGTATTATTTTGCATTTAAGATGTGTAATGTTCCTTAAATCATCTGATAGAAAAGGATATTGTACTATGAGTACCATTTGAAAGGAATTTTCTAGTTGCATCCTTGCAGCTCACAAATTTATGTTGAGTTTATAAGGTGGGTGCTCGGGTGGTTATTACAAAGGCACAAGTAATTTAAACCTATCTAAATTTTTCAAGGTGAATGATGTAATTATTACGGAGTAACAAGTTAGTGGAGTCATTATTGATAGGATACAATTAAGCAATTTTTTTGTCCTCTCAAATTAGTTCAAGTTTAAATGTGAATATTTGTATACATATTCATAAAATCCTTTTGTATTGTGCGTAAGTTTGTCTTTCAAAAAAATAATAATTCGAATTAAAAGGCCTTCGTCCTAGTGGTATCAAGGTGACCCATTGAACAGGTCATGAGTTCGAGTCTCAATGAGGATCTTATATTTGTGTTAGATGTGTGAGTTTGACGTTTAGAAAAAAAAATCAATATATAATTAAGTATCATCTTACTCGTCTCTTAAATCGAGTATACATTTATGTTGAAAATTAAATAAATAATAAAATAAAAAATAATATTAATATGTACACGTTAATTCGTATGCTTTCAAGATAAACACTATGAGTAACAAACTTTTAAAAAAGTGATTAAATTTCTAATCTCCGTAAAACTTGTTTAATAAGGTACGCGGGTTTTATCCGAAAAGGTATGAATCGTTTTACTTGTATAAAAAGGAAAAAGAAGCGGGAAAAGAAACGTGTGGCCCATATTCGAATAAATTAGCCCATCCTCCCAGAACCTTCCCCTTTTTCTATATAAAACGACACGAGTCCAACTTTTCACCAATTTTAATTGCCAGCTAGGATCCACGTCGGATAATATAACCCACAATCACAGCACTTTCATTAATTCATTCAAATAATACCAGCTTCCGGAACAAGCCTTCAAATCACCATTAAAAACCCATCATTTCCCCTTTCTTTGCTTCTACTTCCAATATTCATCTTAATCTTAATTAATTACTGCAATATAATTTTTGACTTAAGAAATTATTAAGAATGGAGGTTGATGGTGGTTACTTGTCGGCGGAAGAAGGTTGTCGGACACCGAAACGAAGTGAATGTCGTGGTCCGATGAAATGTCCGGCGGCGCCTAAGAAGAAAAAGGCGGTTCATTTGAAGCAAAAGAAACCACCGGTGAATGGGTATTTTCAGTCACCGGATATTGAGATTTTTTTTGCAATGGCACGTAGAAGAGAAGCTTATGTATAATAACTCTCTTTGTTTGTTGCAAATAGAGGTACTGGTTTATTCTGTAATAATGTTCTCAACCAAATTATTTTGTGATTTTTAATTTTAATTTTTTATACAGCTTTCTGTTACTGTTTTCTTCATCTATTCCTTCTGTTCATTTTTTTTATTATTTTTCATATATGCTCTGTTTCATTGTTTTTCACTTGGATCTCTATATAATTAAAGTAAATTTAATTAATCATTTTGATGGTATGTGTAAGCAAAACTCTTTATTTAAAGTTTCTTATATACCTAGACATACATTAATTAAATCAAATCTAATATACTGATTATTAAAAAGAGAAACAAATGTACTCATGCTAGTGAGTATGCAACTTAACTATTCAAAGTGGTATAGTCGCTAATTAGAAGTAGAGATCGGTAAACCACCTCATTAAAAAAAGAAAAAGAAAAAAAGATTAGTTTGATAATTAATCAATTATTTATTTATATATTTATTTTTAAAAGTTAGTTTCGTACTACGTGTTTGTTAAGATAAGATAGAAACTAGTGACTAAGATATGAAATTTAAAAAGTTGGCAAGTTTATCATTTACAGTATATAACTATTGGTTTTTTTTTTTTTCCTCCAAAAAGTAGGAATTATTTAATAAAAAACCCCATACAAACAAAATCAGGAAATACCTAAATACCAAAGTGAAAACAAAAGCTGTTTCGGCAAAACAAAGACAACAAACACATGAAAACATGAAAACACGTCTAATCAATACACAATTTCATATTTCTCCAGGATTCCAAATACCCACAGCTCTCATGACACCACTAGATGGTTTGACTTTAAAAGTCAACAGCTTGACTTTGAGTAGTCTTTAACAACTTCGCTTAATTATTCTTTTAACAACTATTGTATGTGAAGGTATTATTGATTATGATTATAAAAACGTGCAAAATTTTTTTTTTTTTTTTTTTTTTTTGACAAACACACATTGATTAAATAGTTCACTATAGAACTCGAACTTACAATTTTAAAGTTGATGAATTACATTGATACCGCTAATCTATAATGGTAAAATGTGTCAAAATTTGAAAATATATTTGAACAAAACGATGAAAGTTGTAGTCCTTTTAATTTTAACGATTAATTTAGGTTTTTAAGGTACTAATGTTAAAATGTGGTGCTCATAAAGGGAAAACAAAAAACCAAAATTCTTTCTCTCGCTACAGTAATTCTCTCTCTCGCTACATCACAGATCATAGATCTTAATTATTGTTCTTCTCTGATCATCTCCGGCGGTGCAAACGCTGTGAGATCTTCATCTTTTCCTTCAATCAACTTCAAAAACATGAGATAGAGAGGAGTGAGAGAGGAGAGAAATTTCAGCAAGGCAGGAACGGCTCGAGCAAGGGATGGCTACAACGGAGGTGAAAGGACCCGTTCATATACATTATAAACGATTCACAATAGTTGATTACATTGCGAGGTATTTGACCTCTATATGATACATTTTACAAACATTGCATTCGTTTTTAAAAGACAAACTTTTTTTACATCGAAAATTGACAGGCATGCATACCATTTCATAATATCCACTATCCAACTATAAATTGATTTAATAATAATCTTTGATGAACTCAATGACTCGAATGCAACGTTCTTCGAAATATGCTATGAAAGACTCCAAGTAATATTTTTAAAATGAGCGAATGCACAGCGGAAGATTTCTTTAACACCTGAGAATAAACATGCTTTAAAGTGTCAACCAAAAGGTTGGTGAGTTCATTAGTTTATCATAATCATTTATTTCCATCATTTTAATAGACCACAAGAATTTCATTTCCAGTTCTCATAAATATACGCCCCATGCATAGAGACAAAAATAATCATTCATATGGTGAACACCTGGTAACCGACATTAACTAGATACATATAAGAATATCCCCTATCATTCCGGGATCCTCCTTCGGACATGATATAAATTTCGAAGTACTAAAGCATCCGGTACTTTGGATGGGGTTTGTTAGGCCCAATAGATCTATCTTTAGGATTCGCGTCAATTAGGGTGTCTGTTCCCTAATTCTTAGATTACCAGACTTTAATAAAAAGGGGCATATTCGATTTCGATAATTCAACCATAGAATGTAGTTTCAATTACTTGTGTCTATTTCGTCAAACATTTATAAAAGCGCATGTATTCTCAGTCCCAAAAATATAAAGGGTAAAAAGGCAAATGAAACTCACCATACTGTATTTCGTAGTAAAAATACATATAACGTCATTGAACAAGTGCAAGGTTGGCCTCGGATTCACGAACCTATATTAATTATATATATTTATGTGTTGGTCAATATTTGTCTAACAAATTAGGTCAAGTCATAGTGTACCACAATCCTAATGCTCGAGACTAATATGCAAAAGTCAACAAAAGTAAATTTGACTCAAAATAATTTCCAAAAATCTATACATGATTAATATATAGTTTAAATATCGTCGTTTTATATTTTTAAATATTTTTTAAAAGATTTATTAGAGTAAATAATATAATTTATTTATTAATAAATAAAATTTTATATTAAATTTATATAATAAAATATACTTTTATATATATTAAGTAATAAAATTTATAGGGTTCATTTAATATCATAAAGATAATATGATAGGTATTATTAAAGTAAGTTATTACACGTAGTAAAATATGTTTGTATCACATATTTATTTGATAAAATAATATCTATAATGATAGTAAGTAAAAGTTGTATTATTTTGTAATAATAATTATTATTATAAAAATATCAATATTTATAATTACTAAGATGACATTATGATAAAACGATAATTCTAATTATGATAGCTTTAATATTTACGATAATTTTTAATATTATCTTTAAAATAATAATTCTATTTAAAATAATAATAATAATGATATTTTATAGTAACAATGACATTTCTATTAAAATGATAATTTTTGTTAAAATGATAGTTTTAATACTAACGATACTTTTAATAATAATAGTAATGATAAAAATAATAAGAACGATAATTTTATCTAAATCAATATCTTATAATATTTTAATTTCATCATGATACTCTTACTCATTATTTCCTAATCGTTTCGTTTAATAGCTTTTAATCGTCTTTTATATCGTGTTCATAATAATGATAATAATAGTAATCAAAATAATTAGGTGTTACAAATATTTGTTTTAATTACACTAATATTAATAATGATAGTTACTATAACATTATTAACGATAATACTAATAATTATCTTAATGATAATATAGTAATAATAATAATAACAATAACAATAACCATTTTTAAATAATGATATATATATTAATAATGATAATAATAATAATAATAATAATAATAATACTAACAATAATAATAATAATAATAATTGGATAATAATAATAATACTAATTATAACTTTAACGATAATAACGATAGTAATAATAAAAAAAATAACAAATTTTAATGATAAATCTCTTTTGTTGATAAAGATAATAATAATCATAATAATAAGATAAAACTAGAACGACGATAAAAACGACGATAATAATAATCATTTTTAATAAAAATATCGAAAATTCAATTGATTATAACTTCTAATCCGTTCATCGAAACCATTCGATATCTAAAAAAAAAGTTCTTAATTTTTCGCTAGCTTTTCAAGGACATGCATATCTTATACCTTATCTCAACCGCAAGTGTAACTAATTCAATATTCAACCTAACCTGTCTAAGGGCAATATCAAAAGTACAAGCATGCATAATCCTAAATACTCGAGCACAAGTCAGGGATACACTATTAGTATGTAAAAGTTAAATTATGAGTACTCACGGATCAATATTGAGATTCAATATTGCAGGAAAGGTACGTAGACGCAACGGAAATGATAAACACTATATTGACATCACGAGCATACCCATGATGTAAGACCCAAATATTTATTGTACATAATGTATTTAAGGTGTACTATGTGTGTATGGAGTGTGCACAACATGTAGGTGTTGCTTGCTCGACCGTCGAAGGAAAACTGGACGTTGTTTGAGGTACAAGGTGTGTACGTACCTTTTCAACCCCAAATAAAGTTTGTGTTGATGTTTCAAAGCCTTACCATTGGAAAGAAAATCTTATTATGTTTCCAACGATATTTGATTCATCGAAAACGGAGCTACGGTCAAAAAGTTATGGCCAAAACAAGTTTCTGAAATCTGACCTGCAGAGTGGAGCGGCGCTCCACAATGTGGCGCGGCGCGCCGAATGGGTCAGAAGCAATTTTCAGCCTTTTAAAGGCTTTAAATGAAGGGTACTTTGGTCTTTTCACTTGGGGACGGTTTGGGGTCATCAAAACTGATCCTTTGATCAGTTTGGATCACATTCTCACCCACCACAAACACTCTCTTCAAACCCTAGTGAGAGAAACCCACTTTTAGTGAGAGAGAGCTTGATTTGGAGAAGAAGGAGTTGGATTCTCACCAAAGCTCGGGTATCAAAGTTGTTCCACTCGTCAACGGCATCATTTTGGCGGTATTGGTAAGTTCTAACTCCGAATTTCATCTTAGTAAATTGATATTCAAGTTAGGGTTTTGAGCTAATTGGTTGTAAAACCCTTTTAGGTGATGAAGTGACTTTAGTGATGCTAGTAATCGGGTTTATTGTTATTGTTGGTGGATTTCGGTTTGGTGAACAAATTGGTTATGTTTAGAACTTGAAATTGGGTTTAATCACTAGGTTTAGTGATTGTGGAAGTATTGAAACCTATTTAGGGTTATTTGGTTGACTAACTTTGACTTTGGGTCAAATTAGGGTTTGGTGGTGATTTTGACCCAATTGGCGATTTAACAAAGCTTATAAACTTAAAATGGATTAAGTTGAAGTGTTAAACCGAGTTAAATATGTTTTGGTGTCAAAACTTGCTAATAGCGTGATATTGACTTCTTATGGGTCAAACTAGGGTTTAAGTGTCATTTTGGGCAAGATAGGTGTTTAACACCTATGATCGGGTTTAATTGGCGTATTAAGACCATTCTCACTTGTGTTAGTGATTATTGGTTAATTTTGGGCGCGTTTTGTACTTGGAAGTGCATTTGGGTCAAATTTGCACTAAGTGTCAATTTGGGTTGATTTGTGAATCCATTCTAAGTGTATTGTTGTAATTATGATAATGGAATAGGTATTTTCCATTGGCGAGTTGCAGATTATTTGGAAGCTTTCATCAAGACTTCAAGGTGAGTGTTAATATCCTATATGCATATGTATGTGTAGGATGGGTGCGGGTCGGGTGAAGTGATTCTCGGCTTTAGAGCTCACTTCACATATAGGTGGATTTGATGGACTTGTGCATAGGTCCAATTGGCACGGTTGTGCGTTTTGGTTGACTACCTTTGGCAAAGTACACATTTTGGGTGTACGTTATCACACGTGGTTGTGAGTGGAATAATTATGCGTGTATGTATGTAATGTATTTAATTGTGTTGTACGAATGTGGTATTGTCGCGTTGTTTAAGACACCACGTTCTATGAAACGAGTAGTATTGTCGCGGTGTTTAAGACACTACTCATTGTGGAATTGACGAGTAGTATTGTCGCGGTGTTTAAGACACTACTCATTGTGTAATTGACTTGTGGTATTGTCGCGGTGTTTAAGACACCACAATGTCATGGGAGTGGAAGTGTCGCGGTGTTCAAGACACCACTCATTGTATTGAATGAAGTGTGGATTCGTCGCGGTGTTTAAGACGCCACATTGTTGTAAGGGTGAGTTAGTCGCGGTGTTTAAGACATCACCCGGGGGACTAGTGATTACGCGGTGTGTAAGTAACACTAGTGGATGTTATGAACTCCAACGGACTTTCATGTACCGTTCTCTTGTGTACTTGGTTAACCATGGTTGTATGAGTTATGTATTGGCATATTTAATTATGAACTATATGCTTTTGGTATTGCTAGCTATTGTGGACTTGCGGTTATTGGTATATGCACGATATGTTGCATGATTGTCGAATTGCTAATTCGTGATTAATGTTGTGTTGTCGTGATGTAGTTAACCCTCCGGGGGTAGTTATTGGCGTTGTTCACATTGACGTTGGTGAACTTACCTTATTGATGGTATTATTAGCTTGTTGCTTAGTGATCGTATGGTATACTTAGATTAGCTTGCCTTTAGGCTTGGACGCTCCGGTATGCGGTATTTGTTTATTTATGTGGCGTGTCCATTTTATGCATATATATGTATGTAGTATATTATCATTCACTAAGCGTTAGCTTACCCTCTCGTTGTTGACTCTTTTTATAGATCGCATGTGGATTGGTGGCTCGGGTAAGCGCGAGGACTAGAAGACGTGCATAGTTGCTTTAGTGACTTACTTTTGGATCATTTAGGATTGGGTAGCGTATTCCCAATCGCCATGCTCGGCTTTGTTGTATTAAAAGTCTTTTGGTCAAATATTGTATTTCGGTACTTAAGGTGGTAAAATGGATCGTTGTGGGACCCGCTTCGTAAACTCAATTTTATTAATTAAACGTGCTAGTTTTATATATATGAATTTATGGTTAAAAGCGTTTTGGCTAAAAATGTCGGGAACTAGTCAAACATTTTCGTTAAATTGACTTCCGGGGGCAGCGGGCTGTCCAGGTGGTTTGACGCGCCGCGCACCCACCTGGCGCGCCGCGCAAATGAACTGCACCAGAATTTTTTTTTTTATGTTGTGAAATTTAACGGGAATTGTCGTGGTTTGGTTTGGGTTGTTACAAGTGGTATCAGAGCATGGTCTAAGGGATTTAGGTGACTTGAGATAGGTGCCTAGACTTAGACTTTTGTGTGTGCTTAAATTGTTGCGGGACTTGTAGGATTTCGGGTCGGAATGGGTTTAGTTAGTGCCTTGTTTATAGGTCGACTAACGTATATATTAGTAATGCGGATATTATTAATATGCTTTTGTGTTGTGGTAATAATTCTCGCGTATGTTTGTATCGCGTAGAATCTTGATGTGTTTGTTTATGTGATCGAGCGAGACGGTCGTTGTACTAACAAGTCGATGCGGCGTGCGTGCGTAATAAGAACTTGCAAACCTTATTACGGGTGCAAATCGCGTCTAACGAGTGATGTACGACGAGTGTTTAGCAAGATGGGACGGAGTTGTGCGTGCGATTTTATACGTTCGTGATCTAATCGTTTTGCATTTTGAGATTGACGACGCGAAACGAGATCGAGGCGAATAACGTGGAGTTTAACGCTAGAGTTGCGGCCGCCGTTGCGGAGCAAATGAGAGCGTTTCGAGAAGAAATGGATAGGAAGTATTCCGAACTTCAAAGTAGTAGTGAAATGGAGCGTTATCTTAAGAGCTTCATGAGGACTAAATCCCCGATGTATGACGGAAAGTCGGATCCTTTGGTGAGCACAACTTGGATTTCGGACGTCGAAGGGTGTTTCCGTACTATTGATTGCCCTCCCGAGAGAAAGACGAGACTCGCTACGAGTTTGTTGCGGGGTAGGGCAAGGGATTGGTTGGATGGTAAGATTGATCTTGTTGGTGGTGAAACATTTATGGTCTTATCGTGGGACGAGTTTAAGGAGGAATTCTTCGAGGAGTTCCGGACTTCGGCCGATTTGTGGGAATTGCGTAATGAGTTGCGAAACTTGCGACAAGGATCTATGGATTTGAGTACTCTCAAGACGACCTTTATGGCGAAGGCTCGTTTTTGTCCGGAGTATTTGGGAAGTGATCGTTTGTTAATGGGGGATTTCTATTGGACTTTGAATGACGACTTGAAAAGTAAAATTAGTCGTGGTCAAGCGAAATCATTTTCGGAATTATTCGACTTGGCTAGGGGTTTCGAGTCGCATACACGATCGAAGAAGGGTGAACCTTCAAGGGAGATAAGGGTTGTTTCTTATGGTGCTCCGAGTAAGAGGACTAAGGGTCCGAGCGTGAGCACGGGTGGTACACGGACGGGTATATCGGATTCTAGTGCGCCCAGGTGTTACAATTGTGGCGTGAGGGGTCACAAATATTGGGAATGTTCGGTACCAAAGGGTGGTAGTATGGTGTGCTTTAATTGCCAAAAAGAAGGACATCGTAAGTCGGAACGTCCTAAGTTAGCGGGGACGGGTGCGGCGAGGAGACGTTAAGGCACGTTTCATTTTAATAAATATGTCTTTTGATTGTTTATCGAGTGCCGTTTGGAAGTGAGTTGTTAAATGCCTTGGTTTGTGCATATTGTTGTTATGGGTGACGTTCCTAATGGAAGTACCCTATGGTGACGTTTTAATTGATTGATGAAGGGCGTAAGACTTGGTGCAACCAAGCATTCCTTATTGTTTGGGAAATGTTTCTACCAAGCCACGGAAATGGTTTTGGTGTCCGATTGTTAAGCGCGTGTTCGCTTTTATGTTGAAGTGATGAACCATGAGGTTCGCCGGGTGATTGGAACCCTTGAGATCGAGTGTTTGAAATCTCGATGTATGTTGGTAATGGAGTCATTATGACGCGACATTAGGTGCCTCTTTTATACCTACTAGCGTGGTGTTCGACTCCGACTAGGTTATGGTTGTGGTTGCATTGTACTTAGGGTACCGGAGTAAAACCCTTGGATACATGAGTGACTAGGTGGAATTTGACAAACTAATGAAATTGGATGATTGCGAGGGTATAGTTTGGGTATTTGTGGTACACTTTTCGTTCGAAGTGTTTAAGGATTGGTCAAGTCCTTCGTGTGCTCAAGGTTTGGAGCAAGGTATGGTAACGGGTCGTGTGAACCCAATTGTTTGTAAAGTCTACCTTTGGTAGCATTGTACGGTTGTACGAGTTGTGGATATGGAACGTAGTTCCAAGTGAGGGAGTGGCACTCCCGCACGAGGAGGTTTTAGTGTGAGATTTCGGATGATGCTTTTGTTAGATCCGGAAATTTGGTCGAGACCTAGTTTTGGTCAATTGGTGGTAGAGTACAATTTTTGGCTCATTGGTACTTATGATATTGGATTTGTAAATTACCACCGAGGTGGTAAGTTTGGTGAATCTCGTCGAGAGATAATGGACGTGTTTTGGCGAGCAAGGTGAAATCCCTCGGTTAAGGGATGTGCGTATCGGATTCTCTTCTAGAGAAATATTGTTTTGTGCCTATGTTTGATATAGGTGGTTCTTGCTCGATAGTGTAGACGATTAGCGGTATCCGTTAGGGTTCACTATAGTGTAGCGGAGCGCGATGTTGCACTACTCGTTGTGTGAGGTATTGTTATAGTGGTGAAGCATGACTTTCGGGGTCCGCTGACTTCATCATGAGGTATTGTTATATCGGTGAAGCATGACCGTTGACGGGGTCCGCTGACTTCATCGGGTGTTGAGTGATCTATCGGTTGTTTTATACTCCTATGGTGGGATCGTGAGGACCGTATTGTGTGATTACTGATGCGATAGCCGTATTTTGCTCACATGTCGTTACGGGCGTGACAATGGTCGATTTTGTACGCCTAGGGTTTTAAGTTGTTATAGTCGATTGGACGCTAGCGGTTCTAGTCGTTCGCTTATGATGTTACGGTAGTTGCGTATTGGTTGTATTATGCGCTACAAGGGATGTTTAGTGATTGGTGTTGTCCGTAAGGATTCGTTTGGTTCGGTCTTCATCGTTTCGGGTTGTTGACCTTAGGTTGAGACTTGGTTGCTTTAGCACGGTACTTGGTAATGGTACGCTAGAGGAGTGATATCTCGGTTAGAGATGGGATGAGTTTCCCGATGCGAGGGAATGAGTATGGTTTTAGTGCTCGGATTGTGGATTTGAGAAAAATCGTGGATGACGATTTAGTTGTGGAAGGCGATTCGTCGGGAAGAATTGCTTAGGAAAGTCGGATTGGGACTTATGTTGAGGACCGTGGAGTGTGGTCCGTTTGGTTAAGTGACGAGGATCACGAGGACGTGATCGATTCTAAGTGGGGGAGAGTTGTAAGACCCAAATATTTATTGTACATAATGTATTTAAGGTGTACTATGTGTGTATGGAGTGTGCACAACATGTAGGTGTTGCTTGCTCGACCGTCGAAGGAAAACTGGACGTTGTTTGAGGTACAAGGTGTGTACGTACCTTTTCAACCCCAAATAAAGTTTGTGTTGATGTTTCAAAGCCTTACCATTGGAAAGAAAATCTTATTACGTTTCCAACGATATTTGACTCATCGAAAACGGAGCTACGGTCAAAAAGTTATGGCCAAAACAAGTTTCTGAAATCTGACCTGCAGAGTGGAGCGGCGCTCCACAATGTGGCGCGGCGCGCCGAATGGGTCAGAAGCAATTTTCAGCCTTTTAAAGGCTTTAAATGAAGGGTACTTTGGTCTTTTCACTTGGGGACGGTTTGGGGTCATCAAAACTGATCCTTTGATCAGTTTGGATCACATTCTCACCCACCACAAACACTCTCTTCAAACCCTAGTGAGAGAAACCCACTTTTAGTGAGAGAGAGCTTGATTTGGAGAAGAAGGAGTTGGATTCTCACCAAAGCTCGGGTATCAAAGTTGTTCCACTCGTCAACGGCATCATTTTGGCGGTATTGGTAAGTTCTAACTCCGAATTTCATCTTAGTAAATTGATATTCAAGTTAGGGTTTTGAGCTAATTGGTTGTAAAACCCTTTTAGGTGATGAAGTGACTTTAGTGATGCTAGTAATCGGGTTTATTGTTATTGTTGGTGGATTTCGGTTTGGTGAACAAATTGGTTATGTTTAGAACTTGAAATTGGGTTTAATCACTAGGTTTAGTGATTGTGGAAGTATTGAAACCTATTTAGGGTTATTTGGTTGACTAACTTTGACTTTGGGTCAAATTAGGGTTTGGTGGTGATTTTGACCCAATTGGCGATTTAACAAAGCTTATAAACTTAAAATGGATTAAGTTGAAGTGTTAAACCGAGTTAAATATGTTTTGGTGTCAAAACTTGCTAATAGCGTGATATTGACTTCTTATGGGTCAAACTAGGGTTTAAGTGTCATTTTGGGCAAGATAGGTGTTTAACACCTATGATCGGGTTTAATTGGCGTATTAAGACCATTCTCACTTGTGTTAGTGATTATTGGTTAATTTTGGGCGCGTTTTGTACTTGGAAGTGCATTTGGGTCAAATTTGCACTAAGTGTCAATTTGGGTTGATTTGTGAATCCATTCTAAGTGTATTGTTGTAATTATGATAATGGAATAGGTATTTTCCATTGGCGAGTTGCAGATTATTTGGAAGCTTTCATCAAGACTTCAAGGTGAGTGTTAATATCCTATATGCATATGTATGTGTAGGATGGGTGCGGGTCGGGTGAAGTGATTCTCGGCTTTAGAGCTCACTTCACATATAGGTGGATTTGATGGACTTGTGCATAGGTCCAATTGGCACGGTTGTGCGTTTTGGTTGACTACCTTTGGCAAAGTACACATTTTGGGTGTACGTTATCACACGTGGTTGTGAGTGGAATAATTATGCGTGTATGTATGTAATGTATTTAATTGTGTTGTACGAATGTGGTATTGTCGTGTTGTTTAAGACACCACGTTCTATGAAACGAGTAGTATTGTCGCGGTGTTTAAGACACTACTCATTGTGGAATTGACGAGTAGTATTGTCGCGGTGTTTAAGACACTACTCATTGTGTAATTGACTTGTGGTATTGTCGCGGTGTTTAAGACACCACAATGTCATGGGAGTGGAAGTGTCGCGGTGTTCAAGACACCACTCATTGTATTGAATGAAGTGTGGATTCGTCGCGGTGTTTAAGACGCCACATTGTTGTAAGGGTGAGTTAGTCGCGGTGTTTAAGACATCACCCGGGGGACTAGTGATTACGCGGTGTGTAAGTAACACTAGTGGATGTTATGAACTCCAACGGACTTTCATGTACCGTTCTCTTGTGTACTTGGTTAACCATGGTTGTATGAGTTATGTATTGGCATATTTAATTATGAACTATATGCTTTTGGTATTGCTAGCTATTGTGGACTTGCGGTTATTGGTATATGCACGATATGTTGCATGATTGTCGAATTGCTAATTCGTGATTAATGTTGTGTTGTCGTGATGTAGTTAACCCTCCGGGGGTAGTTATTGGCGTTGTTCACATTGACGTTGGTGAACTTACCTTATTGATGGTATTATTAGCTTGTTGCTTAGTGATCGTATGGTATACTTAGATTAGCTTGCCTTTAGGCTTGGACGCTCCGGTATGCGGTATTTGTTTATTTATGTGGCGTGTCCATTTTATGCATATATATGTATGTAGTATATTATCATTCACTAAGCGTTAGCTTACCCTCTCGTTGTTGACTCTTTTTATAGATCGCATGTGGATTGGTGGCTCGGGTAAGCGCGAGGACTAGAAGACGTGCATAGTTGCTTTAGTGACTTACTTTTGGATCATTTAGGATTGGGTAGCGTATTCCCAATCGCCATGCTCGGCTTTGTTGTATTAAAAGTCTTTTGGTCAAATATTGTATTTCGGTACTTAAGGTGGTAAAATGGATCGTTGTGGGACCCGCTTCGTAAACTCAATTTTATTAATTAAACGTGCTAGTTTTATATATATGAATTTATGGTTAAAAGCGTTTTGGCTAAAAATGTCGGAAACTAGTCAAACATTTTCGTTAAATTGACTTCCGGGGGCAGCGGGCTGTCCAGGTGGTTTGGCGCACCGCGCACCCACCTGGCGCGCCGCGCAAATGAACTGCACCAGAATTTTTTTTTTTATGTTGTGAAATTTAACGGGAATTGTCGTGGTTTGGTTTGGGTTGTTACACATGAACCATACTCAATCACCTCCATAGCTATAACCCATAATTTCCTTAATCCTATCCCACTCGAAAAACAATTTCGAAATCACTCGGACAGCACTCCGTCGTAATATTTTATGTATACTAATAATATCTTGAAATAATACGGAGTAAATATATATATGTAAATCGATTGAGAGAGTTTAGAAAAATATTTTCAAGTTTCTATGAAATAATAAAACCTATTGAATTCTATTTATAATAGATTTTTGAATTATTAAAGTGAATTATTAAAGTATGAATTATTAAAGTGAATTATTAAAGTATGAATTATTAAAGTGAATTATTAAAGTGAATTATTAAAGTATGAATTATTAAAGTATGAATTATTAAAGTGAATTATTAAAGTTAAAGTAAAGTAAAAATAAAGTAAAGGTAAAGTTTAAGTATAGTAAAAGTATAAAACTATGTACGTATAATACGCGTATAAATATATATAATATTAATTTAAATCGTTATATATATTTAATAAAATAAAATATAAATATCGTTATCTTTATCATACTAGTTAAGTAATGAGTTGTCAAAAGTGGTTCTAGATATTTATAAAAGTTATATACATTTTAATAATAAAGTTCTTTTTAAACTGAAAACGTTTTTGTACGTTTGAAACTAAATACATCAATCGAGTCTTTATGAGATTCAATCTTCCACTATCCTTTGTCTAGTTCTCAATGATTGACAATTTATTCTTATTTATAAATCACTTTACCATTTTCCGAATATTGTTAAAATGGAAAGATTTCTCAAATCAACGTGGGCCTTTCAACAGAGACTTGTAATCATAATTCAATATATCTGATAATTCAATCATTTGATCTTATCTTCTAATTCCATTGATAAATATTTTGAAACAGATACAATCATATAAAGTATTTAATCTAATATTTTGTTTACGTTTCAAGTTATAATATATATACACATATACACATATAATCATATTCGTTTAATGGTTCGTGAATCGTTGGAACTTGGTCGAGGTTGAATGAATGTATGAACATAGTTTAAAATTCTTGAAATTTAACTTAACAAATATTGCTTATCGTGTCGGAAACATATAAAGATTAAAGTTTAAATTTGGTTGAAAATTTCCGGGTTGTCACAGTACCTACCCGTTAAAGAAATTTCGTCCCGAAATTTGAGTGGAAAGGTCGTGAATGATAATAAGTATGTTTTCATGATGCATACGGGCTGAAAATTAGAGTTTTATCATCGGCGAATAATTTGGATAAACAATCCATTTATATGAAGAGTACGAATGAAGCTAATATAGAAGAGTGAAATGAGTAAGTGTAGATTCATCTTATCATTTGACGTAGATATGATTGATTCCCAGATTTCAAGGGATTTGAAGAAAATCTTCTTAATAAGATTTGACTCTCCGGTAATCAAGGGAATTAGGATCCGCTTTAAATGCGATCGTCCATTTTAATTGTTCTGTCGGAGATTTTCTTATAAATTCACCTCCTTCGTTTCCTTACAACTCACACCTTCTGTTGATGCATTTTATGCAAGTCCCTAGACATCTACCCACGTCCATTGCAGGTACAACAATTTACAGGCCACCATGATTGCTCGTTATTATCCTATCCGTGTTTGTATGTGGTTACAGGAACTGCAGGAACGAGATTTAGATGTTTGACTATGTTAGACTTAGTCAGACGTACGATTGAAGCCTCACTAGTACGGCTGACAGGCTCATACGCACGGTTGATGCTGAGCTAAGTCACAATTACAACCTAAATGAGAAGACACGAGTGAGTGATCACCCGTACGGCTGATGAAGCCAACTCGTACTTGGGATGAATGAATCGTATGGGTGAGTCAACAGTAGGGGTATATAAAGTCTTATGTTCTTCATTTTAGGTTAAGCCTCTCATTTGATACACACACTCAGATCTAGTGAGCTCCTCCGATTCTCTCAGTCCAAATCACCCAAGTGGTGAATAATAGCTCTAGGTGTTGATCTAATCACACTTGATTTAGTTGTGGTTTGACTAAATTAATCAAAAAAAAAAAACTTAACCTATTCACTAGAGGGTTTGATTCACTTATTCCGCCATTGTGTGAGTTAAATCTGTTGATTTCTAAGTTCCTAGTCATGTTTCATCATCTTCTATTCTTTCCCCCTCAACTCATATTTTAAAGTATTCATCAATATGCGCCATCCAGTTCTGATTCTCGATATACTTCTAACTTTCATATCGGTCATTCTTTGTTTTCATCTACCGCCGGAAGAATCTATTTACTTCTACTATACTCTTGGGTTTATAGTGTTTCTAGTTCTCCCGTGTCTTTATATTGCTATATGCATCGGTATATATGGTTTATAATTTCTGGTTTGTCGTTGGGCTTTATATGTTCCCTTATATTTCAAAGTCTCTGCTTCTGTCTTCTATAATCATTATCATTCATAGTTAATGCTCTCTTTTATTTGCTGCAATTTATACCCCAATTTCTATTTCGGAGTTTTGTCCTTTTGTTTCTTCTTCTTGCGATTAAGCACCGCTTGTAATTCTCCAGAATTCACAGATATGAATTTCGGAATGAACATTATTAATGTTCTAGGAAGAAAATTGTGATGGCACGATCTTGACTTGTCAAATTACTAGAATACCTTGGAAAAGGCCGAATCATCAAGAAATATTTTCTTGATATTTTAGAGGTTAAATAGAATACAAGAGTCGTATAACATGGCACATGATGATGTTATGATCTGTGAATCATCATGTTCCATTTAGAAACTCAGCATGACTTACTGTAATATAATCACATTGATCAAGTGTCATTATATTATACTAATTCATGCTTCTGTTCCCAACACTACTTCAAAATATTCCTATTTTAAACTTGAATGTTTCAGAATTTAGAAACTAAAATAGTTTCTTTTATGATGTAATACAGATAGCGCGAAGAGGTAAATGATTTCAAATAAGAAAAATTAAGAAAATATCTTCAGAAATATGGAGGATATTTATAATGAAAGATATGATGATATTTTAGAATTTCTAATATCAGAGGATGATGAAGAATATTGTTCGCAGAGGTTTAGAGTCAGGAGCAAGGTATTCGTTAATGACTTCAGCAGGTACTGAATCATTTGGATCCTTTGAAGTCAGGTTCAGTCTTTGTAATTTGTCCACAGCCTCCTTCCTACTTTGCTCAATCCGTTTTCCAGTTCCAAAACTTCTATTTTTCTGCGCTTTGCCAGCACACTTCATCATTATCATCCAGCTTTTACCGTTTAAAGTCGTTTATAGTTTTTGCTGCTTCATTAGCATTTTTTTTCTTTCGGAGAACCAATTCGTAGTTCGGAGTGTTTTTCAGAAACTTCACATTCAAATTAAGTCCAGAAGATAGACGTTATATATACACATATAACTGTTGGCGTAGACATGCTGCGAGATTTCAAAATACTGATTGCTAATTCCCAATGATTCGTATGGCAATTCTCATTACAAGATGCGAATGAGTAAATGATGGGGTTTCAATGAATAATTATAATGACTTTTTGGAGAGGCTAAATGTAGTGACCCGAACTTTTCCATGTTTATATATATTAATTGAGATTGATATTTACATGATTAAATGTTTCCAACATGTTAAGCAATCAAACTTGTTAAGACTTGATTAATTGAAATATGTTTCATATAGACAATTGACCACCCAAGTTGACCGGTGATTCACGAACGTTAAAACTTGTAAAAACTATATGATGACATATATATGGATATATATATAGTTAACATGATACTATGATAAGTAAACATATCATTAAGTATATTAACAATGAACTACATATGTAAAAACAAGACTACTAACTTAATGATTTTTAAACGAGACATATATGTAACGATTATCGTTGTAAAGACATTTAATGTATGTATATCATATTAAGAGATATTCATACATGATAATATCATGATAATATAATAATTTAAAATCTCATTTGATATTATAAACATTGGGTTAACAACATTTAACAAGATCGTTAACCTAAAGGTTTCAAAACAACACTTACATGTAACGACTAACGATGACTTAACGACTCAGTTAAAATGTATATACATGTAGTGTTTTAATATGTATTTATACACTTTTGAAAGACTTCAATACACTTATCAAAATACTTCTACTTAACAAAAATTCTTACAATTACATCATCGTTCAGTTTCATCAACAATTCTACTCGTATGGACCCGTATTCGTACTCGTACAATACACAGCTTTTAGATGTATGTACTATTGGTATATACACTCCAATGATCAGCTCTTAGCAGCCCATGTGAGTCACCTAACACATGTGGGAACCATCATTTAGCAACTAGCATGAAATATCTCATAAAATTACAAAAATATGAGTAATCATTCATGACTTATTTACATGAAAACAAAATTACATATCCTTTATATCTAATCCATACACCAACGACCAAAAACACCTACAAACACTTTCATTCTTCAATTTTCTTCATCTAATTGATCTCTCTCAAGTTCTATCTTCAAGTTCTAAGTGTTCTTCATAAATTCTACAAGTTCTAGTTACATAAAATCAAGAATACTTTCAAGTTTGCTAGCTCACTTCCAATCTTGTAAGGTGATCATCCAACCTCAAGAAAATCTTTGTTTCTTACAGTAGGTTATCATTCTAATACAAGGTAATAATCATATTCAAACTTTGGTTCAATTTCTATAACTATAACAATCTTATTTCAAGTGATGATCTTACTTGAACTTGTTTTCGTGTCATGATTCTGCTTCAAGAACTTCGAGCCATCCAAGGATCCGTTGAAGCTAGATCCATTTTTCTCTTTTCCAGTAGGTTTATCCAAGGAACTTAAGGTAGTAATGATGTTCATAACATCATTCGATTCATACATATAAAGCTATCTTATTCGAAGGTTTAAACTTGTAATCACTAGAACATAGTTTAGTTAATTCTAAACTTGTTCGCAAACAAAAGTTAATCCTTATAACTTGATTTTAAAATCAACTAAACACATGTTCTATATCTATATGATATGCTAACTTAATGATTTAAAACCTGGAAACACGAAAAACACCGTAAAACCGGATTTACGCCGTCGTAGTAACACCGCGGGCTGTTTTGGGTTAGTTAATTAAAAACTATGATAAACTTTGATTTAAAAGTTGTTATTCTGAGAAAATGATTTTTATTATGAACATAAAACTATATCCAAAAATTATGGTTAAACTCAAAGTGGAAGTATGTTTTCTAAAATGGTCATCTAGACGTCGTTCTTTCGACTGAAATGACTACCTTTACAAAAATGACTTGTAACTTATTTTTCTGACTATAAACCTATACTTTTTCTGTTTAGATTCATAAAATAGAGTTCAATATGAAACCATAGGAATTTGATTCACTCAAAACGGATTCAAAATGAAGAAGTTATGGGTAAAACAAGATTGGATAATTTTTCTCATTTTAGCTACGTGAAAATTGGTAACAAATCTATTCCAACCATAACTTAATAAACTTGTATTGTATATTATGTAATCTTGAGATAACATAGACACGTATACAATGTTTCGACCTATCATGTCGACACATCTATATATATTTCGGAACAACCATAGACACTCTATATGTGAATGTTGGAGTTAGCTATACAGGGTTGAGGTTGATTCCAAAATATATATAGTTTGAGTTGTGATCAATACTGAGATACGTATACACTGGGTCGTGGATTGATTCAAGATAATATTTATCGATTTATTTCTGTACATCTAACTGTGGACAACTAGTTGTAGGTTACTAACGAGGACAGCTGACTTAATAAACTTAAAACATCAAAATATATTAAAAGTGTTGTAAATATATTTTGAACATACTTTGATATATATGTATATATTGTTATAGGTTCGTGAATCAACCAGTGGCCAAGTCTTACTTCCCGATGAAGTAAAAATCTGTGAAAGTGAGTTATAGTCCCACTTTTAAAATCTAATATTTTTGGGATGAGAATACATGCAGGTTTTATAAATGATTTACAAAATAGACACAAGTACGTGAAACTACATTCTATGGTTGAATTATCGAAATCGAATATGCCCCTTTTATAAAGTCTGGTAATCTAAGAATTAGGGAACAGACACCCTAATTGACGCGAATCCTAAAGATAGATCTATTGGGCCTAACAAACCCCATTCAAAGTACCGGATGCTTTAGTACTTCGAAATTTATATCATATCCGAAGGGTGTCTCGGAATGATGGGGATATTCTTATATATGCATCTTGTTAATGTCGGTTACCAGGTGTTCACCATATGAATGATTTTTATCTCTATGTATGGGATGTGTATTGAAATATGAAATCTTGTGGTCTATTATTATGATTTGATATATATAGGTTAAACCTATAACTCACCAACATTTTTGTTGACGTTTTAAGCATGTTTATTCTCAGGTGATTATTAAGAGCTTCCGCTGTCGCATACTTAAATAAGGAGGAGATTTGGAGTCCATGCTTGTATGATATTGTGTAAAAACTGCATTCAAGAAACTTATTTTGTTGTAACATATTTGTATTGTAAACCATTATGTAATGGTCGTGTGTAAACAGGATATTTTAGATTATCATTATTTGATAATCTACGTAAAGCTTTTTAAACCTTTATTGATGAAATAAAGGTTATGGTTTGTTTTAAAATGAATGCAGTCTTTGAAAAACGTCTCATATAGAGGTCAAAACCTCGCAACGAAATCAATTAATATGGAACGTTTTTAATCAATAAGAACGGGACATTTCAGTTGGTATCAGAGCGTTGGTCTTAGAGAACCAGAATTTTGTATTAGTGTGTCTTATCGAGTTTGTTAGGATGCATTAGTGAGTCTGGACTTCGACTGTGTTTACTTGAAAAATGATTGCTTAACAAATTTTGTTGAAAACTATATATTTTTAACATGTGAATATTATGTGATATATTAATCTCTTAACGCGTTTGATATTATGTGATAGATGTCTACCTCTAGAACAAGTCCCATTGACTCACCTAATAATAATGAAGGGTCAAATGTAAATTGGAATGATTCGTGGACTGATTCACAAGTTCCCGAAGAGGAACCGGAAGAAGAGTCGAAACCGGAAGAAGAATCGGAACCGGAAGAAGAATCGGAACCGGATGAAGAAATAGAACCGGTGGGGGAAATAATAAAACAGTTAAGTAAAAGAAAATCCTCAACCAACCGACCAAGGTTAATTATGGTCAATGGTGTTTCCGCCAAGGAAGCAAAATATTGGGAGGATTACCAATTCTCCGATGAATCGGATTCCGACGAGAATTCTGATGATGTTATAGAAATTACCCCAACTGAATTTAAAAAGGCAAAAGAAAATAATAAGGGAAAGGGCATAAAAATAGAGAAATCTAATTCCAACCCCGATGAACTTTATATGTATCGTCAACCCCCGAAGTCCTTAAGTTGTAACAATGACCCGGGAACCTCTAAACCACCAGGTTTTTCTAAACCAATGTGGAAAACGATGGCTCGTATTAGGGGAACATCATATATCCCTAGAAACTTGGCAAAACAAACCAAAACCGAAGAAGAAGAAACAAGCGAGTCGGAATAAGATAGTTGTATTCGTGTGGTGTAATATATGTAATATAGTGTGCTTATGCTTTATGATACATGTAAAAATTGCTTGTATTAATAAGTATTTTTTTTATGAATCTAACTCTTGTCTATTTTACAGTATAAAAACACAAAATGGATAGACAACCCAATATTTTAAGAGACCTACCCGGAGACATGATTGATGAAATCTTGTCTAGAGTCGGTCAGAATTCTTCGGCACAACTACTTAAGGCGAGATCAGTTTGTAAGACATTCGAAGAACGTTCCAAGAATGCCTTGGTTTATAAAAGGCTTTCGTTCGAAAGATGGGGGATATCACATTGGGAAATCCATAAGTTACGATGTGTTTACTTTGACGCATATATTGCGGGGAACCCAAATGCTATTTTACGCAATGGGTTAAGAAATTATTTTGACTCAATATATCCGAAATATTGGACTTCGTGATTTAGAAAAAGCGGCTAACATGCAACATAAAGAAGCATGTTATGCTTACGGATTAGTAATGTTCGCTTCTCACCAAAGTGAGAACAAGAACATCGGGCTACAACTATTAAACAAAACGTTCCCACAAGTGACGGAGTCGGTAATTGGGGTAAGAAATGAGGTTTTTAGATTGTTACGGGACTGTTGGACATTACGTAACCCTCGTCCCTTTGACGACGTTACAACACGCTGTCTTATCAACGGCCATAACGGTTATGTTCCACAAGACCAAGGATGGGAAGTAATCCTAGTAAAACCAGAATGCATGACTTGTTTCTGGACGTATGAATTACGTGTCTTTATTGCCTTTGCTGAACGACTTGTGTACTAGCTAGAATTATCTTCACAACCATCTTGTATCAAATTTATTGTGTGCTATATTTCATGCTATATGTAAAATAAGCGGTATTGTAAGTTTGTAAAATATTGTGTAAAAGTTTGAACGCGAAATATTATTATAATCAGTTTTTCATATAGAATTGTAGTAGTTGAATTGTATATTAGCTACTAAGTATGAACTTAACGGGTAGGTACTACCCAAATTTAAACTTATAAAACGCTAATATGAAGAAAAAGCTTTTATAAATGAGTTCATATTATGCTACGAAATACTATTAACTACTCTTAATATTCTGTATGATTAACTTGTTCTATTTGACTATTTTGAAGGAAATGGCACCGACTACTCGACACACCGTGAATATGAATGAAGAGGAATTCCGTACTTTTCTAGATTCAAACATAGCCGCAGTACAGGCTGCGCTACATACCAACAATAACCTTGGATCTAGCAGTACAGGAAATCGTGTAGGATGCACCTACAAAGAATTCACTGCCTGCAAACCTTTGGAATTTGATGGAACCGAAGGACCGATCGGATTGAAACGGTAGACCGAGAAGGTCGAATCGGTGTTTTCCATAAGTAAGTGTACTGAAGAGGACAAAGTGAAGTACGCTACGCATACCTTCACAGGTTCTGCGTTAACATGGTGGAATACCTATCTAGAGCAAGTGGGACAAGACGATGCGTACGCACTACCGTGGTCAGCATTCAAGCACTTGATGAACGAGAAGTACCGTCCCAGAACCGAGGTCAATAAGCTCAAGACAGAACTTAGAGGGTTACGAACCCAAGGATTTGATATTACCACGTACGAAAGACGATTCACAGAATTGTGCCTATTGTGTCCGGGAGCATTCGAAGATGAGGAAGAGAAGATCGACGCGTTTGTGAAAGGATTACCAGAAAGAATTCAAGAAAATATAAGTTCACACGAGCCCGCCTCCATACAACAGGCATGTAGAATGGCTCACAAACTAGTGAACCAGATTGAAGAAAGAATTAAAGAACAGACTGCTGAAGAGGCCAATGTGAAGAAAGTCAAAAGAAAGTGGGAGGAAAACGGTGATAAGAATCACCAATACAACAACAACAGCAATTACAACAATAATCGCAACAATTATCCCAACAATCGCAACATCAATCGCAACTACAACAAACGGCCCAACAACAACAACAATAACAACAACAACAACAGCAACTACAACAATCATCCCAACAACAATAATAACCGCAACAACAACAACAATCAGAAGCAGCTATGCCAAAGGTGTGAAAAGTATCACTCGGGGTTCTGCACCAAATTTTGCAACAAGTGTAAAAGAAATGGTCATAGCGCGGCGAAGTGTGAGGTCTACGGACCAGGGGTTAATAGAACGAAAGGAACAAATGGTGTCGGAACGAGTAATGGCGGAGCAAGTAGTGTCGGAGCAAGTTATGCCAATGTAGTTTGTTATAAATGTGGAAAACCGGGCCATATTATTAGAAATTGCCCGAACCAGGAGAACACGAATGGAGAAGGCCGCGAAAGAGTTTTCAATATTAATGCGGCAGAGGCACAGGAAGACCCTGAGCTTGTTACGGGTACGTTTCTTATTGACAATAAATCTGCTTACGTTTTATTTGATTCGGGTGCGGATAGAAGCTATATGAGTAGAGATTTTTGTGCTAAATTAAGTTGTCCATTGACGCCTTTGGATAGTAAATTTTTACTCGAATTAGCAAATGGTAAATTAATTTCAGCAGATAATATATGTCGGAATCGAGAAATTAAACTGGTTAGCGAAACATTTAAGATTGATTTGATACCAGTAGAGTTAGGGAGTTTTGATGTGATAATCGGTATGGACTGGTTGAAAGAAGTGAAAGCAGAGATCGTTTGTTACAAAAATGTAATTCGCATTATACGAGAAAAAGGAAAACCCTTAATGGTGTACGGAGAAAAGGGCAACACGAAGCTACATCTTATTAGTAATTTGAAGGCACAAAAACTAATAAGAAAAGGTTGCTATGCTGTTCTAAAACACATCGAGAAAGTACAAACTGAAGAAAAGAGCATCAATGATGTTCCCATTGCAAAAGAATTTCCCGATGTATTTCCGAAAGAATTACCGGGATTACCCCCACATCGATCCGTTGAATTTCAAATAGATCTTGTACCAGGAGCTGCACCAATAGCTCGTGCTCCTTACAGACATGCACCCAGCGAGATGAAAGAACTGCACAGCCAATTACAAGAACTTTTAGAGCGTGGTTTCATTCGACCAAGCACATCACCGTGGGGAGCTCCTGTTTTGTTTGTCAAGAAGAAAGATGGTACATTCAGGTTGTGTATCGACTACCGAGAGTTGAACAAACTTACCATCAAGAACCGCTACCCACTACCGAGAATCGACGACTTATTTGATCAACTACAAGGCTCGTCTGTTTATTCAAAGATTGACTTACGTTCCGGGTATCATCAAATGCGGGTGAAAGAAGATGATATTCCAAAGACTGCTTTCAGAACATGTTACGGTCATTACGAGTTTATGGTCATGCCGTTTGGTTTAACTAATGCACCAGCTGTGTTCATGGACCTTATGAATCGAGTGTGTGGACCATACCTTGACAAGTTTGTCATTGTTTTCATTGATGACATACTTATTTACTCAAAGAATGACCAAGAACACGGTGAACATTTGAGAAAGGTGTTAGAAGTATTGAGGAAGGAAGAATTGTACGCTAAGTTTTCAAAGTGTGCATTTTGGTTGGAAGAAGTTCAATTCCTCGGTCACATAGTGAACAAAGAAGGTATTAAGGTGGATCCGGCAAAGATAGAAACTGTTGAAAAGTGGGAAACCCCGAAAACTCCGAAACACATACGTCAGTTTTTAGGACTAGCTGGTTACTACAGAAGGTTCATCCAAGACTTTTCAAGAAAAGCAAAACCCTTGACTGCATTAACGCATAAAGGGAAGAAATTTGAATGGAATGATGAACAAGAGAAAGCGTTTCAGTTATTGAAGAAAAAGCTAGCTACGGCACCTATATTGTCATTGCCTGAAGGGAATGATGATTTTGTGATTTATTGTGACACATCAAAGCAAGGTCTCGGTTGTGTATTAATGCAACGAACGAAGGTGATTGCTTATGCGTCTAGACAATTGAAGATTCACGAACAAAATTATACGACGCATGATTTGGAATTAGGCGCGGTTGTTTTTGCATTAAAGACTTGGAGGCACTACTTATATGGGGTCAAAAGTATTATATATACCGACCACAAAAGTCTTCAACACATATTTAATCAGAAACAACTGAATATGAGGCAACGTAGGTGGATTGAATTATTGAATGATTACGACTTTGAGATTCGTTACCACCCGGGGAAGGCAAATGTGGTAGCCGATGCCTTGAGCAGGAAGGACAGAGAACCCATTCGAGTAAAATCTATGAATATAATGATTCATAATAACCTTACTACTCAAATAAAGGAGGCGCAACAAGGAGTTTTAAAAGAGGGAAATTTAAAGGATGAAATACCCAAAGGATCGGAGAAGCATCTTAATATTTGGGAAGACGGAACCCGGTATAGGGCTGAAAGGATTTGGGTACCAAAATTTGGAGATATGAGAGAAATGGTACTTAGAGAAGCTCATAAAACCAGATACTCAATACATCCTGGAACGGGGAAGATGTACAAGGATCTCAAGAAATATTTTTGGTGGCCGGGTATGAAAGCCGATGTTGCTAAATACGTAGGAAAATGTTTAACGTGTTCTAAGGTCAAAGCTGAGCATCAGAAACTATCAGGTCTACTTCAACAACCCGAAATCCCGGAATGGAAATGGGAAAACATTACCATGGATATCATCACTAAATTTCCAAGGACTGCAAGTGGTTTTAATACTATTTGGGTAATAGTTGATCGTCTCACCAAATCAGCACACTTCCTGCCAATAAGAGAAGATGACAAGATGGAGAAGTTAGCACGACTGTATTTGAAGGAAGTCATCTCCAGACATGGAATACCAATCTCTATTATCTCTGATAGGGATGGCAGATTTATTTCAAGATTCTGGCAGACATTACAGCAAGCATTAGGAACTCGTCTAGACATGAGTACTGCCTATCATCCACAAACTGATGGGCAGAGTGAAAGGACGATACAAACGCTTGAAGACATGCTACGAGCATGTGTTATTGATTTCGGAAACAGTTGGGATCGACATCTACCGTTAGCAGAATTTTCCTACAACAACAGCTACCATTCAAGCATTGAGATGACGCCGTTTGAAGCACTTTATGGTAGAAAGTGCAGGTCTCCGATTTGTTGGAGTAAAGTGGGAGATAGACAGATTACGGGTCCGGAGATTATACAAGAAACTACCGAGAAGATCATCCAAATTCAACAACGGTTGAAAACTGCCCAAAGTCGACAAAAGAGCTACGCTGACATTAAAAGAAAAGATATAGAATTTGAAATTGGAGAGATGGTCATGCTTAAAGTTGCACCTTGGAAAGGCGTTGTTCGATTTGGTAAACGAGGGAAATTAAATCCAAGGTATATTGGACCATTCAAGATTATTGATCGTGTCAGACCAGTAGCTTACCGACTTGAGTTACCTCAACAACTCGTGGCTGTACATAACACTTTCCACGTCTCGAATTTGAAGAAATGTTTTGCTAAAGAAGATCTCACTGTTCCGTTAGATGAAATCCAAATCAACAAAAAACTTCAATTCATCGAAGAACCCGTCGAAATAATGGATCGTGAGGTTAAAAGACTTAAGCAAAACAAGATACCAATTGTTAAGGTTCGATGGAATGCCCGTAGAGGACCCGAGTTCACCTGGGAGCGTGAAGATCAGATGAAGAAGAAATACCCGCATCTATTTCCAGAAGATTCGTCAACACCTTCAACAGCTTAAAAATTTCGGGACGAAATTTATTTAACGGGTAGGTACTGTAGTGACCCGAACTTTTCCATGTTTATATATATTAATTGAGATTGATATTTACATGATTAAATGTTTCCAACATGTTAAGCAATCAAACTTGTTAAGACTTGATTAATTGAAATATGTTTCATATAGACAATTGACCACCCAAGTTGACCGGTGATTCACGAACGTTAAAACTTGTAAAAACTATATGATGACATATATGGATATATATATAGTTAACATGATACTATGATAAGTAAACATATCATTAATTATATTAACAATGAACTACATATGTAAAAACAAGACAACTAACTTAATGATTTTTAAATGAGACATATATGTAACGATTATCGTTGTAAAGACATTTAATGTATATATATCATATTAAGAGATATTCATACATGATAATATCATGATAATATAATAATTTAAAATCTCATTTGATATTATAAACATTGGGTTAACAATATTTAACAAGATCGTTAACCTAAAAGTTTCAAAACAACACTTACATGTAACGACTAACGATGACTTAACGACTCAGTTAAAATGTATATACATGTAGTGTTTTAATATGTATTTATACATTTTTGAAAGACTTCAATACACTTATCAAAATACTTCTACTTAACAAAAATGCTTACAATTACATCCTCGTTCAGTTTCATCAACAATTCTACTCGTATGGACCCGTATTCGTACTCGTACAATACACAGCTTTTAGATGTATGTACTATTGGTATATACACTCCAATGATCAGCTCTTAGCAGCCCATGTGAGTCACCTAACACATGTGGGAACCATCATTTGGCAACTAGCATGAAATATCTCATAAAATTACAAAAATATGAGTAATCATTCATGACTTATTTACATGAAAACAAAATTACATATCCTTTATATCTAATCCATACACCAATAACCAAAAACACCTAAAAACACTTTCATTCTTCAATTTTCTTCATCTAATTGATCTCTCTCAAGTTCTATCTTCAAGTTCTAAGTGTTCTTCATAAATTCTACAAGTTCTAGTTACATAAAATCAAGAATACTTTCAAGTTTGCTAGCTCACTTTCAATCTTGTAAGGTGATCATCCAACCTCAAGAAATCTTTGTTTCTTACAGTAGGTTATCATTCTATTACAAGGTAATAATCATATTCAAACTTTGGTTCAATTTATATAACTATAACAATCTTATTTCAAGTGATGATCTTACTTGAACTTGTTTTCGTGTCATGATTCTGCTTCAAGAACTTCGAGCCATCCAAGGATCCGTTGAAGCTAGATCCATTTTTCTCTTTTCCAGTAGGTTTATCCAAGGAACTTAAGGTAGTAATGATGTTCATAACATCATTCGATTCATACATATAAAGCTATCTTATTCGAAGGTTTAAACTTGTAATCACTAGAACATAGTTTAGTTAATTCTAAACTTGTTCGCAAACAAAAGTTAATCCTTCTAACTTGATTTTAAAATCAACTAAACACATGTTCTATATCTATATGATATGCTAACTTAATGATTTAAAACCTGGAAACACGAAAAACACCGTAAAACCGGATTTACGCCGTCGTAGTAACACCGCGGGCTGTTTTGGGTTAGTTAATTAAAAACTATGATAAACTTTGATTTAAAAGTTGTTATTCTGAGAAAATGATTTTTATTATGAACATGAAACTATATCCAAAAATTATGGTTAAACTCAAAGTGGAAGTATGTTTTCTAAAATGGTCATCTAGACGTCGTTCTTTCGACTGAAATGACTACCTTTACAAAAACGACTTGTAACTTATTTTTTCGACTATAAACCTATAATTTTTCTATTTAGATTCATAAAATAGAGTTCAATATGAAACCATAGCAATTTGATTCACTCAAAACGGATTCAAAATGAAGAAGTTATGGGTAAAACAAGATTGGATAATTTTTCTCATTTTAGCTACGTGAAAATTGGTAACAAATCTATTCCAACCATAACTTAATCAACTTGTATTGTATATTATGTAATCTTGAGATAACATAGACACGTATACAATGTTTCGACCTATCATGTCAACACATCTATATATATTTCGGAACAACCATAGACACTCTATATGTGAATATTGGAGTTAGCTATACAGGGTTGAGGTTGATTCCAAAATATATATAGTTTGAGTTGTGATCAATACTGAGATACGTATACACTGGGTCGTGGATTGATTCAAGATAATATTTATCGATTTATTTCTGTACATGTAACTGTGGACAACTAGTTGTAGGTTACTAACGAGGACAGCTGACTTAATAAACTTAAAACATCAAAATATATTAAAAGTGTTGTAAATATATTTTGAACATACTTTGATATATATGTATATATTGTTATAGGTTCGTGAATCAACCAGTGGCCAAGTCTTACTTCCCGACGAAGTAAAAATCTGTGAAAGTGAGTTATAGTCCCACTTTTAAAATCTAATATTTTTGGGATGAGAATACATGCAGGTTTTATAAATGATTTACAAAATAGACACAAGTACGTGAAACTACATTCTATGGTTGAATTATCGAAATCGAATATGCCCCTTTTATAAAGTCTGGTAATCTAAGAATTAGGGAACAGACACCCTAATTGACGCGAATCCTAAAGATAGATCTATTGGGCCTAACAAACCCCATCCAAAGTACCGGATGCTTTAGTACTTCGAAATTTATATCATATCCGAAGGGTGTCCCGGAATGATGGGGATATTCTTATATATGCATCTTGTTAATGTCGGTTACCAGGTGTTCACCATATGAATGATTTTTATCTCTATGTATGGGATGTGTATTGAAATATGAAATCTTGTGGTCTATTATTATGATTTGATATATATAGGTTAAACCTATAACTCACCAACATTTTTGTTGACGTTTTAAGCATGTTTATTCTCAGGTGATTATTAAGAGCTTCCGTTGTCGCATACTTAAATAAGGACGAGATTTGGAGTCCATGCTTGTATGATATTGTGTAAAAACTGCATTCAAGAAACTTATTTTGTTGTAACATATTTGTATTGTAAACCATTATGTAATGGTCGTGTGTAAACAGGATATTTTAGATTATCATTATTTGATAATTTACGTAAAGCTTTTTAAACCTTTATTGATGAAATAAAGGTTATGGTTTGTTTTAAAATGAATGCAGTCTTTGAAAAACGTCTCATATAGAGGTCAAAACTTCGCAACGAAATCAATTAATATGGAACGTTTTTAATCAATAAGAACGGGACATTTCACTAAAGTCAAAGGGTAATGAAGTTGTTGGTACATCTGTTAATAATGTGGTGGAATGTAAAAGGTTCCCTGGTAACGATGGTGTATATCTCAAGGTTATAATAAGGTTAGTCTGACTGAAAAGTCGAAGTTGACTTGCTGGAGCTGTGAAAAAACTGGCTACTTTGAATAGGAGTCGCAAAGTTATTTTTGCTAATAAATGCCAAAGAATCTGACGCGGATACGTTGTTTAAACTTTTACTTTGGTTTCAAGAGTTTTTCGGGTACATAACTGTGGGTAACATGTGGTTAGATCATCATCTCGATTGCTCATCATTCGAAGTGTCTTCAGAAATTTTCGAAGGGTTTGAACACAGATTGTAATCGTTAACATACATTTGATGTTCTAACACAGTTTTAAAGTCAAAATATAGCTTGTGAAAGATGTAAGGATCTAAGAGTGATGATTTTGGTCATATCTCGAGTTGAATTTTGAGATTTTAAAATCAGAATATGTAATTAAATTTTGAATGAGTATGGTTGTTTTGATTTCTATAAAAGAATGTATACTGTTGTGAAAGTAGGGAGTATAATGGATGATTTGCTGAATCAGATTCGAAGAATGTAACATATTATTTGTGAATTTATATATCTCTCGGGTATTACCTACCCGTTAAAAAAAATTCACAATTAATATTTTGTACAAAAGAATTTTATTACAGTTTTTATGAAAATATATATATGTATATTTTCTTCAGATGTATCATAGATTTAATGAGTTAATGTTAAATTAAACTCATTTGATTTACGGTTGAAACTAGAATTGAATAATCCCTAAAGGCTTTAAAAAGTACATAACTTTTACGCAGTATTTCTTTAATGACATTGAAATTATGAATCAATACTTCGTTATTTGTTGATGTATGATGTTCGGTTCGTGGAATTCTTGTGAATTTCGCAAAGTACGAATGATGTTATCTGAAAAGTTTCGGGTACATCGATGATGAAAGTGTAAAATCAAATATATACTTGATTTATTATGAATTGGAATTTGTTGAATTGCGACAGAGATTGTAGTTAACGCTGGTTAAGTTGCGGCCGAAGGACGAACATTATTGCATATTTGTAATATGAATTAACCGAGTAGTTAAGATTCACACACAATAGCTAAGCACGGAAAGATTTATTTCAAAATATATATATAGATATATATATATATATATATATATATATATATATATATATATATATATATATATATATATATATATATATACATATAATTTCTTCAGAGGGAATGAGTTAATTCTTCATAACTCGTTGATACAATATACACGTTATTGATTCGTAATGATGTCCACAGTGATTCTTGAACTGACGGAGTTTGTGATGTTATCGGTGTTGTTGATTTGGATGTTGACTGTACTGACGATGCTGGTAACGCTGACGGTACTGTTGATGATGTTGGTAAAGCAAGTTTAGCTTGTTAATCACACACCATTTTTGTCAGGGTTTCTACTCTTCCTTCTATCATTTTGGTTCGCTTAACTGATTTATGGTTAGTGCTAGATTAGATAATCTCTAAGACTTTAGAGATTACATAATCGTCGCGGAATGTTTCTCCAATGAAGTTATGAATTAATACTTCGTCAGTTATTGTTGTTGGTACTCCTTGGTATCTATGGTGCGTATGACGTTGATGCTCGTGGGACAGATTGTGAAGTTGAGGTTTACGACGCGGTTGTGGTTGGAGGTGGTAATGGTACTGTTGGCGTTGATGATGGTGGTACTGGTTATGCTGCTGATGCTGCTGCTGGTGTTTGTAATCTCTGCACCATATTCTCCAAAGCCACTACCCGAGCGCGAAGCTCGTTGACTTCTTCTATTACACCGGGGTGATTGTCGGTTCGGACGAGAGGATAAATAAAATCTAAAATTTGATGTAATATATAATCGTGACTAGATACTCTGGAAATGAGCGAGAAAATGGTGTTTCGGATAGGTTCGCCGGTAAGTGCTTCGGGTTCTTCGTCAATAGGGCAATGTGGTGGATGGAAGGGATCACCTTCTTCTTGTCTCCAATGATTGAGGAGGCTACGAACCCATCCCCAATTCATCCAGAATAGGTGATGACTGATTGGTTGATCTATTCCGGTCACACTGCTTTCGGAGCTTGAATGGGATTCCATTTCGGAATCTGAGTGACTTGAACTGATGACGAATTCCATTTCGTACGATTGGATAAAGAATTTTTTTTTTTTTTTTGATATGAAATGATTTTGGCTAACGGATGGTATTCTAATTACATAGAATATATATATATATATATATATATATATATATATATATATATATATATATATATATATATAGATCAAAAGATTTCGTAGATTACGGAGGACTTTGCGGGATATGTCAGGCAAAGTTTAAAGTAACAGATACGATAAGATATGATTTAGCAGATATGCCAAGATATGAATTTTTGTCTATACACTATTCATGCAATCAATGCAGCAAGACGTGTCTTAGACTAAAAATGATAAGCAGGTAATTTCCTGAGGATGATAAGTAGTTAATTTTCGACACAAAATGATAAGCAAAACTTTTGACATGCAGACACGGTCGAAGTCCAGACTCACTAATGCATCCTATCGACTTATCAGTTAGACACACTAATGCAGACCTGGTTCGCTAAGACCACCGCTCTGATACCAACTGAAAGGACCCGTTCATATACATTATAAACGATTCACAATAGTTGATTACATTGCGAGGTATTTGACCTCTATATGATACATTTTACAAACATTGCATTCGTTTTTAAAAGACAAACTTTCTTTACATCGAAAATTGACAGGCATGCATACCATTTCATAATATCCACTATCCAACTATAAATTGATTTAATAATAATCTTTGATGAACTCAATGACTCGAATGCAACGTTCTTCGAAATATGCTATGAAAGACTCCAAGTAATATCTTTAAAATGAGCGAATGCACAGCGGAAGATTTCTTTAACACCTGAGAATAAACATGCTTTAAAGTGTCAACCAAAAGGTTGGTGAGTTCATTAGTTTATCATAATCATTTATTTCCATCATTTTAATAGACCACAAGAATTTCATTTCCAGTTCTCATAAATATACGTCCCATGCATAGAGACAAAAATAATCATTCATATGGTGAACACCTGGTAACCGACATTAACTAGATACATATAAGAATATCCCCTATCATTCCGGGATCCTCCTTCGGACATGATATAAATTTCGAAGTACTAAAGCATCCGGTACTTTGGATGGGGTTTGTTAGACCCAATAGATCTATCTTTAGGATTCGCGTCAATTAGGGTGTCTGTTCCCTAATTTTTAGATTACCAGACTTTAATAAAAAGGGGCATATTCAATTTCGATAATTCAACCATAGAATGTAGTTTCAATTACTTGTGTCTATTTCGTCAAACATTTATAAAAGCGCATGTATTCTCAGTCCCAAAAATATAAAGGGTAAAAAGGCAAATGAAACTCACCATACTGTATTTCGTAGTAAAAATACATATAACGTCATTGAACAAGTGCAAGGTTGGCCTCGGATTCACGAACCTAAATTAATTATATATATTTATGTGTTGGTCAATATTTGTCTAACAAATTAGGTCAAGTCATAGTGTACCACAATCCTAATGCTCGAGACTAATATGCAAAAGTCAACAAAAGTAAATTTGACTCAAAATAATTTCCAAAAATCTATACATGATTAATATATAGTTTAAATATCGTCGTTTTATATTTTTAAATATTTTTTAAAAGATTTATTAGAGTAAATAATATAATTTATTTATTAATAAATAAAATTTTATATTAAATTTATATAATAAAATATACTTTTATATATATTAAGTAATAAAATTTATAGGGTTCATTTAATATCATAAAGATAATATGATAGGTATTATTAAAGTAAGTTATTACACGTAGTAAAATATGTTTGTATCACATATTTATTTGATTAAATAATATCTATAATGATAGTAAGTAAAAGTTGTATTATTTTGTAATAATAATTATTATTATAAAAATATCAATATTTATAATTACTAAGATGACATTATGATAAAACGATAATTCTAATTATGATAGCTTTAATATTTACGATAATTTTTAATATTATCTTTAAAATAATAATAATAATGATATTTTATAGTAACAATGACATTTCTATTAAAATGATAATTTTTGTTAAAATGATAGTTTTAATACTAACGATACTTTTAATAATAATAGTAATGATAAAAATAATAAGAACGATAATTTTATCTAAATCAATATCTTATAATATTTTAATTTCATCATGATACTCTTACTCATTATTTCCTAATCGTTTTGTTTAATAGCTTTTAATCGTCTTTTATATCGTGTTCATAATAATGATAATAATAGTAATCAAAATAATTAGGTGTTACAAATATTTGTTTTAATTACACTAATATTAATAATGATAGTTACTATAACATTATTAACGATAATACTAATAATTATCTTAATGATAATATAGTAATAATAATAATAACAATAACAATAACCATTTTTAAATAATGATATATATATTAATAATGATAATAATAATAATAATAATACTAACAATAATAATAATAATAATAATTGGATAATAATAATAATACTAATTATAACTTTAACGATAATAACGATATTAATAATAAAAAAAATAACAAATTTTAATGATAAATCCCTTTTGTTGATAAAGATAATAATAATCATAATAATAAGATAAAACTAGAACGACGATAAAAACGACGATAATAATAATCATTTTTAATAAAAATATCGAAAATTCAATTGATTATAACTTCTAATCCGTTCATCGAAACCATTCGATATTTAAAGGAAAAGTTCTTAATTTTTCGCTAGCTTTCCAAGGACATGCATATCTTATACCTTATCTCAACCGCAAGTGTAACTAATTCAATATTCAACCTAACCTGTCTAAGGGCAATATCAAAAGTACAAGCATGCATAATCCTAAATACTCGAGCACTAGTCAGGGATACACTATTAGTATGTAAAAGTTAAATTATGAGTACTCACGTATCAATATTGAGATTCAATATTGCAGGAAAGGTACGTAGACGCAACGGAAATGATAAACACTATATTGACCTCACGAGCATACCCATGAACCATACTCAATCACCTCCATAGCTATAACCCATAATTTCCTTAATCCTATCCCACTCGAAAAACAATTTCGAAATCACTCGGACAGCACTCCGTCGTAATATTTTATGTATACTAATAATATCTTGAAATAATACGGAGTAAATATATATATGTAAATCGATTGAAAGAGTTTAGAGAAAAATATTTTCAAGTTTCTATGAAATAATGAAACCTATTGAATTCTATTTATAATAGATTTTTGAATTATTAAAGTGAATTATTAAAGTATGAATTATTAAAGTGAATTATTAAAGTATGAATTATTAAAGTGAATTATTAAAGTGAATTATTAAAGTATGAATTATTAAAGTATGAATTATTAAAGTGAATTATTAAAGTTAAAGTAAAGTAAAAATAAAGTAAAGGTAAAGTTTAAGTATAGTAAAAGTATAAAACTATGTACGTATAATACGCGTATAAATATATATAATATTAATTTAAATCGTTATATATATTTAATAAAATAAAATATAAATATCGTTATCTTTATCATACTAGTTAAGTAATGAGTTGTCAAAAGTGGTTCTAGATATTTATAAAAGTTATATACATTTTAATAATAAAGTTCTTTTTAAACTGAAAACGTTTTTGTACGTTTGAAACTAAATAGATCAATCGAGTCTTTATGAGATTCAATCTTCCACTATCCTTTGTCTAGTTCTCAATGATTGACAATTTATTCTTATTTATAAATCACTTTACCATTTTCCGAATATTGTTAAAATGGAAAGATTTCTCAAATCAACGTGGGCCTTTCAACAGAGACTTGTAATCATAATTCAATATATCTGATAATTCAATCATTTGATCTTATCTTCTAATTCCATTGATAAATATTTTGAAACAGATACAATCATATAAAGTATTTAATCTAATATTTTGTTTACGTTTCAAGTTATAATATATATACACATATACATATATAATCATATTCGTTTAATGGTTCGTGAATCGTTGGAACTTGGTCGAGGTTGAATGAATGTATGAACATAGTTTAAAATTCTTGAAATTTAACTTAACAAATATTGCTTATCGTGTCGGAAACATATAAAGATTAAAGTTTAAATTTGGTTGGAAATTTTCGGGTTGTCACAGGAGGCTACCAGGATCGGCTTACAAGAATCTTCGGCATCCATTTAACATCTTTCATGTTTTTCAATTTCCCCGAGACGTGGAGTGTTGCGGATCTTTGGAGAGTTTTCAAAAAATATGGCGATCTCAGAGATGTTTATATGGCTAACAAGAGGCTCAGAGGTGGACAAAAGTTTGCTTTCGTTCGGTTTGGGCATGTAGGTGATGTGGATTTGCTACTTTCAACCCTTATCAAGATTCAATTCGGTGATAATCCAATTAGGATTTTTAAGGCAATTGAAAGGTCTACCAACAAAGAGGAACCTCACGTTCCAACTAATAAGAAATCAGGGGTGTCGGGGTTTGCTAGGGAAGCATATAGGGATGATAGAATGTACAATAATGTTTTGGGACAGCAGGCTGAAGATTTGAGAGATACTCTTAAAAGAAAAGGGTTTGAGAAAAAAGATTTAAGGGAAACTTTAAACAATATTCACGGTAAGAAGGCTAAACCAGCAGAATCCCATGGCGGTAAAGTCATCTCCTTCAACCCGAAGGTAATGAATCATCACCTGTCTCGAAGATCCATTGTTGGGTACGTTTAGGACTGGAAGATATTATTCCACATAAAAGATTTATGCAAGGCTGAAGGTCTCACTAACTGCGATATAAAGTATTTAGGGGGGCTTAAGGTGTTGTTTGCCTTTTATTCTTCGGTTGAAGCAGAACGTGTTTTAAACAATAAGGAACATGCTTTGCATAAATGGTGCAAAAACGTCAGGTTCCTTAATCGAGAGCTTCTGCCAACTAGCAGGTTGGTATGGATTGACATTGTGGGTGTAAACGTTTTATGTTGGAATGAAAAAATTTTCCATGGCATTGCTAGTCTTTGGGGGGATGTTCTTGATTCATCGAATTGTTCTTTTGACTCTGCTGACCAGAAACTATTATGTGGTAAAGTTCTAATCCATGTTCAAGGTTCTATCCATATTGACGAATGGGTCACAATGAACATTGGTGATAATGTTATCAAGATCCATGTTAAAGAAGACTCTTCCAACAATATCATTGTCAATCCTGAGGATCCAGATTTCGACGAGTCCAACCATTTGGTGGAAGAGGAGGAAGAAAATAAAGATTTTGTAGAGGATACGTTTGAAAATGAAGAGGATGAGTTTACTTCCGAATACAACACGGATAGTGATGAAGACGATGTTCCACTTGATTTCGAGGACAACCGTAACCTCTCAAATAATAACATAAGGAATCAAAACATTGATGATAATCTGTCAGAAAATGAAAATGTTGCCAACAAAAATGACGGTGACAAGTCATGCCATGTTTCAGGTTTTTCCGGTATAAAATCTCCGGCATGTGTGGAAGACGAAGAGTTGGGTGACCTAGGGTTTAGAAACCTTTTCCATGACCTTAATGATGAATCACCTCACATGAATCAATTCGTTAATGGTTTGTGTAGTCCCAAGAATTCCGTCAGGGATGATTTACAATTCCCTAGCAGACAGGAGCAGGCTCGTCATTATTGTAGGGGTGGGGCAAATCAAGAGTCAATTAGGAAGAATAACGGTTTAGCAAATGGTGATTATGTTGAATTGGGCCACGAAGCAAGTACTACTGGGCCCACTATTGATATTGCTCCCACGGAGTTGGGCCGTAATGTGGCTGACATTGGGCCTGATTATTCGGATATTGGATCAGAACCTATTCAGCCCAAGCCTGTTTCCGAAGCTGGTGGGTCATCCAAATTGAAGAGTGTGGCTGTTAAAGAGGGTCAGAATCAGAAGTTGGGCCAGCATTCTTTAAATAACTTACCCAAGCCCAATTCTCTCTCTAATAAACCTAGCTCGGATAAAAAATGTAAATACGTTTCCTCCACAGCTAAAATTGGTAGGATAAAAGGTGGAGGATCTAGCGGTGTGCAATTGAAAATAAATTGTTGTTGGTCTAACATCAGAAGTTGGAAATCATCATCCAGAATGATGAATTTGAAGATGGCAGCGAGAAATCCTAATCCTATTGATACCCCAATGAGATCGACATGTTCTTCTTGTGTTGCGAACTCCAGAAGGTTGAGGACTGGTCAATCGAAGGTCAACTCTAAATATTGCCAATCGACTTCTGCTTCTGAAAACTCCATTAATGATGAATCATTAAGAGAATATGGGGGTAAAATTGGTCTTAAGTGGAAGCAAAAAAATTCCAATTTGTAAGTTTTTCCTTCTGTATTTATTCGCAGTACCGCTGTTTCATAATGAAGATTATTTCACTTAATGTTCGGGGTTTTGGGGAACGTAATCGATTTGATAAAACTGGGTGGGTTAAAAGAATTTGTTGCAGGGAAAAACCAGCTTTTTTTGCTCTACAAGAGACTAAGTTGAGAACTGTTGACAGAACCTGGGTTAATTATGTATGGGGGTCTTCTGATTGTGAATTCATACAGAAAGAAAAGGTGGGTAAAAGTGGGGGCCAATTACTTATTTGGGATTCAACTAAATTTGTGGTTGAAGAAGTTATTAATTTTGATCGCGTGATTGGGGTTAAAGGTACCTGGTGGGACAATAGTGCTAAGATCATTGTTATTAACGTCTATGGACCACATGACGACGTTGGGAAACAAAAATTATGGGAAGCCCTTGGTACTCTTGTTTTATCTTGTGAAGAAGCTTGTGTATTATGTGGTGACTTTAATGAAGTGAGGGATTGTTCGGAAAGACTTAACAGTGATTTTATCGAATATCGAGCCAAAAGGTTCAATGATTTCATCTCAAACTCGTGTCTTATTGAGATGCCACTTGGCGGTAGGAACTTCACTAGGGTTAGCGATGACGGGTTAAAGTGTAGTAAGATCGACCTTTTTTCATCACTAATAATTTCATATCCTTATGGAAAGATTTATCAGCGGTGGTTATGGATAGAGAGCTTTCGGATCACTGTCCTATCATGCTAAAAGATGATGAAAGGAACTTTGGCCCTAAACCGTTTAAATTCTTTGATGCTTGGCTTGAGGAGGAAGAAGCGAATGACATCATTGTTAATGCTTGGAGCAACTCGGTTCCAACGGTTCATCGGAAAGACTGCATGTTTCGTAATAAGCTTAAAAATGTTAAAGATGCATTAAGGGTGTGGAGCAGAAACAAATATGTTACACTTGATAGTGAAATTGAGGTTCATAGGACTACTTACTTGAAGTTGGAACTTAAAGCGGAAATTAGTAGTCTTGATGATACTGAGCTCCAATCTTGGAAAGAGGCTAGGCGACAATGGATAGGAAAAGAAAGAATCAAAACTAGCATGTTGAGACAAAAGGCGAGAATGAAGTGGAATGTGTTTGGTGATGAAAACACGAAGTTTTTTCATTCGGTCATTCGGAGGAAAAATAATAACTGTAATATTCGGGGTCTTACGATTGATGGTGTTTGGAATACTGATCCGAGTCACATTAAAGCAGCGACTTATGAACACTTCAAAAGAATTTTCGAAGAACCTGATGTTGACAGGCCTTGCCTCGAAGACCTTGTATACCCGAGTATCACTTCTGAAAATGCATCAGATTTGGAGGCCCCCTTTGGTATTGAGGAGATTCATAATGCAATTCTCGACTGTGGTAGTACAAAGGCCCCAGGGCCTGACGGGTTTAACATGAGATTTTTCAAGAAACATTGGAATCTGATAAAAAACGACCTCGGCGACGCTCTATCACGGTTTTGGGAAAATGCAGAATTCTCTAGGGGTTGTAACGCTTCGTTCGTAACTTTGGTGCCTAAGAAAAGAGACCCACAAGGTTTGTGTGATTTTCGCCCTATCAGTCTTATCGGTAGCTACTATAAAATTATTGCAAAGCTTCTGTCCAATCAGCTTAGGAGGGTTCTTCCCGCACTAGTGGGGTCGGAACAGAGTGCTTTCTTGAAAGGTAGATTCATTCTCGATGGCGTTTTGGTTGTTAATGAGTGTATTGATTTTTTGAAAAATAAACGTAAAAAAGGTTAGATCTTCAAAGTCGGTTTCGAAAAGGCATTTGATTGCCTTAACTGGGACTTTCTTATGGATGTCATGAAGTGTATGGGGTTCGGGGAAAAATGGAGAAATTGAATTCGTGCATGTCTTTGCTCGGCCTCTATATCCATTCTTGTTAACGGTTCACCCACCAAGGAATTCATGCTCCAAAGGGGGGTCCGACAAGGGGATCCATTATCTCCATTTCTTTTCATCATTGCTTCGGAAGGTCTAAACCTAATGGCGAAAGCAGCGGTTGATAAAAATCTCTTCACGGGGGTTAAAGTAGGTAACAACAACGTGTTAGTTTCGCACCTCCAATATGCGGATGACACTATTTTTATCGGTGAATGGAGTCGAGGAAATGCGATTAACCTACTTAAACTTCTTAAATGTTTTGAATGGGCGTCGGGTCTTGAAGTAAATTTACATAAGAGTTTTTTGTACGGTTTTGGTGTTGGGGAGGTAGAAGCGAGTAATGTTGCAAACTTATTGGGGTGTCAAGTTGGTAAACTTCCCTTTACATACCTTGGATTGCCGGTTGGGTCAAATATGAGAAAAGCTAAAGATTGGGATCCGGTAATTTCAAAAATTAGAAACAAACTTGCGGATTGGAAAATGCGTACGATGTCTTTTGGTGGCCGTTTGGTTCTTATTAAGTCGGTCCTATCTAGCCTTCCGTTGTACTACTTCTCACTCTTCCGCGCCCCGCCTTGCGTAATCAAAACACTTGAGAGGTTCAGACGTTCTTTCTTTTGGGGTGGTTCGGGTTTGGGCTCTAAAATGTCTTGGGTTAAATGGGATAATGTCATATGTTCGTATGATAAGGGCGGGTTGAACATTGGGTCTTTAAAGACAAAAAATCTTGCTTTATTATGTAAATGGTGGCGGAGGTTTAAGACCGAAACCGATTCTCTTTAGGTTAAAGTTATTAGTAGTATTCATGGTTCATGTGATGGTCTTGAGATTGTGGATGGCTCACGCCACGCACAATCTCTCGGCACGTGGCGTAATATTGTTTTGGCAGGATTTTCTCTGGATGATTTGAACTTAAATTTCAGAAACTCTTTCGTGAAAAAGATTGGTGATGGCTCTTCAACGTCCTTTTGGAACGATCACTGGATTGGCGAATATAAGTTAAGCATCTTATTCCCTAGACTGTACTTTTTAGAGTTGGAGAAGGATTCTTTGGTCAACAAAAGGGTAATCGGTAACTCAACTCCTGCTGCGGGTCCAGACTCAGCTGCTACAGGTCCGTTCCTTCTGCAGTGGCAATGGTCTCGGTCCCCGGCTAGGAGAACTTTGGGTGATCTCGTGAAGCTGTCCGACTTGCTGCTCAACTTCGGTTTCGACTTCAGCAAAAAAGACGAATGGGAGTGGGTTATGGCTAGCGATGGTAAATTCTCGGTTAAAAGGCTATGTTCACTGATCGACTCGCAAGTATTCTCCAATATTGATGTTCCGGTAACTTTGTTTCGAAACAATCTTATTCCAAAAAAAATCGAAGTCTTGGTTTGGCGAATATTAAAAAATAGAATTCCCGTTAGATTAGAGCTTGACAAAAGAGGGATTGATTTACACTCCGTTAGATGTCCCTTATGCGATGACGACGTGGAAACAATTGAGCATTGTATAGTTTCTTGCAATCATTCGAAGGAAATTTGGGATCGAGTTCACAAATGGTGGGGTCTTGGCGCTTGTCCAAACCTAAATCTAAACGAGATTTTTCGAGGCAACACTTTAGCATCTAACTCTATTATGGGAAAGAAGATTTGGCTCGCGATCGTGTGGGTTTGTGCGTATTTCATTTGGAAAAACCGGAATAATAAGGTGTTTCGCGGTAAATCGTGGATCACTCCGGTGGCTCTCAATGAAATACAAATCAAATCGTTCGAATGGATAGCTCATCGAGCAAACAAAGTTAAAATCGATTGGCTAACTTGGTTGAATAATCCAAAAGTATATCTAAATTGATAGAAGTTTTCTTCTTTCGTGTATATTGTATAGGAGGTGCAATCTCCGCACATCCAATACTTCGTTTGTATAGTTTCTCATATTTCGTGTAGACTTGGGGGAGGTCGTGTTGCCCCTAACCTTTGTAATTTCTTCTCGTGAGTAATAATATTTCTTGCCTTTCAAAAAATAAAAATAAAGGGAAAACAAAATTAAAGTCGTGTGAAGGTATAGATGCTTATTTCCCTTTAATTTTCTTTTTGAAGTCTAAACTGTAACGGATGGTTTTGAGGAAAGCTCTTTTGTCAATCAGATTTCACATTTTTATTCTTTGTAAGAAAAAAAGAAAAGGAAGTGTGAAAAATTGTTTTTATTCTTAAAGACAGCACTTTTTAAAAAAGTGAGGACAATTTCCAGCTCTTTACTTATTTTTTTATTTCATCTTTAAAAATTGTTTAGTTCCTTACTTCCTTAACGGGTGTTAGATCTAGAAATTGTACACACTGGTAGCACGAATAATAATATTATTAAAAGTAATAATTACAAGATTAACAATAGCTTTCCTTACATAAAAAAACAAGTTGTGTCCTAGCTAGTTCATTTTTTCTATATGATTTTACATCTTTTAAAAGCGTTTCAATATGGATGTTCTGTTGTATTAAGAAGTGTTTCTATTTCTATGGCACCAATTAGACAATCGTTCAAAAAAACCGTCACCCAATCGATTTCGTAATTTGTATTTTACAAGCTTCGTTGTAAAAAAAACATCCTTCAACAATTGCAGTTACAACAGGCAAACACAAATAGAAGTTTACACAAGACAGACTGAGTGAGTGACATGTAAATGACTAGCAGTTGCAATTTAGGAGATATTTTTTGAAGATTAAAAATGAGCAGAACAACATTACATGATACTACTCCTTCCGTCCCACTATAAGTGTTCACATTTGACTTTTTAAAGTCTTTCTTTGTCAACTTTGACCGTAAATATTTTTATTTGCGTTATATATTATTAGATGAAAATTATATAAATAAAATCGTGTTTAAAAACCCAATCCATTCATATAAATTTTATTAAATATTATATAACACAAAAAAGATATTTACGGTTAAAGTTTACAATAAAAGACTTTGAAAGTCAAATGTAGACATTTATAGTGGGACGGAGGGAGTAATAAATAATACTCCCTCCGTCCCATATTAATAGTACACGGATAAAAAACACACAGTTTAAGGAAATGTCATAAAAGTACTGTATTTTTTTTTTTTTTTTTTTTTTTTACTTTTTAGTTTTACCATTACCTATTCTTTCTTCTTTAATCTTATCCACATACATTAAGGGCATAATAGAACTTAAGCCTCTTATTCTTTTCTATTTATGGAAGTCGATTATTAATTTGGAACATTCTAAAATAAAATACTGAACTATTAATATGGGAGGGGAGGAGTAATATTAATAACGACATATGTATACATAATACATTTGGTGTGAAAAGCCAATCACAAATTCACAATTATGGTTTCATTGCAAATTTGGAAGTAACCATACAAAAGTATCAAAAATAAAATAAATACGGAGTAACAAGTATACACAATATCTAACAATATATGCAAAGCATTTTGAGAAAAATCTTGTGTTGTAACTCATGTGTTAATAGTATGTCTCTGAGAGTTTAGGAGTTGACTCTAATGGGGTGTAGCAGCATTGCACACAAGGTTTCCCTTTTACCCTTGAATTCTACCCAAGGTTGCCTTTCCACACATGGCGTAGTGAGGGCAGTGGAGGAGGGGGCAGAGATGAATGCGTGGGTGGTTAAGTCTCCCTCGGTGATCTCGTACTACTGTTCAATAAAAAAACAAAAGATTTTGAGAAGAAATGAAAATTAGGACTCTAATTCTTTTTTTCTTTTTTTTACCTTGATTGCTAGTATCTTACTACTAAATTCGCTGATGGAAGATTTTAATTATAGACCTTATTGTAATCAACAATATATATATATATATATATATATATATATATATATATATATATATATATATATATATATATATATATATATATATATATGTAACATCCCGCCTTTTTCCATTTACTTTTCCGTTATACTAATATAAAGTCCGTTATACGTTTATAACATCTCCCGTTGATACGCGTTTTAAATTATCTCGTTTAGGTAATTCCCGCACCCGAACGAAAGTTGAGGGACTAAACTTGACAAGGGATCAAACCCTTGACTAGGTCAAAGGGTCAAACCCCCTTTCACCCATTCATTATCATCTTCATCTCTCTCTCTTTCTCTCTAGCAAGAACACACACACCCAAATTCAAAATTCATTCAATCATCATCTAAATTCGATCTAGGAGGCTTACAACAAAATAAATTACATATTCGTGATCCTCTCTTCATCCTCTTCATTTTGGTACCAACTTCATCTCATTTGGGTAACTTTCTAAAATCACTAGATTTTGTGTTCTTGATGTTTTTAACTTATAAAAGTGTTAATTAGTGTCTATGGCTCAAGTCTAACATGAATATATGATTTATATGCTCGATCTCGTTGTTTTAGTGTAACTAGCATGAACTTGAATTTTGGTGTGTTGTTCTTGAATTTTGGATGATCATATGTTGTTAGATGTTAAAAGTTCATGTTCTAATTGTGTTCCTTGTATCACTAGCTTCAATTTGATGTGTAGGTTGCCTTAGAAAACTTCATGAACTTGATTAGTGATTTTGGTGAATTTGGGTTAGGGTTTGATGAACTTGAAATGGACTTTTGATGCATTGAATGCCATGGATTATTATTGGTAAGTGTTTAGTTGGATTGTATGCTTGATTACCTTCGAAACGGCATATCATTCATGTAAATTGGTTGCCCGAATCATTGAATTGCATTTATGAACTTGTATGCGGTTAATGTTAAGCATTAGATGCGGTTTTGGTTGTTGTAATAGGTAGATTGATTGATGAAATGTGTTTAGTTGTTTTCCTCGTCAAATTACCTTCCCAACGGTATAAGATACTTGTCTTGATTGTTTGCGGATCATAAATGGTGATTGTTTGAAGTTAGGTTCGTGCATAAAACTTAAAAACTGCCAAAATTCTCTGCACAGGTACCCGCGCGGCGCGCCATATACCCGCGCGGCGCGCCGTTTGGGTCTGTCCAACTTGGTCAATTTTCGAATAATGTTTGCTATGCTACGCACCTCCGATTCACATGTAACTTGTCCTAACATGCTCATACATGATTAAAAACCTCAGAAAAATAGTTCGGGACACGACCCGAACGTGTTGACTTTTTCGTTGACTTTGACCGACCAAAGTTTGACTTTTTGTCAAACTTAACCAAATGAGTATGCAACCTTCCTAACTTGTTTATATACTTGTACCTTGCATGAAACTTGACAATTTGATTTCACATGCTACATAATCGAGTCGTAACGAGCCATAGGACTAATTGAACATCTTGACCTATCGTGTTTACCGTTATTGATACGACCTATTTGTTTAGGTCAAGACTAGCACTATCCTTCGCACACGTTATTTTGTGAAGTACTTTTCGTACGTGCACTCAAGGTGAGATCATAGTCCCACTTTTACTCTTTTTGAACTTATATTTGGGATGAGAAAACATAAACGATTCTTTTGAACTAAGTGAACACAAGAACGGGAAAACAAACATTCTACATACGAGTTTAGAACAAAATCCTCAATTCGATTATCATTAGTTACACTTGCCGGGTGTAAGCGAGAACTTATGTTATATGGCCATATGGGTTGACAACCCTCATCTTTGACGGTTCGCTACCGTCTACGGATGAAATATATTTTCGAGAATCAGTGTTTGTTCTAGCACTAAGTGATGGGGTATACAATGGAAGGAATGTTAAGCTTTGATAATTGGGTGCTCGTGAAACAAACTTTTGGAATGTATTACTATTAATTCATTGATGCAAATCTTGTGGTTCACTTGTACTTACTTACTTAAACCTATGATTTCACCAACGTTTTCGTTGACAGATTTCTATGTTTTTCTCAGGTCCTTGAACGATACATGATACATGCTTCCGCTCATTATTTGATACTTGCATTGGATGTCGAGTATATGTGCATTTCATGGAGCGTCTTTTGACTTTACTTTAAACCGTGTCGCCTAGATTTCATTCGTATTATAACGTTGTAACTTAACTATTGGTTGAACAATTCTTGTAAACTTTGGGAACAATCTTTATTTTGAAATGAAGGCGACATATTTTGGTCAAACTTTGTCTTAAAGACTTATGACCACGTAACGGGACCTAAGTAGACGGCGCCGTCAAACATGATTTGGTCGGGTCGCTACAGATGGTATCAGAGCATTGGTTGTAGGGATTTAGAGTTCATTAGTGTCAACCCCGAGTCATAGGGTACATTGATGAGTCTAGACTACAACCGGCATATAGACTTGAAGTAGGAATTACTTGACTACTTGTGCATTTATACTCGAACGCTTCTACTCATATCTACTCTTAGTTCATCTTAATCTCACGTTGTTTAATTTGATTGACACGCCACCTTGACTTTATAGAATAATGTCGAATGCACATATGAATCAGGGTAATATAATTTCCGGGATTATATTACGGTGACTCATATGAACGTTCCGACATTATGGCATAAAGAATTTAAGGCGAGTCGAGGAAAAACTTCTCTTTATCTTTATTCTATATCACGGTTAGTATTATTGAGAATACTAATCAATGATATTCTTGTGTCTTGAAGGAACAATGGCTCCTCGTCGTGTACGCCGCAATGAAACTCCCGAACAAGCTCTCGAACGGATGATAGCCACCGCCGTAGATGCGGCCATGGCCGGTCACTCATCCAACAACAATAATAATAACAACCACAACAACAACAACAACAACCAAGGAGCCGGTAACTCTAGCGAAGGGTGCTCCTACAAAGCTTTCATGGGGTGCAAACCCCACACTTATGATGGAACCGGGGGACCGGTTGTGCTTACTCGTTGGTTTGAACAAACCGAGGCCGTCTTTAGCATAAGCGGTTGCCGGGATCAAGACAAGGTCAAATACTCCACTCACACTTTCTCCGGAATTGCTCTAACATGGTGGAACACCTATGTTCAATCGGTGGGTACCGATGAGGCTCATGCCCTCTCTTGGGCCGATCTAAAGGAAAAGATGATTGTTGAATATTTTCCGCGCGAAGAAACCCGAAAGCTTGAGGAAGAACTAAGAGCTTTGAAAGCGGTCGGAAACGATCTTAAAGCTTATAATCAACGCTTCGCCGAACTATCCTTGATGTGTCCTAATCTTGTTAACCCCGAATCTCAAAGGATTGAGCTCTACATGCTCGGTCTTCCAAAAAGCATCAAACAAGGGGTGATGTCATCCAAACCCACTACTCATCAAGCCGCTATGAACATGGCTCGCCAACTAATTGAAACAGTTGACGAAATCGTAGTTCCGGCACCTAAGGCCGAGGATAAATCGGGCGGCAACAAGAGAAAGTGGGAACCCTCCCAATCAAGCAACAACAACTTTGCTAAGAAGCCTTACACCTCCGACGGCAAGAAAGGTTATGCCGGGAACCTACCTCTTTGCAACAAATGCAACAAACATCACTTTGGCGAATGTAGTAAGTTAATTTGCCACCGGTGCCAAGGAGTTGGTCATAAGGCCAACGATTGTAAAAGTGCCACTCCCGTCGCTCGAAAGTGGCCCAATGCACCAAAGACGGGCACTTGTTACGAATGTGGCCAAACGGGTCATTATAGAAATGCATGCCCAAAGAAGAAAGATAACCCCAATACGCGCGGCCGAGCTTTCAACATCAACACCGAGGAAGCCCGGGATGACACTGAACTAGTCACGGGTACGTTTCTTCTCAACAATTCTTATGTCTCTTGCTTATTCGATTCGGGTGCCGATAAATGCTTTGTATCCAAGACTTTGACTCATTCTTTTAACACTCCACCTCTTCCATTAGATACCACTTATACCATTGAAGTGGCTAACGGGAAACTATTAAGTGCCGACACATATTACCGGGGGTGTACGATAAACATTTTGGGTAAGGAATTTGAAATTGATTTGATACCCATGGAACTAGGAAGCTTTGATGTAATAATCGGTATGAATTGGTTAGTCAAAACGAAATCTCACATTCTTTGTGATCTTAACGCAATCCGAATTCCTATCGAGAATGGTGAACCTTTGATCGTCTATGGCGATAAGAGTTGCACCGGACTCAACCTCGTTTCGTGTATTAAAGTTAGAAAACTACTCCGTAAGGGTTGTTTTGCGATCCTTGCTCACGTTAAGAAAGTCGAGTCCGATGAGAAGCACATCGATGATGTGCCAATTGTTAGTGACTATTCCGATGTATTTCCCGACGAATTGCCGGGTCTTCCGCCTCATCGACCGGTTGAATTCCAAATCGATCTTATTCCGGGAGCCGCACCCGTAGCACGTGCACCATATAGACTCGCTCCATCTGAAATGCAAGAATTGCAAAGTCAAATCCAAGAACTACTTGATCGTGGTTTTATCCAACCTAGCCATTCACCTTGGGGCGCTCCGATTTTGTTTGTTAAAAAGAAAGACGGATCCCTACGAATGTGCATTGATTATCGTGAACTAAATAAATTGACGGTTAAGAACCGATATCCTCTTCCTCGCATCGATGACCTCTTTGACCAACTACAAGGGTCTTGTGTATATTCGAAAATCGATCTCCGCTCGGGTTATCATCAATTGAGGGTTAAGGGGGAAGATGTCTCCAAAACCGCTTTCCGAACTCGTTATGGTAGTTATGAATTCCTTGTCATGCCATTTGGTCTCACTAACGCACCGGCGGTGTTCATGGATCTTATGAACCGCGTGTGCAAACCGTATCTCGATAAATTCGTTATTGTGTTCATCGATGATATATTGATCTATTCTAAAAATGAAGAAGAGCACGAACAACATCTCCGACTTGTGCTTGAACTCTTGAGACAAGAACGACTTTATGCCAAATTCTCCAAGTGTGAATTTTGGTTGAAGGAAGTTCAATTTCTTGGTCATGTTGTAAGTGACCAAGGTATTAAAGTCGATCCAACGAAAATCGAAGCCATTAGCAAATGGGAGACTCCTACTACTCCTACTCACATTCGTCAATTTTTGGGTCTCGCCGGGTACTATCGTAGATTTATCGAAAATTTCTCTTTGGTTGCACGTCCTCTAACCGCATTGACTCACAAGGGAAAGAAATTTATTTGGGCGACCGAACATGAATCCGCATTCCAAATCTTGAAAACGAAGCTAACCACCGCTCCTATCTTGTCACTTCCCGAAGGCAATGATGACTTTGTTGTATATTGCGATGCCTCAAAACATGGTTTTGGGTGTGTATTGATGCAACGAACGAAAGTCATTGCTTATGCTTCTCGACAACTCAAAATTCATGAACGAAACTATACGACACATGATCTCGAACTCGGAGCCGTTGTCTTTGCACTTAAAATGTGGAGACACTATCTTTATGGAACCAAGAGTACTATCTTTACCGACCACAAAAGCCTCCAACACATTTTCGATCAAAAGCAACTAAACATGAGACAACGAATGTGGATTGAAACCTTAAACGATTACGATTGCGAGCTTCGTTACCATCCCGGGAAGGCAAATGTAGTAGCCGATGCCTTAAGTCGAAAAGAAAGAGTGGTGCCTCTTCGTGTCCGAGCCTTAAACATCACCATCCACACAAACCTTAATAGCCAAATTCGGGTAGCCCAAGATGAGGCTCTCAAGGATGAAAACATCTCTCTCGAACACTTGAACGTCCTCACCTCTCGATTCGAAGTTAAAGAAACCGGACTCCGATATTTCGCCGGAAGGATTTGGGTGCCTAGTTATGGGGACCTACGAAGCCTTATTTTAGATGAAGCCCATAAGTCACGATACTCGATTCACCCCGGTGCCAATAAGATGTACCACGACCTTAAACAGCTATATTGGTGGCCGAACATCAAAAGGGACGTAGCTACTTATGTTTCCAAGTGTTTGACATGTTCCAAAGTCAAAGCCGAACACCAAAGACCGTCCGGACTACTTCGACAACCCGAGATCCCGCAATGGAAGTGGGAAAGGATAACGATGGATTTTATCACCAAGCTACCAAAAACGACGGGCGGTTATGATACCATTTGGGTTATTGTTGACCGTCTCACCAAATCCGCACACTTCCTTGCCATGAAAGAAACGGACAAAATGGAGAAACTTGCACAACTTTACATTAAGGAGATCGTAGCCCGACACGGTGTACCTTTATCGATTATCTCCGACCGAGATGGCCGTTTCGTTTCTAGATTTTGGCGTACATTGCAAGAAGCGTTGGGAACGCGTTTAGACATGAGCACCGCATATCATCCTCAAACCGATGGACAAAGCGAACGTACAATTCAAACCTTAGAGGACATGTTACGAGCTTGCGTGGTTGATTTCGGAAAAGCTTGGGACAAGCACTTACCTCTCGCCGAGTTCTCTTACAACAATAGTTATCACGCGAGTATTAAAGCCGCACCTTTTGAAGCGCTATATGGCCGCAAATGTCGTTCACCTCTTTGTTGGGCCGAGGTAGGCGACGTGCAAATCACCGGACCCGAACTCATTCACGAAACCACCGAGAAAATCGTTCAAATCCGAGATAGGCTTAGGACGGCCCGAAGTCGTCAAAAGAGCTATACCGACAAACGACGCAACGATCTTGAATTTCAAGTCGGTGACCGAGTAATGTTAAAAGTCGCACCTTGGAAGGGTGTAATCCGTTTTGGGAAACGCGGGAAGCTAAATCCGCGGTATATTGGTCCTTTCGAAATCTTGGAGCGTATTGGAACCGTTGCTTATCGTTTAGATCTTCCGCCTCAATTGAACTCCGTTCATCCTACCTTCCATGTATCTAACTTGAAAAAGTGTCTTGCCGAGCCCGATATCGTCATCCCTCTCGAAGAACTTACTATTGATGACAAACTTCATTTTGTGGAGGAACCGGTTGAAATTGTGGACACCTCCGTCAAGACATTGAAACAAAGCCGAATCCCGATTGTCAAGGTTCGTTGGAATGCCAAAAGAGGACCCGAGTTTACTTGGGAAAGACAAGATCAAATGCAAAGGAAGTATCCTCATCTATTCGTGAATTCGGAAACGCAAGATCTCGAGGAAGAAACAACGACTACTACGCCTACTTAAATTTCGGGACGAAATTTCTTTTAAGGAGTAGGTAATGTAACATCCCGCCTTTTTCCATTTACTTTTCCGTTATACTAATATAAAGTCCGTTATACGTTTATAACATCTCCCGTTGATACGCGTTTTAAATTATCTCGTTTAGGTAATTCCCGCACCCGAACGAAAGTTGAGGGACTAAACTTGACAAGGGATCAAACCCTTGACTAGGTCAAAGGGTCAAACCCCCTTTCACCCATTCATTATCATCTTCATCTCTCTCTCTTTCTCTCTAGCAAGAACACACACACCCAAATTCAAAATTCATTCAATCATCATCTAAATTCGATCTAGGAGACTTACAACAAAATAAATTACATATTCGTAATCCTCTCTTCATCCTCTTCATTTTGGTACCAACTTCATCTCATTTGGGTAACTTTCTAAAATCACTAGATTTTGTGTTCTTGATGTTTTTAACTTATAAAAGTGTTAATTAGTGTCTATGGCTCAAGTCTAACATGAATATATGATTTATATGCTCGATCTCGTTGTTTTAGTGTAACTAGCATGAACTTGAATTTTGGTGTGTTGTTCTTGAATTTTGGATGATCATATGTTGTTAGATGTTAAAAGTTCATGTTCTAATTGTGTTCCTTGTATCACTAGCTTCAATTTGATGTGTAGGTTGCCTTAGAAAACTTCATGAACTTGATTAGTGATTTTGGTGAATTTGGGTTAGGGTTTGATGAACTTGAAATGGACTTTTGATGCATTGAATGCCATGGATTATTATTGGTAAGTGTTTAGTTGGATTGTATGCTTGATTACCTTCGAAACGGCATATCATTCATGTAAATTGGTTGCCCGAATCATTGAATTGCATTTATGAACTTGTATGCGGTTAATGTTAAGCATTAGATGCGGTTTTGGTTGTTGTAATAGGTAGATTGATTGATGAAATGTGTTTAGTTGTTTTCCTCGTCAAATTACCTTCCCAACGGTATAAGATACTTGTCTTGATTGTTTGCGGATCATAAATGGTGATTGTTTGAAGTTAGGTTCGTGCATAAAACTTAAAAACTGCCAGAATTCTCTGCACAGGTACCCGCGCGGCGCGCCATATACCCGCGCGGCGCGCCGTTTGGGTCTGTCCAACTTGGTCAATTTTCGAATAATGTTTGCTATGCTACGCACCTCCGATTCACATGTAACTTGTCCTAACATGCTCATACATGATTAAAAACCTCAGAAAAATAGTTCGGGACACGACCCGAACGTGTTGACTTTTTCGTTGACTTTGACCGACCAAAGTTTGACTTTTTGTCAAACTTAACCAAATGAGTATGCAACCTTCCTAACTTGTTTATATACTTGTACCTTGCATGAAACTTGACAATTTGATTTCACATGCTACATAATCGAGTCGTAACGAGCCATAGGACTAATTGAACATCTTGACCTATCGTGTTTACCGTTATTGATACGACCTATTTGTTTAGGTCAAGACTAGCACTATCCTTCGCACACGTTATTTTGTGAAGTACTTTTCGTACGTGCACTCAAGGTGAGATCATAGTCCCACTTTTACTCTTTTTGAACTTATATTTGGGATGAGAAAACATAAACGATTCTTTTGAACTAAGTGAACACAAGAACGGGAAAACAAACATTCTACATACGAGTTTAGAACAAAATCCTCAATTCGATTATCATTAGTTACACTTGCCGGGTGTAAGCGAGAACTTATGTTATATGGCCATATGGGTTGACAACCCTCATCTTTGACGGTTCGCTACCGTCTACGGATGAAATATATTTTCGAGAATCAGTGTTTGTTCTAGCACTAAGTGATGGGGTATACAATGGAAGGAATGTTAAGCTTTGATAATTGGGTGCTCGTGAAACAAACTTTTGGAATGTATTACTATTAATTCATTGATGCAAATCTTGTGGTTCACTTGTACTTACTTACTTAAACCTATGATTTCACCAACGTTTTCGTTGACAGATTTCTATGTTTTTCTCAGGTCCTTGAACGATACATGATACATGCTTCCGCTCATTATTTGATACTTGCATTGGATGTCGAGTATATGTGCATTTCATGGAGCGTCTTTTGACTTTACTTTAAACCGTGTCGCCTAGATTTCATTCGTATTATAACGTTGTAACTTAACTATTGGTTGAACAATTCTTGTAAACTTTGGGAACAATCTTTATTTTGAAATGAAGGCGACATATTTTGGTCAAACTTTGTCTTAAAGACTTATGACCACGTAACGGGACCTAAGTAGACGGCGCCGTCAAACATGATTTGGTCGGGTCGCTACAATATATATATATATATATATATATATATATATATATATATATATATATATATATATATATATATATATATATATATATATATATATATATATATATATATTGGTAGGATCAAGAGGGAAGTAACCATTCGGGGGGAAACGGGGGGAAGCAAAAACTTTTTTTTTTTTTTCGTTTTTTGAAAAAACTTTGTTCACGAACATTATAGATGAGATGAAAATATGAACATTTAGTAGAGACACTTTTTGATAAATGTTTTTATTTTGGCAGAAAAACGCTCGAAGAAGTAATATATAATAATTATCGTGTTTTCGAGCGTATTTTGAGGTTTTAGCTATTGGGGTTTAGATATTAGGGTTTAGATATTAGGGTTTATAGGGTTTAGATATTAGGGTTTAGAAATTTAGGGTTTAGGGTTTAAATTTAGGGTTTAGATTTAGGATTTAGATTGAGTTTTTAACGCGAACGGTTTAGAGTTTAGGGTTTAGGGTTTAGGGTTTGGTGTTTTGGGTTTATGGAATAAACCCAAAACACCAAACCCTAAACCCTAAACCCTAAACCCTAAATCGGGCTAAATTTTACTTCACAAAACATAAAAAAAAAAAAAAAACGTTCATATTCTTCACGAACAATATTATATTGAATGTTATTTTTGTCGATCGTTTTCCCGCCTAAATAATAACATTCATCACGAGGTGTCTCTTCTAAATGTTCATATTTTCGTGTGATCTTGATGCCGGAAAAAAAAAATTTTAAAAAAAACGAAATTTTTTTTTTTTTTGCTTCCCCCCGCTTCCCCCCGATTGGTTACTTCCCCATTGATCCTGCCCCTATATATATATATATATATATATATATATATATATATATATATATATATATATATATATATATATATATATATATATATATATAACTTATAAGATATGAGAAATTATAGTTAGCTGAAGTTTGAGAATTAAGAGTTGATCACAGTTGGCTTGCAAGATACAGAGTATGAGATTGGAATAAACAAATTTTTTTTTTTTTTTTTTTTTTTTTTTTTTTTTTTTTGAGGGCTCAATTTGTTTAAAGACTCAACTACACTTTAGGATTTAAATATTGGTTTAAAAGTGCACTTAAATAATTCAACGGTTTCATTACATTAAGCATTAAGGCCCAAAAAAATTTGCACTAGGTAGGCTTTTTCCAATAGTCACAACTCGCAAGCACAACGATATTATTAAACATATAAAACGTAAAGGGGGAGAAATATAGAATTTTTAAATCCCCACTAATACAAATGATTTAACAATCCTTTCCGCTAAACTTTTAAATTTTGTAGATATTCAATATTCCCCAGCTAAATATAGTATTTTCATGGTATTTAATATATAAATCTTTTTACACACGATAAATTCTACTAACTAAATGCAAGGCTGGATATTATGGCGTGCAAGGTGTACGGTCACACATGGTCCAATATCTATAAGAACCCAAAAATTATATCTTAGTACTGCATACCTAAGCTCATTTTACATATATATAGGTCCATTTATTAACTAATAATTAGAAAAGATAGTACATCTAATCAATATCGAATACTCGTAATTCAATACTCCTCATTTTGCTCCAATTCTCCGACATTGATTCCATAAATTTATAGATAATAATTTAAAAATTATAGCTACATATATATAAAAAGGGTCCACTTTTATTTTTCGAACATTGTCCATAAAATTGACAGGACGACCCTGATCAAATGCACCCTTATTGTAGACCATATATATTGCAACATCAACATAATTGAAATGGATGTACACTTTGTTCGTGATTAGGTGGCAAGAGGTTTGGTTCGTGTTTAACAAAGCATATCAAGATAAATGCATATAATATCTTGACAAAATAGATTCGATCCAACCTGTTTGAAAAGTGAGACCCGATTGACCCATGACCCGTTATGACCCAAACTCGTTTGGGACTCTCTTCGTTTGCCAGACATAAAATTTACTAATAAAGCATGTTTTAGACTAATAAAGTATACCACATAGCAATAGATATACATCATAATAACCCCAATCACCATGTACACAACTATTGATCAAAAGTTCCAAATACTAAACTGGATAGCATTTGATGTCCTCAAACGTTACAGAAATGAAGAGTATCTAATACATAACAATTTTTTACTAAGCCACCTTGGTTTTTAAACATACTATTTGAGAAAGATCATTTTATTTTTTATTTCACTCATGTACTCCCATGAAAGATTTCTTTACCCTCGCATTAACATGGATATAATATAATATATTTACGTGATATTGAGATATTGAGCACCACAAAATATGTTACCTGATGTGCATCTTCGTAACCGATGAACTTGAAGTCGGGATACTTGTTGATTCTTTACATGCCGTTGAGGCAGTGTCAAAACAATATGCTGGTGAATAATCCGCGCAAGTGAAACTTGTAGACCAAATGACGTATTTACAACTATCAAACTACATCAAATGAACCTATAATTTACCAAATGTACCTTTAAATCAAATAATTGTTTTATCAAAACATAGAAGAGACCAAATCAATTAGGCAAACACCTGCACATTGTGTAAACATGTATATCCAATTAACACAAAAGATATATTTACATTATGGAAATTATACATTACTTTATGGAAACTATCATATACACAAAAGATATACATGTGACTTACGATTCCATGTCATGTCTTCATCTTCATTCAAAGTCTAGAATATATTCTAACAAAATACCCCAAAAATCAAAAAGCCCCAAAATAAACAAATCCCAAAATCAAAAAAAGCCTAAAAAGCCTAAAAAATATATAAATAATAAATGTAACAAAAGGTAAGTCCATAATGATTTAAGAAACTGAAAAATTGTAAATTATCACCTGTTGAGAAATCGACCAAGAGTAGGCGACAATTCTACATTTGCTGCTCAATATTACATCGCGTATTTCTCCACACCAACCTGAAATAAATATAGATGATAGACGTAATATAAGACTTATTATTGATCTTGAAATATGAAATTGAAAAGCTATAAGTTGCAAACAAACTAAGATACATTGCAAAAGCCATGGGTTGGCTATTTCACTAACATTCCTAAAATGCAGATAGAATCTTTGAATAGGTTGTTAATAAATCAATACGATGTTAGAAAATACATACCAAATTCATTCATATGAATAATTTTATAAACACATTATTAGGTGCATAACCATAGAAATAAACGCCTCATAATTATCTTATTTTCCAGTTAAATCAACTATTAGGCATCAGTTACAAACATCAATGTAGCAAAATCCTTCATACATAACCAAACTCACCTGGAGCATAGAAACTTAGCATCATGTTTGCATGATACCTAGAAATACAACAGATCATCAAATCATTAACCAAATTTCAGATTATGTAAATGCAATCCAAGTCTCCCACTTCTTTCCATCACTACAATAAAAACAATACAGATATAGCTGAGCCCATGTTGTTCAATAAAATGAAAACACGACACTCCAACAGCAATTAAGGTACAAATTTCAATTCACATGCCATATTATCTTGTTCAAACCTAAGAGCTTAAACCTACCATGTATGATTAAACTTGCAACATCCCAAGAGTAAGCTTATAATCGCAGCAGATTATATATTCAAACCCAAAAAGAGAGAAATCAGTGAGATAATAGCGATAATTGTTGAAAACCCTATTTTTTGTGAAGGTTTATAAGCAATACCTGATCGTTACGTCAGATTGGACATCGCAAAACACTGCTAGCGAAACCCTAACTTCTGTTACTTTGAAATCAGGGAACAAAACCGCCAGAGGTCACCAAAATCGCCACAACAACAGTAGATATGAAACCCTAATTTTGTTTGGTTCTTCCTGGATTGCATAAGCGGTTTTCAGAAACCCTAGAATGCCACCAATTGATACGAACGCGAAATAGTAATTATTCTGGAACTCTTAATTTAATTATTCTGTACATTAGGAAAACCAAGGATCCAAATAAAGTGGAAAATCAAATTAAATGTGTTTAAACCGGAAATAAAAAAACCATAACCTAAATTGCGTGATTAACGAAAGTAAAAATCTATGTATCTGTGACGATTCGATTTAAAATCAAAAATTATAACTAAATTGAAACTTACATTTATGTTGAATCAGATGATATTGACGATTTCACCGGTTCTTGGAGAGAGATTTTTGGATGTTGAGGATTTGAAGAAATACATACCTTATGTACCAAACAAAAAAAATAAAAATAAAAATAAAAATTTGATGAATGAAATATTAAAAGGTACATGCGATCTAGATTCTGCAAAAGATTGAGAGACGATGGTTAGCGGTGTTGGAGATGATGGTGGTGATGTTACGGTTCCAGCCTATATTTTTTGTAAAGAGAATTATGAATCATTTACGGAGAAAGAATTATTTATGAACCAGTTCATTTCAAATTTCAAATTTTAGGTCTAAAAGATGCTCTTTAATTACATAGTGTGTCATAAAAAGTAAGTCTTTGGAAGGGGACTAAAAATTTAAATTTGAATCTGATTTTAAAAACTTGGGCCACATGGGATGATGATGTGGTGTATCTATCTATATGTATAGGTAGTTTGTGAGGTAAAAAAAAATAGGAACAAATCTTGTATATGTATAGGTTTTATGTGAGTGTTACCTCTCTCCTAAGTGGCCCTTAAATCATGGGTTGGATGACATTTGGACAAAATCTTATAGATTTATATGTAGTTATATATATATATATATATATATATATATATATATATATATATATATATATATATATATATATATAATGTTTTAATCAAGAGGAAAACACTTTTTGGGTGAAATGGGGGAAGTATTTTTTTTTCTTCGTTTTTTTGAATTTTTTTTTTCCTAGCATCAACATCACATGAAAATATGAGGATTTAAAAAAGACACTTCGTGATGAATGTTATTATTTTTGGCGGAAAAACGCTCGAAGAATTAAATGATAACATTAACTGCATTGAATGTTTTGCTTATGAGTTTTTTGTTTAGGGTTAAAAAATTAAGGTTTAGAAACTAACGTCTAGAAATTAGGGGTTGAAATTTAGGGTTTAGAAATTAGGGTTTAGAGTTTAGAAATTAGGGTTTAGATTGAATTATTAACAAGAACGGTTTATAGTTTAGGGTTTAGGGTTTAGGGCTTAGGGTATATGGTTTTGGGTTTAGGGACTAAACCCAAAACCCTATACCCTAAGCCCTAAACCCTAAACTCTAAACTCTAAATCGGGCTAAATCTTGAAAAAAAACTTCACATATGATGGAAAAATAACACTTGAAAAATAACATACATGAATAACATTACGTATGATGCATGTTATCAGTTTTTTCTTCGAGCTTTTTCCCGCCAAAATAATAACATTCATCACAAAGTGTCTTTTTTAAATGTTCATATTTTCGCGTGCTCTTAATGTTGGAAAAAAAAGTTTCAAAAAAGGAAAAAAATAAAAAAAATTAATTTTACTTCCCCCTTCCCCCAAAAAAGTACTTCCTTCTTGATTATGATCCTATATATATATTTAAACTTTTGATATATTATATATATATATATATATATATATATATATATATATATATATATATATATATATATATATATATATACATTAAAAGAGGGTTTTTATTAGCTAATAATTCTTTTTAGAATACACTTTTTAACCCTTAGATAAAAAAAAAGACTCAAGCATGCCTCTTGATCTAATGGTTCAAAATAATCCCATATTTCTATTAGCTAATAAATAAATTTTGTTTTTTATACTGCCTAAAATGCCCTTCATTCAAACACACGTGAGAGATTTAACAAAGGGTTCATGAAGAACACACTCAAAAAAATAAAACCCTAAATACTTATTCTTTGGCGGAATCTGCTTCTGCCTCCGCCAGATTGGGGTTCCTGGTGGCATCATTAAATATCCCCTCTCCCAAATCATCTCGCTTATCAAAATTATCAAAATCATAATCGAAAATTTTAATTAATAATTATTATTGTTTGACAATAAACAGTGAAATCAAATCAAATCGGAATGATTTGAACAAATCAATCCATCGTCAAAAACAATGGATGAATCCGGTTGCTTCGCTTAATTCTGTATATGCAAAAAGGTATCGAATTTTGATTATTAGGTTATATCCAATTTTCGATATTAGTCTCCTTCTTTCGAGATTAAATTACATTACTTGTTTTTACTATAGTGTTTTTGTTTATGCTAATTCTATCTATTTAACGTGTAGCTCTTTCTTTGGGTTATGTTCGTTTCGATTTTCTCATTTAGAATTGTATAACTGGAAGCCCTGTTAATTACCGACTATTACTATATAAACATATGTTTGAATTGCGATCCTATTTTTAACTGGTAGCAAACCTTGGACAAAAGGCTGCTTTGCTTGTGTTGATGCTGAAGAAAGAAGTCTTGCAAAGCCAATAGTTCATAGACTTTGAAAGTGTAACGACTCGAAAAAATGGTCATTGACGGCGCCGTTAACTTAGGTCCCATTACGTGGTCATAGTCCCTAAATGAGACGCATTTGACCAAAATTAGGTCGCATTCATTTAAAATGTGCATGACTTGCAAAGTTTTAAGTTATCAAACGGTTTGACAACAAGTTTAAGTTTACAAAAGTTGTAAAGTATAAATGAAATAACTTGCGACATAATATAAGTTGAAAATCATGAATGCTATCAATAGCGTATGCATGTAAACATTAAGTTTGAATCCAAAGGTGCTATCACTAGCGTATGCATGTATTCTTGACCCCAAGCAAGTAATCAAAGTGTGCGGAAGCATGTATCAAGTAGCCAAGTATGAACCTGAGAAATATATAGAAAACTGTCAACGAAAAATGTTGGTGAAATCATAGGTGTATTTGTAAACGTTGTTTTTGAACCACAAGCAAGTATAAAGTTCATTATCCAAATCGTTTGCATTCCAAAAATTGTTTTAGGAACACGAGCACCCAATTATCAAGGCTTAACCGAATGGTACCTCTGAATCTAGTGTTAGAACCTATACTATACCCGAAAATATATTTCATCCGCTAACGGTAGCGAACCGTCCGAATGAGGGTTCGTCAAACCCGTATGGCCACACAACATAAGTTCTCGCTTACACCCTGCAAGTGTAACTAATGATAATTGAATTGAGACTTTTTGTTCTAACTCGTACGTGGAATGTTTGTTTTTGTACTTGTGTTTAAAATATAAAAGTATGAAAGTATAAAATGTATACAATGTACATGTTTTCTCAGCCCACGATTTAAAAGAATAAAAGTTGTTGAAAAAGGTGGGACTATGATCTCACCGTAGTTGCATGCCAAAGTACTTGTAATTAAACGTTGTGCACGAAAGTTGCTTAGCCTTGACCTAAACAAATAAGTTGTATCAAAACCGGGTAAGACATAAACAAGGTCGGTCGAGATGTGTTCAATTAGTCCTATGGCTTGTTACGACTCTATTAATATAGCATGTGAATCAAATTGTCAATTTTCATGCAAGAATTAAGTATAAAAGCATGTTAGAACGATTGCATAAGTGTTTGGTTAAGTTTGACTAAAAGTCAAAGTTGGTCAAAGTCAAAGTCAAAATCAACGGGGTCGGGTCGGGTATCCGACTATTCCACATATAAACGTAGTCATATATAAGCATGTTGGCAAAATTTCATGTTAAACGGAGTTGCGAGTAAGCGGAAACGAAACTTGAAAAATCAAAAAAAAAATTGGGACAGAAATATTCTCGCTATAGCGAGATTTTGTGCACACCAGGGCTCGCTATAGAGAGGCCCCTGGTTTCAGGTGTTGTTGCTGAATTTTCAAGTGCACGAACCAAGCTTCTTTCAAACACAACTAATGAACCGTAAACATTCAAAACACGTATCTTATATCGTTGGAAAGGTAATTTAACGAGGAATACAACTAAACACATTTCATCAACCAAAAACATCATTTACAATAACTGATAATGCTAAAAACGAACATATATTTCATAGTATTATCCTTCAAGAAAGACAAGATTTTAGTTGCAATTGTTCTATTTACAAGTGATATTCGTTTATATATTAAAAGGTGAAGACAAAAGACAGATTCGACGATTTAAAGACGCAAATGACCAAAAAGCTAAAAAATACAAAGTACAATCCAAGTGGTTCAATTTACTGATAAGAAACATCTAAAAGTTACAAGAGTACGAGCCGCGAAACGCAAAGTACAAGATATTAAATAGTACGCAAGGACGTTCGAAAATCCGGAACCGGGACATGAACCAACTATCAACGCACGACGCAACGGAGCTAAAATTACAAGTCAACTATGCACACGAATATAATATAATATATAAATAATTCTATAAATTATTTATATATTATATTTATATTAAAAACCGTCGGCAAATAAGAAAACAAAAGTACCTGAGCTGTAAAAGGGAGCCATGCGATCACATGGCCTGGAGGCACAAAAACCATGCGATCGCATGGAACACTGTAGCTGCCTAAGTCCTATAAATTGAAACGTTTTCTGCGAGTTTGTGTACACCATATTTTTCAATTACTCTCTATCTCTCAATATATATTTATATTTTAATTATAATTATAATTTTAATATTAAGTTAATAATAATAAGGTTATAGTGGCGAATGTTTTAAGTTTGTAAGTCGAAATTCTGTCCGTGTAACACTACGCGATTAATACTCATTGTAAGTTATGTTCAACCTTTTTAAATTAATGTCTCGTAGCTAAGTTATTATTATGTTTATTTAAGCCGAAGTAATCGTGATGTTGGACTAAATATTAAGACGGGGTTATTGGGCTTTGGATCATAATTGGGGTTTGGACAAAAGACCGACACTTGTGGAAATTGGACTATGGGCTATTAATGGGCTTTATATTAATTAAATGATATCTCGTTGATTTAATATAGAGATTTATAATTTGACGTGTTTATATATAACCACATACGCTTGACTGGGTACGGTGAGTGGGATATCTATAAATACTAATAATTATTCATTTGACCGGACACGGGGATGAATTAATAGTCACTGGACTCATTAAAACAGGGGTGGATTACATTCAAGGGTAATTGGTGTAATTGTTAACAAAGTATTAAAACCTTGGATTACACGCAGTCGATAACCTGGTGCATTCATTAAACAAAGTATTAAGACCTTGTTACAGTTTGAATCCCCAATTAGTTGGAATATTTAACTTCGGGTATAAGGGTAATTTGACGAAGACTTTCACACTTTATAATTATGACCGATGGACTATTATGGACAAAACCAGATGGACATATCGAATAATCCAGGACAAAGGACAATTAACCCATGGTAATAAATTAAAATCAACACGTCAAACATCATGATTATGGAAGTTTAAATAAGCATAATTCCTTTAATTTATATGTCATCGTACTTTTATTTACCGTCAATTTATTTATCGTCATTTAATTTATCGTACTTTAAATTATTGCATTTTTAATTATCATACTTTTATTTTATCGCACTTTTATTTATCGTCATTTACTTTACGCTTTAAATTAAGTTATATTTATATTTAATATTTTACATTAGGTTTTAATTATGACTTAAGACATAAAATCGACAAACCGGTCACTACGGTAAAACTCCCCTTTTATAACAATAATAATATTACTTATATATATATATATATATATATATATATATATATATATATATATATATATTTATTTATTTATTTATTTATTTATTTATTTATACAAATATAGTTTAAAATAAATATAGCGTTAAACTTAGTTGTATCCCTGTGGAACGAACCGGACTTACTAAAAACTACACTACTTTACGATTAGGTATACTGCCTATAAGTGTTGTAGCAAGGTTTAGTTATATCCATTCTATAAATAAATAAATAACTTGTGTAAATTGTATCGTATTTAATAGTATTTCGTAGTAAAATATAATCTATTTCGTACTACACCTCGCACACATCAAGTATTTTTGGCGCCGCTACCGAGGAACTCAACAACGTCGAAAGCGAAATGCTATAAAATACCAATTTTTTTTTTAGTTTTTAAGCTATTTTTTTAAAAATATTTTTACACAAGTTTTAAATATTAAAAACAAAAATTTAAAAACAAGAAAAAGAATATATATATATATATATATATATATATATATATATATATATATATATATATATATATATATATATATATATATATATATATATAAAGTTTAGTTAAATTAAAAAGTTTATATTTTTATTACCTTTATTAAAAGTAATAAGAATTAAGAAGTAATTATTTTTTATAAGTTTTATTTAAATTATATAATACTTTCTATAAATTTAATAAAAAAAAGTATTAATAAAATTAAAATTTGGGCCGAGTCTTTTAAAAGCCCAAATCATTTCTGGATTTTCTGTCCATGCTACCGCATGAGCCCGAAGGCATTATCTCATGCGATCGCATGAGGGCTGTGACTGACGAAACCTGGTACAACATTTATTACGAGTAGGGTTTTAAATTAATTATTATTATTATTATTAACCCTAATTAGGTTTTAGTTATTTAATTAGTTTTTAATTTTAAGTTTTAATTTATAACTTGTAATATTAAGTTTTTATTAATTATATAAAATTAATACTTTTATAAATAAATAATATTTTTATAAAAATAAGTAATTTTATCAATTTTTGTCTCTTTTTATAAATTGTATATTTTAATCTTTTAATTTGTAATCTTTATATTTATCATTCGTAATTAGTTTTAAACTTAGTTTTACCATAGTTATTTTATATTCCTAGATTTTTAGGCTTTGCCGTAAAATCCCTTAAGTGCTTTTTCTTTAGATTAAGATTTAGACGCTTTAGAATTTTACGACGTCACTTATCGCTTTAGTTTTAAATAGATTTTAGTGCCTAATTAAGTTATTGCCGTTTTGGATATAGAATTCCTTTTAAGCTTTAATACCTTTAGACGCAACTTTTAGTCTTAAGTTTATAGACTTTTAAGTTTCGATGCTTTACTTTCTTATTATTATTTTTCGACCTTTTGTTTTTCGACATTTTTCGACGCACTCTTTTTCTTTCTCATTTCTACGCTTTAGTTTTTAGGACATAGAATTTTCTTTATTTTCTTTAAATTTCGACGAAAAATTATTTTAAGTGGTTAAATTAATAGACATCCAAAATTTTCTGCTTCGTAGTAATAGTTGGATTTGTTAGTGGTTGAGTTGTGGATTTTCCGACTTAAAGGATCCTGGCTCCCTGCTGCATCTTTTGGCTATTTGAAACGTGGGCAAAAGCAGAAAAGTCTATTAATTTGATAACTTATATAATTTTTATCTTTATAACTAATAGGATATTCAGTAAATGCACCGAGCAAAACGTTCACGACCTGTAACTCGATCAAGACATCTAGCCAATATTGTCGCCGTTGATTTTTCTTTAGAATCGTCATCTAGTCGACCAAGTACTCCAATTCAAATTTCCAATAATCTATTTTTTGAACCCGACCTCACAATTGAGAACCTGGAGGATATTCAAGGACAATTCAGAGATCCTGAACCACTAATCATTCCTCCTGAACCACAAATCATTCAACCAGAGATTGTCGATGAAGAAACCATTAAATAGGAATCCTCTAGTGATTCAGATTCAACAAATTCAATCATGGAAAATCGGGAACCTCTAAGTATGGAAGATCGAATGAGAGCTACACGCACTGGCCAAGGTCATGCAATTACTCAACCAGACATTAATGCGCCAGATTACGAAATCAAAGGACAAATCCTACACATGGTAACTAATCAATGCCAATTTAGTGGTACGCCGAAGGAAGATCCAAACGAACATCTTCGTACCTTTAATAGGATCTGTACTCTATTCAAAATCAGAGAAGTTGAGGATGAACAGATCTATCTCATGTTATTTCCTTGGACTTTAAAGGGAGAAGCCAAAGATTGGTTAGAATCGTTACCTGAAGGGTCGATTGATACATGGGATGTTTTAGTTGAAAAATTTCTTAAAAGATTCTTTCCGGCATCTAAAGCCGTGAGACTTCAAGGACAAATTGTTACGTTCACACATAAGCCAAATGAAACTCTATATCAGGCATGGACAAGATTTGGAAAGTTGTTGAGAGGATGTCCTCAACATGGTTTAGACACTTATCAAATAGTACAAATATTCTACCAAGGATGTGACATTACTACACGAAAAGACATCGACATAGCAGCTGGTGGTTCCATTATGAAGAAAACCGCAACTGAAGCTTACAAAATTATTGATAACACAGCCTCCCACTCACATGAGTGGCATCAAGAAAAAGACATCGTTAGATCATCTAAAGAGGCTAGAGCCGATTCTAGCCATGACTTTGATTCCATTTCCGCAAAGTTAGATGCTTTTGAGAGACGAATGAAAAAGATGACTAAAGATATTCACGCAATACGAATTAGTTGTGAGCAGTGTGGAGGACCACATTTGACAAAAGATTGTCTCAGTATTGAACAAACAATGGAACAAAGAGAGAATGTTTCATATATGAACCAAAGGCCTGGAAATAATTATCAGAATAATTATCAACCGCCAAGACCAAACTACAATCAAAATCAGAATTATAACCGAAATGTTCCATACAACAACCAACAAGGTCCTAGCAATCAACAAGTATCTAATAATACTTACAACCAGCAAAGACCTATTTTTCCAAATAAACCACCACAAACCGATGATAAAAAGCCAAATTTAGAAGACATGATGTCGAAGCTAGTTTAATCTCAAACGCAGTTTTTCACATCTCAGAAATAAACTAATGAACAAAATGCTCAAGCGTTTAGAAATCAACAAGCTTCAATTCAAAATCTGGAACAAGAAGTAAGCAACCTAGCAAGGTTGATAGGTGAAAGAAACCGGGGAGTCTACCTAGCGATACAAATGCTAACCCCTGAAATGAAACAGCTAAAGCCATTACCACGAGAAGTGGTATTACACTTAAACCACCTGAAATGCCCGTAATTTCTAATGACTCTATTCCTACTACACAGGCACCACAGCCTGAGCAAGAGAAGGAAACAGAACCGGTAGTTGAAAAGGTTAATGAAGATAACACAGTTAAGGCTAAACCTTATGTTAAACCATATCAACCACCGCTTCCTTACCCAAGTAAAATGAGAAAAGAAAGACTTGAAGCCGAGCAATCCAAATTCTTGGATATGTTTAAACAAATAAATGTAAATCTTCCTTTCATTGATGTGATTTCAGGAATGCCAAGATATGCTAAATTCCTGAAAGATCTAATCACAAATAGAAAGAAAATGGAAGAACTCTCGGTTGTTACAATGAATGCTAATTGTTCTGCAATGCTGTTGAATAAGCTACCAGAGAAACTCTCAGATCCAGGAAGTTTCACAATTCCATGTTTTCTGGGTAGTCTTAGTTCAATTGAAGCATTGGCAGACTTAGGTGCTAGTATAAATTTAATGTCGTATTCACTATACGTTAAACTAGACCTTGGAGAATTGAAACCAACACGAATAAGTATACAACTAGCCGATCGATCAGTAAAATATCCTAGAGGGATAATGGAAAACATGCTAGTTAAAGTTGGTACTTTAGTATTTTCAGTAGATTTTGTTATTCTGGACATGGAAGAAGATTCTCGAGTTCCTCTCATATTAGGAAGACCATTCTTAAACACGGCTAAAGCAATAATAGACGTGTTTGGTAAGAAACTGACCCTAAGTATAGAGGACGAGAGTGTTACCTTTTCTGTTGATAGAGCCATGCAACAACTGCAATCTGCAGATGATACTTGTTATTATATTCAAACTATAGATTCACATGCAGAATTGTTAGAAGAATTTCCAGAATTACAAGGAACAGGAGAATGTTCTTTAGGAGAAGGAACTGAACCAATTGATGAAGCTGAAATGTTAGCTGTACTTATGGCTAATGATTACGAACCAACAACAGAAGAACTTCAAATGTTAAAAGAGGAAGACAGATATCGATACAAATCATCGATAGAAGAGCCACCGATATTAGAGTTAAAGCCACTTCCAAACCATTTGGAATACGCTTATTTACATGGTGAATCTGAATTACCTGTAATAATATCGTCTTTTCTTACTGAAAATGAAAAATCTCGACTCATTTCTGTGCTAAAAGCTCATAAACCAGCTATTGCATGGAAGATTCATGATATTAAAGGCATAAGTCCTTCGTATTGCACACATAAAATCCTTATGGAAGAAGGTCATAAAACATATGTGCAACGCCAACGAAGACTAAATCCTAATATGCAAGATGTTGTTAAGAAAGAAATTATTAAACTGCTTGATGCAGGTTTAATTTATCGAATCTCTGATAGTCCATGGGTAAGCTCAGTTCAATGTGTACCTAAGAAGGGTGGCATGACTGTCATCACAAATGAAAAAGATGAGCTTATCCCTACTAGGACTGTAACAGGATGACGTGTTTGTATTGATTATAGAAAATTAAATGACGCCACCAGAAAAGATCACTTTCCCTTACCTTTCATTGATCAAATGTTGGAAAGGTTAGCTGGGAACAGTTACTATTGTTTTCTTGACGGTTTCTCCGGATACTTTCAAATTCCAATCGCACCCGAGGACCAAGAGAAAACTACATTCACGTGCCCTTATGGTACTTTTGCTTACAAACGCATGCCATTTGGACTTTACAACGCCCCTGCAACCTTTCTAAGGTGCATGATGGCGATTTTTCACGACATGATAGAAGAATGCATGGAAGTTTTCATGGATGACTTTTCAGTCTTTGGTGATACTTTTGAAACATGTCTTGTTAATCTTGAACGAATGCTTAATAGATGCGAGCAATCAAATCTAGTACTTAATTGGAAGAAATGCCATTTCATGGTTAAAGAAGGCATCGTTCTTGGTCATAAAATTTCAAAGGAAGGAATTGAAGTGGATAGAGCTAAAGTAGATGTAATTGCTAAGCTTCCACATCCCACCAATGTTAGAGGAGTTAGGAGTTTTCGAGGGCATGCCAGTTTTTACCGACGTTTCATAAAAGATTTTTCTAAAATAGCCACTTCTATGAATAAACTCCTTGATAAAGATGCTCCATTCATATTTTCAGATGAATGCATCAAATCTTTTAATATTCTTAAAGAAAAACTCACTAATGCGCCGATCATGATAACTCCAAATTGGAATCTACCATTTGAACTCATGTGCGATGCAAGTGATTTTGCAATGGGAGCCGTCTTAGGACAAAGGATTGAAAAACGATTTCAACCTATCTATTACGCTAGTAAGACGTTACAAGGAGCACAAACAAATTATACAACTACTGAAAAATAACTCCTTGCTATCGTCTTTGCTTTTGACAAATTTCGTTCATATCTCGTTCTAGCTAAAACGGTGGTCTATGTAGTGACCCGAACTTTTCCATGTTTATATATATTAATTGAGATTGATATTTACATGATTAAATGTTTCCAATATGTTAAGCAATCAAACTTGTTAAGACTTGATTAATTGAAATATGTTTCATATAGACAATTGACCACCCAAGTTGACCGGTGATTCACGAACGTTAAAACTTGTAAAAACTATATGATGACATATATATGGATATATATATAGTTAACATGATACTATGATAAGTAAACATATCATTAAGTATATTAACAATGAACTACATATGTAAAAACAAGACTACTAACTTAATGATTTTTAAACGAGACATATATGTAACGATTATCGTTGTAAAGACATTTAATGTATATATATATCATATTAAGAGATATTCATACATGATAATATCATGATAATATAATAATTTAAAATCTCATTTGATATTATAAATATTGGGTTAACAACATTTAACAAGATCGTTAACCTAAAGGTTTCAAGACAACACTTACATGTAACGACTAACGATGACTTAACGACTCAGTTAAAATGTATATACATGTAGTGTTTTAATATGTATTTATACACTTTTGAAAGACTTCAATACACTTATCAAAATACTTCTACTTAACAAAAATGCTTACAATTACATCCTCGTTCAGTTTCATCAACAATTCTACTCGTATGCACCCGTATTCGTACTCGTACAATACACAGCTTTTAGATGTATGTACTATTAGTATATACACTCCAATGATCAGCTCTTAGCAGCCCATGTGAGTCACCTAACGCATGTGGGAACCATCATTTGGAAACTAGCATGAAATATCTCATAAAATTACAAAAATATGAGTAATCATTCATGACTTATTTACATGAAAACAAAATTACATATCCTTTATATCTAATCCATACACCAACGACCAAAAACACCTACAAACACTTTCATTCTTCAATTTTCTTCATATAATTGATCTCTCTCAAGTTCTATCTTCAAGTTCTAAGTGTTCTTCATATATTCTACAAGTTCTAGTTACATAAAATCAAGAATACTTTCAAGTTTGCTAGCTCACTTCCAATCTTGTAAGGTGATCATCCAACCTCAAGAAATCTTTGTTTCTTACAGTAGGTTATCATTCTAATACAAGGTAATAATCATATTCAAACTTTGGTTCAATTTCTATAACTATAACAATCTTATTTCAAGTGATGATCTTACTTGAACTTGTTTTCGTGTCATGATTCTGCTTCAAGAACTTCGAGCCATCCAAGGATCCGTTGAAGCTAGATCCATTTTTCTATTTTCCAGTAGGTTTATCCAAGGAACTTAAGGTAGTAATGATGTTCATAACATCATTCGATTCATACATATAAAGCTATCTTATTCGAAGGTTTAAACTTGTACTCACTAGAACATAGTTTAGTTAATTCTAAACTTGTTCGCAAACAAAAGTTAATCCTTCTAACTTGACTTTTAAAATCAACTAAACACATGTTCTATATCTATATGATATGCTAACTTAATGATTTAAAACCTGGAAACACGAAAAACACCGTAAAACCGGATTTACGCCGTCGTAGTAACACCGCGGGCTGTTTTGGGTTAGTTAATTAAAAACTATGATAAACTTTGATTTAAAAGTTGTTATTCTGAGAAAATGATTTTTATTATGAATATGAAACTATATCCAAAAATTATGGTTAAACTCAAAGTGGAAGTATGTTTTCTAAAATGGTCATCTAGACGTCGTTCTTTCGACTGAAATGACTACCTTTATAAAAACGACTTGTAACTTATTTTTCTGACTATAAACCTATACTTTTTCTATTTAGATTCATAAAATAGAGTTCAATATGAAACCATAGCAATTTGATTCACTCAAAACGGATTTAAAATGAAGAAGTTATGGGTAAAACAAGATTGGATAATTTTTCTCATTTTAGCTACGTGAAAATTGGTAACAAATCTATTCCAACCATAACTTAATCAACTTGTATTGTATATTATGTAATCTTGAGATACCATAGACACGTATACAATGTTTCGACCTATCATGTCGACACATCTATATATATTTCGGAACAACCATAGACACTCTATATGTGAATGTTGGAGTTAGCTATACAGGGTTGAGGTTGATTCCAAAATATATATAGTTTGAGTTGTGATCAATACTGAGATACGTATACACTGGGTCGTGGATTGATTCAAGATAATATTTATCGATTTATTTCTGTACATCTAACTGTGGACAACTAGTTGTAGGTTACTAACGACGACAGCTGACTTAATAAACTTAAAACATCAAAATATATTAAAAGTGTTGTAAATATATTTTGAACATACTTTGATATATATGTATATATTGTTATAGGTTCGTGAGTTATAGTCCCACTTTTAAAATCTAATATTTTTGGGATGAGAATACATGCAGGTTTTATAAATGATTTACAAAATAGACACAAGTACGTGAAACTACATTCTATGGTTGAATTATCGAAATTGAATATGCCCCTTTTTATTAAGTCTGGTAATCTAAGAATTAGGGAACAAACACCCTAATTGACGCGAATCCTAAAGATAGATCTATTGGGCCTAACAAACCCCATCCAAAGTACCGGATGCTTTAGTACTTCGAAATTTATATCATATCCGAAGGGTGTCCCGGAATGATGGGGATATTCTTATATATGCATCTTGTTAATGTCGGTTACCAGGTGTTCACCATATGAATGATTTTTATCTCTATGCATGGGATGTGTATTGAAATATGAAATCTTGTGGTCTATTGTTACGATTTGATATATATAGGTTAAACCTTTAACTCACCAACATTTTTGTTGACGTTTAAAGCATGTTTATTCTCAGGTGAATACTAAGAGCTTCCGCTGTTGCATACTAAAATAAGGACAAGATTTGGAGTCCATGTTTGTATGATATTGTGTAAAAAACGCATTCAAGAAACTGATTTCGATGTAACATATTTGTATTGTAAACCATTATGTAATGGTCGTGTGTAAACAAGATATTTTAGATTATCATTATTTGATAATCTACGTAAAGCTTTTTAAACCTTTATTTATGAAATAAAGGTTATGGTTTGTTTTAAAAATGAATGCAGTCTTTGAAAAACGTCTCATATAGAGGTCAAAACCTCGCAATGAAATCAATTAATATGGAACGTTTTTAATCAATAAGAACGGGACATACCAGTTGGTATCCGAGCGTTGGTCTTAGAGAACCAGAATTTTGCATTAGTGTGTCTTATCGAGTTTGGTAGGATGCATTAGTGAGTCTGGACTTCGACCGTGTTTACTTGAAAAATGATTGCTTAACAAATTTTGTTGGAAACTATATATTTTTAACATGTGAATATTATGTGATATATTAATCTCTTAACGCGTTTGATATTATGTGATAGATGTCTACCTCTAGAACAAGTCCCATTGACTCACCTAATAATAATGAAGAGTCAAATGTAAATTGGAATGATTCGTGGACTGATTCACAAGTTCCCGAAGAGGAACCGGAAGAAGAGTCGGAACCGGAAGAAGAATCGGAACCGGAAGAAGAATCGGAACCGGATGAAGAAATAGAACCGGTGGGGGAAATAATAAAACGGTTAAGTAAAAGAAAATCCTCAACCAACCGACCAAGGCTAATTATGGTCAATGGTGTTTCCGCCAAGGAAGCAAAATATTGGGAGGATTACCAATTCTCCGATGAATCGGATTCCGACGAGAATTCCGATGATGTTATAGAAATTACCCCAACTGAATTTAAAAAGGCAAAAGAAAATAATAAGGGAAAGGGCATAAAAATAGAGAAATCTAATTCCAACCCCGATGAACTTTATATGTATCGTCAACCCCCGAAGTCCTTAAGTTGTAACAATGACCCGGGAACCTCTAAACCACCAGGTTTTTCTAAACCAATGTAGAAAACGACGGCTCGTATTAGGGGAACATCATATATCCCTAGAAACATGGCAAAACGAACCAAAACCGAAGAAGAAGAAACAAGCGAGTCGGAATAAGATAGTTGTATTCATGTGGTGTAATATATGTAATATAGTGTGCTTATGCTTTATGATATATGTAAAAATTGCTTGTATTAATAAGTATTTTTTTTTATGAATCTAACTCTTGTCTATTTTACAGTATAAAAACACAAAATGGATAGACAACCCAATATTTTAAGAGACCTACCCGGAGACATGATTGATGAAATCTTGTCTAGAGTCGGTCAGAATTCTTCGGCACAACTATTTAAGGCGAGATCAGTTTGTAAGACATTCGAAGAACGTTCCAAGAATGCCTTAGTTTATAAAAGGCTTTCGTTCGAAAGATGGGGGATATCACATTGGGAAATTCATAAGTTACGATGTATTTACTTTGATGCATATATTGCGGGGAACCCAAATGCTATTTTACGCAATGGGTTAAGAAATTATTTTGACTCAATATATCCGAATATTGGACTTCGTGATTTAGAAAAAGCGGCTAACATGCAACATAAAGAAGCATGTTATGCTTACGGATTAGTAATGTTCGCTTCTCACCAAAGTGAGAACAAGAACATCGGGCTACAACTATTAAACAAAACGTTCCCACAAGTGACGGAGTCGGTAATTGGGGTAAGAAATGAGGTTTTTATATTGTTACGGGACTGTTGGACATTACGTATCCCTCGTCCCTTTGACAACGTTACAACACGCTGTCTTATCAACGGCCATAACGGTTATGTTCCACAAGACCAAGGATGGGAAGTAATCCTAGTAAAACCAGAATGCATGACTTGTTTCTGGACGTATGAATTACGTGTCTTTATTGCCTTTGCTGAACGACTTGTGTACTAGCTAGAATTATCTTCACAACCATCTTGTATCAAATTTATTGTGTGCTATATTTCATGCTATATGTAAAATAAGCGGTATTGTAAGTTTGTAAAATATTGTGTAAAAGTTTGAACGCGAATTATTATTATAATCAGTTTTTCATATAGAATTGTAGTAGTTGAATTGTATATTAGCTACTAAGTATGAACTTAACGGGTAGGTACTACCCGAATTTAAACTTATAAAATGCTAATATGAAGAAAAAGCTTTTATAAATGAGTTCATATTATGCTACGAAATACTATTAACTACTCTTAATATTCTGTATGATTAACTTGTTCCATTTGACTATTTTGAAGGAAATGGCACCGACTACTCGACACACCGTGAATATGAATGAAGAGGAATTCCGTACTTTTCTAGCTTCAAACATAGCCGCAGTACAGGCTGCGCTACATACCAACAATAACCTTGGATCTAGCAGTACAGGAAATCGTGTAGGATGCACCTACAAAGATTTCACTGCCTGCAAACCTTTGGAATTTGATGGAACTGAAGGACCGATCGGATTGAAACGGTGGACCGAGAAGGTCGAATCGGTGTTTGCCATAAGTAAGTGTACTGAAGAGGACAAAGTGAAGTACGCTACGCATACCTTCACAGGTTCTGCGTTAACATGGTGGAATACCTATCTAGAGCAAGTGGGACAAGACGATGCGTACGCACTACCGTGGTCAGCATTCAAGCACTTGATGAACGAGAAGTACCGTCCCAGAACCGAGGTCAATAAGCTCAAGACAGAACTTAGAGGGTTACGAACCCAAGGATTTGATATTACCACGTACGAAAAACGATTCACAGAATTGTGCCTATTGTGTCCGGGAGCATTCGAAGATGAGGAAGAGAAGATCGACGCGTTTGTGAAAGGATTACCGGAAAGAATCCAAGAAGATATAAGTTCACACGAGCCCGCCTCCATACAACAGGCATGTAGAATGGCTCACAAACTAGTGAACCAGATTGAAGAAAGAATTAAAGAACAGACTGCTGAAGAGGCCAATGTGAAGCAAGTCAAAAGAAAGTGGGAGGAAAACGGTGATAAGAATCACCAATACAACAACAACAGCAATTACAACAATAATCGCAACAATTATCCCAACAATCGCAACATCAATCGCAACTACAACAAACGGCCCAACAACAACAACAACAACAACAACAACAGCAACTACAACAATCATCCCAACAACAATAATAACCGTAACAACAACAACAATCAGAAGCAGCTATGCCAAAGGTGTGAAAAGTATCACTCGGGGTTCTGCACCAAATTTTGCAACAAGTGTAAAAGAAATGGTCATAGTGCGGCGAAGTGTGAGGTCTACGGACCAGGGGTTAATAGAACGAAAGGAACAAATGGTGTCGGAACGAGTAATGGCGGAGCAAGTAGTGTCGGAGCAAGTTATGCCAATGTAGTTTGTTATAAATGTGGAAAACCGGGCCACATTATTAGAAATTGCCCGAACCAGGAGAACACGAATGGACAAGGTCGCGGAAGAGTTTTCAATATTAATGCGGCAGAGGCACAGGAAGACCTGGAGCTTGTTACGGGTACGTTTCTTATTGACAATAAATCTGCTTACGTTTTATTTGATTCGGGTGCGGATAGAAGCTATATGAGTAGAGATTTTTGTGCTAAATTAAGTTGTCCATTGACGCCTTTGGATAGTAAATTTTTACTCGAATTAGCAAATGGTAAATTAATTTCAGCAGATAATATATGTCGGAATCGAGAAATTAAACTGGTTAGCGAAACATTTAAGATAGATTTGATACCAGTAGAGTTAGGGAGTTTTGATGTGATAATCGGTATGGACTGGTTGAAAGAAGTGAAAGCAGAGATCGTTTGTTACAAAAATGCAATTCGCATTATACGACAAAAAGGAAAACCCTTAATGGTGTACGGAGAAAAGGGCAACACGAAGCTACATCTTATTAGTAATTTGAAGGCACAAAAACTAATAAGAAAAGGTTGCTATGCTGTTCTAGCACACGTCGAGAAAGTACAAACTGAAGAAAAGAGCATCAATGATGTTCCCATCGCAAAAGAATTTCCCGATGTATTTCCGAAAGAATTACCGGGATTACCCCCACATCGATCCGTTAAATTTCAAATAGATCTTGTACCAGGAGCTGCACCAATAGCTCGTGCTCCTTACAGATCGCACCCAGCGAGATGAAAGAACTGCAAAGTCAATTACAAGAACTTTTAGAGCGTGGTTTCATTCGACCAAGCACATCACCGTGGGGAGCTCCTGTTTTGTTTGTCAAGAAGAAAAATGGTACATTCAGGTTGTGTATCGACTACCGAGAGTTGAACAAACTTACCATCAAGAACCGCTACCCACTACTGAGAATCAACGACTTATTTGATCAACTACAAGGCTCGTCTGTTTATTCAAAGATTGACTTACGTTCCGGGTATCATCAAATGCGGGTGAAAGAAGATGATATTCCAAAGACTGCTTTCAGAACACGTTACGGTCATTACGAGTTTATGGTCATGCCGTTTGGTTTAACTAATGCACCAGCTGTGTTCATGGACCTTATGAACCGAGTGTGTGGACCATACCTTGACAAGTTTGTCATTGTTTTCATTGATGACATACTTATTTACTCAAAGAATGACCAAGAACACGGTGAACATTTGAGAAAGGTATTAGAAGTATTGAGGAAGGAAGAATTGTACGCTAAATTTTCAAAGTGTGCATTTTGGTTGGAAGAAGTTCAATTCCTCGGTCACATAGTGAACAAAAAAGGTATTAAGGTGGATCCGGCAAAGATAGAAACTGTTGAAAAGTGGGAAACCCCAAAAACTCCGAAACACATACGCCAGTTTTTAGGACTAGCTGGTTACTACAGAAGGTTCATCCAAGACTTTTCCAGAATAGCAAAACCCTTGACTGCATTAACGCATAAAGGGAAGAAATTTGAATGGAAGGATGAACAAGAGAAAGCGTTTCAGTTATTGAAGAAAAAGCTAACTACGGCACCTATATTGTCATTGCCTGAAGGGAATGATGATTTTGTGATTTATTGTGACGCGTCAAAGCAAGGTCTCGGTTGTGTATTAATGCAACGAACGAAGGTGATTGCTTATGCGTCTAGACAATTGAAGATTCACGAGCAAAATTATACGACGCATGATTTGGAATTAGGCGCGGTTGTTTTTGCATTAAAGACTTGGAGGCACTACTTATATGGGGTCAAAAGTATTATATATACCGACCACAAAAGTCTTCAACACATATTTAATCAGAAACAACTGAATATGAGGCAGCGTAGGTGGATTGAATTGTTGAATGATTACGACTTTGAGATTCGTTACCACCCGGGGAAGGCAAATGTGGTAGCCGATGCCTTGAGCAGGAAGGACAGAGAACCCATTCGAGTAAAATCTATGAATATAATGATTCATAATAACCTTACTACTCAAATAAAGGAGGCGCAACAAGGAGTTTTAAAAGAGGGAAATTTAAAGGATGAAATACCCAAAGGATCGGAGCAGCATCTTAATATTCAGGAAGACGGAACCCGGTATAGGGCTGAAAGGATTTGGGTACCAAAATTTGGAGATATGAGAGAAATGGTACTTAGAGAAGCTCATAAAACCAGATACTCAATACATCCTGGAACGGGGAAGATGTACAAGGATCTCAAGAAATATTTTTGGTGGCCGGGTATGAAAGCCGATGTTGCTAAATACGTAGGAGAATGTTTGACGTGTTCTAAGGTCAAAGCTGAGCATCAGAAACCATCAGGTCTACTTCAACAACCCGAAATCCCAGAATGGAAATGGGAAAATATTACCATGGATTTCATCACTAAATTGCTAAGGACTGCAAGTGGTTTTGATACTATTTGGGTAATAGTTGATCGTCTCACCAAATCAGCACACTTCCTGCCAATAAGAGAAGATGACAAGATGGAGAAGTTAGCACGACTGTATTTGAAGGAAGTCGTCTCCAGACATGGAATACCAATCTCTATTATCTCTGATAGGGATGGCAGATTTATTTCAAGATTCTGGCAGACATTACAGCAAGCATTAGGAACTCGTCTAGACATGAGTACTGCCTATCATCCACAAACTGATGGGCAGAGCAAAAGGACGATACAAATGCTTGAAGATATGCTACGAGCATGTGTTATTGATTTCGGAAACAGTTGGGATCGACATCTACCGTTAGCAGAATTTTCCTACAACAACAGCTACCATTCAAGCATTGAGATGGCGCCGTTTGAAGCACTTTATGGTAGAAAGTGCAGGTCTCCGATTTGTTGGAGTGAAGTGGGGGATAGACAGATTACGGGTCCGGAGATTATACAAGAAACTACCGAGAAGATCATCCAAATTCAACAACGGTTGAAAACTGCCCAAAGTCGACAAAAGAGCTATGCTGACATTAAAAGAAAAGATATAGAATTTGAAATTGGAGAGATGGTCATGCTTAAAGTTGCACCTTGGAAAGGCGTTGTTCGATTTGGTAAACGAGGGAAATTAAATCCAAGGTATATTGGACCATTCAAGATTATTGATCGTGTCGGACCAGTAGCTTACCGACTTGAGTTACCTCAACAACTCACGGCTGTACATAACACTTTCCACGTCTCGAATTTGAAGAAATGTTTTGCTAAAGAAGATCTCACTATTCCGTTAGATGAAATCCAAATCAACGAAAAACTCCAATTCATCGAAGAACCCGTCGAAATAATGGATCGTGAGGTTAAAAGACTTAAGCAAAACAAGATACCAATTGTTAAGGTTCGATGGAATGCTCGTAGAGGACCCGAGTTCACCTGGGAGCGTGAAGATCAGATGAAGAAGAAATACCCGCATCTATTTCCAGAAGATTCGTCAACACCTTCAACAGCTTAAAATTTCGGGACGAAATTTATTTAACGGGTAGGTACTGTAGTGACCCGAACTTTTCCATGTTTATATATATTAATTGAGATTGATATTTACATGATTAAATGTTTCCAATATGTTAAGCAATCAAACTTGTTAAGACTTGATTAATTGAAATATGTTTCATATAGACAATTGACCACCCAAGTTGACCGGTGATTCACGAACGTTAAAACTTGTAAAAACTATATGATGACATATATATGGATATATATATAGTTAACATGATACTATGATAAGTAAACATATCATTAAGTATATTAACAATGAACTACATATGTAAAAACAAGACTACTAACTTAATGATTTTTAAACGAGACATATATGTAACGATTATCGTTGTAAAGACATTTAATGTATATATATCATATTAAGAGATATTCATACATGATAATATCATGATAATATAATAATTTAAAATCTCATTTGATATTATAAACATTGGGTTAACAACATTTAACAAGATCGTTAACCTAAAGGTTTCAAGACAACACTTACATGTAACGACTAACGATGACTTAACGACTCAGTTAAAATGTATATACATGTAGTGTTTTAATATGTATTTATACACTTTTGAAAGACTTCAATACACTTATCAAAATACTTCTACTTAACAAAAATTCTTACAATTACATCCTCGTTCAGTTTCATCAACAATTGTACTCGTATGCACCCGTATTCGTACTCGTACAATACACAGCTTTTAGATGTATGTACTATTAGTATATACACTCCAATGATCAGCTCTTAGCAGCCCATGTGAGTCACCTAACACATGTGGGAACCATCATTTGGCAACTAGCATGAAATATCTCATAAAATTACAAAAATATGAGTAATCATTCATGACTTATTTACATGAAAACAAAATTACATATCCTATATATCTAATCCATACACCAACGACCAAAAACACCTACAAACACTTTCATTTTTCAATTTTCTTCATCTAATTGATCTCTCTCAAGTTCTATCTTCAAGTTCTAAGTGTTCTTCATATATTCTACAAGTTCTAGTTACATAAAATCAAGAATACTTTCAAGTTTGCTAGCTCACTTCCAATCTTGTAAGGTGATCATCCAACCTCAAGAAATCTTTGTTTCTTACAGTAGGTTATCATTCTAATACAAGGTAATAATCATATTCAAACTTTGGTTCAATTTCTATAACTATAACAATCTTATTTCAAGTGATGATCTTACTTGAACTTGTTTTCGTGTCATGATTCTGCTTCAAGAACTTCAAGCCATCCAAGGATCCGTTGAAGCTAGATCCATTTTTCTCTTTTCCAGTAGGTTTATCCAAGGGACTTAAGGTAGTAATGATGTTCATAACATCATTCGATTCATACATATAAAGCTATCTTATTCGAAGGTTTAAACTTGTAATCACTAGAACATAGTTTAGTTAATTCTAAACTTGTTCGCAAACAAAAGTTAATCCTTCTAACTTGACCTTTAAAATCAACTAAACACATGTTCTATATCTATATGATATGCTAACTTAATGATTTAAAACCTGGAAACACGAAAAACACCGTAAAACCGGATTTACGCCGTCGTAGTAACACCGCGGGCTGTTTTGGGTTAGTTAATTAAAAACTATGATAAACTTTGATTTAAAAGTTGTTATTCTGAGAAAATTATTTTTATTATGAATATGAAACTATATCCAAAAATTATGGTTAAACTCAAAGTGGAAGTATGTTTTCTAAAATGGTCATCTAGACGTCGTTCTTTCGACTGAAATGACTACCTTTATAAAAACGACTTGTAACTTATTTTTCCGACTATAAACCTATACTTTTTCTATTTAGATTCATAAAATAGAGTTCAATATAAAACCATAGCAATTTGATTCACTCAAAACGGATTTAAAATGAAGAAGTTATGGGTAAAACAAGATTGGATAATTTTTCTCATTTTAGCTACGTGAAAATTGGTAACAAATCTATTCCAACCATAACTTAATCAACTTGTATTGTATATTATGTAATCTTGAGATACCATAGACACGTATACAATGTTTCGACCTATCATGTCGACACATCTATATATATTTCGGAACAACCATAGACACTCTATATGTGAATGTTGGAGTTAGCTATACAGGGTTGAGGTTGATTCCAAAATATATATAGTTTGAGTTGTGATCAATACTGAGATACGTATACACTGGGTCGTGGATTGATTCAAGATAATATTTATCGATTTATTTCTGTACATCTAACTGTGGACAACTAGTTGTAGGTTACTAACGAGGACAGCTGACTTAATAAACTTAAAACATCAAAATATATTAAAAGTGTTGTAAATATATTTTGAACATACTTTGATATATATGTATATATTGTTATAGGTTCGTGAATCAACCAGTGGCCAAGTCTTACTTCCCGACGAAGTAAAAATCTGTGAAAGTGAGTTATAGTCCCACTTTTAAAATCTAATATTTTTGGGATGAGAATACATGCAGGTTTTATAAATGATTTACAAAATAGACACAAGTATGTGAAACTACATTCTATGGTTGAATTATCGAAATCGAATATGCCCCTTTTTATTAAGTCTGGTAATCTAAGAATTAGGGAACAGACACCCTAATTGACGCGAATCCTAAAGATAGATCTATTGGGCCTAACAAACCCCATCCAAAGTACCGGATGCTTTAGTACTTCGAAATTTATATCATATCCGAAGGGTGTCCCGGAATGATGGGGATATTCTTATATATGCATCTTGTTAATGTCGGTTACCAGGTGTTCACCATATGAATGATTTTTATCTCTATGTATGGGATGTGTATTGAAATATGAAATCTTGTGGTCTATTGTTACGATTTGATATATATAGGTTAAACCTTTAACTCACCAACATTTTTGTTGACGTTTAAAGCATGTTTATTCTCAGGTGAATACTAAGAGCTTCCGCTGTTGCATACTAAAATAAGGACAAGATTTGGAGTCCATGTTTGTATGATATTGTGTAAAAACTGCATTCAAGAAACTGATTTCGATGTAACATATTTGTATTGTAAACCATTATGTAATGGTCGTGTGTAAACAGGATATTTTAGATTATCATTATTTGATAATCTACGTAAAGCTTTTTAAACCTTTATTTATGAAATAAAGGTTATGGTTTGTTTTAAAAATGAATGCAGTCTTTGAAAAACGTCTCATATAGAGGTCAAAACCTCGCAATGAAATCAATTAATATGGAACGTTTTTAATCAATAAGAACGGGACATTTCAGTCTATACCGACCATTCTGCTCTTAGATATCTATTTTCAAAACAAGATGCCAAACCACGATTAATCCGTTGGATCTTACTCTTACAAGAGTTCGATTTTGAAATTCGAGACAAAAAGGGAGCAGAAAATCTCGCAGCTGATCATCTTTCTCGCCTTGAAAATCCTGAATTAGAAGTTCTATATGAATCGGCTATACAAGATAACTTTCCTGATGAATATCTTTTGAAGATCGATTATAATGAAATTCCATGGTTTGCAGACTATGCAAACTACTTAGTTTGTGGATTCCTTGAAAAAGGGTTGTCGTACCAAAAAAGAAAGAAATTCTTTAGTGATATAAAACACTATTTTTGGGAAGATCCACATTTATTCAAAAGTTGTCCTGATGGAATAATACGCCGATGCGTATTCGGAGATGAAGCTAGTCAAATCTTAAACCATTGTCACACAGGACCAACAGGAGGGCATTATGGGCCTCAACTAACAGCAAGGAAAGTCTATGACGCTGGATTCTATTGGCTTACAATTTTCAAAGACGCACACCTTCTTTGTAAATCCTGTGATGCATGTCAAAGTGCCGGAAAAATAAGTCAACGTGATGAAATGCCACAAAATGTCATTCAAGTATGTGAAGTATTTGATGTTTGGGGTATTGACTTTATGAGTCCATTTCCAAAATCTCATAATAATCTCTACATTCTCGTTGCCATTGATGATGTATCTAAATGGGCGAAAGTACAAGCTCTCCCAACTAACGATGCACGAGTTGTAGTCAACTTCTTAAAAAGTCTTTTTGCAAGGTTCGGAACACCGAAAGCTTTAATAAGTGATCGGGGTACTCATTTTTGTAATAATCAACTTGAGAAAGTTCTCAAAAGATATGGAGTAACTCATAAAAACTCCACCGCTTATCATCCACAAACAAGTGGACAAGTTGAAAATACTAACCGAGCTTTAAAACGTATTCTAGAGAAAACCGTAGAATCAAATTCGAAGGAATGGTTCATGAAATTGAAGGATGCACTCTGGGCTTTTAGAACAGCCTACAAAACCCCAATTGGCACCACACCTTTTAAACTTATTTATGGAAAAGCATGTCACCTTCCAGTAGAAATTGAGCACAAAGCATTCTGGGATTTGAAGACATGTAATCTTGATTTGCATGAAGCCGGTCGTTTACGATTAAGTCAACTAAACGAATTAGAAGAATTAAGACATGAAGCATACGAAAATTCGTTAATCTATAAGGAAAGAACGAAGAAATGGCATGATAAAAGAATCAGAAGTTCAAAAGAATTTAAGGAAGGAGATAGAGTTCTTCTTTTCAATTCACGATTCAAGCTATTTCCTGAAAAGTTGAAATCAAGATGGTCTGGACCATTCATAGTCAAAAGAGTTTTTCCATATGGAACGATAGAGTTAATAAATTCAAATGGGATTGAATTTAAAGTTAATGGTCACAGAGTTAAACACTATATAAATATGTTGTCAACGACATATGAAAAGCCAAAATTGGAAGACGGGGAGGCTTCAAATTAGAGCGATGAAGAAGAATTTCTATATAAACCTCCCATTCCAAGAAACGAAGAAAAATGTGAACAATAAGTTCAAGTAAAAGTGAAAGAACCAAGAAAAGATCACCCGGAAAAGGTTAACAAACCAACTCTACTTACTAAAGTAGGAGACCCAGGTGAATTTATCATTTCTTGCTTGCTTAATGATGGTGCTATATATAATGGGCTCGCAGATTTAGGAGCGAGTGCGAATGTTATGCCTCTTTCCTTATACAAAAGATTAGGTGTGGGTAAATTAAGACCAACCAGAATAGGTGTTCAATTATTTGATCAAACCATTAAACACCCGGTTGGAATAGCTAATAATTTACTTGTTAAAGTGGAAAGTTTGACCTTTGTTGCAAACTTCATAGTTATTAATATGGAGGAAGACCTTGATTTTCCTCTAATTTTAGGTCGCCCATTTTTAGCAACCACCGAGGCATTCTTTGATGTAAGAGAAGGTAGAATGACACTTAGGGATGGTGATAAATCAGTCACCTTTGTGAATTGAAAGTTTCAATCTCCACCAATCAAAACTGTTGAACCAATAAAAACGCCTAAGTGTGGGGAAGATGAAGAAACACCTAATGATAACCCGATAACAAAGAACCCCGTTGTTGATACAAAATTTGATGGACCCGTTTTTAACAGTTCAACGAAGAAACTTTATAAACGGATTCAAGATGCTAGGATTAAGGGAAACTTTAAGTTATGTAACCGATTAGTATCCAATTTATCGCCTAAAGAAAAGGCGATGTTAATTGAATTTGTGAATGTTACAGAGGAAATCAACAAATGGCTTGAAGCAAAAGTCAGAGATATGCAAGTTGTTGATGTTCCAATTGAAATTAATAATGAAGTCAATCACAAGTTCGATACCACCTCTAACTAAGTGTGGGGAGATTCAAATGTTTTAAAGGATAATATAATGCTGTCTAGAGTTAGATTTTCTATTTTCGTGTAGTTCTCGAGAATGAAATCCGAATGGTCTTTCCCTAGCAGACCCTAAAGAACTAGTCTTCTCCCTCCATTCTGAATTTTTATTTCTTTTAGGTTTTACTAGATGAAGAATTCCTTTGATCTGAACCATGGTCTACTACTACACGCTATGATTACTAAATGTAATAATAACATCTTCCCGAGTGAACTGACATCATTCATAAGAGACAAAATGGACGAAGTGAGGAAAGAACTCAGGAAGAATCATCATAAGATACATTTAGGTAAAGGAAAATCAAAATCCGCAACAAAAAGAAGAGCACGACACCTTTAAAGATGTCATAAATGCGGAAAATGGTCACACGAAGGTAAATGTTCGAACAATCAAACACATTCCAATACCGAGGTCGTTACTTTATGCAGAGAAGGACCGTTCATATGTTTAGAAGAAAAGTTATTGAAGAATCGAGGTTACGCCTATGTAGCTATGGAAAACCAAATCGAACGTCTCTCCTATGAGTCGGCTAAAGCAGGTCTCTGAGAATTCTATCTCACAGGTAAGTATGTACAGTTTTTATTTGTTTTTATTTATTGCTTTTAACCTTTTGATAATAAACGCTGAATAGTTCGCTATAAAGTATTAAATTGATATTCAATAAAATTAGGTATGCGAAACCGAAATTATTGATATCATACAAAAATTTAATTCATCACTGCAGAATTTTCCGTTTATTCATAAGATATAAATATCTTTAATCAATCAATCCAAAATATTTCAGAAATTCGTCTGGAGTAAAACTAGGTAATATAGCCGAAATTACTTTACCCAAAAGAGGGACGTATATTTTTGTTAATATTTGATTGATTAAAGTGGGATAAAAGACCAAAAAGATTCTTATTTTTATTTTTACCTTATTTTTAAAATTAATATATAACTATATTATTTTTAAATATAAGTTTCTAAAATTAATATATATAAATATTAATAATATATATAATAAATTTTATGCATTTTAAAATTTAAGTTTGGTGTGAATTTAAAAACAAAAATTTACTTTATTTCATTAAATTAAAAATTTGATATCTAAAATTCATCGTGAGTTGAAGATTAGGTCGTTGAACCGAAATTGCTTTACCCAAGGGCGGGGCGAGAAATTTTATTATCATTATTTTTAATCTTATTGATCTAAAGTATGCCAAAAATATTTAAAAAAACCCAAAAAAATCTTTGCTTTTAAAACAATCGCTTTAAATGACAAATTTTAAAATTTTGTCAAGGAACGAACTACGTCAACGTACCGAAACGACCTCAATCTAAAGAAACAAAATTTTAAATTAATTAAATGTTTTATAAGTTAAAGGTTTTTATATAAAAAAAAACAGGGACCCCATGCGATCGCATGGGATTTACCCTATACCACCATGCGATCGCATGGAGCTGAAAAACTGGACAGATTAAAAAAGCATCGACTGGTTCTGTCTTCCCCACATTTAACACACACATCCACGAAAACACACACACAAAACTCTCTAAAATCATAAATTTTTCATCAAATTACTTGAAATTTCGTGCTACAAATTACTCTAAACATGCCTTTTCTTGGAATTGGAAGGAAGAAGGTATCAAAATTCACTCCTAAACTCTTTAATTCGGATTATTAGTGTTCTTGAGCAAAATTTTACCTAATTTAATTTTGATAATTTCTAGTGTAATTAGAGTTAGATTGTTAATATATTATGCTTGTATAGCCTAGATTGATGCTATTTGTCATGATTTGAAGCCTTAAACTTCAAATTTTTTTAGAAATCTAGGGTTTGTGTTCTTGAGCAATTTGGGGCCTTTTCATATAAACAGGTTATGGCCGATTTTTGTTATGGATTATTGCTAAATTAAGTAGTTTACCATGTTTAGGTAGCTAAATGATCCAAACTTTGATCATAAACATGATTTTTGAGCATCAAAGTGGACTTTTTAAGTCTAAAAATCATGAACTTGATTAATTTGATATAAATGCCATTTGAAACTTGTTTAATTGCTAGTAATGATTATTTTGACATGTTATTTGAGTTGAATCCTTATGAACTTTGTATACATTTTCATATATGCTTATTTGAAAAATTGTTGAATTGATAAAAATATGAAAATGAGTATAAGTTTAATATGGATTAAACATGTTATTGTAATTATTTTAATTTATCATTTTGCTAACACTAATGCATATTTGGATGCACAAATTTTGTGTTTAATGTGTTTTGCAGAGAAATACAGATACAGACGGTGCATCATCGTCTAGACGACCTGAACAAGAACCTGATCGAGAACCGCAACCGGAACCACAACCTGAACAACAACATTATGATCAACACGTGCCATACTATGAACCAGAACCACAATTTTTTATTGCATACATAGTATTTCCCGTTCACCATGTAATAGAGCACTCGAGAATTCATGAAGAGGAGTTACATCCCAATCTTAGATTTGATCGAAGTTGGAGAGATTACCTGACATACCAAAGTAACAAATTTAAGCTTTGGACCAAAAATATAGAAGTACCAAGGGTAATAGATTGAGAGCCTTTGGAAAGAGTCAACCTAGCTAACTCAGTTAGGCAGCATCTAATCAAAAGGTATGGCAGCTTGTAACAACCCAAACCAAACCACGTTCGAACCCGCTTAAAGTATCACAAAATTTTTTGATTGTTCAGCTATTGGCGTGGCGCGCCAGAACCTCGCGCGGCGCGCCAAACTGGTCTGTCCAAAAAGTCTTTAAACGCGAAAAAGATTGACCACTTCCCGACGTATTTAGACAAAACGCTTTTCACAACATATTCATATATGAAAAACTAACACGTTCCATTCATAAAATAAGTTTTACGAGACTGGGCCCACATCGGCCGTTTTACGACTTTCGTACAAAATACAAGTTTTTAACACATGATTTTTAATACAAAATAAAGCCGAGCATGGCGATTGGGGATACGCTACCCAATCCTAATCGAATCCAAAAGCATTACCTTTAAAGCAACTACGCAAGTTCACTAGTCCCCGCGCTTACCCGAGCCACCGCATCCATGCAAATCTATAAAAAAAATCAACAACGAGAGGGTAAGCTAAAGCTTAGTGAGTGCAATAGTTACATACGTACATATATAATTTACCTACTTCCACTCCCTTACCCAAACCATACATTAATCCCGCATGTCAAAGCATAAGAAACTAGCATAATCAATCTTACCACAATGAACTCGTTTAACAAGCGTAAAAGCTAGTAACATCAAACGCACCATAAATACCTCGTGTATCAATTCGCACAAGCTAGTAACATCAAACGTACAACTAGCATAAACCTTAGCATAATCTCGCATATCATCTCGTAACAAAGCTAGTAGCATCATAATCGTACAACTAGCAACACCATTAGCATAATAGTCATAATAATAATTAAATGCTACACAACAACTATAATCCATGGTTAACCAACTCTTCGCAGGGGAATGACTTCGCGAAACAAGTCATCGATGTTCATAACAACCGTTAGCGCCCAAACACGGCTATGGTATGCTAACCCCCGAGGTGTTCCAAAAATGGCTATGGCATCACCCCCAAGTGTTCCAAAAACGGCTATGGCATCACTTGATCAATATGTGAGTAAAACACGGCTATTACTCACATTCGTGTGCACAAACACGACTATGTGCAACAATTAATACGGGCAACAACGTGAGAGTAAAACACGGCTATTACTCACCACCATATGCACAAACACGGCTATGTGCATAATTATCAATTGGACAAAACGGCTATGTCCCTCAACTATGGTCACAAAAACGGCTATGTGACACCATTAATTAATGTGTGCAAAAACGGCTATGCAATACCTCAATGGTCACAAAAACGGCTATGTGACTCATCGTCAAATAATAGCATTACAATAAATATATCGGGTCCCCAAATCTTAAGTCACATGTAGCGCACAAAATCCGGCTATTGTGTCACTATTCCCAAAGGTATCCAAACGGCTATCGTCGCATCGATGTGCCCCAAAGCCGGCTATTGTGCACATCGCGCACAAGCAAATAAATTATATACATACATGTATAATTATTCCACTCACCTTGAAGTCTTGAAGAAAACAAGCCAAATCCGTTGATCCGTCAATGAACGTACATAATCCATTATCATAATAATAAACAACACAATTAGGGTGGATTACAAACCAACCCATATTGACACCTAGTGCAATATCGACCCGATTGCACTTCCAAGCACAAATCGTGCCCAAATTAACCAATAATCACTAACACAAGTGAGAATGGTCCTAATACGCCAATTAAACCCAATCATAGGTGTTAAACACATATCTTGCCCATAATGACACTTAAACCCTAATTTTGACCCAAAGGAGTCAACATCGCGCCATTAGCGAGTTTTGACACCAAAACATGTTTAACTCGGTTTTATACTTCAACTTAATCCATTTTAAGTTTATAAACCTTATTAAATCGACAATTGGGTCATAATCATCACCAAACCCTAATTTTGACTCGAGTCAAAATTAGTCAACCCAAATTCACCTAAAGTGATTCCTACACTTCCATAATCACTAAACCTAGTGATTAAACTCAAGATTAAAGCCTAATCAAGGCCAAATCGTCAACTAACCCAAAACCCGCCAAGTGACAAGAATAACTAGTCACCATAAACCCATTTCATCATCTAAGAGGGTTTCACTACAAATCAAACTCAAACCCTAACTTGAATATCAAATCTAACAAATGAAATTCGGAGTTAGAACTTACCAATACTACCAAAACGTAGCTAGGAGCGAGATGAACAACTTTAAAACCTGAGCTTTAGCTAGAATTCGACTCCTTCTTTCCCAAATCAAGCTCTCTCACTCTAGAACTCTTACTCTCTCTCTAAATATGGATGAGAGTGTTTGTGTGGGTGAGAAATGAGCTCCAATGGAGTTCTAGATCAGTTTTGGTGACCCTAAACCGACCCCAATTGAAAAGACCAAAGTACCCCTCATTTAAACCTTTTAAAAAAGCTGAAAATTGCTTCTGACGCGATCGGAGCACCGCGCCAAATGGTGGAGCGCCGCTCCAACCTACAGGTCAGTTTTCAGAAACTTGTTTTGGCCATAACTTTTTGACCGTAGCTCCGTTTTCGATGAATCAAATATCGTTGGAAACGTAATAAGATTTTCTTTTCAATGGTAAGGCTTTGAAACATCAACAAAACTTTATTTGGGGTTGAAAAGATACGTACACACCTTGTCACTTCAGACAACGTCCAGTTTCTTCGACGTTCGAGCAAGCAACACGTACATGCTTCGTACACCTCATATACGTATCGTACACCATAAATACATTATGTACCATAAATATTTGGATCTTACAACTCTCCCCCACTTAAACTCGATCACGTCCTCGTGATCCTCGTCACTTGACCATCCGGACCTACACTCAAAGGTCCTCAACATATGTTCCAATCCGACTTTCTTAGGCAATCCTTCCCAATGAATCGCCTTTAACAACTAAATCGTCACCCGCGATTTAACAAAACCACCATTCGAGCACTAAAACCTGCTCTTTTCCCCATATCGGGAAAAACTCAACCAATCTTGTATCGAGATATCATTTCCTTAGCGTACCTTTACCAAGGACAACGCTAAAAGCGACCATGTCTCAACCTAAAGTCAACAATCCGAACGTTGAAGATCGAATTACATGAATCCTTACGGATTACACTTAACACTAAACATCCTTTGTAGTGCACAATATAACCAATACGTCACTATCCTACCATCATAAGCAACGGCTAAGACTAAAAGCGCCCAAAATGACTATGGCAACGCTAATCCTAAAGTGTACAAAATCGACTATTGTCACACCCGTGACAACATGTGAGCGAAACACGACTATCGCATCACTAATCACACAACATGGTCCTCACGATCTCACCATCGGTATATAAAACAACCGATAGATCACACCACACGGTCCTTACGACCCCACCATTGGCGTATAAAACAACCAATAGATCACACATCCAACAACATGAAGGCTGGCAGAAAACTACACGCGACCCACTTCCCAAATCTCAACACCGGATGAAGTCAGCGGACCCCGTCAATGGTCATGCTTCACCGATATAACACTACACCCATGATGAAGTCAGCGGACCCCAAAGGTCATGCTTCACCAATCAACGATCTCATAATGAAGTCAGCGGACCCTGAAGGTCATGCTCCACCAATCCACGATCCCATGATGAAGTCAGCGGACCCCAAAGGTCATGCTTCACCAATCAATGATCTCATGATGAAGTCAGAGGACCCCGAAGGTCATGCTCCACTAATCCACGATCCCTTTTGGCCTCGAACAACGAGTAGCGTAACATCGCGCTCTGCTACGCCATAGTGAATCCTAACAGATACCACTAACCATTCACACAATTGAGCAAGAACCGCCTATATCAAACATAGGCACGAAACAATAATTCTCTAAAAGAGGATCTGATACGCACATCCCTTAACCGAGGGATTTCAACTTGCTCACCATTCCCGTCCATTATCTCTCAACGAGATTTACCATATTACTACCTTGGTGATATCTCAAATCCAAAATCATAAGTACAATTTAACCGAAATTGTACTCTACCACAAATCGACCAAATCTAGGTCCCGACACAAATTTTGGATCTACCAAAAGCATTGTCCGAAATCTCACACTAAAACCTCCTCGTGCGGGAGTGTAACTCCCCCACTTGGAACTACGTTCCATAACCGCATCTCGTACACCCGCACAATGCTACCAAAGGTAGACTTTACCAATAATTGGGTTCACACGGCCCATCACCACATTTTGCTTCAACTTTGAGCATACCAAGGATCCTAACCTATCCTTAAACACTTCGAATAAAAAGTGTACCACAATTTACACGAACTATACACTCGCAATCATCCAATTGCTTTAGTTTGTCGAATTTCACCCGATCGCTCATGTACCTAAGGGTTTCATTTCGGTACCCTAAGTATAATGTAACCGCAACACAATCGGAGTCGAACACCATGCTAGTAGGTATAAAAAGGCACCTAATGTCGTGTCACGTAGACTCCTTTACCAACATACATCGAGATAACAACTCGATTTCAAGAATTTCAATCCACCCGACGAACCTCATGGTTCATCCACTTCAACGCGAAAGCGAAAATGCGCTTAACGACCGAACACCAAAACCCATTTCCATGGTTTGGTAGAAACATTTCCCAAATACTAAGGGATGCTCGGTTGCACCAAGTCCTATGCCCTTCGCCCGACAATCCAATGTCACTATAGGGTACTTCCATTAGGAACGTCACCCATATCAATAACATGCACAACACAATTGAGACCTTAAGGGTCTCACTCGAACGAGCTTAACGACCCGATACCAACCAAAATGCCTAAGCGCCCAAGGATTCGCACCATAGAGTCAAGGCACAACACACCACTTATACGCTCTACTGAGAGCAAACTGGAGCCATAAACGTAAACCCCCCGCTCGCTACGAATTATCTCCAACGGAGAATAAAGTTTAGCTAAGACTTATGCACATACCGCATGTTATTACAAACGAACAACATATAATTTCGTACTAAAAGTACCTGATGTAGCGCTGTTGGGCTTCCGAGCACCACTTCCCATCATGTATTCGCGCTCTAACCTCCTAACTCGATCGTCATGCGATTCGGAACACTCTGACTTCCAGTGTCCCTCCATCCGGCAAATGAAACACCTGATTGAGCCTAAAAGCACCACCATACAATCTTGTGCCAAATGACCCCGTTCCCCACACTTAAAGCACGTAAGCTTGTAACCCTTCTTACTCTTCTTCTTCACATTCCCGACGCCTTCAGGCATACTTCGTGCCCTCTTACCATGAGCACCCTGTAATCCTAACCTTGCAAGTACATCTTCATCATCACTACCTCGAGGTTTGGGAAACCTCTTTTCAAACTCTTCCTTTATAACTTTAGTCACTTAGTCTCGGACCATTTCCGTCATTTGTCCTTCGACCAACTCCTTGGTTACTTCCCTAACTTTGCCGGTGAAAACTGAGACATATTGTTCAAACACGGCCTCAATCTTTAACGTTAATTCATCCTTCTCTTCGTGAATAGGCTCACTCGTTCCGCATCCATCTTCCGTTTTCATTCTAAGGAATGCAAACGATTAGATCACGAATGTATAAACCACACGCACAACATCGCCCCATCTTGCTAAACACTCATCGTACATCACTTGTTAGACACGATTTGCACCCGTAATAAGGTTTGCAAGTCCTTATTACGCACACACACCGTATCAACTAATTAGTACAACGACCGCCTCGCTCGATGATATAAACAAACACAAACAAAATTCTATGCGATATAAACACACGCGAGAATTATTATCACATCACAATAGTGTAGTGACCCGAACTTTTCCATGTTTATATATATATTAAATGAAAATGTTATTTACATGATTAAGTGTTTCCAACATATTAAGCAATCAAACTTGTTAAGACTTGATTAATTGAAATAGGTTTCATATAGACAATTGACCACCCTAGTTGACCGGTGATTCACGAACGTTAAAACTTGTAAAAACTATATGATGATATATATATGGTTATATATATAGTTAACATGATATTATGATAAGTAAACATATCATTAAGTATATTAATAATGAACTACATATGTAAAAACAAGACTACTAACTTAATGATTTTGAAACGAGACATATATGTAACGATTATCGTTGTAACGACATTTAATGTATATATTTCACATTAAGAGATATTCGTACATCATAATATCATGATAATATAATAATTTAAAATCTCATTTGATATTATAAACATTGGGTTAACAACATTTAACAAGATCGTTAACCTAAAGGTTTCAAAACAACACTTACATGTAACGACTAACGATGACTTAACAACTCAGTTAAAATGTATATACATGTAGTGTTTTAATATGTATTCATACACTTTTGAAAGACTTCAAGACACTTATCAAAATACTTCTACTTAACAAAAATGCTTACAATTACATCCTCGTTCAGTTTTATCAACAATTCTACTCGTATGCACCCGTATTCGTACTCGTACAATACACAGCTTTTAGATGTATGTACTATTGGTATATACACTCCAATGATCAGCTCTTAGTAGCCCATGTGAGTTACCTAACACATGTGGGAACCATCATTTGGCAACTAGCATGAAATATCTCATAAAATTAGAAAAATATGAGTAATCATTCATGACTTATTTACATGAAAACAAAATTACATATTCTTTATATCTAATCCATACACCAGCGACCAAAAACACCTACAAACACTTTCATTTTCTTCAATTTTCATCATCTAATTGATCTCTCTCAAGTTCTATCTTCAAGTTCTAAGTGTTCTTCATAAATTCTACAAGTTCTAGTTTCATAAAATCAAGAATACTTCCAAGTTTGCTAGCTTACTTCCAATCTTGTAGAGTGATCATCCAACCTCAAGAAATCTTTCTTATTTACAGTAATATATCTTTCTAATACAAGGTAATACTCATATTAAAACTTTGATTTAATTTCTATAACTATAACAATCTTATTTCGAGTGAAAATCTTACTTGAACTGCTTTCGTGTCATGATTCTGCTTCAAGAACTTTCAAGCCATCCAAGGATCCTTTGAAGCTAGATCCATTTTTCTCATTTCCAGTAGCTTTATCCAGAAAACTTGAGGTAGTAATGATGTTCATAACATCATTCGATTCATACATATAAAGCTATCTTATTCGAAGATTTAAACTTGTAATCACTAGAACATAGTTTAGTTAATTCTAAACTTGTTCACAAACAAAAGTTAATCCTTCTAACTTGACTTTTAAAATCAACTAAACACATGTTCTATATCTATATGATATGCTAACTTAATGATTTAAAACCTGAAAACAAGAAAAACACCGTAAAACCGGATTTACGCCGTCGTAGTAACACCGCGGGCTGTTTTGGGTTAGTTAATTAAAAACTATGATAAACTTTGATTTAAAAGTTGTTCTTCTGGGAAAATGATTTTTCTTATGAACATGAAACTATATCCAAAAATCATGGTTAAACTCAAAGTGGGAGTATGTTTTCTAAAATGGTCATCTAAACGTCGTTCTTTCGACTGAAATGACTACCTTTACAAAAATGACTTGTAACTTATATTTCTGACTATAAACCTATACATTTTCTGTTTAGATTCATAAAATAGAGTTCAATATGAAACCATAGCAAGTTGATTCACTCAAAACGGATTTAAAATGAAGAAGTTATGGGTAAAACAAGATTGGATAATTTTTCTTGTTGTAGCAACGTGAAAATTGGTAACAAATCTATATTAATCATATCCTAGCTAACTTATATTGTATTATACATGTATTCTAATATATTATGTAATCTTGGGATACCATAGACACGTATGCAAATGTTTTGACATATCATATCGACCCATGTGTATATATTATTTGAAACAACCATAGACACTCTATATGCAGTAATGTGGGAGTTAGCTATACAGGGTTGAGGTTGATTCCAAATATATATATACTTTGAGTTGTGATATAGCCTGAGACGTGTATACACTGGGTCGTGGATTGATTCAAGATAATATATATCAATTTTTTTTGTACATCTAACGTTGGACAACTAGTTGTAGGTTACTAACGAGGACAGCTGACTTAATAAACTTAAAACATCAAAATGTATTAAAAGTGTTGTAAATATATTTTGAATATACTTTGATATATATGTACATATTTGTTATAGGTTCGTAAATCGACCAGTGGCCAAGTCTTACTTCCCGACGAAGTAAAAATCTGTGAAAGTGAGTTATAGTCCCACTTTTAAAATCTAATATTTTTGGGATGAGAATAAATGCAGGTTTTATAAATGATTTACAAAATAGACACAAGTACGTGAAACTACATTCTATGGTTGAATTATCGAAATCGAATATGTCCCTTTTTATTAAGTCTGGTAATCTAAGAATTAGGGAACAGACACCCTAATTGACGCGAATCCTAAAGATAGATCTATTGGGCCTAACAAACCCCATCCAAAGTACCAGATGCTTTAGTACTTCGAAATTTATATCATATCCGAAGGGTGTCCCGGAATGATGGGGATATTCTTATATATGCATCTTGTTAATGTCAGTTACCAGGTGTTCACCATATGAATTATTTTTATCTCTATGTATGGGATGTATATTGAAAAATGAAATCTTGTGGTCTATTGTTACGATTTGATATATATAGGTTAAACCTATAACTCACCAACATTTTTGTTGACGTTTAAAGCATGTTTATTCTCAGGTGAATACTAAGAGCTTCCGCTGTTGCATACTAAAATAAGGACAAGATTTGGAGTCCATGTTTGTATGATATTGTGTAAAAACTGCATTCAAGAAACATATGTCGATGTAATATATTTCTATTGTAAACCATTATGTAATGGTCGTGTATAAACAGTATATTTTAGATTATCATTATTTGATAATCTACGTAATGCTTTTGAAACCTTTATTGATAAAATAAAGGTTATGGTTGTTTTAAAAATGAATGCAGTCTTTGAAAAACGTCTCATATAGAGGTCAAAACCTCGCAACGAAATCAATTAATATGGAACGTTTATAATCAGTATGAACGGGACATTTCAGTTGGTATCAGAGCGTTGGTCTTAGAGAACCAGAATTTTGCATTAGTGTGTCTTATCGAGTTTGTTAGGATGCATTAGTGAGTCTGGACTTCGACCGTGTTTACTTGAAAAATGATTGCTTAACAAATTTTGTTGGAAACTATATATTTTTAACATGTGAATATTATGTGATATATTAATCTCTTAACATGTTTAATATTATGTGATAGATGTCTACCTCTAGAACAAGTCCCATTGACTCACCTAATAATAATGAAGAGTCAAATGTAAATTGGAATGATTCGTGGACTGATTCACATGTTCCCGAAGAGGAACCGGAAGAAGAGTCGGAACCGGAAGAAGAATCGGAACCGGAAGAAGAATCGGAACCGGAAGAAGAAATAGAACCAGTGGTAGGAAATAATAAAACGGTTAAGTAGAAGAAAATCCTCAACTAACCGAGCAAAGTTAATTATGGTCAATGGTGTTTCCGCCAAGGAAGCAAAGTATTGGGAGGATTACCAATTCTCCGATGAATCGGATCCCGACAAGGATTCCGATGATGTTATAGAAATTACCCCAACACAATTTAATTAGGCAAAAGAGAACAATAAGGGAAAGGGCATAAAAATAGAGAAATTTGATTCCAAACCCGATGAACTTTATATGTATCGTCAACACCCGTATTTCTTAAGTTGTGACAATAACCCAGGAACCTCTAAACCACCAGGTTTTTCTAAAACAATGTGGAAAACGACGGCTCGTATTAGGGGAACATCATATATCCCTAGAAACTTGGCAAAACGAACCAAAACCGAAGAAGAAGAAACGAGCGAGTCGGAATAAGATAGTTGTATTCGTGTGGTGTAATATATGTAATATAGTGTGCTTATGCTTTATGATATATGTAAAAATTTCTTGTATTAATAAGTATTTTTTTTTATGAATCTAACTCTTATCTATTTTACAGTATAAAAAAACAAAATGGATAGACAACCCAATATTTTAAGAGACCTACCCGGAGACATGATTGATGAAATCTTGTCTAGAGTCGGTCAGAATTCCTCGGCACAACTATTTAAGGCGAGATCAGTTTGTAAGACATTCGAAGAACGTTCCAAGAATGCCTTGATTTATAAAAGGCTTTCGTTCGAAAGATGGGGATATCACTTTGAGAAATCCATAAGTTACGATGTGTTTACTTTGACGCATATATTGCGGGGAACCCAAATGCTATTTTACGTAACGGGTTAAGAAATTATTTTGACTCAATATATCCGAATATAGGACTTCGTGATTTAGAAAAAGCGGCTAACATGCAACATAAAGAAGCATGTTATGCTTACGGGTTAGTAATGTTCGCTTCTCACCAAAGTGAGAACAAGAACATCGGGCTACAACTATTAAACAAAACATTCCCACAAGTGACGGAGTCGGTAATTGGGGTAAGAAATGAGGTTTTTAGGTTATTACGAGACTGTTGGTCATTACGTAACCTTCATCCTTTTGACGACGTTACAACACATTGTCTTACTATCGGTCACAACAGTTATGTTCCACAAAACCAAGGATGGGAAGTGGTATTAGTAAAACCAGAATGCATGACTTGTTTCTGGACGTATGAATTACATGTCTTTATTGCCTTTGATGAACGCCTTATTTATTAACTAGAATTATCTTCGCAACTACTTTGTATCAAAGTTTTATGTGCTATATTTCATGCTATATGTAAAAAAAAAAAGCGGTATTGTAAATTTGCAAGTTATTGTATAAAGGTTTGAATATGATAATCTTTTTTTTGTGATTAGTTTTTCATATAGAATTGTAGTAGTTGAAATAGTATGTTAGCTACTAAGTATGAACTTAACGGGTAGGTACTACCCGAATTAAAGAGTATAAAATGCTAATATGAAGAAAGAGCTTTTATAAATAAGTTCATATTACGCTACGAAATACTATTGACTACTCTTGATATTCTATATGATTAACTCGTTTCATTTGACTATTTTGAAGGAAATGGCACCGACTACTCGACACACCTTGAATATGAGCGAAGAGGAATTTCGTGCCTTCCTTGCTTGAAACATAGCCGCAGTACAGGCTGCGCTACATACCAACAATAATCTTGGATCTAGCAGTATAGGAAATCGTGTAGGATGCACCTACAAAGAATTCACTGCCTGCAAACCTTTGGAATTTGATGGAACCGAAGGACCGATCGGATTGAAATGGTGGACCGAGAAGGTCGAATCGGTGTTTGCCATAAGTAAGTGTACTGAAGAGGACAAAGTGAAGTACGCTACGCATACCTTCACAGGTTCTACGTTAACATGGTGGAATACCTATCTAGAGCAAGTGGGACAAGATGATGCTTACGCACTACCGTGGTCAGCATTCAAGCACTTGATGAACGAGAAGTACCGTCCCAGAACCGAGGTCAATAAGCTCAAGACAGAACTTAGAGGGTTACGAACCCAAGGATTTGATATTACCACGTACGAAAGATAATTTACAGAATTATGCCTATTATGTCCGGGAGCGTTCGAAGATGAGGAAGAGAAGATCGACGCGTTTGTGAAAGGATTACCGGAAAGAATCCAAGAAGATATAAGTTCACACGAGCCCGCCTCCATACAACAGGCTTGTAGAATGGCTCACAAACTAGTGAACCAGATTGAGGAAAGAATTAAAGAACAGACTGCTGAAGAGGCCAATGTGAAGCAAGTCAAAAGAAAGTGGGAGGAAAACGGTGATAAGAATCACCAATACAACAACAGCAATTACAACAATAATCGCAACAACTATCCCAACAATCGCAACGTCAATCGCAACTACAACAAACGGCCCAACAACAACAACAACAACATCAACTACAACAATCATCCCAACAACAATAATAACCGCAACAACAACAACAATCAGAAGCAGCTATGCCAAAGGTGTGAAAAGTATCACTCGGGGTTCTGCACCAAATTTTGCAACAAGTGTAAAAGAAATGGTCATAGCGCGGTGAAGTGTGAGGTCTATGAACCAGGGGTTAACAGAACGAAAGGAACAAATGGTGTCGGAACGAGTAATGGCGGAGCAAGTAGTGTCGGAGCAAGTTATGCCAATGTAGTTTGTTATAAATATGGAAAACCGGGCCACATTATTAGAAATTGCCCGAACCAGGAGAACACGAATGGACAAGGCCGCGGAAGAGTTTTCAATATTAATGCGGCAGAGGCACAGGAAGATCCAGAGCTTGTTACAGGTACGTTTCTTATTGACAATAAATCTACTTACGTTTTATTTGATTCGGGTGCGGATAGAAGCTATATGAGTAGAGATTTTTGTGCTAAATTAAGTTGTCCATTGACGCCGTGGGATAGTAAATTTTTACTCGAATTAGCAAACGGTAAATTAATTTCAGCAGATTATATATGCCGGAATCGAGAAATTAAACTGGGTAGCGAAATATTTAAGATTGATTTGATACCAGTAGAGTTAGGGAGTTTTGATGTGATATTCGGTATGGACTGGTTGAAAGAAGTGAAAGCAGAGATCGTTTGTTACAAAAATGCAATTTGCATTATACGAGAAAAAGGAAAACCCTTAATGGTGTACGGAGAAAAGGGCAACACGAAGCTACATCTTATTAGTAATTTGAAGGCACAAAAACTAATAAGAAAAGGTTGCTATGCTGTTCTAGCACACGTCGAGAAAGTACAAACTGAAGAAAAGAGCCTCAATGATGTTCCCGTCGCAAAAGAATTTCCCGATGTATTTCCGAAAGAATTACCGGGATTACCCCCACATCGATCTGTTGAATTTCAAATAGATCTTGTACCAGGAGCTGCACCAATAGCTCGTGCTCTTTACAGACTTGCACCCAGTGAGATGAAAGAACTGCAAAGCTAACTGCAAGAACTATTAGAACGTGGTTTTATTCGACCAAGCACATCACCATGGGGAGCTCCTATTTTGTTTGTCAAGAAGAAGGATGGTACATTTAGGTTGTGTATTGACTACAGAGAATTGAACAAACTTACCATCAAAAACCGTTATCCACTGCCGAGAATTGACGACTTATTTGATCAACTACAAGGCTCGTCGGTTTATTCGAAAATTGATTTACGTTCTGGATATCATCAAATGCGAGTAAAGGAGGATGATATTCCAAAAACTGCTTTTAGGACGCGTTATGGTCATTACGAGTTTATGGTTATGCCGTTTGGATTGACTAACGCACCAGCTGTGTTCATGGACCTTATGAACCGAGTGTGTGGGCCATATCTTGACAAGTTTTTCATTGTTTTCATCTATGACATACTTATTTACTCAAAGAATGATCAAGAGCACGAAGAACATTTGAGAAAAGTGCTAGAAGTATTGAGGAAAGAAAAACTGTACGCTAAGTTTTCAAAGTGTGCGTTTTGGTTGGAAGAAGTTCAATTCCTCGATCACATAGTGAACAAAGAAGGTATCCAGGTGGACCCGGCAAAGATCAAAACCGTTGATAAGTGGGAAACCCCAAAAACTTCGAAGCATATATGTCAATTTTTAGGATTGGCTGGTTACTACAGAAGATTCATCCAAGATTTCTCCAAAATAGCAAAACCCTTGACTGCATTAATTCATAAAGGGAAGAAATTTGAATGGAAGGATGAACAAGAGAAGGCATTTCAGTTATTGAAGAAAAAGCTAACTACGGCACCTATATTGTCATTGCCTGAAAGGAATGATGATTTTGTGATTTATTGTGACGCATCAAAGCAAGGTCTCGGTTGTGTATTAATGCAACGAACGAAGGTGATTGCTTATGCGTCTAGACAATTGAAGATTTACGAGCAAAATTATACGACTCACGATTTGGAATTGGGTACTGTTGTTTTTGCATTAAAGACTTCGAGGCATTGTTTATATGGGGTCAAAAGTATTATATATACCGACCATAAAAGTCTCCAATATATATTTAATCAGAAGCAACTGAATATGAGACAACGCAAGTGGATTGAACTATTGAATGATTATAATTTTGAGATTCGATACCACTCGGGAAAAGCGAATGTGGTAGCCGACGCTTTGAGTAGAAAGGACAGAGAACCTATACGGGTAAAAGCTATGAATATAATTATTCGTACTAACCTTACTACTCAAATAAAGGAGGCGTAACAGGGGGTTGTAAAAGAAGGAAAGTTGAAGAATGAGATACCCAAAGGATCAGAGAAACATCTTAATATTCGGGAAGACGGAACCCGATATAGGGCTGATAAAATTTGGGTACCAAGGATTGGAGATGTGAGAGAAATGGTACTTAAGGAAGCACATAAAACTAGATATTCAATACATCCCGGAGCGGGGAAGATGTATAAAGATCTCAAGAAACACTTTTGGTGGCCGGGTATGAAAGCCAATATTGCTAAATATGTAGGAGAATATTTGTCGTGTTCTAAGGTCAAAGCTGAACATCAAAAACCATCAGGTCTACTACAACAACCTGAAATCCCAGAATGGAAATGGGAAAACATTACCATGGATTTCATTACTAAATTGCCAAGGACTGCAAGTGGTTATAATGCTATTTGGGTAATAGTTGAACGTCTCACCAAGTTAGCACACTTCCTGTCAATGAGAGAAAATGACAAAATGGAGAAGTTGGCGCGATTGTATTTGAAGGAGGTTGTCTCCAGACATGGAATACCCGTCTCTATTATCTCTGATAGGGATGGTAGATTTGTTTCAAGGTTCTCGCAGACGTTGCAACAAGCATTGGGGACTCGTCTAGACATGAGTACTGCATATCATCCACAAACTGATGGGCAGAGCGAAAGGACGATACAAACGCTTGAAGACATGCTACGAGCATGTGTTATTGATTTCGGAAACAGTTGGGATCGACACCTACCGTTAGCAGAATTTTCCTACAACAACAGCTACCATTCAAGCATTGAGATGGCGCCGTTTGAAGTACTTCATGGTAGAAAGTGCAGGTCTCCGATTTGTTGGAGTGAAGTGGGGGATAGACAGATTACGGGTCCGGAGATAATACAAGAAACTACCGAGAAGATCATCCCAATTCAACAACGGTTGAAAACCGCCCAAAGTCGACAAAAGAGCTACGCTGACATTAAAAGAAAAGATATAGAATTTGAAATTGGAGAGATGGTCATGCTTAAAGTTGCACCTTGGAAAGGTGTTGTTCGATTTGGTAAACTAGGGAAATTAAATCCAAGGTATATCAGACCATTCAAGATTATTGATCGTGTCGGACCAGTAGCTTACCGACTTGAGTTACCTCAACAACTCACGGCTGTACATAACACTTTCCACGTCTCGAATTTGAAGAAATGTTTTGCTAAAGAAGATCTCACTATTCCGTTAGATGAAATCCAAATCAACGAAAAACTTCAATTCATCGAAGAACCCGTCGAAATAATGGATCGTGAGGTTAAAAGACTTAAGCAAAACAAGATACCAATTGTTAAGGTTCGATGGAATGCTCATAGAGGACCCGAGTTCACCTGGGAACGAGAAGATCAGATGAAGAAGAAATACCCGCATTTATTTCCAGAAGATACGTCAACACCTCCAACTGCTTAAAATTTCGGGACGAAATTTATTTAACTGGTAGGTACTGTAGTGACCCGAACTTTTCCATGTTTATATATATATATTAAATGAAAATGTTATTTATATGATTAAGTGTTTCCAACATATTAAGCAATCAAACTTGTTAAGACTTGATTAATTGAAATAGGTTTCATATAGACAATTGACCACCCAAGTTGACCGGTGATTCACGAACGTTAAAACTTGTAAAAACTATATGATGACATATATATGGTTATATATATAGTTAACATGATATTATGATAAGTAAACATATCATTAAGTATATTAATAATGAACTACATATGTAAAAACAAGACTACTAACTTAATGATTTTGAAACGAGACATATATGTAACGATTATCGTTGTAACGACATTTAATGTATATATATCATATTAAGAGATATTCGTACATCATAATATCATGATAATATAATAATTTAAAATCTCATTTGATATTATAAACATTGGGTTAACAACATTTAACAAGATCGTTAACCTAAAGGTTTCAAAACAACACTTACATGTAACGAATAACGATGACTTAACGACTCAGTTAAAATGTATATACATGTAGTGTTTTAATATGTATTCATACACTTTTGAAAGACTTCAAGACACTTATCAAAATACTTCTACTTAACAAAAATGCTTACAATTACATCCTCGTTCAGTTTCATCAACAATTCTACTCGTATGCACCCGTATTCGTACTCGTACAATACACAGCTTTTAGATGTATGTACTATTGGTATATACACTCCAATGATCAGCTCTTAGCAGCCCATGTGAGTCACCTAACACATGTGGGAACCATCATTTGGAAACTAGCATGAAATATCTCATAAAATTAGAAAAATATGAGTAATCATTCATGACTTATTTACATGAAAACAAAATTACATATCCTTTATATCTAATCCATACACCAACGACCAAAAACACCTACAAACACTTTCATTATTCAATTTTCTTCATCTAATTGATCTCTCTCAAGTTCTATCTTCAAGTTCTAAGTGTTCTTCATAAATTCTACAAGTTCTAGTTTCATAAAATCAAGAATACTTCCAAGTTTGCTAGCTTACTTCCAATCTTGTAGAGTGATCATCCAACCTCAAGAAATCTTTCTTATTTACAGTAAGATATCTTTCTAATACAAGGTAATACTCATATTCAAACTTTGATTCAATTTCTATAACTATAACAATCTTATTTCGAGTGAAAATCTTACTTGAACTGTTTTCGTGTCATGATTCTGCTTCAAGAACTTTCAAGCCATCCAAGGATCCTTTGAAGCTAGATCCATTTTTCTCATTTCCAGTAGCTTTATCCAGAAAACTTAAGGTAGTAATGATGTTCATAACATCATTCGATTCATACATATAAAGCTATCTTATTCGAAGGTTTAAACTTGTAATCACTAGAACATAGTTTAGTTAATTCTAAACTTGTTCGCAAACAAAAGTTAATCTTTCTAACTTGACTTTTAAAATCAACTAAACACATGTTCTATATCTATATGATATGCTAACTTAATGATTTAAAACCTGGAAACACGAAAAACACCGTAAAACCGGATTTACGCCTTCGTAGTAACACCGCGGGCTGTTTTGGGTTAGTTAATTAAAAACTATGATAAACTTTGATTTAAAAGTTGTTCTTCTGGGAAAATGATTTTTCTTATGAACATGAAACTATATCCAAAAATCATGGTTAAACTCAAAGTGGAAGTATGTTTTCTAAAATGGTCATCTAGACGTCGTTCTTTCGACTGAAATGACTACCTTTACAAAAATGACTTGTAACTTATATTTCCGACTATAAACCTATACTTTTTCTGTTTAGATTCATAAAATAGAGTTCAATATGAAACCATAGCAATTTGATTCACTTAAAACGGATTTAAAATGAAGAAGTTATGGGTAAAACAAGATTGGATAATTTTTCTTGTTGTAGCAACGTGAAAATTGGTAACAAATCTATATTAATCATATCCTAGCTAACTTATATTGTATTATACATGTATTCTAATATATTATGTAATCTTGGGATACCATAGACACGTATGCAAATGTTTTGACATATCATATCGACCCATGTGTATATATTATTTGAAACAACCATAGACACTCTATATGCAGTAATGTGGGAGTTAGCTATACAGGGTTGAGGTTGATTCCAAAAATATATATACTTTGAGTTGTGATCTAGCCTGAGACGTGTATATACTGGGTCGTGAATTGATTCAAGATAATATATATCAATTTTTTTCTGTACATCTAACGTTAGACAACTAGTTGTAGGTTACTAACGAGGACAGCTGACTTAATAAACTTAAAACATCAAAATGTATTAAAAGTGTTGTAAATATATTTTGAATATACTTTGATATATATGTACATATTTGTTATAGGTTCGTAAATCGACCAGTGGCCAAGTCTTACTTCCCGACGAAGTAAAAATCTGTGAAAGTGAGTTATAGTCCCACTTTTAAAATCTAATATTTTTGGGATGAGAATACATGCAGGTTTCATAAATGATTTACAAAATAGACACAAGTACGTGAAACTACATTCTATGGTTGAATTATCGAAATCGAATATGCCCCTTTTTATTAAGTCTGGTAATCTAAGAATTAGGGAACAGACACCCTAATTGACACGAATCCTAAAGATATATCTATTGGGCCTAACAAACCCCATCCAAAGTACCGGATGCTTTAGTACTTCGAAATTTATATCATATCCGAAGGGTGTCCCGGAATGATGGGAATATTCTTATATATGCATCTTGTTAATGTCGGTTACCAGGTGTTCACCATATGAATGATTTTTATCTCTATGTATGGGATGTATATTGAAATATGAAATCTTGTGGTCTATTGTTACGATTTGATATAAATAGGTTAAACCTATAACTCACCAACATTTTTGTTGACGTTTAAAGCATGTTTATTCTCAGGTGAATACTAAGAGCTTCCGCTGTTGCATACTAAAATAAGGACAAGATTTGGAGTCCATGTTTGTATGATATTGTGTAAAAACTGCATTCAAGAAACATATGTCGATGTAATATATTTCTATTGTAATCCATTATGTAATGGTCGTGTATAAACAGTATATTTTAGATTATTATTATTTGATAATCTACGTAATGCTTTTGAAACCTTTATTGATAAAATAAAGGTTATGGTTGTTTTAAAAATGAATGCAGTCTTTGAAAAACATCTCATATAGAGGTCAAAACCTCGCAACGAAATCAATTAATATGGAACGTTTATAATCAATATGAACGGGACATTTCAAATAGCATATTAATAATATCCGCATTACTAATATAAACGTTAGTCAACCTATAAACAAGGCACTAGCTAGAACCCATTCCGACCCGTAATCCTACAAGTCCCGCAACAAATTAAGCACACACAAAAGTCTAAGTCTAGGCACCAATCTCAAGTCACCTAAATCCCTTAGACCATGCTCTGATACCACTTGTAACAACCCAAACCAAACCACGTTCGAACCCGCTTAAAGTATCACAAAAAAAATTTGATTGTTCAGCTACTGGCGCGGAGCGCCAGAACCTCGCGCGGCGCACCAAACTGGTCTGTCCAAAAAGTCTTTAAACGCGAAAAAGATTGACCACTTCCCGACGTATTTAGACAAAACGCTTTTCACAACATATTCATATATGAAAAACTAACACGTTCCATTCATAAAATAAGTTTTACGAGACGCCTACATCGGCCGTTTTACTACTTTCGTACAAAATACAAGTTTCAACCACATGATTTTTAATACAAAATAAATCCGAGCATGGCGATTGGGGATACGCTACCTAATCCTAATCGAATCTAAAAGCATTGCCTTTAAAGCAACTACGCAAGTCCACTAGTCCCCGCGCTTACCCGAGCCACCACATCCATGCAAATCTATAAAAAAAGTCAACAACGAGTGGGTAAGCTAAAGCTTAGTGATTGCAATAGTTACACACGTACATATATAATTTACCTACTTGCACTCCCTTACCCAAACCACACATTAATCCCGCATGTCAAAGTATAAGAAACTAGCATAATCAATCTTACCACAATGAACTCGTTTAACAAGCGTAAAAGCTAGTAACATCAAACGCACCATAAATACCTCGTGTATCAATTCGCACAAGTTAGTAACATCAAACGTACAACTAGCATAAACCTTAGCATAATCTCGCATATCATGTCGTAACAAAGCTAGTAGCATCATAATCGTACAACTAGCAACACCATTAGCATAATAGTCATAATAATAATTAAATGCTACACAACAACTATAATCCATGGTTAACCAACTCTTCGCAGGGGAATGACTTCGCGAAACAAGTCATCGATGTTCATAACAACCGTTAGCACCCAAACACGGCTATGGTATGCTAACCCCCGAGGTGTTCCAAAAACGGCTATGGCATCACCCCCAAGTGTTCCAAAAACGGCTATGGCATCACTTGATCAATGTGTGATTAAAACACGACTATTACTCACATTCGTGTGCACAAACACGGCTATGTGCAACAATTAATACGGGCAACAACGTGGGAGTAAAACACGGCTATTACTCACTACCATATGCACAAACACGGCTATGTGCATAATTATCAATTGGAAAAAATGGCTATGTCCCCCAACTATGGTCACAAAAACGGCTATGTGACACCATTAATTAATGTGTGCAAAAACGGCTATGCAACACCTCAATGGTCACAAAAACGGCTATGTGACTCATCGTCAAATAATAGCATTACAATAAATATATCGGGTCCCCAAATCTTAAGTCACATGTAGAGCACAAAATCCGGCTATTGTGTCACTATTCCCAAAGGTGTCCAAACGGCTATCGTCGCATCGATGTGCCCCAAAACCCGGCTATTGTGCACATCGCGCACAAGCAAATAAATTATATACATACATGTATAATTATTCCACTCACCTTGAAGTCTTGAAGAAAACAAGCCAAATCCGTTGATCCATCAATGAACGTACCTAATCCATTATCATAATAATAAACAACACAATTAGGGTGGATTACAAACCAACCCATATTGACACCTAGTGCAATATCGACCCGATTGCACTTTCAAGTACAAATCGCGCCCAAATTAACCAATAATCACTAACACAAGTGAGAATGGTCCTAATACACCAATTAAACCCAATCATAGGTATTAAACACCTATCTTGCCCATAATGACACTTAAACCCTAATTTTGACCCAAAGGAGTCAACATCGCGCCATTAGCGAGTTTTGACACCAAAACATGTTTAACTCGATTTTATACTTCAACTTAATCCATTTTAAGTTTATAAACCTTATTAAATCGACAATTGGGTCATAATCATCACCAAACCCTAATTTTGACTCAAGTCAAAATTAGTCAACCCAAATTCACCTAAAGTGATTCCAACACTTCCATAATCACTAAACCTAGTGATTAAACTCAAGATTAAAGCCTAATCAAGGCCAAATCGTCAACCAACCCAAAACCCGCCAAGTGACAAGAATAACTAGTCACCATAAACCCATTTCATCATCTAAGAGGGTTTCACTACAAATCAAACTCAAACCCTAACTTGAATATCAAATCTAACAAATGAAATTCGGAGTTAGAACTTACCAATACTACCAAAACATAGCTAGGAGCGAGATGAACAACTTTAAAACCCGAGCTTTGGCTAGAATTCGACTCCTTCTTCCCCAAATCAAGCTCTCTCACTCTAGAACTCTTCCTCTCTCTCTCTCTAAATATGGATGAGAGTGTTTGTGTGGGTGAGAAATGAGCTCCAATGGAGTTCTAGATCAGTTTTGGTGACCCTAAACCGACCCCAATTGAAAAGACCAAAGTACCCCTCATTTAAACCTTTTAAAAAAGTTGAAAATTGCTTCTGACGCGATTGAAGCGCCGCGCCAAATGGTGGAGCGCCGTCCCAACCTACATGTCAGTTTTCAGAAACTTGTTTTGGCCATAACTTTTTGACCGTAGCTCCGTTTTCGATGAATCAAATATCGTTGGAAACGTAATAAGATTTTCTTTCCAATGGTACGGCTTTGAAACATCAACACAAACTTTATTTGGGGTTGAAAAGATACGTACACACCTTGTCACTTCAGACAACGTCCAGTTTCTTCGACGTTCGAGCAAGCAACACGTACATGCTTCGTACACCTCATACACGCATCGTACACCATAAATACATTATGTACCATAAATATTTGGGTCTTACACAGCTCTTCTTTTCCTGATTGAGAACATTTATTTACCACTCGTAGGCCTGTATATAAGGAGTGGTGTGTTGAGCTAATGAGTACTATAGCCTTAAATAAGGATGTAGATAGGTTAGACGATAAGACTTTTCTTAGATTTTTACTTGGAGGTAGGATGTACTGGATGCCTATGCTAGACATGGCTAGAGCTTTACAGATTTACACCCCCGCTGAATTATTATCACCTGATTGTACAACTTTAATTTATCAAGGTGAGAGGGTAGATAGAGATTTTGACGCTAACGCCATATGGAGGCGTATGTCAAATTTTAATGTGTTTACAGGGTGGAAGACACTCCTATTTAGATATAAATAAAGCAAAGCTCCGTATAATACATAGATTTTTAGCAAACTCGATTACACAAAGAGGTAGAAACAAGGAGAAAATGACCCTAAACGATTTATTCTACCTTAAGTGCATTCGAGACACTAGAGGCTTTGTTAATATCCCCTACGGTGTTGGGTTTTATTTGTCCAAAGTTGTGGAAGGAATACAGGACGGGGGAATAATAGGAGGAGGCATTTTTGTTACTCTCATTGGAGAGTATTTAGGTGTGGATAGGGAACACGGGGGTCCAATGATGGTGGTTGAGGAACAAACTGATGCTATAGGTTTGCAGGTTTATCAGGGTGCAAAGGTACTAAAACGGAGGCACAATATGCCAATACCATATCATGGCACCCATCCACAGGTAAAGAGGGGTTCGGATGAGGAGATGGAGGAAGCAGATGACATCAGGGATGTCATTAGGGATAGTTTTACTGACGTTTTCCAGTATATAGATGAGGTGGAAATGAGTAATGAGGATAGGCATCATCAGTATGAGCAGTGGCAAGCCGCGAATGAGTATGAGACTTCCAGGCGACGCCAATACGATAGCTGGCAAGTTCATCAGCACTAAATCATGAGCCAGCTATCATATCAGGTACCAAATAACTACATCCCGACTCGACCTGCTTACTATCCACCACATCAGCCCGACATGCGACCACCCTTTGACCTGTACGACCCCAATCAAGCCTACCAGGACACCTATCACCAACCATGGAACCCGAGCGATGATATGAACTGGAACCCCTATCCAAATCAATAGTGTTCCATTGTTGATTTCTTATCTTTTATTATTTTTATCTATTTATGTTAAACATTTAACATTTTAATACTTTTATGTAATGTTTAACATTTTTATTATTTTGTACTAATATTTCATTTTTGTAATTTGAAAGTGGGATATTAAGTCCCATGTCAAATTACCATGCATGTTTATATTTGTATTGTATGTATTTTATCTCGTGTACACAACAGGGTAAAACAGCGCATTTTCAAAGACTGACATTAAGTTCAGCAAAAGCAACTAATTTTGACGACAAGATGCAAAATAAATGTGATATAACAACTGCAGGAATGAACAAATGATGTGCACCATTTATCATTCACACAAACAACAATATGTTTGGAAACTTTGGTAAAATTTAATCATTTTTCTACGCTAATCACCCTCAATAATTTAATTGTTACTGATTTCTTGCAAAGAGGGCATTGCAAGATCTTAAGTGTGGGAAGGGATTAAATTCTTTCGGTTTTAAATTTTTTTGACTTATACACTTGGTTTAATAGCCACCGTTAAACTTTACTAGTAACGCAGTAGTTGTATTAGAATCTAGTGCTCTCTGATAATAAAGAACAACCCTAGTCTTATATACTGACTACCCATTTCTAGTAAAATTTTTAAAATTTTTTAACTAAATGAACTCAAAATCATGTTTATACATATTTATGAACGATAAAACTAGGTGTTAACACCGAAATTATTGTTACCTCGGAAAGAACATAAATTGAGAAACAACCCAAAACGCTTGAATTCATTTAAAATGGAATAGAAAAGAATAAAAAGGCAAAGAAAGAAAAATAAAAGCCAAGTGTGGGAAAAATTTACCAAGTTATTTAGAACATATATCACATATTTTTGTACAAATAATTGAAGATACTTTTGTTTTGGACAATATTAATCAGTTTTGCCAGTTTATTGTAATATAAATGAAATTTAAAAGGAAGTAAAGTCTTCCAAGAAAAAGACACGTACTTCTTAATTTAGGTCAGGAAGTTGTCGTCCAGACCAGTTATAGAGTCTACGAAAAATCTTGAAAATTTTTCTTGAAATTCAGCTGGAAATCCAAGGACCTCAGCATCAAACAGGGTTGCCAAGTGGTCAGACTTATCCTAACCATGAGTGGATCTGTCTCGTACAATTTGGGGGGGGGGGGCACCGTGCAAATTAGCTTATAAGACTAATGAATCAGACCCCCAGAAAGGATAATCTCCTTAAAGATCAAAAATCAGCATTTAAGCCTGATATTACTCAATCCTTGAGATTGACCTTAAAGATTGAGAATTACAAACTCATGAAATTCGATGATATCTAAACTCGAGCTTGAACGAGACAATATTTTGATCAAAATTACAAACCGATTTGTTTTCTGAAAACCTATTTTCAATGCGTTCATTACCATTGAACGTAAAATCCTAGGAATTCACCTGTAATTCATTAGGTCACCTGAACCAAATCGGATGTCAACCGTAAGAACGGTGGTTGCATAGCATGGTCGAAGACAGGACCTTGTGCCAGACTGAAAAACTATAGGGTGATCTTTACTATTGCTCCTACAAAGGATAGTAATTGCATCCGACACGTTGTGGACCATAATCAAAAGCATGTCATTAGACATTGCCTTAACAGTTGCTTGTTCAACGCTTTCCTTTACAACCGGACGGTAGTTTACCGAAAGGTAATATAGGGAACAAGTAAACTGGACGTGTTGCTTTCCCAATACAAGGTTAGCAAGTGGGTGACACAAAACCGCAAGTTTTGAGCTAAAATTTTCAAATCTGAAACTCACAAAACCCACAAAAATATTTTGCAAACACCGGTGAAGGGTTATTCCGGAAAACTTATCTAGGGTAAAAGCTAGATTGAATTTTCAAAAGATCAATTGTTTTCATAAATATCCAATTTCCTAAAGGATCTAAATTTTTATAGTCATGTGGGACTGTAAACCACATCATTACTATCATTGTTCATACCACCATATTAAAATCACTTATGTACAAAGTGTGAAGAAAAAAGAATTGATTCTAGTAAAGTTTTATTCAAGTTCTATATTGCTTTAGGACAAGCAACGCTCAAGTGTGAGAATATTTGATAATGCTAAAAACGAACATATATTTCATAGCATTATCCTTCAAGAAAGATAAGATTTTAGTTGCAATTGTTCTATTTACAAGTGATATTCGTTTAAATATTAAAAGGTGAAGACAAAAGACATATTCGACGATTTGAAGACGCAAACGACCAAAAAACTAAAAAATACAAAGTACAATCCAAGTGGTTCAATTTACTGATAAGAAACGTCTAAAAGTTACAAGAGTACGAGCCGCGAAACGCAAAGTACAAGATATTAAATAGTACACAAGGACGTTCGAAAATCCGGAACAGGGACATGAACCAACTATCAACGCGCGACGCAACGGAGCTAAAATTACAAGTCAACTATGCACACGAATATAATATAATATATAAATAATTCTATAAATTATTTATATATTATATTTATATTAAAAACCGTCGGCAAATAAGAAAACAAAAGTACCTGAGCTGTAAAAGGGAGCCATGCGATCGCATGGCCTGGAGGCACAAAAACCATGCAATCGCATGGAACACTGTAGCTGCCTAAGTCCTATAAATTGAAATGTTTTCTGCGAGTTTGTGTACACCATATTTTTCAATTACTCTCTATCTCTCAATATATATTTATATTTTAATTATAATTTTAATTTTAATATTAAGTTAATAATAATAAGGTTATAGTGGCGAATGTTTTAAGTTTGTAAGTCGAAATTCTGTCCGTGTAACACTACGCGATGAATACTCATTGTAAGTTATGTTCAAACCTTTTAAATTAATGTCTCGTAGCTAAGTTATTATTATGTTTATTTAAGCCGAAATAATCGTGATGTTGGACTAAATATTAAGACGGGGTTATTGGGCTTTGGATCATAATTGGGGTTTGGACAAAAGACCGACACTTGTGGAAATTGGACTATGGGCTATTAATGGGCTTTATATTAATTAAATGATATCTCGTTGATTTAATATAGAGATTTATAATTTGACTTGTTTATATATAACCACATACGCTTGACTGGGTACGGTGGGCGGGATATCTATAAATACTAATAATTATTCATTTGACCGGACACGGGGATGAATTAATAGTCACTGGACTCATTAAAACAGGGGTGGATTACATTCAAGGGTAATTGGTGTAATTGTTAACAAAGTATTAAAACCTTGGATTACACGCAGTCGATAACCTGGTGTATTCATTAAACAAAGTATTAAGACCTTGTTACAGTTTGAATCCCCAATTAGTTGAAATATTTGACTTTGGGTATAAGGGTAATTTGACGAAGACTCTTGCACTTTATAATTATGAACGATGGGCTATTATGGACAAAACCAGATGGACATATCGAATAATCCAGGACAAAGGAAAATTAACCCATGGTAATAAATTAAAATCAACACGTCAAACATCATGATTATGGAAGTTTAAATAAGCATAATTCCTTTAATTTATATCTCATCGTACTTTTATTTACTGTCATTTTATTTATCGTCATTTAATTTATCGTACTTTAAATTATTGCACTTTTAATTATCGTACTTTTATTTTATCGCACTTTTATTTATTGTCATTTACTTTACGCTTTAAATTAAGTTATATTTATATTTAATATTTTACATTAGGTTTTAATTGTAACTTAAGACATAAAATTGACAAACCGGTCATTAAACGGTAAAACCCCCTTTTATAACAATAATAATATTACTTATATATATATATATATATATATATATATATATATATATATATATATATATATATATATATATATATATATATATATATATATATATATATATATATATATATATTATACAAATATAGTTTAAAATAAATATAGCGTTAAACTTAGTTGTATCCCTGTGGAACGAACCGGACTTACTAAAAACTACACTACTTTACGATTAGGTACACTGCCTATAAGTGTTGTAGCAAGGTTTAGGTATATCCATTCTATAAATAAATAAATAACTTGTGTAAATTGTATCGTATTTAATAGTACTTCGAAGTAAAATATAATCTATTTTGTACTACACCTCGCACACATCAATAACTGAAATCTCGTCGAATGATCATTTAAAGTTTATCATTAAAGTTTCTAGTTCATAAAATGTATTTCATGATTCGGGAATCCAATTTACACATACAATATGCCGTTTCGAAGGTAATTACGCATACAATGCAACTAAACACTTACTAACATTGTTTCATAGCATTCAAAGCATCAAAAGTTCATTTTAAAGTTCATCAAACCCTAACCAAGAATCATGAATTCAACAATTTTGTAAATGAAGTTTTTATAAATCAACCTACATACCAAAATGAAGCTAATGATGCTAGTAACACATTTAATACATGAACTTTAACATTTAAACAACATTTAATCAACCAAAATCAAGGATTAAACTAACCCATTTCAAGTGTTCATGCTAGTTACTCAAAACAACAAAATCGAGCAAACAAATCACATATACATGTTAGACTTGAGCCATAGACACTAATTAACACCATTTCAAGTCTATAAAACGATTTTAGAGAAATCTATAGATTTTAGAAACCTTACCCCATGTAGTGAAATTGGTACCAAATTGAAGAGGATGATGCGAGGATCACAAAAGTACAATTCATTTTGATGTTTGATTGCTAGATTGGAAATGGATGATGAATCTTTCTTTGAAGAAATGAGAGAAAAAGTGGAAGTAAGAAATAAGAGATAAGAGAGAAATGAGAGTTGGGAGGTGGGTGGTGGTTGACTAGTCAACCACTAGTTACATCTTTGGTCAAATGGCAAAGTTAGTTCTTCGAGTTTAAAAGCGGGTGCGTGAATTAACCAAACGAAATATTTTAAAAACGCTAGAGTAAACGAGAGATGTTATAATTGAATAACAAAAATATTGGAAGCACTTATTAATGGGGGATACAAATTTAGACAACGAAAGATATTATCTATAAAAAAAACGGACGTTAAAATAATTTAACGGAAAAAGGCGGGATGTTACATGTAACAGACTAAAATCGGGGTTAGAAGTAAGATTACTTAATTGCCCTTAGGTTTATAGTTGTGTTTAAATATGCTTTTATTTTAATAATATGTTTATGTTTATTATTAATTGAATATGTGGTTAAGACCAGTTTGTGACAAGGGTCACAGAAATGGTTCGTTTGTTGAATTTGGACTCCGTTAGAGTTGTCAAATTAAGTACGAAATATATTAGATAACTGATAAATATCCGTGTGTTGTGGAGTATGGGTTTTAATACCCACTTAAGAGTGTAATCTGCTTCTTTTCTTCCCATTTCTAGATATTTCTCAAAACTAGTACGTACCTAAACTTACACCATCTCAAACCCTAATCTAATCCAAGCTAGAAATTGGATTGTGAGGCTTTAAGGATTGATTCATATCATCTTTGTGATCATTAATCCAGGTTTGTTTGCTTAAATTCGTATGTTAATTCATAGAAATTGGGTTTTGGGTGCAAAATGGGTTTTTAATGAATATGAGCTTGAATCTTTATGTTTTATGTTTGTTATACTTAATTGATGTTAGAAATAGTTGTTATATAGTTTATATGATGTTTTCCAAGTAGTTTTGGTGTTAGAACTTGTAAAAATCGAGTTTTTTGGTCAAAAACGCGAAAAACAGCGTGCTGGAGCGGTTCTTCAGCTCCCACACGAGTGACAGGTCACTCGCACGAGTGACCACACTTTTGAAGGTCAACCACACATGTGAGGACTCACTCGCACGAGTGAGGCCTCAGCCACGCGTGTGAGCACTGGGTCAGCTTTGTGGAAACTTGTTTTGGTCATAACTTTCACACCGTAACTCCGTTTTTGATGAATCAAGTATCGTTGGAATCGTAATGAAAAATCCTTTCCAATGGTAAACTTTTTATAAGCTATATCAAAATGTATTTGGGTCAGAAATAGAGGTATTAGCGTGTGTGTCTAGTGTGCGTGCATTAATATGTTACTATGGGTTGAATTCTTGATAGAGGCTTATGAATGAATGAATATATGATAAATATAGGTTAGAAAATATCTTTACATGTTGCTATTGATGTTCCTTGTCACTCGCGTGAGCGAGCCTTCACTTGCACGAGTGAGCTTTCACTCGTACGGTTGAGGCGGTCAACCGCATGGTGAACCGCCCGGGTGAGTGACTACTTGAACTGTTATTTTTGCTAGTTGGATCGTACGGTTGAGATGTGACTTGCACGAGTCATATGTCACTCGTATGGTCAACCGTACGGATCTACTTTGTCTAATTGGATATTTGGCCAAGGACCAAACGTACGAGTGAGGTGTTAACCGCACGGTTGAGGTTTCTCAGACGTGCGGATAAGTGACACTCGTACGGTTGATAGGTCAGGTTGATTAAGTGTTCAAGTGTTTATATATTGATACTATTGTCTTGTTGTTGGGATGATATCAAGACATGATTACTGACTTGATTATGTCTATTCTCAGGTGGAAAAGAGAAAGAGAAGACTCAGAAAGATTAGACCTCTGAGAATCTTCAGTTGCTGATAATTAGTGAGTGGGTCTATCTTAGGATAGAGTTTAAGTAGCAAATCATGCTACTGTGGATTATTCTGATTACCTTATATAGCGTAGTGATTTCCATGCTAGGTGGATAGTTGCATGCTATGTGATCTATATATGTTGTATATGTGCACTGTGTTTGACACCAGCCATTCCTAAGGCGGTTGGGGACTTTCAACCATTCCAAGGGCAGTTAAAGTCCGTGTGAGGTCAACCATTCCAAGGGATGTTGAGTCCAAGTCCTACAGTCTGTTAGTATAGCATAGAAGAACACATGTGTTGCATTTGGATAGTTATGTAGAGACTGGTAGGAAGGACTATCGGTAGATCCTAGTCCGATCAGCTAGGTCGTGTGCCCGTACAAGCCGCCGATCATCATATTGTCGTTGTTTGTATGCTTGATGGTTGTAACCATGTTAGTTGACTGTTGTATGATAGATTGCTTAAGCTTAATCTGTAGATAGATTCCATTCACTTAGCTGTGCGCTAATCCCCCACATTCCTCCCCTGCAGGTTTAGCTACTGCTGATGGGATCAGGCATTGATGTAGAAGACATGTTTGACTTGCAACTCTGATGTGGACTTTTGTAACCGTGTTTGTAATAACGTAACACCGTTTACTAAAGTAAACGTAATTAAGTGGTTTTTGTACTAATGTAATTAAGGTTGTGATTTTACTAAATAAGACTTCCGCTGTGTTATAAAAAAAATGGCCGGTGTTACAAGTTGGTATCAGAGCATAGGTTTGACAGCAAGTACATGCGTGTATCTTGTTCTCAAGCCTTAAGTGGAGTCAAACATGTCAGTGGGTGGGGCTAAGTGAATGCAGGGATACGTGTACGTTAGTTGTGTTGAACTAACCCGTTATCCACTAAGCTTTTGTGTGAGTTGTTTTGTAGCACCGGTATGGCTAACAGAGATGCAAACGCTACCGGCCCGACAAACCCCGGAACATACAAAGCATCAGACGAGGGTGTTGAGTCCGATGATGATGATCAACAGAGTTATATTCATGAGTTAGAAAGTAAACTGAAAGAAGCTCAGGATAAAATTATTGAGCTTGAGTTGGTAAATCCTGCGGGAAATGATGATACGCCACCTGGATTTCCGACAGCACAATCTCAAACCGTACCCAACATAAACCAGACTCAATTCCAGTACCCATTACAAAATCAACCACCTCAACAGTACTACATGCCACCACAAAATACTTTCCCTTTTCAAAATCCAATGTTAATGAACCCTTACCAAACACAGATGTTCCAATAACCCTTTATTCAGCCCCATAAGAAATGTACCTACAAACAGTTCTTAGATTGCAAACTCCCAGAATATTCGGGAAGTTCTGACCCGGCAGAAACTATGAATTGGTTAATGGAGGTTGAAAGGGCTTTGGAAGCCTGTCAGTGTGAACCAGAGTTGCGGGTTATGTATGCTTGTAGATTGTTAAAGGGTAGAGCTATGGTTTGGTGGAATGCGTTGACGTCAAGTATTCCAAAAGAGAATGTTAAGCAAATTACTTGGGAACAATTTCAATGGAAAGTTGGTGAACAGTATTGTTCCTCGTTTGATCTTAACCGATTGAAGACTGAGTTTTTAGAAATGAGAATGACACCTCAGATGTCAATCGATGAAGTGATTGGTCAGTTTATGGATAAGTTGAGATTTATATCTCAGTGGGTACCATATGAAGCATCAAGGATTCAACATTTTGTTAATGTGATTTTGCCAGAATACAGAATGTCAGTGAGAATGGCAACGAGTTTTTCTCAGGCCTTTGTTATAGCCAGAATTGTGGAAAGTGATTTGAAAGTGGTAAGAGGAATGATGACAGGGAGTATGATGACTCCGAGTGGTCAAACGGGTGGTCAATCCAGTGGTAAGTCAAAGAAATCATTTGGGTTTAGACAGAAAAGTAAGAGTCGACAGAGTGGTTCAGGATCTGGATCAGGTAGAGGGAACTGGTGCCACACTTGTAAGTCTACACACAGTAGGCAATGCACAGAGGCTACCAGAAGATGTCTGAGATGTGGTATAGTAGGACATGAGTCCCAAAGGTGTTCGTTTCCGGGGAATGTGTGTTGGAGTTGTCATCAACCAGGGCATCATGCTATAAGTTATCCGTCCAAGAGTGTGAGTTCTGGGGTAGGTCAGGTGTGCGTTTAGCATCAATTGGAGGGTTTACTGCCTCGAGTGGGCAGAAGAGGAAGAACCCTCTCACAGCAGAGGCCAGAGCTTTTCAGATGTCAGTTGAGAAGGCTACTGAAACTGACGATGTGATAACCGGTATGTTTTTAATCAAATCAATACCTGCTCGTGTATTGTTTGATTGTGGTGAGAATAAGTGTTTTATGTCATTAGACTTTTGTGCTAAATTGAACTTACCTGCTACTGTGTTGCCTGAACGGGTTAGAGTAGAGGTAGGTGATGGAAAGATCACACCCGTCACAACGTTTATGAATGGGGTTAGTATTGATATTGAAGGAAAGTCATTTCCTATGACTTGTTTAGTGTTACCTATTCCTAGTTTTGATGTAGTGTTAGGAATGGATTGGCTGAGCACACTTAGAGCTAGTATTAAGTGCGATAGGAAAATGATTTTCTTTCGTTTAGCTGATGGAAACCGTGTTATAGCCCAAGGGGAACGGGGTGGGTATAATTTTCCGTTGATATTAATGATGAAAGCCAAGAAATCTTTATCCAAAGGGTGTGAATCGTTCCTAGCTTATGTAGTAGATGGTAAGAAAGAAAAGAAAGTGATAGCCGATATTTCGGTAGTTTCAGAGTTTCCGGAAGTGTTTCCAGACGAGTTACCAGGGTTACCGCCGGTAAGAGAAGTAGAGTATAAGATTGAATTGGTGCCTGGAGCCACCCCAGTTGCTAAAGCCCCGTATCGTTTAGCACCATCAGACATTCGTGAGATGATGTCACAAATTCAGGAGCTATTAGATCATGGGTTTATTAGATCGAGTTCTTCTCCTTGGGGTGCACCAGTATTATTTGTTAAAAAGAAAGACGGTACCATGCGTATGTGTATAGATTATCGGGAGTTGAATAAAAGAACAATAAATAATAAGTACCCACTGTCTAGAATAGATGATTTATTTCATCAGTTGCAGGGTGCTTCATACTTCTCCAAGATAGATTTACGATCTGGGTATCATCAGGTTAGAGTTGCAGAATTTGACATCCCGAAGACAGCGTTTAGAACTAGGTATGGTCATTATAAGTTCTTGGTCATGCCGTTTGGGTTAACGAATGCGCCAGCAGTCTTCATGGATCTGATGAATAGAGTGTGTCGTCCGTTTCTAAATAAATTCATGATTGTGTTTATAGACGACATATTAGTGTATTCAAAGACAGAGGCCGAGCACGTTGAACATTTAAGATAGGTGTTGAATGTGTTGAAACAGGAACAATTATTTGCAAAATTTTCTAAGTGTGAATTTTGGTTTAGAGAAGTGCAGTTTTTGGGTCATGTAATTTGTGCTGAGGGTATCCATCGAAGATTGATGCGGTTATGAATTGGAAATTTCCAAGAAATCCGACAGAAATTAAGAGTTTTCTGGGATTAGCTGGTTATTACCGAAGGTTCATAAAAGATTTCTATAAAATAGTATATATATATATATATATATATATATATATATATATATATATATATATATATATATATATATATATATATATATATATATATATATATATATATATATATATATATATATATATATATATATATATATATGGGTCCGTTGACTAAGTTGACTCGAAAAGACATAGCCTTTCGATGGGTTGATGATCAAGAAAAGGCTTTTCAGACTTTGAAACAGTTATTATGTCAGACTCTAGTGTTAGCATTACCAGAAGGTTTAGATGACTTCGTGGTTTATTGTGATGCGTCCTTCGCCGGGTTGGGTTGTGTATTGATGCAAAGAGATAAAGTGATCGCGTACGGCTCCAGACAGTTGAAAGTTCATGAAAGAAATTATCCTGTACATGATTTAGAAATGGCTGCCGTAATCTTTGCTCTGAAGCTATGGAGACATTATTTGTATGGGACACATTGTGTAATATGTACAGATCACAAGAGTCTGCAATATATTTTCTCTCAAAAAGAATTGAATATGCGTCAAAGACGGTGGCAAGAGCTGATTAAAGACTACGATTGTGAAATCAAGTACCATCCGGGTAAAACAAATGTCGTAGCAGATGCGTTAAGTCGTAAAAAGTCAAATGAGAATGTGAAATTTCTGCGCTTGAGTATAACTTCAGATTTGATCGATCAATTACGAACTGTTCAAGCCTATGCTTTGGAGGATGAACATATTAAATCTGAACTTATGACTAAACAAAAATTGGACCTAATTGATGATTCTCGGGGACTTAAGACTTTAAATAATTGTATTTGGGTGCCTATGCTTGGAGACTTGAGGGATTTGATCATGCCTGAAGCTCACAAATCCAGATTGACAGTACATCCAGGAAGTAATAAGATGTATCATGATTTGAAATCGGTGTATTGGTGGCCGGCTATGAAAACAGACATCGCTCGTTTTGTTGAAAAATGTCATATTTGCGCGCAAGCGAAGGCAGAACACTAGAAACCATATGGTTCGTTGCGTCAGTTACAGATTCCAGAGTGGAAATGGGAACACATAACGATGGATTTTGTGTCAAAATTACCTAGAACTCAGAGAAAACACGATATGATTTGGGTAATAGTTGATCGTTTGACCAAGATTGCTCATTTTATTGCTACTCATGAGATAGCGTCATTGAGTGAGTTAGCAGATCTATATGTGAAAGAAGTGGTTAGTCGTCATGGTGTGCCGTTATCTATAGTTTCTGACAGAGATTCTAGGTTTATGTCAAACTTCTGGAACAGTTTACAACAGAAGCTGGGTACACGTGTGAATTTGAGTACGGCTTATCATCCTCAGACAGATGCTCAGAGTGAACGAACGATACAAACGTTAGAGAATATTGTAAGAACCAGTTTTCCTTAGTTGGTTGGGACGCCGTCCAAACAGGTGGGACGCCGTCCAAGTGTGAAGGACTAGACGCCGTCCATCAATTTGGACGCCGTCCAGATGGACTGGCGAACCAGCTGTCCCACTTTTAGATATTTAAAGGGGGTAGTTTGGTAATTTCACTTGGGGGAACACTTAAAGGCCTAGAGATCAGTTGGTGGGTGTCATTACACCAACTTCATCTACCTTATCCTCTTCCACTTCAATTCTAGAGAGAGAAAAGGGTTCTAGTGTGAGAAAGCTCAATCCAAAGAGGAAGAAGCTAGTTTCGGGCCAAAGCGCGTGTTTTAAAGTTGTTCATCTACTTCCTAGCTACGTTGTGATCGTGGTGGTAAGTCCTAAACCTAATTTCCTTATTTTATGTTGTTTAAGGGTTAGGGTTTGGGTCATAGATGAACATAATATCCATAGTGGGTAATTTTGGGTGTTCTTGGGTAAGATTGAGTTATGAAGACTCAATAGTAACTAACCTAGGGTTCCAATGTGTAAATTGGTACTTGTGAGTCTTAAATTGGTTAGTTAACTACTAGCACACCTAGATGTGATGTAAGTGGGTATTTGGTGACCAAATGGGTGTGTGAACCTTGAAATGGGTCTTTGATGACCTAAGTTGTCTAAGTGTGTGTGTAAATTCGATAACGTTGTGTTAATGAATGATTTAAGACCCAAAACTTGCTAGTGTTAGAGTTTTGACAAAGATGACCTAAGGATTTGGGTTAAAGGTGCTAATGGGTTGAAATTGGCACCATGGGTCAAAATGACAATAGAATGGTGAGTAAGTTAGTTGACCAACTTGATTGTATAATTGATTATATGCATAACGTATAGGTACGTCGCGTTGAAGGTTGCGAGCTTGATAATCTCACCAAAGACGTTAAGGTGAGTGGAATAATTATGCGTACATGTATATGACGTATTTATTTGTAAATGTTATGGTATGAACCACGTGCCAGTAGTACCATAACATGTGTGTGACGGGTATTATGATGTGAACCACGTGCCGGTAGCATCAAGTGTGAATCACGTGCCGGTAGCACTATAAAATCATGATGTGAACCACGTGCTGGTAGCATCAAGTGTGAACCACGTGCCGGTAACACTATAAAATGAGGCTTGAACCACATGCCGGTAGCGCCAAAGTGTGAACCACGTGCCGGTAGCACTATAAAAGAGTGAGACTCAAATGCGTATGGTGTGAACCACGTGCCGGTAGCACCATAGAGTTATGGTTAACCATATTATGTTGTTGAACGTTGGATAAGCATGCTATATATATGTGTATATATATATATATATATTGTATTGAGTATATGCTAATGTGGTGTTGTGTTAGTGTACGAGTTTGTTAGCATTATGAGTATGACGGTATGCTATTGAGTTATATTTTCGTAAGAGGTATTTGGTGGGTGAAATTGCAAGTAGATGGATTATATATATGTATGTATAATTGTTTCACTCACTAAGATTTAGCTTACCCTCTCGTTGTTTACCTTTTTAGGCTCCGGCGAGGATAAAGGCAAAGGTATTCGGTTAGATTAGTGGTCTCCCGCTTATTTTGATAGGGGATGCTTTTGGGTTAGCTTTTGGAAGTTCGGCCAAGATGTGGGTAGTTTAACCCCAAACACCATGCTCTAGGTGTCGTTTGGAATTTAAACTCTTGTGGTCGAAACTTGTATTTTGAACGAAATTCGTAAAACGGGACATTGTGGGCCCGGTGTTGTAAAACTTGTTTTGATGATGGAAATCTTTTAGTTTTACTAATTATAACAAGTTGTGAAAAGGTTTTCGTTTGAAAATATCGGGATGCAGGATTTTCGCTCGTGTAATTTGGAACCCGAGATCAGAACCTGACAGTTCATTGGGACGGCGTCCCAATTATTTGGACGCCGTCTAAGTCTTCAGTACTGGACGCCATCCAGGAATCTGGACACCGTCCAGATATACCGACCCAGAATATTTTTTTGGGTTTGTTTTTGGTATAACAAGGTCGGGTCGTTACAAGTGGTATCAGAGCATGGTCTAAGGGATTTAGGCGACTTGAGATAGGTGCATAGACTTAGACTTTATTGTGTATGCGCGTTATGCGGGACTTGTAGGAGACGGGTCGGACCGGGGATTGGTTAGTGCCTAATTTTAGGTGAACTAACTATGTGATAATTGTTTTGTGTTGTGTTTTGCAATCATCAAGTGAGATAGACGTTATACTAGCAAGTTAATGCGACGTGATTGCGTAACAATGATTAGCTACCATTGTTACGGGTTCAAATCGTGTCGAACAAGCGATGTACGACGATTGTTGAGCAAGATGGGGCGGTGAGGTGTTCATGTATATTGTGTCATGTCTTTTCGTTCGTTATTTAAATTACTTCGTTTTATAGAATGAAGATGAGAAATGGACATGATACCAATGAAGGAGGCACGAGCAAGGACGTTGAACTCACGGCCAAGGTTGAGGCCATCTTTAAAAGGCTAAAAATGGAATTTCTTAACGATGTTCGAAAGGTTTTTCAAGAATTGGTTGATGGACAAGTAATAGAAATGATTAATGAGCGAATGAATGCCGCGATCGAGGAGGCATTAGAAACTAGAAACATTCATTCTCGTGGTGAAGGGGGTGATGGTAACGGTGGGAATGGAAGGCGGGACTTCCATTACAAAAATTTCAAGGATGCTCAATCCCCGATGTTTAATGGGGTACGAGATCCGTTAAAAAGCACATGTTGGATTTCTGATATCGAGGGAGCATTCCGTACCGCGGAATGTCCTCCCGAGAAGAAGGCGAGGTATGGTTCTAGCATGTTACAAGAAGAGGTGAAGTTGTGGTGGGATGATAAAATCCAATTATATGGTAAAGAGCAATGCATGAGCTTGAAGTGGGAGGAGTTTAAGAAGGAATTCTTCAAAGAATATCGAACTTCTTCCGACTTTGATAGAATCCGAGACGAGTTGCACAATTTGCGACAAGGTTCAATGGACTTGGTTACTCTCAAGTCTACCTTCTTGGCAAAGACTCGTTTTTGTCCGGAATATGTTGGTGACGATCACAAGTTGATGAAGGATTTCTACCGTACCATGAATGATGAGTTGAAGGGTAAGATTAGTCAAAGAATGGCTAAGTCTTTTGAAGAGTTATTTGAATTGGCTAGGGGTTTCGAGCCGGAGTTCCAAGGAAAAGTGATTTCTCTTTTTCTAAGAGGAAGTTTGAGGGGTCAAGTCATTCGAACTTTTCCAACAAGAAAAATAAGAAAGGCTCCGAAAGTGTTAATAATGTGAAGAAGGGTGCTTCCGGGAGTTTCAGGCCCACGTGTTTCAATTGTAAACAAAAAGGACACATGGCTCGTGATTGTACCAATGCCACGAACAAATTTACTTGCTATAATTGTGGTAAAGAAGGGCACAAGAGGCCGAAATGTCCCGATTTGAATAATGATCATGTTAAGCAATTAGAGAAGGCGGCGGGTACGGCTAGGGGACGAAACTATTTGATGACCAATGAGGAAGCCAAGCAATCTAACGAAGTTGTCACAGGTACTTTCATGGTTAATTCTAATCCGGCAAGGATACTTTTTGATAGTGATGCTAACTTGTCGTTTGTGTCACCAAACTTTGTGCCGAAACTTAATAAACCGTTAGCTAAGTTAAGTCGTCCGGTAGAAGTCGAAATAGCGGATGGCAAGACGGTGCTAGTGGTTGATGTGTGTAAATATTGTAATGTTGTGTTTGGTGCCGAAAACTTTAAAATCGACCTCATCCCGATGACTTTGGGTGATTTTGATATTGTTGTTGGTATAGATTGGCTCGATCATAATAGAGCCGATATTGCATGATATGAAAAATCTATTAGAGTGAAGACCCATAGTGGGGGAGAGTTAATTGTTCATGGTGATAAGCGAAGAAGACTTGTGCCGATATGCACTTTTGCACGGACACGTCGTTTCCTTGTTAGTGGTGGCATGGCTTTTCTTGCCCATGTTGTTGATACTCGTGATGAGCCACCACCCAATTCCGGTGGTGGGTGAATTTGAAGACGTTTTTTCGGATGAGTTACCGGGTGTTCCGGCGGAAAGACAAGTTGAATTTCACATTGAGTTGGTTCCGGGGGCTACCCCCATTGCTAAAAATCCTTATCATTTAGCACCGACGGAAATGCAAGAGTTGTTAAATCAAACCCAAGAGTTGCTTGAAAAGGGTTTCATTCAGCCGAGTGCCTCGCCATGGGGTGCTCCGGTTTTATTCGTGAAGAAGAAGGATGGTAGTATGCGGATGTGCATCGATTATCGGGAGTTGAACAAAGTGACGATCAAGAATCGTTATCCATTGCCTAGGATTGACGATTTGTTTGATCAACTCCAAGGTGCAACATATTTCTCTAAAATCGACCGACGGTCCGGCTATCACCAAATGCGGGTCCGTGAGGAAGATATTGAGAAAACGGCTTTTCGAACGCGTTATGGGCATTTTGAGTTTGTGGTAATTCCTTTTGGTCTTACGCACCGGCAACATTCATGGATCTTATGAACCGAGTGTGCCAACCGATGTTGGACAAGTCGGTAATTGTGTTCATTGACGTCATACTTGTCTATTCGAAGAGTATGAAGGAACATGAACATCATTTGCGGAGTGTGTTAAGGACGTTGCGGAAGGAGAAGTTGTATGCTAAATTCTCCAAATGTGAATTTTGGCTAAGGGAAGTTCAATTCCTTGGCCATATTGTGAACAATGATGGTATTCAAGTAGATCCGGGGAAGATCAAGACGGTAAAGAGTTGGGGACGACTGACTACGCCTACATCATTATCGTCAGTTTATCCAAGACTTTTCTATAATTGCTTCTCCATTGACGAAATTGACGAGAAAGAACGCGAGGTTTAATTGGGAGAACGAGCAAGAAATTGCTTTTCAGTTGTTAAAAGAGAAGTTGTGTCAAGCTCCAGTTTTAGTATTGCCGGAAGGTGTAGAGGACATGACGGTTTATTGTGATGCTTCTTTAAATGGGATCGGTTGTGTTCTAATACAACGAGGTAAAGTCATCGTGTATGCCTCCCGATAATTAAAGGAACACGAAACGAGATATCCGACTCATGATCTTGAGTTGGCGGCGGTTGTTCATACGTTGAAAATTTGGTGCCATTACTTGTATAGTGTCAAGTGTACGATTTATTCGGATCACAAGAATTTGAAACACCTTTTCGATCAACGAGATTTGAATTATCGTCAACGTAGATGGATGGATGTGGTGAAAGACTATGATTGTGAAATACTTTATCATCCGGGTAAGGCGAATGTGGTCGCGGATGCGTTAAGTCGGAAGAGTCAACATCCGGAAATACGAGTAGGATCGTTACGCATGATTATTACTAACAATTTTCTTGTAAAGCTTGGCGAGACTCAAATTGAAGCTTTTGTTAACAATAAGCATGAGGAACGAATCGTAGGACAAACGGAGTCTATTACCTTAGGTCCACATGGCTTGTTATCCTTTCAAGGACGAGTGTGGGTGCCTAAAATGGGTGATTATCACGAGTGTGAAAGGACCCGTTCATATACATTATAAACGATTTATAATAGTTGATTACATTGCGAGGTATTTGACCTCTATATGATACATTTTACAAACATTGCATTCGTTTTTAAAAGACAAACTTTCTTTACTACGAAAGTTGACGACATGCACACCATTTCATAATACATCCAACTATAATTGGCTTAATAATAATCTTGATGAACTCAATGACTCGAATGCAACGTCTTTCAAAATATGCCATGAATGACTCCAAGTAATATCCTTAAAATGAGCTAATGCACAGCGAAAGATTTCTTTAATACCTGAGAATAAACATGCTTTAAAGTGTCAACCAAAAGGTTGGTGAGTTCATAGGTTTATCATAACAATCATTTCAATATATTAATAGACCACAAGATTTTCGTTTATAAATATATGTACACTCGCAAGTGTATAAAAGTATTCTATAAGTTATAGGCACTGGTAACAAGCCTTAACGTTCATGTTTTACCCTCTGAAGTACACCAGATCAGGTGTGTTTAAAATAACCTCGAAGTACTAAAGCATCCCATAGTCAGGATGGGGTTTGTCAGGCCCAATAGATCTATCTTTAGGATTCGCGCCTACTGTACATAGACAAGTAGTTTAATGTTACCAAGCTAAGGGTATATTTCTGGTTTAAACCCATGTAGAACTAGTTTTAGTACTTGTGCCTATTTCGTAAAACATTTATAAAAACAGCGCATGTATTCTCAGTCCCAAAAATATATATAAAAGGGAGCAAATGAAACTCACCATACTGTATTTCGTAGTAAAAATACATATAACGTCATTTAACAAGTGCAAGGTTTGCCTCGGATTCACGAACGTATCAATATTGAGATTCAATATTGCAGGAAAGTACGTAGATGCAATGGAGATGATAAACACTAGATTGACCTCACGAGCATACCCATGAACCATACCCATCACCTCCATAGCTATAACCCATAATTTCCTTAGCTTTGACTCATTCAAAAAAACTATTTTGAAATCACTCGGACAGCACTCCGTCGTAATATTTTATGTATACTAATAATATCTTGAAATAATACAGATCAAATATATATATATATATATATATATATATATATATATATATATATATATATATATATATATAAATCAATTGATAGAGTTTAGAGAAATATATTTTCAAGTTTCTATGAAATAATGAAATCTATTGAATTCTATTTATAATAGATTTTTAATTATTAAAGTGAATTATTAAACTATGAATTATTAAAGTGAATTATTAAAGTATGAATTATTAAAGTGAATTATTAAAGTATGAATTATTAAAGTGAATTATTAAAGTATGTATTATTAGAGTGAATTATTAAAGTATAATTATTAAAGTGAATTATTAAAGTATGAATTATTAAAGTGAATTATTAAAGTTAAAGTAAAGGTAAAGTAAAGTAAATGTAAAGTTAAAGTATAGTAAAAGTATAATATATAATATTAATTTAAATCGTTATATTTATTATATTGGTTAAGTAATGAGTTGTCAAAAGTGATTCTAGATATTTATAAAAGTTATATACGTTTTAATAATAAAGTTCTTTTTAAACTGAAAACGTCTTTGTACGTTTGAAAATAGATTAATAGAATATTATGGAAACCAATTCTCCACTAACTTTTGTCTAACTTTCGTAAATGACACTTTATGTTTTATTTATAAATAGTTTTACAAATTATTCTGAATATCGTTAAGAGGAATAGATTTTCTCAAATCATAGTGGACCTCTCAACAGAGACTTGTAATCATAATTCAATGTTTCTGATAATTCAATCATTTAATATAATTTTTTTTATTTCGTCGAAAATCATATTGAAACAAATACGTTCGTGTAAAGTATTATACGTTTAATACTTTATTAATATTCTCAAGTTATAATATATATATATATATACATATACATATCTATTTATATATAACGGTTCGTGAATCGTCGGAATTTGGTCGAGGTTATAATGAATGTATGAACACAGTTTAAAATTCTTGAGATTTAACTTAACAAAATTTGCTTATCGTGTCGGAATAATATAAAGATTAAAGTTTAAATTTGGTCAGAAATTTCCGGGTCGTCACAGTACCTACCCGTTAAAGAAATTTCGTCCCCGAAATTTGATAGAGGTCGTCATGACTAAAAATGAGAATGTTAATATAATGATTATAGAGTTTTATCATGTTCAAGAAGCATGGATAAAATAATTCAATTACTCGAAGCGTGTGAGTGAAGTTATCGTAAATGAATGAAATAAGATAATAGTGATTCGTCGTATCTTTGACGTCATCACGATTGATCTCCGAAAAGAAAATCTTTGTAATCTATATTGGATTTGATTATTCGGCGATTAAGGAAATTACGATCCTCTTCGAATTAATGCGATAATCCATTTTGATTTCTCTGTCGGACATTTCACTATAAATCCACCTCCTTTGTTTTCTTACAACTCACACCTTCTCAACTCATATTTTAAAGTATTTGTCAATATGCTTCATCCAGTGTTGATTCTTGATATACTCCTCACTTTCATATCTGTCGCTCTTCTTTTTCATCTGCCTCCAGAAGAATCTATTTACTTCTACTATACTCTTGGTTTTATAGTGTTTTTAGTTCTCCCGTGTCTTTATATTGCTATATGCATTGATATATACGGTTTGTGATTTCTGGGTTGTTGTTGGGTTTTATATCTTCCCTTATATTTCAAAGTCCTTGCTTCTTCTATAATCATTGTCATCCACAGTTAATGCTCTCTTCTATTTGCTATGATTTATACTCTCATTTCTAGTTTGGAGCTTTGTCCTTTCGTTTCTTCTTCTGGCGATTAAGCACCGCTTGTAATGGTCCAGAATTCGCAGATATAAATTTCGGAATGAACATTGTTAATGTTCTAGGAAGGAAATTGTAATGGCACGATCTTGACTTGTCTTGACTTGTCAAATTACCAGAATACCTCGGAAAAGGCCGAATCATCAAGAAATATTTCTTGATATTTAGAGATCAAAGAGAATACAAGAGTCGTGTAACATAGCACATGATGAAGTTATGATCTGTGAATCATCATGTTCCATTTAGAAACTCAGCATGAATTACGGTAATATAATCACGTTAATCAAGTGTCATTATATTATACTAACTCATGCTTCAGCTCCCAACACTTCTTCAAGAATATTCCTATTTTAAACTCGAATGTTTCAGAATTTAGAAACTAAAATAGTTTCTTTTATGATATAATACAGATAGCGCGAAGAGGCAAATGATTTCAGATAAGAATAATTATAAAAATATCTTCAGAAGTATGGATGATATTTATAATGAAAGATACGATGATATCTTAGAATGTCTAATATCGGAGGATGATGAAGGATATTGTCCGCAGGGGTTTAGAGTCAGGAGCAAGGTATTCGTTAATGACTTCAGCAAGTACTGAATCATTTGGATTCTTTGAAGGCAGGTTCAGCCTTTGTGATTTGTCCACAGCCTCCTTCATACTTTGCTCAATCCGTTTTCCAGTTCCAAAGCTTCTCTTTTTCTGAGCTTTGCCAATATACTATCCTTTATCATCCAACTTTTTACTGTTAAGGTCGTTTACAGTTTTTGCTGCTTCATCAGCATTTTTCAAAATTTCGAGAACTGGTTCGCAGTTTAAGGTGTTGTTCAGAAATTTCTCATTCAAAGAATGTAAGTCTTGGAGGTAGACGTTGTGTGTATATGTAATTGTTGATGTAGACATGCTGCGAGGTTTCAAAATACTGATTGCTGATTCTCAATAATTGGTATGGCAATTCTTGTTATAAGGTACGAATGAGTATATGATAGGGTTTCGATAATTATAATGATTTTTTTTTTTTGGAAAGTCAAAGATCAGTGAAGTTGTTTGTAGTGACCCGAACTTTTCCATGTTTATATATATTAATTGAGATTGATATTTACATGATTAAATGTTTCCAACATGTTAAGCAATCAAACTTGTTAAGACTTGATTAATTGAAATATGTTTCATATAGACAATTGACCACCCAAGTTGATCGGTGATTCACGAACGTTAAAACTTGTAAAAACTATATGATGACATATATATGGATATATATATATATATAGTTAACATGATACTATGATAAGAAAACATATCATAAAGTATATTAACAATGAACTACATATGTAAAAACAAGACTACTAACTTAATGATTTTTAAACGAGACATATATGTAACGATTATCGTTGTAAAGACATTTAATGTATATATATCATATTAAGAGATATTCATACATGATAATATCATGATAATATAATAATTTAAAATCTCATTTGATATTATAAACATTGGGTTAACAACATTTAACAAGATCGTTAACCTAAAGGTTTCAAAACAACACTTACATGTAACGACTAACGATGACTTAACGACTCAGTTAAAATGTATATACATGTAGTTTTTTAATATGTATTTATACACTTTTGAAAGACTTCAATACACTTATCAAAATACTTCTACTTAACAAAAATGCTTACAATTACATCCTCGTTCAGTTTCATCAACAATTCTACTCGTATGCACCCGTATTCGTACTCGTACAATACACAGCTTTTAGATGTATGTACTATTGGTATATACACTCCAATGATCAGCTCTTAGCAGCCCATGTGAGTCACCTAACACATGTGGGAACCATCATTTGGCAACTAGCATGAAATATCTCATAAAATTACAAAAATATGAGTAATCATTCATGACTTATTTACATGAAAACAAAATTACATATCCTTTATATCTAATCCATACACCAACGACCAAAAACACCTACAAACACTTTCATTCTTCAATTTTCTTCATCTAATTGATCTCTCTCAAGTTCTATCTTCAAGTTCTAAGTGTTCTTCATAAATTCCAAAAGTTCTAGTTTCATAAAATCAAGAATACTTTCAAGTTTGCTAGCTCACTTCCAATCTTGTAAGGTGATCATCCAACCTCAAGAAATCTTTGTTTCTTACAGTAGGTTATCATTCTAATACAAGGTAATAATCATATTCAAACTTTGGTTCAATTTCTATAACTATAACAATCTTATTTCAAGTGATGATCTTACTTGAACTTGTTTTCGTGTCATGATTCTGCTTCAAGAACTTCGAGCCATCCAAGGATCTATTGAAGCTAGATCCATTTTTCTCTTTTCCAGTAGGTTTATCCAAGGAAATTAAGGTAGTAATGATGTTCATAACATCATTCGATTCATACATATAAAGCTATCTTATTCGAAGGTTTAAACTTGTAATCACTAGAACATAGTTTAGTTAATTCTAAACTTGTTCGCAAACAAAAGTTAATCCTTCTAACTTGACTTTTAAAATCAACTAAACACATGTTCTATATCTATATGATATGCTAACTTAATGATTTAAAACCTGGAAACACGAAAAACACCGTAAAACCGGATTTACGCCGTCGTAGTAACACCGCGGGCTGTTTTGGGTTAGTTAATTAAAAACTATGATAAACTTTGATTTAAAAGTTGTTATTCTGAGAAAATGATTTTTATTATGAACATGAAACTATATCCAAAAATTATGGTTAAACTCAAAGTGGAAGTATGTTTTCTAAAATGGTCATCTAGACGTCGTTCTTTCGACTGAAATGACTACCTTTACAAAAACGACTTGTAACTTATTTTTCCGACTATAAACCTATACTTTTTCTATTTAGATTCATAAAATAGAGTTCAATATGAAACCATAGCAATTTGATTCACTCAAAACGGATTTAAAATGAAGAAGTTATGGGTAAAACAAGATTGGATAATTTTTCTCATTTTAGCTACGTGAAAATTGGTAACAAATCTATTCCAACCATAACTTAATCAACTTGTATTGTATATTATGTAATCTTGAGATACCATAGACACGTATACAATGTTTCGACCTATCATGTCGACACATCTATATATATTTCGGAACAACCATAGACACTCTATATGTGAATGTTGGAGTTAGCTATACAGGGTTGAGGTTGATTCCAAAATATATATAGTTTGAGTTGTGATCAATACTGAGATACGTATACACTGGGTCGTGGATTGATTCAAGATAATATTTATCGATTTATTTCTGTACATCTAACTGTGGACAACTAGTTATAGGTTACTAACGAGGACAGCTGACTTAATAAACTTAAAACATCAAAATATATTAAAAGTGTTGTAAATATATTTTGAACATACTTTGATATATATGTATATATTGTTATAGGTTCGTGAATCAACCAGTGGCCAAGTCTTACTTCCCGACGAAGTAAAAATCTGTGAAAGTGAGTTATAGTCCCACTTTTAAAATCTAATATTTTTGGGATGAGAATACATGCAGGTTTTATAAATGATTTACAAAATAGACACAAGTACGTGAAACTACATTCTATGGTTGAATTATCGAAATCGAATATGCCCCTTTTTATTAAGTCTGGTAATCTAAGAATTAGGGAACAGACACCCTAATTGATGCGAATCCTAAAGATAGATCTATCGGGCCCAACAAGCCCCATCCAAAGTACCGGATGCTTTAGTACTTCGAAATTTATATCATATCCGAAGGGTGTCCCGGAATGATGGGGATATTCTTATATATGCATCTTGTTAATGTCGGTTACCAGGTGTTCACCATATGAATGATTTTTATCTCTATGTATGGGATGTGTATTAAAATATGAAATCTTGTGGTCTATTGTTACGATTTGATATATATAGGTTAAACCTATAACTCACCAACATTTTTGTTGACGTTTAAAGCATGTTTATTCTCAGGTGAATATTAAGAGCTTCCGCTGTTGCATACTAAAATAAGGACAAGATTTGGAGTCCATGTTTGTATGATATTGTGTAAAAACTGCATTCAAGAAATTGATTTCGATGTAACATATTTGTATTGTAAACCATTATGTAATGGTCGTGTGTAAACAGGATATTTTAGATTATCATTATTTGATAATCTACGTAAAGCTTTTTAAACCTTTATTTATGAAATAAAGGTTATGGTTTGTTTTAAAAATGAATGCAGTCTTTGAAAAACGTCTCATATAGAGGTCAAAACCTCGCAACGAAATCAATTAATATGAAACGTTTTTAATCAATAAGAACGGGACATTTCAGTTGGTATCCGAGCGTTGGTCTTAGAGAACCAGAATTTTTTATTAGTGTGTCTTATCGAGTTTGTTAGGATGCATTAGTGAGTCTGGACTTCGACCGTGTTTACTTGAAAAATGATTGCTTAACAAATTTTGTTGGAAACTATATATTTTTAACATGTGAATATTATGTGATATATTAATCTCTTAACGCGTTTGATATTATGTGATAGATGTCTACCTCTAGAACAAGTCCCATTGACTCACCTAATAATAATGAAGAGTCAAATGTAAATTGGAATGATTCGTGGACTGATTCACAAGTTCCCGAAGAGGAACCGGAAGAAGAGTCGGAACCGGAAGAAGAATCGGAACCGGAAGAAGAATCGGAACCGGATGAAGAAATAGAACCGGTGGGGGAAATAATAAAACGGTTAAGTAAAAGAAAATCCTCAACCAACCGACCAAGGTTAATTATGGTCAATGGTGTTTCCGCCAAGGAAGCAAAATATTGGGAGGATTACCAATTCTCCGATGAATCGGATTCCGACGAGAATTCCGATGATGTTATAGAAATTACCCCAACTGAATTTAAAAAGGCAAAAGAAAATAATAAGGGAAAGGGCATAAAAATAGAGAAATCTAATTCCAACCCCGATGAACTTTATATGTATCGTCAACGCCCGAAGTCCTTAAGTTGTAACAATGACCCGGGAACCTCTAAACCACCAGGTTTTTCTAAACCAATGTGGACAACGACGGCTCGTATTAGGGGAACAACATATATCCCTAGAAACTTGGCAAAACGAACCAAAACCGAAGAAGAAGAAATGAGCGAGTCGGAATAAGATAGTTGTATTCATGTGGTGTAATATATGTAATATAGTGTTCTTATGCTTTATGATATATGTAAAAATTGCTTGTATTAATAAGTATTTTTTTATGAATCTAACTCTTGTCTATTTTACAGTTTAAAAACACAAAATGGATAGACAACCTAATATTTTAAGAGACCTACCCGGAGACATGATTGATGAAATCTTGTCTAGAGTCGGCCAGAATTCCTCGGCACAACTATTTAAGGCGAGATCAGTTTGTAAGACATTCGAAGAACGTTCCAAGAATGTCTTGGTTTATAAGAGACTTTCGTTTGAAAGATGGGGGATATCACATTGGGAAACCCATAAGTTACGATGTGTTTACTTTGACGCATATATTGCGGGGAACCCAAATGCTATTTTACGCAACGGGTTAAGAAATTATTTTGACTCAATATATCCGAATATTGGACTTCGTGATTTAGAAAAAGCGGCTAACATGCAACATAAAGAAGCATGTTATGCTTACGGATTAGTAATGTTCGCTTCTCACCAAAGTGAGAACAAGAACATCGGGCTACAACTATTAAACAAAACGTTTCCACAAGTGACGGAGTCGGTAATTGGGGTAAGAAATGAGGTTTTTAGATTATTACGGGACTGTTGGACATTACGTAACCCTCGTCCCTTTGACGACGTTACAACACGCTGTCTTATCAACGGCCATAACGGTTATGTTGCACAAGACCAAGGATGGGAAGTAGTCCTAGTAAAACCAGAATGCATGACTTGTTTCTGGACGTATGAATTACGTGTCTTTATTGCCTTTGCTGAACGACTTGTGTACTAGCTAGAATTATCTTCACAACTATCTTGTATCAAAGTTATTGTGTGCTATATTTCATGCTTTATGTAAAATAAGCGGTATTGTAAGTTTGTAAAATATTGTATAAAAGTTTGAACGCGAAATATTATTATAATCAGTTTTTCATATAGAATTGTAGTAGTTGAATTGTATATTAGCTACTAAGTATGAACTTAACGGGTAGGTACTACCCGAATTTAAACTTATAAAAAGCTAATATGAAGAAAAAGCTTTTATAAATGAGTTCATATTATGCTACGAAATACTATTAACTACTCTTAATATTCTGTATGATTAACTTGTTCCATTTAACTATTTTGAAGGAAATGGCACCGACTACTCGACACACCGTGAATATGAATGAAGAGGAATTCCGTACTTTTCTAGCTTCAAACATAGCCGCAGTACAGGCTGCGCTACATACCAACAATAACCTTGGATCTAGCAGTACAGGAAATCGTGTAGGATGCACCTACAAAGAATTCACTGCCTGCAAACCTTTGGAATTTGATGGAACCGAAGGACCGATCAGATTGAAACGGTGGACCGAGAAGGTCGAATCGGTGTTTGCCATAAGTAAGTGTACTGAAGAGGACAAAGTAAAGTACGCTACGCATACCTTCACAGGTTCTGCGTTAACATGGTGGAATACCTATCTAGAGCAAGTGGGACAAGACGATGCGTACGCACTACCGTGGTCAGCATTCAAGCACTTGATGAACGAGAAGTACCATCCCAGAACCGAGGTCAATAAGCTCAAGACAGAACTTAGAGGGTTACGAACCCAAGGATTTGATATTACCACGTACGAAAGATGATTCACAGAATTGTGCCTATTGTGTCCGGGAGCATTCGAAGATGAGGAAGAGAAGATCGACGCGTTTGTGAAAGGATTACCGGAAAGAATCTAAGAAGATATAAGTTCACACGAGCCCGCCTCCATACAACAGGCATGTAGAATGGCTCACAAACTCGTGAACCAAATTGAAGAAAGAATTAAAGAACAGACTGCTGAAGAGGCCAATGTGAAGCAAGTCAAAAGAAAGTGGGAGGAAAACGGTGATAAGAATCACCAATACAACAACAACAGCAATTACAACAATAATCGCAACAATTATCCCAACAATCGCAACATCAATCGTAACTACAACAAACGGCCCAACAACAACAACAACAACAACAGCAACTACAACAATCATCCCAACAACAATAATAACCGCAACAACAACAACAATCAGAAGCAGCTATGCCAAAGGTGTGAAAAGAATCACTCGGGGTTCTGCACCAAATTTTGCAACAAGTGTAAAAGAAATGGTCATAGCGCGGCGAAGTGTGAGGTCTACGGACCAGGGGTTAATAGAACGAAAGGAACAAATGGTGTCGGAATGAGTAATGGCGGAGCAAGTAGTGTCGGAGCAAGTTATGCCAATGTAGTTTGTTATAAATGTGGAAAACCGGGCCACATTATTAGAAATTGCCCGAACCAGGAGAACACGAATGGACAAGGCCGTGGAAGAGTTTTCAATATTAATGCGGCAGAGGCACAGGAAGACCCGGAGCTTGTTACGGGTACGTTTCTTATTGACAATAAATCTGCTTACGTTTTATTTGATTCGGGTGCGGATAGAAGCTATATGAGTAGAGATTTTTGTGCTAAATTAAGTTGTCCATTGACGCCTTTGGATAGTAAATTTTTACTCGAATTAGCAAATGGTAAATTAATTTCAGCAGATAATATATGTCTGAATCGAGAAATTAAACTGGTTAGCGAAACATTTAAGATTGATTTGATACCAGTAGAGTTAGGGAGTTTTGATGTGATAATCGGTATGGACTGGTTGAAAGAAGTGAAAGCGGAGATCGTTTGTTACAAAAATGCAATTCGCATTATACGAGAAAAAGGAAAACCCTTAATGGTGTACGGAGAAAAGGGCAACACGAAGCTACATCTTATTAGTAATTTGAAGGCACAAAAACTAATAAGAAAAGGTTGCTATGCTGTTCTAGCACACGTCGAGAAAGTACAAACTGAAGAAAAGAGCATCAATGATGTTCCCGTCGCAAAAGAATTTCCTGATGTGTTTCCGAAAGAATTACCGGGATTACCCCCACATCGATCCGTTGAATTTCAAATAGATCTTGTACCAGGAGCTGCACCAATAGCTCGTGCTCCTTACAGACTCGCACCCAGCAAGATGAAAGAACTACAAAGCCAATTACAAGAACTTTTAGAGCGTGGTTTCATTCGACCAAGCACATCACCGTGGGGAGCTCCTGTTTTGTTTGTCAAGAAGAAAGATGGTACATTCAGGTTGTGTATCGACTACCGAGAGTTGAACAAACTTACCATCAAGAACCGCTACCCACTACCGAGAATCGATGACTTATTTGATCAACTACAAGGCTCGTCTGTTTATTCAAAGATTGACTTACGTTCCGGGTATCATCAAATGCGGGTGAAAGAAGATGATATTCCAAAGACTGCTTTCAGAACACGTTACGGTCATTACGAGTTTATGGTCATGCCGTTTGGTTTAACTAATGCACCAGCTGTGTTCATGGACCTTATGAACCGAGTGTGTGGACCATACCTTGACAAGTTTGTCATTGTTTTCATTGATGACATACTTATTTACTCAAAGAATGACCAAGAACACGGTGAACATTTGAGAAAGGTGTTAGAAGTATTGAGGAAGGAAGAATTGTACGCTAAGTTTTCAAAGTGTGCATTTTGGTTGGAAGAAGTTCAATTCCTCGGTCACATAGTGAACAAAGAAGGTATTAAGGTGGATCCGGCAAAGATAGAAACTGTTGAAAAGTGGGAAACCCCGAAAACTCCGAAACACATACGCCAGTTTTTAGGACTAGCTGGTTACTACAGAAGGTTCATCCAAGACTTTTCCAGAATAGCAAAACCCTTGACTGCATTAACGCATAAAGGGAAGAAATTTGAATGGAATGATGAACAAGAGAATGCGTTTCAGTTATTGAAGAAAAAGCTAACTACGGCACCTATATTGTCATTGCCTGAAGGGAATGATGATTTTGTGATTTATTGTGATGCATCAAAGCAAGGTCTCGGTTGTGTATTAATGCAACGAACGAAGGTGATTGCTTATGCGTCTAGACAATTGAAGATTCACGAACAAAATTATACGACGCATGATTTGGAATTAGGCGCGGTTGTTTTTGCATTAAAGACTTGGAGGCACTACTTATATGGGGTCAAAAGTATTATATATACCGACTGAATATGAGGCAGCGTAGGTGGATTGAATTATTGAATGATTACGACTTTGAGATTCGTTACCACCCGGGGAAGGCAAATGTGGTAGCCGATGCCTTGAGCAGGAAGGACAGAGAACCCATTCGAGTAAAATCTATGAATATAATGATTCATAATAGCATTACTACTCAAATAAAGGAGGCGCAACAAGGAGTTTTAAAAGAGGGAAATTTAAAGGATGAAATACCCAAAGGATCGGAGAAGCATCTTAATATTCGGGAAGACGGAACCCGGTATAGGGCTGAAAGGATTTGGGTACCAAAACTTGGAGATATGAGAGAAATGGTACTTAGAGAAGCTCATAAAACCAGATACTCAATACATCCTGGAACGGGGAAGATGTACAAGGATCTCAAGAAACATTTTTGGTGGCCGGGTATGAAAGCCGATGTTGCTAAATACGTAGGAGAATGTTTGACGTGTTCTAAGGTCAAAGCTGAGCATCAGAAACCATCAGGTCTACTTCAACAACCCGAAATCCTGGAATGGAAATGGGAAAACATTACCATGGATTTCATCACAAAATTGCCAAGGACTGCAAGTGGTTTTGATACTATTTGGGTAATAGTTGATCGTCTCACCAAATCAGCACACTTCCTGCCAATAAGAGAAGATGACAAGATGGAGAAGTTAGCACGACTGTATTTGAAGGAAGTCGTCTCCAGACATGGAATACCAATCTCTATTATCTCTGATAGGGATGGCAGATTTATTTCAAGATTCTGGCAGACATTACAGCAAGCATTAAGAACTCGTCTAGACATGAGTACTGCCTATCATCCACAAACTGATGGACAGAGTGAAAGGACGATACAAACGCTTGAAGACATGCTACGAGCATGTGTTATTGATTTTGGAAACAGTTGGGATCGACATCTACCGTTAGCAGAATTTTCCTACAACAACAGCTACCATTCAAGCATTGAGATGGCGCCGTTTGAAGCACTTTATGGTAGAAAGTGCAGGTCTCCGATTTGTTGGAGTGAAGTGGGGGATAGACAGATTACGGGTCCGGAGATTATACAAGAAACTACCGAGAAGATCATCCAAATTCAACAACGGTTGAAAACCGCCCAAAGTCGACAAAAGAGCTACGCTGACATTAAAAGAAAAGATATAGAATTTGAAATTGGAGAGATGGTCATGCTTAAAGTTGCACCTTGGAAAGGCGTTGTTCGATTTGGTAAACGAGGGAAATTAAATCCAAGGTATATTGGACCATTCAAGATTATTGATCGTGTCGGACCAGTAGCTTACCGACTTGAGTTACCTCAACAACTCGCGGCAGTACACAACACTTTTCACGTCTCGAATTTGAAGAAATGTTTTGCTAAAGAAGATCTCACTATTCCGTTAGATGAAATCCAAATCAACGAAAAACTTCAATTCATCGAAGAACCCGTCGAAATAATGGATCGTGAGGTTAAAAGACTTAAGCAAAACAAGATACCAATTGTTAAGGTTCGATGGAATGCTCGTAGAGGACCCGAGTTCACCTGGGAGCGTGAAGATCAGATGAAGAAGAAATACCCGCATCTATTTCCAGAAGATTCGTCAACACCTTCAACAGCTTAAAATTTCGGGACGAAATTTATTTAACGGGTAGGTACTGTAGTGACCCGAACTTTTCCATGTTTATATATATTAATTGAGATTGATATTTACATGATTAAATGTTTCCAACATGTTAAGCAATCAAACTTGTTAAGACTTGATTAATTGAAATATGTTTCATATAGACAATTGACCACCCAAGTTGATCGGTGATTCACGAACGTTAAAACTTGTAAAAACTATATGATGACATATATATGGATATATATATATATAGTTAACATGATACTATGATAAGAAAACATATCATAAAGTATATTAACAATGAACTACATATGTAAAAACAAGACTACTAACTTAATGATTTTTAAACGAGACATATATGTAACGATTATCGTTGTAAAGACATTTAATGTATATATATCATATTAAGAGATATTCATACATGATAATATCATGATAATATAATAATTTAAAATCTCATTTGATATTATAAACATTGGGTTAACAACATTTAACAAGATCGTTAACCTAAAGGTTTCAAAACAACACTTACATGTAACGACTAACGATGACTTAACGACTCAGTTAAAATGTATATACATGTAGTTTTTTAATATGTATTTATACACTTTTGAAAGACTTCAATACACTTATCAAAATACTTCTACTTAACAAAAATGCTTACAATTACATCCTCGTTCAGTTTCATCAACAATTCTACTCGTATGCACCCGTATTCGTACTCGTACAATACACAGCTTTTAGATGTATGTACTATTGGTATATACACTCCAATGATCAGCTCTTAGCAGCCCATGTGAGTCACCTAACACATGTGGGAACCATCATTTGGCAACTAGCATGAAATATCTCATAAAATTACAAAAATATGAGTAATCATTCATGACTTATTTACATGAAAACAAAATTACATATCCTTTATATCTAATCCATACACCAACGACCAAAAACACCTACAAACACTTTCATTCTTCAATTTTCTTCATCTAATTGATCTCTCTCAAGTTCTATCTTCAAGTTCTAAGTGTTCTTCATAAATTCCAAAAGTTCTAGTTTCATAAAATCAAGAATACTTTCAAGTTTGCTAGCTCACTTCCAATCTTGTAAGGTGATCATCCAACCTCAAGAAATCTTTGTTTCTTACAGTAGGTTATCATTCTAATACAAGGTAATAATCATATTCAAACTTTGGTTCAATTTCTATAACTATAACAATCTTATTTCAAGTGATGATCTTACTTGAACTTGTTTTCGTGTCATGATTCTGCTTCAAGAACTTCGAGCCATCCAAGGATCCATTGAAGCTAGATCCATTTTTCTCTTTTCCAGTAGGTTTATCCAAGGAAATTAAGGTAGTAATGATGTTCATAACATCATTCGATTCATACATATAAAGCTATCTTATTCGAAGGTTTAAACTTGTAATCACTAGAACATAGTTTAGTTAATTCTAAACTTGTTCGCAAACAAAAGTTAATCCTTCTAACTTGACTTTTAAAATCAACTAAACACATGTTCTATATCTATATGATATGCTAACTTAATGATTTAAAACCTGGAAACACGAAAAACACCGTAAAACCGGATTTACGCCGTCGTAGTAACACCGCGGGCTGTTTTGGGTTAGTTAATTAAAAACTATGATAAACTTTGATTTAAAAGTTGTTATTCTGAGAAAATGATTTTTATTATGAACATGAAACTATATCCAAAAATTATGGTTAAACTCAAAGTGGAAGTATGTTTTCTAAAATGGTCATCTAGACGTCGTTCTTTCGACTGAAATGACTACCTTTACAAAAACGACTTGTAACTTATTTTTCCGACTATAAACCTATACTTTTTCTATTTAGATTCATAAAATAGAGTTCAATATGAAACCATAGCAATTTGATTCACTCAAAACGGATTTAAAATGAAGAAGTTATGGGTAAAACAAGATTGGATAATTTTTCTCATTTTAGCTACGTGAAAATTGGTAACAAATCTATTCCAACCATAACTTAATCAACTTGTATTGTATATTATGTAATCTTGAGATACCATAGACACGTATACAATGTTTCGACCTATCATGTCGACACATCTATATATATTTCGGAACAACCATAGACACTCTATATGTGAATGTTGGAGTTAGCTATACAGGGTTGAGGTTGATTCCAAAATATATATAGTTTGAGTTGTGATCAATACTGAGATACGTATACACTGGGTCGTGGATTGATTCAAGATAATATTTATCGATTTATTTCTGTACATCTAACTGTGGACAACTAGTTATAGGTTACTAACGAGGACAGCTGACTTAATAAACTTAAAACATCAAAATATATTAAAAGTGTTGTAAATATATTTTGAACATACTTTGATATATATGTATATATTGTTATAGGTTCGTGAATCAACCAGTGGCCAAGTCTTACTTCCCGACGAAGTAAAAATCTGTGAAAGTGAGTTATAGTCCCACTTTTAAAATCTAATATTTTTGGGATGAGAATACATGCAGGTTTTATAAATGATTTACAAAATAGACACAAGTACGTGAAACTACATTCTATGGTTGAATTATCGAAATCGAATATGCCCCTTTTTATTAAGTCTGGTAATCTAAGAATTAGGGAACAGACACCCTAATTGACGCGAATCCTAAAGATAGATCTATCGGGCCCAACAAGCCCCATCCAAAGTACCGGATGCTTTAGTACTTCGAAATTTATATCATATCCGAAGGGTGTCCCGGAATGATGGGGATATTCTTATATATGCATCTTGTTAATGTCGGTTACCAGGTGTTCACCATATGAATGATTTTTATCTCTATGTATGGGATGTGTATTAAAATATGAAATCTTGTGGTCTATTGTTACGATTTGATATATATAGGTTAAACCTATAACTCACCAACATTTTTGTTGACGTTTAAAGCATGTTTATTCTCAGGTGAATATTAAGAGCTTCCGCTGTTGCATACTAAAATAAGGACAAGATTTGGAGTCCATGTTTGTATGATATTGTGTAAAAACTGCATTCAAGAAATTGATTTCGATGTAACATATTTGTATTGTAAACCATTATGTAATGGTCGTGTGTAAACATGATATTTTAGATTATCATTATTTGATAATCTACGTAAAGCTTTTTAAACCTTTATTTATGAAATAAAGGTTATGGTTTGTTTTAAAAATGAATGCAGTCTTTGAAAAACGTCTCATATAGAGGTCAAAACCTCACAACGAAATCAATTAATATGGAACATTTTTAATCAATAAGAACGGGACATTTCATTGTTGGTAAGTTTATTGCTAATGTGGTGAATATAAACTATTCCCCGGTAACGTTGGCGAAAGGGCAACGTATCTATCGAGGTTATAATAAGACTGTTTTGATTGAGAAGTCGAAGTTGACTTGCTGGAGCTGTGACAAAACTGTCTATTTTGAAACGGAATTGAAAAGTTATTTTAGCTAGTAAATGCCAAAGGGTCTAACACGAATATGTGTCGAACTATGACTTGGGTTTTGAGAGTTTTTCAAGTGTATAACTGTGGGTAACATGTGGTTGGATCATCATCTCGATTGTTCCTTAGTTGAAGTGTCTTCAGGAATTTCGAAGGGTTTGAGCACATATTGTAATCGTTAATATATATGATGTTCTAACACAGTTTTGAAGTCAAAGTATAGCTTTGAAAGATATAGGAATCTAAGAGTGATGATACTGGTTATATTTCGAATTGAATTATGCGATTTCAAAATCAGAATATGTAATTGAATTTGAATGAGTATGATTGTTTTGATTTATATGAAAGAATGGATATTGTTGTGAAAGTAGGGAGTATAGTTGATGATTGCTGAATCAGTTTCGAAAAATGTAATATATTAATTGTGAATTTATATATCTCTCGGGTATTACCTACCCGTTAAAAAAATTTTCACAATTAATATTTTGTACAAAAGAAGTTTATTACAGTCTTTATGAAAATATATGTGTATATTTTCTTTAGATGTAATATAGATTTAATGAGTTAATATTAAAATAAACTCATTTGTTTTATGGTTGGAACTAGAATTGAGTAATCCCTAAAACTTTATAAATTGCATAAGTATTTCTTCAATAATATTGAAATTATGAATCATTACTTTGTTATTTGTTGGTTTTCGTGAAATTCTTGTGAACTTCGCAAGGTACGAATTGTAGTGACCCGAACTTTTCCATGTTTATATATATTAATTGAGATTGATGTTTACATGATTAAATGTTTCCAACATGTTAAGCAATCAAACTTGTTAAGACTTGATTAATTGAAATATGTTTCATATAGACAATTGACCACCCAAGTTGACCGGTGATTCACGAACGTTAAAACTTGTAAAAACTATATGATGACATATATATGGATATATATATAGTTAACATGATACTATGATAAGTAAATATATCATTAAGTATATTAACAATGAACTACATATGTAAAAACAAGACTACTAACTTAATGATTTTTAAACGAGACATATATGTAACGATTATCGTTGTAAAGACATTTAATGTATATATATATCATATTAAGAGATATTCATACATGATAATATCATGATAATATAATAATTTAAAATCTCATTTGATATTATAAACATTGGGTTAACAACATTTAACAAGATCGTTAACCTAAAGGTTTCAAAACAACACTTACATGTAACGACTAACGATGACTTAACGACTCAGTTAAAATGTATATACATGTAGTGTTTTAATATGTATTTATACACTTTTGAAAGACTTCAATACACTTATCAAAATACTTCTACTTAACAAAAATGCTTACAATTACATTCTCGTTCAGTTTCATCAACAATTCTACTCGTATGCACCCGTATTCGTACTCGTACAATACACAGCTTTTAGATGTATGTACTATTGGTATATACACTCCAATGATCAGCTCTTAGCAGCCCATGTGAGTCACCTAACACATGTGGGAACCATCATTTGGCAACTAGCATGAAATATCTCATAAGATTACAAAAATATGAGTAATCATTCATGACTTATTTACATGAAAACAAAATTACATATCCTTTATATCTAATCCATACACCAACGACCAAAAACACCTACAAACACTTTCATTCTTCAATTTTCTTCATCTAATTGAACTCTCTCAAGTTCTATCTTCAAGTTCTAAGTGTTCTTCATAAATTCCAAAAGTTCTAGTTTCATAAAATCAAGAATACTTTCAAGTTTGCTAGCTCACTTCCAATCTTGTAAGGTGATCATCCAACCTCAAGAAATCTTTGTTTCTTACAGTAGGTTATCATTCTAATACAAGGTAATAATCATATTCAAACTTTGGTTCAATTTCTATAACTATAACAATCTTATTTCAAGTGATGATCTTACTTGAACTTGTTTTCGTGTCATGATTTTGCTTCAAGAACTTTGAGCCATCCAAGGATCCATTGAAGCTAGATCCATTTTTCTCTTTTCCAGTAGGTTCATCCAAGGAACTTAAGGTAGTAATGATGTTCATAACATCATTCGATTCATACATATAAAGCTATCTTATTCGAAGGTTTAAACTTGTAATCACTAGAACATAGTTTAGTTAATTCTAAACTTGTTCGCAAACAAAAGTTAATCCTTCTAACTTGACTTTTAAAATCAACTAAACACATGTTCTATATCTATATGATATGCTAACTTAATGATTTAAAACCTGGAAACACGAAAAACACCGTAAAACCGGATTTACGCCGTCGTAGTAACACCGCGGGCTGTTTTGGGTTAGTTAATTAAAAACTATGATAAACTTTGATTTAAAAGTTGTTATTCTGAGAAAATGATTTTTATTATGAACATGAAACTATATCCAAAAATTATGGTTAAACTCAAAGTGGAAGTATGTTTTCTAAAATGGTCATCTAGACGTCGTTCTTTCGACTGAAATGACTACCTTTACAAAAACGACTTGTAACTTATTTTTCCAACTAGAAACCTATACTTTTTTTGTTTAGATTCATAAAATAGAGTTCAATATGAAACCATAGCAATTTGATTCACTCAAAACGGATTTAAAATGAAGAAGTTATGGGTAAAACAAGATTGGATAATTTTTCTCATTTTAGCTACGTGAAAATTGGTAACAAATCTATTCCAACCATAACTTAATCAACTTGTATTATATATTATGTAATCTTGAGATACCATAGACACGTATACAATGTTTCGACCTATCATGTCGACACATCTATATATATTTCGGAACAACCATAGACACTCTATATGTGAATGTTGGAGTTAGCTATACAGGGTTGAGGTTGATTCCAAAATATATATAGTTTGAGTTGTGATCAATACTGAGATACGTATACACTGGGTCGTGGATTGATTCAAGATAATATTTATCGATTTATTTCTGTACATCTAACTGTGGACAACTAGTTGTAGGTTACTAACGAGGACAGCTGACTTAATAAACTTAAAACATCAAAATATATTAAAAGTGTTGTAAATATATTTTGAACATACTTTGATATATATGTATATATTGTTATAGGTTCGTGAATCAACCAGTGGCCAAGTCTTACTTCCCGACGAAGTAAAAATCTGTGAAAGTGAGTTATAGTCCCACTTTTAAAATCTAATATTTTTGGGATGAGAATACATGCAGATTTTATAAATGATTTACAAAATAGACACAAGTACGTGAAACTACATTCTATGGTTGAATTATCGAAATCGAATATGCCCCTTTTTATTAAGTCTGGTAATCTAAGAATTAGGGAACAGACACCCTAATTGACGCGAATCCTAAAGATAGATCTATTGGGCCTAACAAACCCCATCCAAAGTACCGGATGCTTTAGTACTTCGAAATTTATATCATATCCGAAGGGTGTCCCGGAATGATGGGGATATTCTTATATATGCATCTTGTTATTGTCGGTTACCAGGTGTTCACCATATGAATGATTTTTATCTCTATGTATGGGATGTGTATTGAAATATGAAATCTTGTGGTCTATTGTTACGATTTGATATATATAGGTTAAACCTATAACTCACCAACATTTTTGTTGACGTTTTAAGCATGTTTATTCTCAGGTGATTATTAAGAGCTTCCGCTGTCGCATACTTAAATAAGGACAAGATTTGAAGTCCATGCTTGTATGATATTGTGTAAAAACTGCATTCAAGAAACTTATTTTGTTGTAACATATTTGTATTGTAAACCATTATGTAATGGTCGTGTGTAAACAGGATATTTTAGATTATCATTATTTGATAATCTACGTAAAGCTTTTTAAACCTTTATTGATGAAATAAAGGTTATGGTTTGTTTAAAAATGAATGCAGTCTTTGAAAAACGTCTCATATAGAGGTCAAAACCTCGCAACGAAATCAATTAATATGGAACGTTTTTAATCAATAAGAACGGGACATTTCAGTTGGTATCCGAGCGTTGGTCTTAGAGAACCAGAAAATTTGCATTAGTGTGTCTTATCGAGTTTGTTAGGATGCATTAGTGAGTCTGGACTTCGACCGTGTTTTCTTTAAAAATGATTGCTTAACATTTTTGTTGGAAACTATATATTTTTAACATATGAATATTATGTGATATATTAATCTCTTAACGTGTTTGATATTATGTGATAGATGTCTACCTCTAGAACAAGTCCCATTGACTCACCTAATAATAATGAAGAGTCAAATGTAAATTGGAATGATTTGTGGACTGATTCACAAGTTCCCGAAGAGGAACCGGAAGAAGAGTCGGAACCGGAAGAAGAATCGGAACCGGAAGAAGAATCGGAACCGGATGAAGAAATAGAACCGGTGGGGGAAATAATAAAACGGTTAAGTAAAAGAAAATCCTCAACCAACCGACCAAAGTTAATTATGGTCAATGGTGTTTCCGCCAAGGAAGCAAAATATTGGGAGGATTACCAATTCTCCGATGAATCGGATTCCGACGAGAATTCCGATGATGTTATAGAAATTACCCCAACTGAATTTAAAAAGGCAAAAGAAAATAATAAGGGAAAGGGCATAAAAATAGAGAAATCTAATTCCAACCCCGATGAACTTTATATGTATCGTCAACCCCCGAAGTCCTTAAGTTGTAACAATGACCCGGGAACCTCTAAACCACCAGGTTTTTCTAAACCAATGTGGACAACGACGGCTCGTATTAGGGGAACATCATATATCCCTAGAAACTTGGCAAAACGAACCAAAACCGAAGAAGAAGAAACGAACGAGTCGGAGTAAGATAGTTGTATTCGTGTGGTGTAATATATGGAATATAGTGTTCTTATGCTTTATGTTATATGTAAAAATTGCTTGTATTAATAAGTATTTTTTTATGAATCTAACTCTTGTCTATTTTACAGTTTAAAAACACAAAATGGATAGACAACCCAATATTTTAAGAGACCTACCCGGAGACATGATTGATGAAATCTTGTCTAGAGTCGGCCAGAATTCTTCGGCACAACTATTTAAGGCGAGATCAGTTTGTAAGACATTCGAAGAACGTTCCAAGAATGTCTTGGTTTATAAGAGACTTTCGTTTGAAAGATGGGGGATATCACATTGGGAAACCCATAAGTTACGATGTGTTTACTTTGACGCATATATTGCGGGGAACCCAAATGCTATTTTACGCAACGGGTTAAGAAATTATTTTGACTCAATATATCCGAATATTGGACTTCGTGATTTAGAAAAAGCGGCTAACATGCAACATAAAGAAGCATGTTATGCTTACGGATTAGTAATGTTCGCTTCTCACCAAAATGAGAACAAGAACATCGGGCTACAACTATTAAACAAAACGTTTCCACAAGTGACGGAGTCGGTAATTGGGGTAAGAAATGAGGTTTTTAGATTATTACGGGACTGTTGGACATTACGTAACCCTCGTCCCTTTGATGACGTTACAACACGCTGTCTTATCAACGGCCATAACGGTTATGTTGCACAAGACCAAGGATGGGAAGTAGTCCTAGTAAAACCAGAATGCATGACTTGTTTCTGGACGTATGAATTACGTGTCTTTATTGCCTTTGCTGAACGACTTGTGTACTAGCTAGAATTGTCTTCACAACTATCTTGTATCAAAGTTATTGTGTGCTATATTTCATGCTTTATGTAAAATAAGCGGTATTGTAAGTTTGTAAAATATTGTATAAAAGTTTGAACGCGAAATATTATTATAATCAGTTTTTCATATAGAATTGTAGTAGTTGAATTGTATATTAGCTACTAAGTATGAACTTAACGGGTAGGTACTACCCGAATTTAAACTTATAAAACGCTAATATGAAGAAAAAGCTTTTATAAATGAGTTCATATTATGCTACGAAATACTATTAACTACTCTTAATATTCTGTATGATTAACTTGTTCCATTTAACTATTTTGAAGGAAATGGCACCGACTACTCGACACACCGTGAATATGAATGAAGAGGAATTCCGTACTTTTCTAGCTTCAAACATAGCCGCAGTACAGGCTGCGCTACATACCAACAATAACCTTGGATCTAGCAGTACAGGAAATCGTGTAGGATGCACCTACAAAGAATTCACTGCCTGCAAACCTTTGGAATTTGATGGAACCGAAGGACCGATCGGATTGAAACGGTGGACCGAGAAGGTTGAATCGGTGTTTGCCATAAGTAAGTGTACTGAAGAGGACAAAGTGAAGTACGCTACGCATACCTTCACAGGTTCTGCGTTAACATGGTGGAATACCTATCTAGAGCAAGTGGGACAAGATGATGCGTACGCACTACCGTGGTCAGCATTCAAGCACTTGATGAACGAGAAGTACCGTCCCAGAACCGAGGTCAATAAGCTCAAGACAGAACTTAGAGGGTTACGAACCCAAGGATTTGATATTACCACGTACGAAAGACGATTCACAGAATTGTGCCTATTGTGTCCGGGAGCATTCGAAGATGAGGAAGAGAAGATCGACGCGTTTGTGAAAGGATTACCGGAAAGAATCCAAGAAGATATAAGTTCACACGAGCCCGCCTCCATACAACAGGCATGTAGAATGGCTCACAAACTAGTGAACCAGATTGAAGAAAGAATTAAAGAACAGACTGCTGAAGAGGCCAATGTGAAGCAAGTCAAAAGAAAGTGGGAGGAAAACGGTGATAAGAATCACCAATACAACAACAACAGCAATTACAACAATAATCGCAACAATTATCCCAACAATCGCAACATCAATCGCAACTACAACAAACGGCCCAACAACAACAACAACAACAACAACAACAACAGCAACTACAACAATCATCCCAACAACAATAATAACCGCAACAACAACAACAATCAGAAGCAACTATGCCAAAGGTGTGAAAAGAATCACTCGGGGTTCTGCACCAAATTTTGCAACAAGTGTAAAAGAAATGGTCATAGCGCGGCGAAGTGTGAGGTCTACGGACCAGGGGTTAATAGAACGAAAGGAACAAATGGTGTCGGAACGAGTAATGGCGGAGCAAGTAGTGTCGGAGCAAGTTATGCCAATGTAGTTTGTTATAAATGTGGAAAACCAGGCCACATTATTAGAAATTGCCCGAACCAGGAGAACACGAATGGACAAGGCCGTGGAAGAGTTTTCAATATTAATGCGGTAGAGGCACAGGAAGACCCGGAGCTTGTTACGGGTACGTTTCTTATTGACAATAAATCTGCTTACGTTTTATTTGATTCGGGTGCGGATAGAAGCTATATGAGTAGAGATTTTTGTGCTAAATTAAGTTGTCCATTGACGCCTTTGGATAGTAAATTTTTACTCGAATTAGCAAATGGTAAATTAATTTCAGCAGATAATATATGTCGGAATCGAGAAATTAAACTGGTTAGCGAAACATTTAAGATTGATTTGATACCAGTAGAGTTAGGGAGTTTTGATGTGATAATCGGTATGGACTGGTTGAAAGAAGTGAAAGCGGAGATCGTTTGTTACAAAAATGCAATTCGCATTATACGAGAAAAAGGAAAACCCTTAATGGTGTACGGAGAAAAGGGCAACACGAAGCTACATCTTATTAGTAATTTGAAGGCACAAAAACTAATAAGAAAAGGTTGCTATGCTGTTCTAGCACACGTCGAGAAAGTACAAACTGAAGAAAAGAGCATCAATGATGTTCCCATTGCAAAAGAATTTCCCGATGTATTTCCGAAAGAATTACCGGGATTACCCCCACATCGATCCGTTGAATTTCAAATAGATCTTGTACCAGGAGCTGCACCAATAGCTCGTGCTCCTTACAGACTCGCACCCAGCGAGATGAAAGAACTGCAAAGCCAATTACAAGAACTTTTAGAGCGTGGTTTCATTCGACCAAGCACATCACCGTGGGGAGCTCCTGTTTTGTTTGTCAAGAAGAAAGATGGTACATTCAGGTTGTGTATCGACTACCGAGAGTTGAACAAACTTACCATCAAGAACCGCTACCCACTACCGAGAATCGACGACTTATTTGATCAACTACAAGGCTCGTCTGTTTATTCAAAGATTGACTTACGTTCCGGGTATCATCAAATGCGGGTGAAAGAAGATGATATTCCAAAGACTGCTTTCAGAACACGTTACGGTCATTACGAGTTTATGGTCATGCCGTTTGGTTTAACTAATGCACCAGCTGTGTTCATGGACCTTATGAACCGAGTGTGTGGACCATACCTTGACAAGTTTGTCATTGTTTTCATTGATGACATACTTATTTACTCAAAGAATGACCAAGAACACGGTGAACATTTGAGAAAGGTGTTAGAAGTATTGAGGAAGGAAGAATTGTACGCTAAGTTTTCAAAGTGTGCATTTTGGTTGGAAGAAGTTCAATTCCTCGGTCACATAGTGAACAAAGAAGGTATTAAGGTGGATCCGGCAAAGATAGAAACTGTTGAAAAGTGGGAAACCCCGAAAACTCCGAAACACATACGCCAGTTTTTAGGACTAGCTGGTTACTACAGAAGGTTCATCCAAGACTTTTCCAGAATAGCAAAACCCTTGACTGCATTAACGCATAAAGGGAAGAAATTTGAATGGAATGATGAACAAGAGAAAGCGTTTCAGTTATTGAAGAAAAAGCTAACTACGGCACCTATATTGTCATTGCCTGAAGGGAATGATGATTTTGTGATTTATTGTGACGCATCAAAGCAAGGTCTCGGTTGTGTATTAATGCAACGAACGAAGGTGATTGCTTATGCGTCTAGACAATTGAAGATTCACGAACAAAATTATACGACGCATGATTTGGAATTAGGCGCGGTTGTTTTTGCATTAAAGACTTGGAGGCACTACTTATATGGGGTCAAAAGTATTATATATACCGACCACAAAAGTCTTCAACACATATTTAATCAGAAACAACTGAATATGAGGCAGCGTAGGTGGATTGAATTATTGAATGATTACGATTTTGAGATTCGTTACCACCCGGGGAAGGCAAATGTGGTAGCCGATGCCTTGAGCAGGAAGGATAGAGAACCCATTCGAGTAAAATCTATGAATATAATGATTCATAATAACATTACTACTCAAATAAAGGAGGCGCAACAAGGAGTTTTAAAAGAGGGAAATTTAAAGGATGAAATACCCAAAGGATCGGAGAAGCATCTTAATATTCGGGAAGACGAAACCCGGTATAGGGCTGAAAGGATTTGGGTACCAAAATTTGGAGATATGAGAGAAATGGTACTTAGAGAAGCTCATAAAACCAGATACTCAATACATCCTGGAACGGGGAAGATGTACAAGGATCTCAAGAAACATTTTTGGTGGCCGGGTATGAAAGCCGATGTTGCTAAATACGTAGGAGAATGTTTGACGTGTTCTAAGGTCAAAGCTGAGCATCAGAAACCATCAGGTCTACTTCAACAACCCGAAATCCCGGAATGGAAATGGGAAAACATTACCATGGATTTCATCACTAAATTGCCAAGGACTGCAAGTGGTTTTGATACTATTTGGGTAATAGTTGATCGTCTCACCAAATCAGCACACTTCCTACCAATAAGAGAAGATGACAAGATGGAGAAGTTAGCACGACTGTATTTGAAGGAAGTCGTCTCCAGACATGGAATACCAATCTCTATTATCTCTGATAGGGATGGCAGATTTATTTCAAGATTCTGGCAGACATTACAGCAAGCATTAGGAACTCGTCTAGACATGAGTACTGCCTATCATCCACAAACTGATGGGCAGAGCGAAAGGACGATACAAACGCTTGAAGACATGCTACGAGCATGTGTTATTGATTTCGGAAACAGTTGGGATCGACATCTACCGTTAGCAGAATTTTCCTACAACAACAGCTACCATTCAAGCATTGAGATGGCGCCGTTTGAAGCACTTTATGGTAGAAAGTGCAGGTCTCCGATTTGTTGGAGTGAGGTGGGGGATAGACAGATTACGGGTCCGGAGATTATACAAGAAACTACCGAGAAGATCATCCAAATTCAACAACGGTTGAAAACCGCCCAAAGTCGACAAAAGAGCTACGCTGACATTAAAAGAAAAGATATAGAATTTGAAATTGGAGAGATGGTCATGCTTAAAGTTTCACCTTGGAAAGGCGTTGTTCGATTTGGTAAACGAGGGAAATTAAATCCAAGGTATATTGGACCATTCAAGATTATTGATCGTGTCGGACCAGTAGCTTACCGACTTGAGTTACCTCAACAACTCGCGGCTGTACATAACACTTTCCACGTCTCGAATTTGAAGAAATGTTTTGCTAAAGAAGATCTCACTATTCCGTTAGATGAAATCCAAATCAACGAAAAACTCCAATTCATCGAAGAACCCGTCGAAATAATGGATCGTGAGGTTAAAAGACTTAAGCAAAACAAGATACCAATTGTTAAGGTTCGATGGAATGCTCGTAGAGGACCCGAGTTCACCTGGGAGCGTGAAGATCAGATGAAGAAGAAATACCCGCATCTATTTCCAGAAGATTCGTCAACACCTTCAACAGCTTAAAATTTCGGGACGAAATTTATTTAACGGGTAGGTACTGTAGTGACCCGAACTTTTCCATGTTTATATATATTAATTGAGATTGATGTTTACATGATTAAATGTTTCCAACATGTTAAGCAATCAAACTTGTTAAGACTTGATTAATTGAAATATGTTTCATATAGACAATTGACCACCCAAGTTGACCGGTGATTCACGAACGTTAAAACTTGTAAAAACTATATGATGACATATATATGGATATATATATAGTTAACATGATACTATGATAAGTAAATATATCATTAAGTATATTAACAATGAACTACATATGTAAAAACAAGACTACTAACTTAATGATTTTTAAACGAGACATATATGTAACGATTATCGTTGTAAAGACATTTAATGTATATATATATCATATTAAGAGATATTCATACATGATAATATCATGATAATATAATAATTTAAAATCTCATTTGATATTATAAACATTGGGTTAACAACATTTAACAAGATCGTTAACCTAAAGGTTTCAAAACAACACTTACATGTAACGACTAACGATGACTTAACGACTCAGTTAAAATGTATATACATGTAGTGTTTTAATATGTATTTATACACTTTTGAAAGACTTCAATACACTTATCAAAATACTTCTACTTAACAAAAATGCTTACAATTACATTCTCGTTCAGTTTCATCAACAATTCTACTCGTATGCACCCGTATTCGTACTCGTACAATACACAGCTTTTAGATGTATGTACTATTGGTATATACACTCCAATGATCAGCTCTTAGCAGCCCATGTGAGTCACCTAACACATGTGGGAACCATCATTTGGCAACTAGCATGAAATATCTCATAAGATTACAAAAATATGAGTAATCATTCATGACTTATTTACATGAAAACAAAATTACATATCCTTTATATCTAATCCATACACCAACGACCAAAAACACCTACAAACACTTTCATTCTTCAATTTTCTTCATCTAATTGAACTCTCTCAAGTTCTATCTTCAAGTTCTAAGTGTTCTTCATAAATTCCAAAAGTTCTAGTTTCATAAAATCAAGAATACTTTCAAGTTTGCTAGCTCACTTCCAATCTTGTAAGGTGATCATCCAACCTCAAGAAATCTTTGTTTCTTACAGTAGGTTATCATTCTAATACAAGGTAATAATCATATTCAAACTTTGGTTCAATTTCTATAACTATAACAATCTTATTTCAAGTGATGATCTTACTTGAACTTGTTTTCGTGTCATGATTTTGCTTCAAGAACTTTGAGCCATCCAAGGATCCATTGAAGCTAGATCCATTTTTCTCTTTTCCAGTAGGTTCATCCAAGGAACTTAAGGTAGTAATGATGTTCATAACATCATTCGATTCATACATATAAAGCTATCTTATTCGAAGGTTTAAACTTGTAATCACTAGAACATAGTTTAGTTAATTCTAAACTTGTTCGCAAACAAAAGTTAATCCTTCTAACTTGACTTTTAAAATCAACTAAACACATGTTCTATATCTATATGATATGCTAACTTAATGATTTAAAACCTGGAAACACGAAAAACACCGTAAAACCGGATTTACGCCGTCGTAGTAACACCGCGGGCTGTTTTGGGTTAGTTAATTAAAAACTATGATAAACTTTGATTTAAAAGTTGTTATTCTGAGAAAATGATTTTTATTATGAACATGAAACTATATCCAAAAATTATGGTTAAACTCAAAGTGGAAGTATGTTTTCTAAAATGGTCATCTAGACGTCGTTCTTTCGACTGAAATGACTACCTTTACAAAAACGACTTGTAACTTATTTTTCCAACTAGAAACCTATACTTTTTTTGTTTAGATTCATAAAATAGAGTTCAATATGAAACCATAGCAATTTGATTCACTCAAAACGGATTTAAAATGAAGAAGTTATGGGTAAAACAAGATTGGATAATTTTTCTCATTTTAGCTACGTGAAAATTGGTAACAAATCTATTCCAACCATAACTTAATCAACTTGTATTATATATTATGTAATCTTGAGATACCATAGACACGTATACAATGTTTCGACCTATCATGTCGACACATCTATATATATTTCGGAACAACCATAGACACTCTATATGTGAATGTTGGAGTTAGCTATACAGGGTTGAGGTTGATTCCAAAATATATATAGTTTGAGTTGTGATCAATACTGAGATACGTATACACTGGGTCGTGGATTGATTCAAGATAATATTTATCGATTTATTTCTGTACATCTAACTGTGGACAACTAGTTGTAGGTTACTAACGAGGACAGCTGACTTAATAAACTTAAAACATCAAAATATATTAAAAGTGTTGTAAATATATTTTGAACATACTTTGATATATATGTATATATTGTTATAGGTTCGTGAATCAACCAGTGGCCAAGTCTTACTTCCCGACGAAGTAAAAATCTGTGAAAGTGAGTTATAGTCCCACTTTTAAAATCTAATATTTTTGGGATGAGAATACATGCAGATTTTATAAATGATTTACAAAATAGACACAAGTACGTGAAACTACATTCTATGGTTGAATTATCGAAATCGAATATGCCCCTTTTTATTAAGTCTGGTAATCTAAGAATTAGGGAACAGACACCCTAATTGACGCGAATCCTAAAGATAGATCTATTGGGCCTAACAAACCCCATCCAAAGTACCGGATGCTTTAGTACTTCGAAATTTATATCATATCCGAAGGGTGTCCCGGAATGATGGGGATATTCTTATATATGCATCTTGTTATTGTCGGTTACCAGGTGTTCACCATATGAATGATTTTTATCTCTATGTATGGGATGTGTATTGAAATATGAAATCTTGTGGTCTATTGTTACGATTTGATATATATAGGTTAAACCTATAACTCACCAACATTTTTGTTGACGTTTTAAGCATGTTTATTCTCAGGTGATTATTAAGAGCTTCCGCTGTCGCATACTTAAATAAGGACAAGATTTGAAGTCCATGCTTGTATGATATTGTGTAAAAACTGCATTCAAGAAACTTATTTTGTTGTAACATATTTGTATTGTAAACCATTATGTAATGGTCGTGTGTAAACAGGATATTTTAGATTATCATTATTTGATAATCTACGTAAAGCTTTTTAAACCTTTATTGATGAAATAAAGGTTATGGTTTGTTTAAAAATGAATGCAGTCTTTGAAAAACGTCTCATATAGAGGTCAAAACCTCGCAACGAAATCAATTAATATGGAACGTTTTTAATCAATAAGAACGGGACATTTCACGAATGATGTTATTTGAAAAGTTCCGAGTACATCGATGATGAAAGTGTAAAATCAAACATATATTCGAATAATACACTTGATTTATTATGAATTGGAATTTTATTGAATTGAGACAGAGATTGTAATTAACGATGGTTAAGTTGCGGACGAAGGACGTACATCATTGCATATTTGTAATATGAATTAACTGAGTAGTTAAGATTCACACATAATAGCTTAGTACGGGAAGATTTATTATGGTTTAAAAATTTATACATATAAAATATACATATAAATCTTTCGATTGGAAATGAGTTAATACTTCATAACTCGTTGATACAATATACTTGTTGTTGATTCGTAATGATGTCCACAATGATTCTTGAACTGACAGAGTTTGTGATGTTACAGGTGATGTTGATTCTGACGATACTGACAGCACTGACTGTGTTGATGATGCTACGGTCCTGTTGATGCTGTTGGTAAAACAATTCTAGCTTGTAAATCGTACACCATTTTCGATCAAAGTTTCTACTCTACCATCTCCGTTCACTCATCCGATTTACGGCCAGAATTAAATAATCTCTAAGATTTTGGAGATTACATAACTGCCGCAGAGATATCTCTTCAATGAAGTTTATGAATTAATACTTCATCGTTTGTTGTTGTTGATATTCCTGGATATTTACAGGGCGTATGACGTTGATGTTTGAGATACAGATTGTGATGTTGCGGTGTGGGATGTGGATGTTGTTGTTGGTGGTGGTGATGGTACTGTTGGTGTTGCTGATGGTGGTACTGTTTATGCTGCTGGTGCTGCTGCTGGTGTTTGTAACCTTTGCACCATATTCTCCAAAGCCACTACCCGAGCGCGAAGCTCGTTGACTTCTTCTATTACACCGGGGTGATTGTCGGTTCGAACGAGCGTATAAATAAAATCTAGAATTTGGTGTAGTATGTAATCGTGACGAGATACTCTAGAAATAAGAGAGAAAATGATGTTTCGGATAGGTTCGCCGGTAAGTGCTTCAGGTTCTTCGCCAAGAGGGAAATGTGGTGGATGGAAGGGATCACCTTCTTCTTGTCTCCAATGATTAAGGAGGCTACGAAACCATCCCCAATTCATCCAGAATAGATGATGACTAATTGGTTGATCCATTCCGATCACACTGCTTTCGGAACTTGAGTGGGATTCCATTTCGGAATCCGAGGGACTTGAACTAATGACGAATTCCATTTTGTACGATTGAATAAAGAATTTTTCGATATGAAATGATTTTCCGGCTATCAGGTGGTATTCTAATTATATAGAGCAAAAGGTTTCGTAGATTACGGAGGAATTTACGGAATATGTCAGGCAAAGTTTACAGTAACAGATACGCTAAGATATGAATTAGCAGATACGCTAAGATATGAATTTTGTCTATACACTATTCATGCAATCAATGCAATAAGATGTGTCTAGACTAAGAATGATAAGCAGGTAATTTTCGACAAAAATGATGAGCAAAACTTTTGACATGCAGACACGGTCGAAGTCCAGACTCACTAATGCATCCTAACGACTATCAGTTAGACACACTAATGCAGACCTGGTTCGCTAAGACCACCGCTCTGATACCAACTGAAAGGACCCGTTCATATACATTATAAACGATTCATAATAGTTGATTACATCGCGAGGTATTTGACCTCTATATGATACATTTTACAAACATTGCATTCGTTTTTAAAAGACAAACTTTCTTTACAACGAAAGTTGACGGCATGCGCACCATTTCATAATACATCCAACTATAATTGGCTTAATAATAATCTTGATGAACTCAATGACTCGAATGCAACGTCTTTCAAAATATGCCATGAATGACTCCAAGTAATATCCTTAAAATGAGCTAATGCACAGCGAAAGATTTCCTTAATACCTGAGAATAAACATGCTTTAAAGTGTCAACCAAAAGGTTGGTGAGTTCATAGGTTTATCATAACAATCATTTCAATATATTAATAGACCACAAGATTTTCGTTTATAAATATATGTACACTCGCAAGTGTATAAAAGTATTCTATAAGTTGTAGGCACCCGGTAACAAGCCTTAACGTTCATGTTTTACCCTCTGAAGTACACCAGATCAGGTGTGTTTAAAATAACCTCGAAGTACTAAAGCATCCCATAGTCAGGATGGGGTTTGTCAGGCCCAATAGATCTTTCTTTAGGATTCGCGCCTACCGTACATAGACAAGTAGCTTAATGTTACCAAGCTAAGGGTATATTTCTGGTTTAAACCCACGTAGAACTAGTTTTAGTACTTGTGCCTATTTCGTAAAACATTTATAAAAACAGCGCATGTATTCTAAGTCCGAAAAATATATATAAAAGGGAGCAAATGAAACTCACCATACTGTATTTCGTAGTAAAAATACATATAACGTCATTTAACAAGTGCAAGGTTGGCCTCGGATTCACGAACGTATCAATATTGAGATTCAATATTGCAGGAAAGTACGTAGACGCAACGGAGATGATAAACACTAGATTGACCTCACGAGCATACCCATGAACCATACCCATCACCTCCATAGCTATAACCCATAATTTCCTTAGCTTTGAATCATTCAAAAAAACTATTTTGAAATCACTCGGACAGCACTCCGTCGTAATATTTTATGTATACTAATAATATCTTGAAATAATACAGAGCAAATATATATATATATAAATCGATTGAGAGAGTTTAGAGAAATATATTTTCAGGTTTCTATGAAATAATGAAACCTACTGAATTCTATTTATAATAGATTTTTGAATTATTAAAGTATGAATTATTAAAGTGAATTATTAAAGTATGAATTATTAAAGTGAATTATTAAAGTATGATTTATTAAAGTAAATTATTAAAGTATGAATTATTAAAGTATGAATTATTAAAGTGAATTATTAAAGTAAGAATTATTAAAGTGAATTATGAAAGTATGAATTATTAAAGTGAATTATGAAAGTATGAATTATTAAAGTAAACTATTAAAGTTAAAGTAAAGTAAAAATAAAGTAAAGGTAAAGTTAAAGTATAGTAAAAGTATAAAAACTATGTATGTATAATACGCGTATAAATATATATAATATTAATTTAAATCGTTATATAAATTTAATGAAATAAAATATAAATATCGTTATATTTATTATACTGGTTAAGTAATGAGTTGTCAAAAGTGATTCTAGATATTTATAAAAGTTATATACATTTTAATAATAAAGTTCTTTTTAAACTGAAAACGTCTTTGTACGTTTGAAAATAGATTAATAGAATATTATGGAAACCAATTCTCCACTAACTTTTGTCTAACTTTCATAAATGACAGTTTATGTTTTTATTTATATATAGCTTTACAAATTATTCTGAATATCGTTAAGAGGAATAGATTTTCTCAAATCATAGTGGACCTCTCAACAGAGACTTGTAATCATAATTCAATGTTTCTGATAATTCAATCATTTAATATATTTTTTTTATTTCGTCAAAAATCATATTGAAACAAATACGTTCGTGTAAAGTATTATACGTTTAATACTTTATTAATATTCTCAAGTTATAATATATATATACATATATACATATATATATCTATTTATATATAACGGTTCTTGAATAGTCGGAATTTGGTCGATGTTATAATGAATGTATGAACACAGTTTAAAATTCTTGAGATTTAACTTAACAAACTTTGCTTATCATGTCGGAATAATATAAAGATTAAAGTTTAAATTTGGTCGAAAATTTCCGGGTCGTCACAGAGTGCTACTTGATGAAGCACATAAGTCAAGGTATTCCATTCACCCGGGCGCGACGAAAATGTATCTTAATTTGAAGAGAGAGTATTGGTGGCCGGGCATGAAATGTGATGTTGTTAAGTATGTTGAACAATGCGTCACGTGTTTGTAAGTGAAAGCCGAACACCAAAAGCTATATGGTAAGTTACAACCGTTAGAAATTCCAAAATGGAAATGGGAGCACATTACAATGGATTTCATCACAAAGCTACCAAAAACGGCGAGAACCCAATTTGACTCGATTTGGGTAATAATTGATCGATTGACAAAAAGTGCCTTGTTTCTTCCCATTCGGGAAGCTATATTGCCGGAGACTTTGGCTAAGTTATTTATCAAGGAGGTGATATCGAGGCATGGAGTTCCTATATCTATTATTTCGGATCGAGATACCCGTTTCACATCTCGGTTTTGGAATAAATTTCATGAAGATATGGGCACACAATTGAAATTGAGCACGGCGTATCATCCTCAAACGGACGGTCAAACCGAACGTACGAATCAAAACTTGGAGGATATGTTACGGGCGTGCATTATTGATTTCGGGGGTAGTTGGGATGAACACTTACCATTGGTGGAATTCTCGTACAATAATAGTTATCATACTAGTATTGGGATGCCACCTTACGAGATGCTTTATGGGCGAAGGTACCGAACTCCGATTGTTGGGGTGAAGTGGGTCAAAGAGAAATCGGGAGTACCAATTTGGTTTTAGAGACGAATAGCAAGATTGATATGATTCGGACTCACTTGAAAGCGGCTCAAGATAGATAAAAGTCATATGCCGACAAACGTAGGCGATTGTTTGAGTTCCAAGAAGGTGACATGGTGATGCTTAAGGTTTCGCCATGGAAGGGTATTATTCGGTTTCGAAAACGGGGAAAGTTAGCTCCTCGGTTTATTGGGCCATTTAAGATTTTAGCTCGTGTTGGTGAAGTTGCGTACCGTTTGGAATTACCCGAAGAGCTTGCGGGGATCCATAATACATTTCATGTTTCCCATCTCCATAAGTGTCTTGCGAATGATTCTTCATGGATGCCTTTAGACGAAATTGAGCTAAACAACAAGTTAGAGTATGTTGAGGAGCCGATTGCGATACTCGATGAGAAGGTCAAACGGTTGAGGAATAAAGTGGTGAGAACTTATAAAGTTCAATGGCATCGTAGTAGAGGTTTCGAGTTCACTTGGGAGCCCGAAGAGTTTGTGTTGGTGTATCTTCCCTCTTGTCATGCGGCTTGGATTGCGAGGACGCAATCCGGTTCAAGTGGGGGAGAGTTGTAAGAACCAGTTTTCCTTAGTTGGTTGGGACGCCATCCAAACAGGTGGGACGCCGTCCAAACAGGTGGGACGCCGTCCAATTGTGAAGGACTGGACGCCGTACAGCAATTTAGACGCCGTCCAGATGGACTGGCGGACCAGCTGTCCCACTTTTAGATATTTAAAGGGGGTAGTTTGGTAATTTCACTTGGGGTACGACTTAAAGGCCTAGAGATCAGTTGGTGGGTGTCATTACACCAACTTCATCTACCTTATCCTCTTCCACTTCAATTCTAGAGAGAGAAAAGGGTTCTAGTGTGAGAAAGCTCAATCCAAAGAGGAAGAAGCTAGTTTCGGGCCAAAGCGCGTGTTTTAAAGTTGTTCATCTACTTCCTAGCTACGTTGTGATAATGGTGGTAAGTCCTAAACCTAATTTCCTTATTTTATGTTGTTTAAGGGTTAGGGTTTGGGTCATAGATGAACATAATATCCATAGTGGGTAATTTTGGGTGTTCTTGGGTAAGATTGAGTTATGAAGACTCAATAGTAACTAACCTAGGGTTCCAATGTGTAAATTGGTACTTGTGAGTCTTAAATTGGTTAGTTAACTACTAGCACACCTAGATATGATGTAAGTGGGTATTTGGTGACCAAATGGGTGTGTGAACCTTGAAATGGGTCTTTGATGACCTAAGTTGTCTAAGTGTGTGTGTAAATGCGATAACGTTGTGTTAATGAATGATTTAAGACCCAAAACTTGCTAGTGTTAGAGTTTTGACAAAGATGACCTAAGGATTTGGGTTAAAGGTGCTAATGGGTCGAAATTGGCACCATGGGTCAAAATGACACTAGAATGGTGAGTAAGTTGGTTGACCAACTTGATTGTATAATTGATTATATGCATAACATATAGGTACGTTGCATTGAAGGTTGCGAGCTTGATAATCTCACCAAAGACGTTAAGGTGAGTGGAATAATTATGTGTACATGTATATGGCGTATTTATTTGTGAATGTTATGGTATGAACCACATGTCGGTAGTACCATAACATGTGTGTGACGGGTATTATGATGTGAACCACGTGCCGGTAGCATCAAGTGTGAACCACGTGCTGGTAGCACTATAAAATCATGATGTGAACCACGTGCAAGTAGCATCAAGTGTGAACCACGTGCCGGTAGCACTATAAAATGAGGCGTAAACCACGTGCCAGTTGCGCCAAAGTGTGAACCACGTGCCGGTAGCACTATAAAAGAGTGAGACTCAAATGCGTATGGTGTGAACCACGTGCCGGTAGCACCATAGCGTTATGGTTAACCATATTATGTTGTTGAACGTTGGATAATCATGCTATATATATATATATGTATATATATTGTATTGAGTATATGCTAATGTGGTGTTGTGTTAGTGTACGAGTTTGTTAGCATTATGAGTATGACGGCATGCTATTGAGATATATTTTCGTAAGAGGTATTTGGTGGGTGCAATTGCAAGTAGATGGGTTATATATATGTATGTATAATTGTTGCACTCACTAAGCTTTAGCTTACCCTCTCGTTGTTTACCTTTTTAGGCTCCGGCGTGAACAAAGGCAAAGGTATTCGGTTGGATTAGTGGTCTCCCGCTTATTTTGATAGGGGATGCTTTTGGGTTAGCTTTTGGAAGTTCGGCCAAGATGTGGGTAGTTTAACCCCAAACACCATGCTCTAGGTGTCGTTTAGAATTTAAACTCTTGTGGTCGAAACTTGTATTTTGAACGAAATTCGTAAAACGGGACATTGTGGGCCCGGTGTTGTAAAACTTGTTTTGATGATGGAAATCTCTTAGTTTTACTTATTATAACAAGTTGTGAAAAGGTTTTCGTTTGAAAGTATCGGGAAGCGGGATTTCCGCTCGTGTAATTTGGAACCCGAGATCAGAACCTGACAGTTCATTGGGATGCCGTCCTAATTATTTGGACGCCGTCCAAGTCTTCAGTACTGGACGCCGTCCAGGATTCTGGACGCCGTCCAGATGTACTGACCCAGAAAATTTTTTTTGGTGTGTTTTTGGTATAACAAGGTTGGGTCGTTACACATATGCTGAGAGCATGTGTATCAGAATATGGTGGTTCGTGGGATACACATTTGCCGTTGGTTGAATTCGCGTATAACAATTCTTATCATTCGAGCATAGGAATGCCGCCTTACGAAATGTTGTACGACCGTCGTTGCAGAACTCCGACTTGTTGGTTAGAAGCTGGAGAGAAACAGTTTGCTGGTCCCGAAATTGTTCAAATGACAGCCGAAAAAGTTGCTATTGCGCGAGAAAAGTTAAAAGCTGCCAGAGATAGACAAAAGATGTATGCAGATCCTCGTAGACGTATGATAACGTTTAATGTGGGTGATAGTATGTATCTTAATGTGGGTGATAGTGTGTATCTTAAGGTTTCACCATGGAAAGGGGTTATCAGATTTGGAAACGTGGTAAGCTTGCACCAAGGTATATTGGACCGTTTCCAATTAGTGAGATTCTGAATGATCAGTCAGTTGTGTTAGATCTTCCTTCTGAGTTAGCTGGTATTCATAATACCTTCAACGTGTGTTTTGCGTAAGTGTAAAGTCGATGACGAGACACAGATCCTACCGCTAGTAGATTTGAAAGTCAATTTGAGTAACAAGTTGGTTGAGGAACCAATTCGAGTAGTCGATAAAAAGATTACTAAGTTAAGAAAGAAAGAGATCCCGATGGTTTTAGTAGAATGGAAACACAGCTTAGGGTCTAACTTGAAGTGGGAAACAGAAAAGTTGATGAAGACCTGTTACCCTCATCTACTTGATCAAGACCAGATTCTGAGGACGAAATCTCTTTAAGGGGTGGATTTGTAACAGACTGAAACTGAGGTTAGAAGTAAGATTACTTAATTGCCCTTAGGTTTATAGTTGTATTTAAATATGCTTTTATTTTAATAATATGTTTATTATTAATTGAATATGTGGTTAAGACCAGTTTGTGACAAGGGTCACAGAAATGGTTCGTTTGTTGAATTTGGACTCCGTTAGGGTTGCCAAATTAAGTACGAAAGATATCAGATAACTAATAAATATCCGTGTGTTGTGGAGTATGGGTTTTAATACCCACTTAACATTGTAATCTGCTTCTTTTCTTTCCATTTCTAGATATTTCTTAAAACTAGTACGTACCTAAACTTACACCATCTAAAGCCCTAATCTAATCCAAGCTAGAAATTGGATTGTGAGGCTTTAAGGATTGATTCATATCATCTTTGTGATCATTAATCCAGGTTTATTTGCTTAAATTCGTATGTTAATTCATAGAAATTGGGTTTTGGGTGTAAAATGGGTTTTTGATGAATAAAAGCTTGAATCTTCATGTTTTGTATTTGTTATGCTTAATTGATGTTAGAAATAGTTGTTATATAGTTTATATGATGTTTTCCAAGTAGTTTTGGTGTTAGAACTTGCAAAAATCGAGTTTTTGGGTCAAAAACGCGAAAAACAGCGTGCTGGAGCTGTTCTTCAGCTCCCACACGAGTGACAGGTCACTCGCACGAGTGACCACACTTTTGAGGGTCAACCACACGTGTGAGGACTCACTCGCACGAGTGAGGCCTCAGCCACACGTGTGACCACAGGGTCAGCTTTGTGGAAACTTGTTTTGGTCATAACTTTCACACCGTAACTCCGTTTTTGATGAATCAAGTATTGTTGGAATTGTAATGAAAAATCCTTTCCAACGGTAAAAATTTTATAAGCTATATCAAAATGTATTTTGTCATAAATAGAGGTATTAGCGTGTGTGTCTAGTGTGCATGCGTTAATATGTTACTATGGGTTGAATTCTTGATAAAGGCTTATGAATGAATGAATATATGATGAATATAGGTTGGAAAATGTCTTTATATGTTGCTATTGATGTTCTTTGTCACTCGCGTGAGCGAGCCTTCACTTGCACGAGTGAGCTTTCACTCGTACGGTTGAGGCGGTCAACCGCATGGTGAACCGCCCGGGTGAATGACTACTTGAACTGTTATTTTTGCTAGTTGGATCTTACGGTTGAGATGTGACTCGCACTGTAACATCCCATTTTCTTCATACGTGTATTAAGGTACTTAGTTAATCGTTTGAACGTTTATATTTCGCTTGTTTATGTGATTAAACGATATAAAGTGTTAACTCGATGTATACGAGGTATATTCATATGTATATGATTGAGAATGTATGCATGTATAAGTATATGCATGGGTTTTGATGGTATTAAGTCATGTGAGACTTAAAGACGAAGTTTAAACGTGTGTAGGAAGCGTGAACGAGGTGTACAATTCGAATAAATCATTGTTGTATTAAGTTGTCAAAATGGCCAGTCACAGGCCATTGCCGCGCCGCGGAGATCTTGGGGGGTGCCGCGACAAACAAAGCAAATCAAAGTCAGGAGTGATTTAACACATCTCGAAAATCCAGTGTATTGTCGCGCCACGACAATTGAGGTCGCGACGCCACAAAGCTGCAGATCTGATCCGTTTTTCCCATTTAAAAAGGGGTGGTCCAAGGGTATTTTTGTCTTTTTGCATATGGATCTGATTGGAGCATTAAACCTCAACCACCTATCTCATTTAATTCATTTCCTTTTTCCTTTTCTTTCCATTTTCTCTTCCAAAACATAAAACCCATTTGGATTAAAAGTGATATTCGAAGGTGAAGACTTGTGATTCGATCTTTGGAGCAAATAGGAAATTTTTTCTCCTCGTTCTTAGCTACGACTTGATAGTATTGGTAAGTCTTAACTCCATGTTTTGAGTTTTAGTTAATTTATGGCTAGGGTTTTGGCCATTAGAGTCTTGTGAGACCCATTTGGGAGTTAAATGGGTGAAATTGGGTTATATTGATGTAAGGAAACCCTAACAACTATAATCTAGGGTTTGTTTATGTAAATCGAAGTTTGTAAGTGTTAGATGGTGTTGTTAGTCACTAATACACTTGTAAATGATGAAAGAATTGTTAATGGGTGATGTTGACTAAAATTGCAAGTGTAAGTGTCAAAATGAGTCAAATATGTAATATTTGACCTAATTGGGTGAAATGGGTATGGAATGCCCATTGTTCGGGTTAGTTGGTGTTAGTAGACTTACATCACTTGTTCCTAGTGAATTATGACAAGTCTTAGCCATTAATGGGCGGTTTTGGTGTAGTTGAGCCATTTAATGCAAATTAGGTCATTAAATGCTCAAGTGTGAGTATTGTGGTTAATTCCACTAGTTTGTATTGAATGTGTACTTAATGTATTAGGTACCTTGCTCGAAGCATACGGAAGTGTTAAATCACCACCGACGTGTTAAGGTGCGTGGAATAATTATATATGTAGATATATGATTTATTTGCTTGTGGGATATGGGTTTAAGTTCGATGTTGACGATACCATATCCTAGAGTATATTGTTTATTTAGATGAGGGTTAAAGTTCGATGTTGACGATACCTCATGTATGGATTTAAAGTTCGATGTTGACGAAGCTATACCACTATTGTAGTGACGTTAGTTGATGAGGGTTTAAGTTAGATGTTGACGATACCTCATATGTGGGTTTAAGTTCGATGTTGACGATACCACATTTATTGGGACGAATGGGGATTACGTTCGATGTTGACGATACCATTCGTAGGGCTAGCCTTGGGATTTGAGTATTAACGGATGTTATGAACATCAATGTTTGTGTATTGTGTTATAGTATATTATATTGCGCGTGATTACATGATATTGTTATACTAGCGTGTGCTATCGGAGGTTTAGCGTTATACTTTAAGATGGTATGCTAATTGTAATGCTAGTATTTATGCGGAATTGTGTAAGGGTTTGCAAGTGAGTAAGTTATATATGTATATGTATAATTATTGCATTCACTAAGCTTTGCTTACCCCTCTCGTTATTTACTTTTTAGGTACGAACGCGGATAAAGGGAAAGGGGTTGCCGGGAATAAGATATTCCATTATTGATGCTTGTGGAGGCTTTTTGGAAGTCGACCTAGCGTTTTGGGTAGTTTAGCCCCAAACCATACTCGAGTGTCGTTTGGTTTAAAACTATCAAATATGGGTCGATTTTGATTAAGGGTCTTCGTGCCCGTGATGTAAACTTTAAACATGTTGTACTATCAAGTGGGTTGTGTGTAATGGTTTACGTTATGTAACCAATTATTTTGGGCGTAAACGTTTGTTTAATTAAAAAAATTTTTTTTTAACCCGGTTGATTACGGGTTGGGTTGTTTCAAGTGGTATCAGAGCATGGTCTAAGGGATTTAGGCGACTTGAGATAGGTGCCTAGACTTAGACTTTATTGTGTAAGCGTGTTATGCGGGACTTGTAGGAGACAGGTCGGATCGGAGATTGGTTAGTGCCTAGGTTTAGGTGGACTAACTATGCGCAAATTGTTTTGTGTTGTGTTTTGCAATCATCAAGCAAGATAGACGTTGTACTAGCGAGTTTATGCGACGTGCTCGCGTAACAATGATTAGCTACCATTGTTACGGGTTCAAATCGTGTCAAACAAGTGATGTACGACGATTGTTGAGCAAGATGGGGCGGTGTGGTGTTCATGTATATTGTGTCATGTCTTATCGTTCGTTATTTAATTTACTTCGTTTTATAGAATGAAGATGAGAAATGGACATGATACCAATGAAGGAGGCACGAGTGAGGACATTGAACTCACGGCCAAGGTTGAGGCCATCTTTAAAAGGCTAAAAACGGAATTTCTTAACGATGTCCGAAAGGTTTTCCAAGAATCGGTTGATGGGCAAGTCACCGAAATGATAAATGAGCGAATGAATGCCGCGATCGAGGAGGCATTAGAAGCTAGAAATATTCATCCTCGTGGCGAAGGGGGTGATGGTAACGGTGGGAATGGGAGGCGGGACTTCCATTACAAAAATTTCAAGGATGCTCAACCCCCGATGTTTAATGGGGTGCGAGATCCGTTGAAAAACACATGTTGGATTTCTGATATCGAGGGAGCTTTCCGTACCGCGGAATGTCCTCCCGAGAAGAAGGCGAGGTATGGTTCTAGCATATTACGAGAAGAGGCGAAGTTGTGGTGGGATGATAAAATCCAATTATATGGTGAAGAGTAATGCATGAGCTTGATGTGGGAGGAATTTAAGAAAGAATTCTTCAAAGAATACCGAACTTCTTCCGACCATGATAGAATCCGGGACGAGTTGCACAATTTGCGACAAGGTTCAATGGACTTGGTTACTCTCAAGTCTACCTTCTTGGCAAAGACTCGTTTTTGTCCGGAATATGTTAGCGACGATCACAAGTTGATGAAGGATTTCTACCGTACCATGAATGATGAGTTTAAGGGTAAGATTAGTCGAGGAGTGGCTAAGTCTTTTGAAGAGTTATTTGAATTGGCTCGGGGTTTTGAGCTGGAGGTTCCAAGAAAAAGCGATTTCACTTTTTCTAAAAGAAAATTTGAAGGATCAAGTCATTCGAACTTTTCAAACAAGAAGTCAAAGAAAGGTTCCGAAAGTGTAAATAGTGTGGAGAAAGGAGATTTCGGGAGCTTTATCCCGACTTGCTACAATTGTGGGGTACGAGGTCATTTGGCTCGGGATTGTACAAAGCCTCCTTCAACAAACAAGCTCACTTATTTTAATTGCAACAAAGAAGGGCACCGAAAGTCGAAGTGTCCAGACTTGAACACCGATCATGTTAAACGGTTGGAGAAAACGGCGGGCACGGATAGGGGTCGCAACTATTTGATGACGAATGAGGAGGCCAAGAAATCCAACGAAGTCATTTCAGGTACTTTCATGATTAACTCTAATCCGGCACGGATCCTATTTGATAGTGGTTCTAATTTATCATTTGTTTCTCCAAGATTTGTACCTAAGTTAAATAAACCGCTAGTTAAGTTAAGTCGTCCGGTAGAAGTTGAAATAGCGGATGGCAAGATGGCGCTAGTGGTTGATGTGTGTAAAAATTGTAATGTTGTGTTTGGTGCCGAAAGTTTTAAAATCGATCTCATTCCGATGACTTTGGGTGATTTTGATATCGTCGTTGGTATGGATTGGCTCGATCGTTATAGAGCTGATATTGCATGCCATGATAAGTTTATTCGGGTAAAGACTCCAAGTGGGGGAGAGTTAATTATTCACGGTGATAAACGAAGAAGACTTGTGCCGATATGCACTTTTGCACGGGCACGTCGTTTCCTTGTTAGTGGTGGCATGGCTTTTCTTGCTCATGTTGTTGATACTAGAGATGAGCCACCATCCATTCGTGAAATTCTGGTGATAAGTGAATTTGAAGACGTTTTTTCGGATGAGTTACCGGGTGTTCCGGCGGAAGACAAGTTAAATTTCGCATTGAGTTGGTTCCGGTGGCTACCCCCATTGCTAAAACTCCTTATCGTTTAGCACCAACGGAAATGCTAGAGTTGTTAAATCAAACCCAAGAGTTGCTTGAGAAGGGTTTCATTCGACCGAGTGCTTCGTCATGGGGCGCTCCGGTTTTATTTGTGAAGAAGAAGGATGGTAGTATGCGGATGTGCATCGATTATCGGGAGTTGAATAAAGTGACGATCAAGAATCGTTATCCATTGCCTCGGATTGACGATTTGTTTGACCAACTCCAAGGTGCAACGTATTTCTCTAAAATCGACCTACGGTCCGGCTATCACCAAATGCGGGTCCGTGAGGAAGATATTGAGAAAACGGCTTTTCGAACTCGTTATGGGCATTTTGAGTTTGTGGTAATGCCTTTTGGTCTTACGAATGCACCGACGGCATTCATGGATCTTATGAACCGAGTGTACCAACCTATGTTGGACAAGTCGGTAATTGTGTTCATTGACGACATACTTGTCTATTCGAAGAGTATGAAAGAACATGAACATCATTTGCGGGGTGTGTTGAAGACGTTACGAAAGGAGAAGTTGTATGCTAAATTCTCCAAATGTGAATTTTGGCTAAGGGAAATTCAATTCCTTGGCCATATTGTGAACGAAAATGGTATTCAAGTAGATCCGGGGAAGATTGAGACGGTAAAGAGTTGGGGACGACCGACTACGCCTACGAAAATCTGGAGTTTTCTCGGATTGGCCGGTTATTATCGTCGGTTTATCCAAGACTTTTCTAAGATTGCTTCTCCATTGACGAAATTGACAAGAAAGAATGCTAGATTTAATTGGGAGAACGAGCAAGAAATTGCTTTTCAGTTGTTAAAAGAGAAGTTATGCCAAGCTCCGGTGTTAGTATTGCCGGAAGATGTAGAAGACATGACGGTTTATTGTGATGCATCTTTAAATGGGCTCGGGTGTGTTCGATTGCAAATAGGTAAAGTCATCGCTTATGTCTCTCGACAATTAAAGGAACACGAAACGAGATATCCGACTTATGATCTTGAGTTGGCGGCGGTTGTGCATGCGTTGAAAATTTGGCGCCATTACTTGTATGGTGTTAAGTGTACGATTTATTGGGATCACAAAAGTTTGAAACATCTTTTTGATCAACAAGATTTGAATTATCGTCAACGTAGATGGATGGACGTGGTGAAAGATTACGATTGTGAGATACTTTATCATCCGGGCAAGGCGAATGTGGTCGCGGATGCGTTGAGTCGAAAGAGTCAACATCCGGCGATACGAGTAGGATCGTTACGCATGATTATTACTAACGATTTTCTTGTAAAGCTTGGTGAGGTTCAAATCGAAGCTTTTGTTAACAACAAACATGAGGAGTGAATCGTGGGCCAAACGGAGTTCATTACCTTAGGCCCGCATGTTTGTTATCCTTTCAAGGACGAGTGTAGGTGCCTAAAATGGGTGATAATCGACGAGTGCTACTTGATGAAGTGCATAAGTCAAAGTATTCCATTCACCTGGGCGCAACGAAAATGTATCTTGATTTACGAAAGGAGTATTGGTGGCCGGGCATGAAAGGTGATGTTGTTAAGTATGTTGAACAATGCGTCACGTGTTTGTAAGTTAAGGCCGAACACCAAAAGCCGTATGGTATGTTACAACCGTTAGAAATCCCAAAATGGAAATGGGAGCACATTACCATGGATTTCATTACAAAGTTACCAAGGACGGTGAGAACCCAATTTGATTCGATTTGGGTGATAGTTGATCGGTTAACGAAGAGTGCCTTGTTTCTTCCCATTCGGGAAGCGATATCATCGGAGACTTTGGCTAAGTTGTTCATCAAGGAAGTGATATCAAGGCATGGAGTTCCTATATCTATTATTTCTGATCGAGATACCCGTTTTACATCTCGGTTTTGGGAAAAGTTTCATGAAGATATGGGTACACAATTGAAATTGAGCACGGCGTATCATCCTCAAACGGACGGTCAAACCGAACGTATGAATCAAACATTGGAGGATATGTTACGGGCGTGTATTATCGATTTTGGTGGTAGTTGGGATGAGCACTTGCCTTTGGTGGAATTCTCGTACAATAATAGCTATCATGCTAGTATTGGAATGCCACTGTATGAGATGCTTTGTGGGCGAAGGTGTCGAACTCCCATTTGTTGGGGTGAAGTGGGTCAAAGAGAAATCGGGAGTACCGATTTGGTTTTAGAGACGAATAGCAAGATCGATATGATTCGGGCTCATTTGAAAAAGGCTTAAGATAGACAAAAGTCGTATGCCGACAAACGAAGGCGACCGATCAAATTCCAAGAAGATGACATGGTGATGCTTAAAGTTTCGCCATGGAAAGGTGTCATTCGGTTTCGAAAACGAGGAAAGTTAGCTCCTCGGTTTATTGGTACGTTTAAGATTTTAGCTCGTGTTGGTGAAGTTGCGTATCGTTTGGAATTACCCGAAGAGCTTGCGGGGATCCATAATACATTTCATGTTTCCCATCTCCGTAAGTGTCTTGCGGATGATTCTTCATGGGTACCATTAGACGAGATTGAGCTAAACAACAAGTTAGAGTATGTTGAGAAGCCGATTGCTATACTCGATGAAAAAGTAAAGAGGTTGAGACTTAAAGAGGTGAGAACTTTTAAAGTTCAATGGAGTCGTAGTAAAGGTTCCGAGTTTACATGGGAACCCGAAGAGTTTGTATTGGTGTATCTTCCGGCTTGTCATGAGGCTTGGATCGCGAGGACGCGCTCCGATTCAAGTGGGGGAGAGTTGTAACATCCCGTTTTCTTCATACGTGTCTTAAGGTACTTAGTTAATCGTTCGAACGTTTATATTTTGCTTGTTTATGTGATTAAACGATATAAAGTGTTAACTCGATGTATACGAGGTATATTCATATGTATATGATTGAGAATGTATGCATGTATAAGTATATGCATTGGTTTTGATGGTATTAAGTCATGTGAGACTAAAAGATGAAGTTTAAACTTGTGTAGGAAGCGTGAACGAGGTGTACAAGTCGAATAAATCATTGTTGTATTAAGTTGTCAAAATGGTCAGTCACAGGCCATTGCCGCGCCGCGGAGATCTTGGGCGCGCCGCGACAAACAAAGCAAATCAAAGTCATGAGTGAATTAACACATCTCGAAAATCCAGTGTATTTCCGTGCCGCGGCAATTGAGGTCGCGACGAGAAAAAGCTGCAGATCTGATCTGTTTTTCCCATTTAAAAAGGGGTGGTCCAAGGGTATTTTCATCTTTTCGCATATGGATCTAATTGGAGCATTAAACCTCAACCACCTATCTCATTTAATTCATTTCCTTTTTCCTTTTCTTTCCATTTTCTCTTCCAAAACATAAAACCCATTTGGATTAAAAGTGAGATTCGAAGGTGAAGACTTGTGATTCGATCTTTAGAGCAAATAGGAAATTTGTTCTCCTCGTTCTTAGCTACGACTTGATAGTATTGGTAAGTCTTAACTCCATGTTTTGAGTTTTAGTTAATTTATGGCTAGGGTTTTGGCCATTAGAGTCTTGTGAGACCCATTTGGGAGTTAAATGGGTGAAATTGGGTTATATTGATGTAAGGAAACCCTAACAACTATAATCTAGGGTTTGGTTATGTAAATCAAAGTTTGTAAGTGTTAGATGGTGTTGTTAGTCACTAATACACTTGTAAATGATGAAAGAATTGTTAATGGGTGATGTTGACTAAAATTGCAAGTGTAAGTGTCAAAATGAGTCAAATATGTAATATTTGACCTAATTGGGTGAAATGGGTATGGAATGCCCATTGTTCGGGTTAGTTGGTGTTAGTAGACTTACATCACTTGTTCCTAGTGAATTATGACAAGTCTTAGCCATTAATGGGCGGTTTTGGTGTAGTTGAGCCATTTAATGCAAATTAGGTTATTAAATGTCCAAGTGTGAGTATTGTGGTTAATTCCACTAGTGTGTATTGAATGTGTACTTAATGTATTAGGTACCTTGCTCGAAGCATACGGAAGTGTTAAATCACCACCGACGTGTTAAGGTGAGTGGAATAATTATATATGTAGGTATATGATTTATTTGCTTGTGGGATATGGGTTTAAGTTCGATGTTGACGATACCATATCCTAGAGTATATTGTTTATTTGGATAAGGGTTAAAGTTCGATGTTGGCGATACCTCATGTATGGATTTAAAGTTTGATGTTGACGAAGTCACACCACTATTGTAGTGACGTTAGTTGATGAGGGTTTAAGTTCGATGTTGACGATACCTCATATGTGGGTTTAAGTTCGATGTTGACGATACCACATTTATTGGGATGAATGGGATTAAGTTCGATGTTGACGATACCATTCGTAGGGCTAGCCTTGGGATTTGAGTATTAACGGATGTTATGAACATCAATGTTTGTATATTGTGTTATAGTATATTATATTGCGCGTGATTACATGATATTGTTATACTAGCGTGTGCTATCGGAGGTTTAGCGTTATACTTTAAGATGGTATGCTAATTGTAATGCTAGTATGTATGCGGAATTGTGTAAGGGTTTGCAAGTGAGTAAGTTATATATGTATATGTATAATTATTGCATTCACTAAGCTTTGCTTACCCCTCTCGTTGTTTACTTTTTAGGTACGAACGCGGATAAAGGGAAAGGGGTTGCCGGGAATTAGATATTCCATTATTGATGCTTGTGGAAGCTTTTTGGAAGTCAACCTAGCGTTTTGGGTAGTTTAGCCCCAAACCATGCTCGAGTGTCGTTTGGTTTAAAACTATCAAATATGGGTCGATTTTGTATTACTTTTGATTAAGGGTCTTCGTGCCCGTGATGTAAACATTAAACATGTTGTACGTTCAAGTGGGTTGTGTGTAATGGTTTACGTTAGGTAACCAATTATTTTGGGAGTAAACGGTTGTTTAATTAAAAAAAAATTTAACCCGGTTGATTACGGGTTGGGTTGTTTCAAGTGGTATCAGAGCATGGTCTAAGGGATTTAGGCGACTTGAGATAGGTGCCTAGACATAGACTTTATTGTTAAGCGCGTTATGCGGGACTTGTAGGAGACAGGTCGGACCGGAGATTGGTTAGTGCCTAGGTTTAGGTGGACTAACTATGCGCAAATTGTTTTGTGTTGTGTTTTGCAATCATCAAGCAAGATAGACGTTGTACTAGCGAGTTAATGCGACGTGCTCGCGTAACAATGATTAGCTACCATTGTTACGGGTTCAAATCGTATCAAACAAGCGATGTATGACGATTGTTGAGCAAGATGGGGCGGTGTGGTGTTCATGTATATTGTGTCATGTCTTATCGTTCGTTATTTAATTTACTTCATTTTATAGAATGAAGATGAGAAATGGACATGATACCAATGAAGGAGGCACGAGCGAGGACGTTGAACTCACGGCCTAGGTTGAGGCCATCTTTAAAAGGCTAAAAACGGAATTTCTTGACGATGTCCGAAAGGTTTTCTAAGAATCGGTTGCTGGGCAAGTAACCGAAATGATAAATGAGCGAATGAATGCCGCGATCGAGGAGGCATTAGAAGCTAGAAACATTCATCCTCGTGGCGAAGGGGGTGATGGTAACGGTGGGAATGGGAGGCAGGACTTCCATTACAAAAATTTGAAGGATGCTCAACCCCCGATGTTTGATGGGGTGCGAGATCCGTTGAAAAGCACATGTTGGATTTCCGATATCGAGGGAGATTTCCGTACCGCGGAATGTCCTCCCGAGAAGAATGCGAGGTATGGTTCTAGCATGTTACGAGAAGAGGCGAAGTTGTGGTGGGATGATAAAATCCAATTATATGGTGAAGAGCAATGCATGAGCTTGACGTGTGAGGAATTTAAGAAAGAATTCTTCAAAGAATACCGAACTTCTTCCGACCTTGATAGAATCCGGGACGAGTTGCACAATTTGCGACAAGGTTCAATGGACTTGGTTACTCTCAAGTCTACCTTCTTGGCAAAGACTCGTTTTTGTCCGGAATATGTTGGCGACGATCACAAATTGATGAAGGATTTCTACAGTACCATGAATGATGAGGTTAAAGGCAAGATTAGTCGAGGAGCGGCTAAGTCTTTTGAAGAGTTATTTGAATTGGCTCGGGGTTTTGAGCCGGAGGTTCCAAGAAAAAGCGATTTCACTTTTTCTATAAGAAAATTTGAAGGATCAAGTCATTCGAACTTTTCAAACAAGAAGTCAAAGAAAGGTTCCGAAAGTGTAAATAGTGTGAAGAAAGGAGGTTTCGGGAGCTTTATCCCGACTTGCTACAATTGTGGGGTACGAGGTCATTTGGCTCGGGATTGTACAAAGCCTCCTTCAACAAACAAGCTCACTTGTTTTAATTGCAACAAAGAAGGGCACCGAAATTCGGAGTGTCCCGACTTGAACACCGATCATGTTAAACGGTTGGAGAAAGCGGCGGGCACGGCTAGGGTCGCAACTATTCGATGATGAATGAGGAGGCCAAGCAATCCAACGAAGTCGTTTCAGGTACTTTCATGGTTAACTCTAATCCGGCACGGATCCTATTTGATAGTGGTGCTAAATTATCGTTTGTTTCTCCAAGATTTGTGCCTAAGTTAAATAAACCGCTAGTTAAGTTAACTCGTCCGGTAGAAGTTGAAATAGCGGATGGCAAGACGGCGCTAGTGGTTGATGTGTGTAAAAATTGTAATGTTGTATTTGGTGCCGAAAGCTTTAAAATCGATCTCATTCCGATGACTTTGGGTGATTTTGATATCGTCGTTGGTATGGATTGGCTCGATCGTTATAGAGCCGATATTGTATGCCATGATAAGTTTATTCGGGTAAAGACCCCAAGTGGGGGAGAGTTAATTATTCACGGTGATAAACGAAGAAGAGTTGTGCCGATATGCACTTTTGCACGGGCACGTCGTTTCCTTGTTAGTGGTGGCATGACTTTTCTTGCTCATGTTGTTGATACTAGAGATGAGCCACCATCCATTCGTGAAATTCCGGTGGTAAGTGAATTTGAAGACGTTTTTCCAAATGAGTTACCGGGTGTTCCGGCGGAAAGACAAGTTGAATTTTGCATTGAGTTGGTTTCGGGGGCTACCCCCATTGCTAAAACTCCTTATCGTTTAGCACCAACGGAAATGTTAGAGTTGTTAAATTAAACCCAAGAGTTGCTTAAGAAGGGTTTCATTCGACCGAGTGCTTCATCATGGGGCGCTCCGGTTTTATTTGTGAAGAAGAAGGATGGTAGTATGCGGATGTGCATCGATTATCAGGAGTTGAATAAAGTGACGATCAAGAATCGTTATCCATTGCCTCGGATTGACGATTTGTTTGACCAACTCCAAGGTGCAACGTATTTCTCTAAAATCGACCTACGGTCCGGCTATCACCAAATGCGGGTCCGTGAGGAAGATATTGAGAAAACGGCTTTTCGAACGCGTTATGGGCATTTTGAGTTTGTGATAATGCCTTTTGGTCTTACGAATGCACCGGCGGCATTCATGGATCTTATGAACCGAGTGTGCCAACCTATGTTGGACAAGTCGATAATTGTGTTCATTGACGACATACTTGTCTATTCGAAGAGTATGAAAGAACATGAACATCATTTGCATGGTGTGTTGAAGACGTTACGAAAGGAGAAGTTGTATGCTAAATTCTCCAAATGTGAATTTTGGCTAAGTGAAGTTCAATTCCTTGGCCATATTGTGAACGAAAATGGTATTCAAGTAGATCCGGGGATAATTGAGACGGTAAAGAGTTGGGGACGACTGACTACGCCTACGGAAATCCGGAGTTTCCTCGGATTGGCCGGTTATTATCGTCGGTTTATCCAAGACATTTCTAAGATTGCTTCTCCATTGACGAAATTGACAAGAAAGAATGCTAGATTTAATTGGGAGAACGAGCAAAAAATTGCTTTTCAGTTGTTAAAAGAGAAGTTATGCCAAGCTCCGGTGTTAGTATTGCCGGAAGGTGTAGAATGAAATGTCCCGTTCTTATTGATTAAAAACGTTCCATATTAATTGATTTCGTTGCGAGGTTTTGACCTCTATATGAGACGTTTTTCAAAGACTGCATTCATTTTTAAAACAAACCATAACCTTTATTTCATAAATAAATGTTTAAAAAGCTTTACGTAGATTATCAAATAATGATAATCTAAAATATCCTGTTTACACACGACCATTACATAATGGTTTACAATACAAATATGTTACATCGAAATCAGTTTCTTGAATGCAGTTTTTACACAATATCATACAAACATAGACTCCAAATCTTGTCCTTATTTTAGTATGCAACAGCGGAAGCTCTTAATATTCACCTGAGAATAAACATGCTTTAAACGTCAACAAAAATGTTGGTGAGTTATAGGTTTAACCTATATATATCAAATCGTAACAATAGACCACAAGATTTCATATTTCAATACACATCCCATACATAGAGATAAAAATCATTCATATGGTGAACACCTGGTAACCGACAATAACAAGATGCATATATAAGAATATCCCCATCATTCCGGGACACCCTTCGGATATGATATAAATTTCGAAGTACTAAAGCATCCGGTACTTTGGATGGGGTTTGTTAGGCCCAATAGATCTATCTTTAGGATTCGCGTCAATTAGGGTGTCTGTTCCCTAATTCTTAGATTACCAGACTTAATAAAAAGGGGCATATTCGATTTCGATAATTCAACCATAGAATGTAGTTTCACGTACTTGTGTCTATTTTGTAAATCATTTATAAAACCTGCATGTATTCTCATCCCAAAAATATTAGATTTTAAAAGTGGGACTATAACTCACTTTCACAGATTTTTACTTCGTCGGGAAGTAAGACTTGGCCACTGGTTGATTCACGAACCTATAACAATATATACATATATATCAAAGTATGTTCAAAATATATTTACAACACTTTTAATATATTTTGATGTTTTAAGTTTATTAAGTCAGCTGTCCTCGTTAGTAACCTACAACTAGTTGTCCACAGTTAGATGTACAGAAATAAATCGATAAATATTATCTTGAATCAATCCACGACCCAGTGTATACGTATCTCAGTATTGATCACAACTCAAACTATATATATTTTGGAATCAACCTCAACCCTGTATAGCTAACTCCAACATTCACATATAGAGTGTCTATGGTTGTTCCGAAATATATATAGATGTGTCGACATGATAGGTCGAAACATTGTATACGTGTCTATGGTATCTCAAGATTACATAATATATAATACAAGTTGATTAAGTTATGGTTGGAATAGATTTGTTACCAATTTTCACGTAGCTAAAATGAGAAAAATTATCCAATCTTGTTTTACCCATAACTTCTTCATTTTAAATCCGTTTTGAGTGAATCAAATTGCTATGGTTTCATATTGAACTCTATTTTATGAATCTAAACAAAAAAAGTATAGGTTTCTAGTCGGAAAAATAAGTTACAAGTCGTTTTTGTAAAGGTAGTCATTTCAGTCGAAAGAACGACGTCTAGATGACCATTTTAGAAAACATACTTCCACTTTGAGTTTAACCATAATTTTTGGATATAGTTTCATGTTCATAATAAAAATCATTTTCTCAGAATAACAACTTTTAAATCAAAGTTTATCATAGTTTTTAATTAACTAACCCAAAACAGCCCGCGGTGTTACTACGACGGCGTAAATCCGGTTTTACGGTGTTTTTCGTGTTTCCAGGTTTTAAATCATTAAGTTAGCATATCATATAGATATAGAACATGTGTTTAGTTGATTTTAAAAGTCAAGTTAGAAGGATTAACTTTTGTTTGCGAACAAGTTTAGAATTAACTAAACTATGTTCTAGTGATTACAAGTTTAAACCTTCGAATAAGATAGCTTTATATGTATGAATCGAATGATGTTATGAACATCATTACTACCTTAAGTTCCTTGGATGAACCTACTGGAAAAGAGAAAAATGGATCTAGCTTCAATGGATCCTTGGATGGCTCAAAGTTCTTGAAGCAAAATCATGACACGAAAACAAGTTCAAGTAAGATCATCACTTGAAATAAGATTGTTATAGTTATAGAAATTGAACCAAAGTTTGAATATGATTATTACCTTGTATTAGAATGATAACCTACTGTAAGAAACAAAGATTTCTTGAGGTTGGATGATCACCTTACAAGATTGGAAGTGAGCTAGCAAACTTGAAAGTATTCTTGATTTTATGAAACTAGAACTTTTGGAATTTATGAAGAACACTTAGAACTTGAAGATAGAACTTGAGAGAGTTCAATTAGATGAAGAAAATTGAAGAATGAAAGTGTTTGTAGGTGTTTTTGGTCGTTGGTGTATGGATTAGATATAAAGGATATGTAATTTTGTTTTCATGTAAATAAGTCATGAATGATTACTCATATTTTTGTAATCTTATGAGATATTTCATGCTAGTTGCCAAATGATGGTTCCCACATGTGTTAGGTGACTCACATGGGCTGCTAAGAGCTGATCATTGGAGTGTATATACCAATAGTACATACATCTAAAAGCTGTGTATTGTACGAGTACGAATACGGGTGCATACGAGTAGAATTGTTGATGAAACTGAACGAGAATGTAATTGTAAGCATTTTTGTTAAGTAGAAGTATTTTGATAAGTGTATTGAAGTCTTTCAAAAGTGTATAAATACATATTAAAACACTACATGTATATACATTTTAACTGAGTCGTTAAGTCATCGTTAGTCGTTACATGTAAGTGTTGTTTTGAAACCTTTAGGTTAACGATCTTGTTAAATGTTGTTAACCCAATGTTTATAATAACAAAAGAGATTTTAAATTATTATATTATCATGATATTATGATGTACGAATATCTCTTAATATGATATATATACATTAAATGTCGTTACAACGATAAACGTTACATATATGTCTCGTTTCAAAATCATTAAGTTAGTAGTCTTGTTTTTACATATGTAGTTCATTGTTAATATAATTAATGATATGTTTACTTATCATAATATCATGTTAACTATATATATAACCATATATATGTCATCATATAGTTTTTTTACAAGTTTTAACGTTCGTGAATCACCGGTCAACTTGGGTGGTCAATTGTCTATATGAAACCTATTTCAATTAATCAAGTCTTAACAAGTTTGGTTGCTTAACATGTTGGAAACATTTAATCATGTAAACATCAATCTCAATTAATATATATAAACATGGAAAAGTTCGGGTCACTACAGTACCTACCCGTTAAATAAATTTCGTCCCGAAATTTTAAGTTGTTGAAGGTGTTGACGAATCTTCTGGAAATAGATGCGGGTATTTCTTCTTCATCTGATCTTCACGCTCCCAGGTGAACTCGGGTCCTCTACGAGCATTCCATCGAACCTTAACAATTGGTATCTTGTTTTGCTTAAGTCTTTTAACCTCACGATCCATTATTTCGACGGGTTCTTCGATGAATTGGAGTTTTTCGTTGATTTGGATTTCATCTAACGGAATAGTGAGATCTTCTTTAGCAAAACATTTCTTCAAATTCGAGACGTGGAAAGTGTTATGTACAGCCGCGAGTTGTTGAGGTAACTCAAGTCGGTAAGCTACTGGTCCGACACGATCAATAATCTTGAATGGTCCAATATACCTTGGATTTAATTTCCCTCGTTTACCAAATCGAACAACGCCTTTCCAAGGTGAAACTTTAAGCATGACCATCTCTCCAATTTCAAATTCTATATCTTTTCTTTTAATGTCAGCGTAGCTCTTTTGTCGACTTTGGGCGGTTTTCAACCGTTGTTGAATTTGGATGATCTTCTCGGTAGTTTCTTGTATAATCTCCGGACCCGTAATCTGTCTATCCCCCACCTCACTCCAACAAATCGGAGACCTGCACTTTCTACCATAAAGTGCTTCAAACGGCGCCATCTCAATGCTTGAATGGTAGCTGTTGTTGTAGGAAAATTCTGCTAACGGTAGATGTCGATCCCAACTGTTTCCGAAATCAATAACACATGCTCGTAGCATGTCTTCAAGCGTTTGTATCGTCCTTTCGCTCTGCCCATCAGTTTGTGGATGATAGGCAGTACTCATGTCTAGACGAGTTCCTAATGCTTGCTGTAATGTCTGCCAGAATCTTGAAATAAATCTGCCATCCCTATCAGAGATAATAGAGATTGGTATTCCATGTCTGGAGACGACTTCCTTCAAATACAGTCGTGCTAACTTCTCCATCTTGTCATCTTCTCTTATTGGTAGGAAGTGTGCTGATTTGGTGAGACGATCAACTATTACCCAAATAGTATCAAAACCACTTGCAGTCCTTGGCAATTTAGTGATGAAATCCATGGTAATGTTTTCCCATTTCCATTCCGGGATTTCGGGTTGTTGAAGTAGACCTGATGGTTTCTGATGCTCAGCTTTGACCTTAGAACACGTCAAACATTCTCCTACGTATTTAGCAACATCGGCTTTCATACCCGGCCACCAAAAATGTTTCTTGAGATCCTTGTACATCTTCCCCGTTCCAGGATGTATTGAGTATCTGGTTTTATGAGCTTCTCTAAGTACCATTTCTCTCATATCTCCAAATTTTGGTACCCAAATCCTTTCAGCCCTATACCGGGTTCCGTCTTCCCGAATATTAAGATGTTTCTCCGATCCTTTGGGTATTTCATCCTTTAAATTTCTCTCTTTTAAAACTCCTTGTTGCGCCTCCTTTATTTGAGTAGTAATGTTATTATGAATCATTATATTCATAGATTTTACTCGAATGGGTTCTCTATCCTTCCTGCTCAAGGCATCGGCTACCACATTTGCCTTCCCCGGGTGGTAACGAATCTCAAAATCGTAATCATTCAATAATTCAATCCACCTACGCTGCCTCATATTCAGTTGTTTCTGATTAAATATGTGTTGAAGACTTTTGTGGTCGGTATATATAATACTTTTGACCCCATATAAGTAGTGCCTCCAAGTCTTTAATGCAAAAACAACCGCGCCTAATTCCAAATCATGCGTCGTATAATTTTGTTCGTGAATCTTCAATTGTCTAGACGCATAAGCAATCACCTTCATTCGTTGCATTAATACACAACCGAGACCTTGCTTTGATGCGTCACAATAAATCACAAAATCATCATTCCCTTCAGGCAATGACAATATAGGTGCCGTAGTTAGCTTTTTCTTCAATAACTGAAACGCTTTCTCTTGTTCATCATTCCATTCAAATTTCTTCCCTTTATGCGTTAATGCAGTCAAGGGTTTTGCTATTCTGGAAAAGTCTTGGATGAACCTTCTGTAGTAACCAGCTAGTCCTAAAAACTGGCGTATGTGTTTCGGAGTTTTCGGGGTTTCCCACTTTTCAACAGTTTCTATCTTTGCCGGATCCACCTTAATACCTTCTTTGTTCACTATGTGACCGAGGAATTGAACTTCTTCCAACCAAAATGCACACTTTGAAAACTTAGCGTACAATTCTTCCTTCCTCAATACTTCTAACACTTTTCTCAAATGTTCACCGTGTTCTTGGTCATTCTTTGAGTAAATAAGTATGTCATCAATGAAAACAATGACAAACTTGTCAAGGTATGGTCCACACACTCGGTTCATAAGGTCCATGAACACAGCTGGTGCATTAGTTAAACCAAACGGCATGACCATAAACTCGTAATGACCGTAACGTGTTCTGAAAGCAGTCTTTGGAATATCATCTTCTTTCACCCGCATTTGATGATACCCGGAACGTAAGTCAATCTTTGAATAAACAGACGAGCCTTGTAGTTGATCAAATAAGTCGTCGATTCTCGGTAGTGGGTAGCGGTTCTTGATGGTAAGTTTGTTCAACTCTCGGTAGTCGATACACAACCTGAATGTACCATCTTTCTTCTTGACAAACAAAACAGGAGCTCCCCACGGTGATGTGCTTGGTCGAATGAAACCACGCTCTAAAAGTTCTTGTAATTGGCTTTGCAGTTCTTTCATCTCGCTGGGTGCGAGTCTGTAAGGAGCACGAGCTATTGGTGCAGCTCCTGGTACAAGATCTATTTGAAATTCAACGGATCGATGTGGGGGTAATCCCGGTAATTCTTTCAGAAATACATCGGGAAATTCTTTTGCAATGGGAACATCATTGATGCTCTTTTCTTCAGTTTGTACTTTCTCGACGTGTGCTAGAACAGCATAGCAACCTTTTCTTATTAGTTTTTGTGCCTTCAAATTACTAATAAGATGTAGCTTCGTGTTGCCCTTTTCTCCGTACACCATTAAGGGTTTTCCTTTTTCTCGTATAATGCGAATTGCATTTTTGTAACAAACGATCTCCGCTTTCACTTCTTTCAACCAGTCCATACCGATTATCACATCAAAACTCCCTAACTCTACTGGTATCAAATCAATCTTAAATGTTTCGCTAACCAGTTTAATTTCTCGATTCCGACATATATTATCTGCTGAAATTAATTTACCATTTGCTAATTCGAGTAAAAATTTACTATCCAAAGGCATCAATGGACAACTTAATTTAGCACAAAAATCTCTACTCATATAGCTTCTATCCGCACCCGAATCAAATAAAACGTAAGCAGATTTATTGTCAATAAGAAACGTACCCGTAACAAGCTCCGGGTCTTCCTGTGCCTCTACCGCATTAATATTGAAAACTCTTCCACGGCCTTGTCCATTCGTGTTCTCCTGGTTCGGGCAATTTCTAATAATGTGGCCTGGTTTTCCACATTTATAACAAACTACATTGGCATAACTTGCTCCGACACTACTTGCTCCGCCATTACTCGTTCCGACACCATTTGTTCCTTTCGTTCTATTAACCCCTGGTCCGTAGACCTCACACTTCGCCGCGCTATGACCATTTCTTTTACACTTGTTGCAAAATTTGGTGCAGAACCCCGAGTGATTCTTTTCACACCTTTGGCATAGTTGTTTCTGATTGTTGTTGTTGTTGCGGTTATTATTGTTGTTGGGATGATTGTTGTAGTTGCTGTTGTTGTTGTTGTTGTTGTTGTTGTTGTTGGGCCGTTTGTTGTAGTTGCGATTGATGTTGCGATTGTTGGGATAATTGTTGCGATTATTGTTGTAATTGCTGTTGTTGTTGTATTGGTGATTCTTATCACCGTTTTCCTCCCACTTTCTTTTGACTTGCTTCACATTGGCCTCTTCAGCAGTCTGTTCTTTAATTCTTTCTTCAATCTGGTTCACTAGTTTGTGAGCCATTCTACATGCCTGTTGTATGGAGGCGGGCTCGTGTGAACTTATATCTTCTTGGATTCTTTCCGGTAATCCTTTCACAAACGCGTCGATCTTCTCTTCCTCATCTTCGAATGCTCCCGGACACAATAGGCACAATTCTGTGAATCGTCTTTCGTACGTGGTAATATCAAATCCTTGGGTTCGTAACCCTCTAAGTTCTGTCTTGAGCTTATTGACCTCGGTTCTGGGACGGTACTTCTCGTTCATCAAGTGCTTGAATGCTGACCACGGTAGTGCGTACGCATCATCTTGTCCCACTTGCTCTAGATAGGTATTCCACCATGTTAACGCAGAACCTGTGAAGGTATGCGTAGCGTACTTCACTTTGTCCTCTTCAGTACACTTACTTATGGCAAACACCGATTCAACCTTCTCGGTCCACCGTTTCAATCCGATCGGTCCTTCGGTTCCATCAAATTCCAAAGGTTTGCAGGCAGTGAATTCTTTGTAGGTGCATCCTACACGATTTCCTGTACTGCTAGATCCAAGGTTATTGTTGGTATGTAGCGCAGCCTGTACTGCGGCTATGTTTGAAGCTAGAAAAGTACGGAATTCCTCTTCATTCATATTCACGGTGTGTCGAGTAGTCGGTGCCATTTCCTTCAAAATAGTTAAATGGAACAAGTTAATCATACAGAATATTAAGAGTAGTTAATAGTATTTCGTAGCATAATATGAACTCATTTATAAAAGCTTTTTCTTCATATTAGCGTTTTATAAGTTTAAATTCGGGTAGTACCTACCCGTTAAGTTCATACTTAGTAGCTAATATACAATTCAACTACTACAATTCTATATGAAAAACTGATTATAATAATATTTCGCGTTCAAACTTTTATACAATATTTTACAAACTTACAATACCGCTTATTTTACATAAAGCATGAAATATAGCACACAATAACTTTGATACAAGATAGTTGTGAAGACAATTCTAGCTAGTACACAAGTCGTTCAGCAAAGGCAATAAATACACGTAATTCATACGTCCAGAAACAAGTCATGCATTTTGGTTTTACTAGGACTACTTCCCATCCTTGGTCTTGTGCAACATAACCGTTATGGCCGTTGATAAGACAGCGTGTTGTAACGTCATCAAAGGGACGAGGGTTACGTAATGTCCAACAGTCCCGTAATAATCTAAAAACCTCATTTCTTACCCCAATTACCGACTCCGTCACTTGTGGAAACGTTTTGTTTAATAGTTGTAGCCCGATGTTCTTGTTCTCACTTTGGTGAGAAGCGAACATTACTAATCCGTAAGCATAACATGCTTCTTTATGTTGCATGTTAGCCGCTTTTTCTAAATCACGAAGTCCAATATTCGGATATATTGAGTCAAAATAATTTCTTAACCCGTTGCGTAAAATAGCATTTGGGTTCCCCGCAATATATGCGTCAAAGTAAACACATCGTAACTTATGGGTTTCCCAATGTGATATCCCCCATCTTTCAAACGAAAGTCTCTTATAAACCAAGACATTCTTGGAACGTTCTTCGAATGTCTTACAAAGTGATCTCGCCTTAAATAGTTGTGCCGAAGAATTCTGGCCGACTCTAGACAAGATTTCATCAATCATGTCTCCGGGTAGGTCTCTTAAAATATTGGGTTGTCTATCCATTTTGTATTTTTAAACTGTAAAATAGACAAGAGTTAGATTCATAAAAAAAAATACTTATTAATACAAGCAATTTTTACATATATCATAAAGCATAAGAACACTATATTCCATATATTACACCACACGAATACAACTATCTAATTCCGACTCGCTCGTTTCTTCTTCTTCGGTTTTGGTTCGTTTTGCCAAGTTTCTAGGGATATATGATGTTCCCCTAATACGAACCGTCGTTGTCCACATTGGTTTAGAAAAACCTGGTGGTTTAGAGGTTCCCGGGTCATTGTTACAACTTAAGGACTTCGGGGGTTGACGATACATATAAAGTTCATCGGGGTTGGAATTAGATTTCTCTATTTTTATGCCCTTTCCCTTATTATTTTCTTTTGCCTTTTTAAATTCAGTTGGGGTAATTTCTATAACATCATCGGAATTCTCGTCGGAATCCGATTCATCGGAGAATTGGTAATCCTCCCAATATTTTGCTTCCTTGGCGGAAACACCATTGACCATAATTAACTTTGGTCGGTTGGTTGAGGATTTTCTTTTACTTAACCGTTTTATTATTTCCCCCACCGGTTCTATTTCTTCATCCGGTTCCGATTCTTCTTCCGGTTCCGATTCTTCTTCCGGTTCCGACTCTTCTTCCGGTTCCTCTTCGGGAACTTGTGAATCAGTCCACAAATTATTCCAATTTACATTTGACTCTTCATTATTATTAGGTGAGTCAATGGGACTTGTTCTAGAGGTAGACATCTATCACATAATATCAAACACGTTAAGAGATTAATATATCACATAATATTCATATGTTAAAAATATATAGTTTCCAACAAAAATGTTAAGCAATCATTTTTAAAGAAAACACGGTCGAAGTCCAGACTCACTAATGCATCCTAACAAACTCGATAAGACACACTAATGCAAATTTTCTGGTTCTCTAAGACCAACGCTCTGATACCAACTGAAATGTCCCGTTCTTATTGATTAAAAACGTTCCATATTAATTGATTTCGTTGCGAGGTTTTGACCTCTATATGAGACGTTTTTCAAAGACTGCATTCATTTTTAAAACAAACCATAACCTTTATTTCATAAATAAAGGTTTAAAAAGCTTTACGTAGATTATCAAATAATGATAATCTAAAATATCCTGTTTACACACGACCATTACATAATGGTTTACAATACAAATATGTTACATCGAAATCAGTTTCTTGAATGCAGTTTTTACACAATATCATACAAACATAGACTCCAAATCTTGTCCTTATTTTAGTATGCAACAGCGGAAGCTCTTAATATTCACCTGAGAATAAACATGCTTTAAACGTCAACAAAAATGTTGGTGAGTTATAGGTTTAACCTATATATATCAAATCGTAACAATAGACCACAAGATTTCATATTTCAATACACATCCCATACATAGAGATAAAAATCATTCATATGGTGAACACCTGGTAACCGACAATAACAAGATGCATATATAAGAATATCCCCATCATTCCGGGACACCCTTCGGATATGATATAAATTTCGAAGTACTAAAGCATCCGGTACTTTGGATGGGGTTTGTTAGGCCCAATAGATCTATCTTTAGGATTCGCGTCAATTAGGGTGTCTGTTCCCTAATTCTTAGATTACCAGACTTAATAAAAAGGGGCATATTCGATTTCGATAATTCAACCATAGAATGTAGTTTCACGTACTTGTGTCTATTTTGTAAATCATTTATAAAACCTGCATGTATTCTCATCCCAAAAATATTAGATTTTAAAAGTGGGACTATAACTCACTTTCACAGATTTTTACTTCGTCGGGAAGTAAGACTTGGCCACTGGTTGATTCACGAACCTATAACAATATATACATATATATCAAAGTATGTTCAAAATATATTTACAACACTTTTAATATATTTTGATGTTTTAAGTTTATTAAGTCAGCTGTCCTCGTTAGTAACCTACAACTAGTTGTCCACAGTTAGATGTACAGAAATAAATCGATAAATATTATCTTGAATCAATCCACGACCCAGTGTATACGTATCTCAGTATTGATCACAACTCAAACTATATATATTTTGGAATCAACCTCAACCCTGTATAGCTAACTCCAACATTCACATATAGAGTGTCTATGGTTGTTCCGAAATATATATAGATGTGTCGACATGATAGGTCGAAACATTGTATACGTGTCTATGGTATCTCAAGATTACATAATATATAATACAAGTTGATTAAGTTATGGTTGGAATAGATTTGTTACCAATTTTCACGTAGCTAAAATGAGAAAAATTATCCAATCTTGTTTTACCCATAACTTCTTCATTTTAAATCCGTTTTGAGTGAATCAAATTGCTATGGTTTCATATTGAACTCTATTTTATGAATCTAAACAAAAAAAGTATAGGTTTCTAGTCGGAAAAATAAGTTACAAGTCGTTTTTGTAAAGGTAGTCATTTCAGTCGAAAGAACGACGTCTAGATGACCATTTTAGAAAACATACTTCCACTTTGAGTTTAACCATAATTTTTGGATATAGTTTCATGTTCATAATAAAAATCATTTTCTCAGAATAACAACTTTTAAATCAAAGTTTATCATAGTTTTTAATTAACTAACCCAAAACAGCCCGCGGTGTTACTACGACGGCGTAAATCCGGTTTTACGGTGTTTTTTGTGTTTCCAGGTTTTAAATCATTAAGTTAGCATATCATATAGATATAGAACATGTGTTTAGTTGATTTTAAAAGTCAAGTTAGAAGGATTAACTTTTGTTTGCGAACAAGTTTAGAATTAACTAAACTATGTTCTAGTGATTACAAGTTTAAACCTTCGAATAAGATAGCTTTATATGTATGAATCGAATGATGTTATGAACATCATTACTACCTTAAGTTCCTTGGATGAACCTACTGGAAAAGAGAAAAATGGATCTAGCTTCAATGGATCCTTGGATGGCTCAAAGTTCTTGAAGCAAAATCATGACACGAAAACAAGTTCAAGTAAGATCATCACTTGAAATAAGATTGTTATAGTTATAGAAATTGAACCAAAGTTTGAATATGATTATTACCTTGTATTAGAATGATAACCTACTGTAAGAAACAAAGATTTCTTGAGGTTGGATGATCACCTTACAAGATTGGAAGTGAGCTAGCAAACTTGAAAGTATTCTTGATTTTATGAAACTAGAACTTTTGGAATTTATGAAGAACACTTAGAACTTGAAGATAGAACTTGAGAGAGTTCAATTAGATGAAGAAAATTGAAGAATGAAAGTGTTTGTAGGTGTTTTTGGTCGTTGGTGTATGGATTAGATATAAAGGATATGTAATTTTGTTTTCATGTAAATAAGTCATGAATGATTACTCATATTTTTGTAATCTTATGAGATATTTCATGCTAGTTGCCAAATGATGGTTCCCACATGTGTTAGGTGACTCACATGGGCTGCTAAGAGCTGATCATTGGAGTGTATATACCAATAGTACATACATCTAAAAGCTGTGTATTGTACGAGTACGAATACGGGTGCATACGAGTAGAATTGTTGATGAAACTGAACGAGAATGTAATTGTAAGCATTTTTGTTAAGTAGAAGTATTTTGATAAGTGTATTGAAGTCTTTCAAAAGTGTATAAATACATATTAAAACACTACATGTATATACATTTTAACTGAGTCGTTAAGTCATCGTTAGTCGTTACATGTAAGTGTTGTTTTGAAACCTTTAGGTTAACGATCTTGTTAAATGTTGTTAACCCAATGTTTATAATAACAAAAGAGATTTTAAATTATTATATTATCATGATATTATGATGTACGAATATCTCTTAATATGATATATATACATTAAATGTCGTTACAACGATAAACGTTACATATATGTCTCGTTTCAAAATCATTAAGTTAGTAGTCTTGTTTTTACATATGTAGTTCATTGTTAATATAATTAATGATATGTTTACTTATCATAATATCATGTTAACTATATATATAACCATATATATGTCATCATATAGTTTTTTTACAAGTTTTAACGTTCGTGAATCACCGGTCAACTTGGGTGGTCAATTGTCTATATGAAACCTATTTCAATTAATCAAGTCTTAACAAGTTTGGTTGCTTAACATGTTGGAAACATTTAATCATGTAAACATCAATCTCAATTAATATATATAAACATGGAAAAGTTCGGGTCACTACATAGAAGACATGGTGGTTTATTGTGATGCGTCTTTAAATGGGCTCGGGTGTGTTCTAATGCAAAGAGGTAAAGTCATCGCTTATGCCTCTCGACAATTAAAGAAACACGAAACGAGATATCTGACTCATGATCTTGAGTTGGCGGCGGCTGTGCATGCGTTGAAAATTTGGCGCCATTACTTGTATGGTGTTAAGTGTACGATTTATTCGGATCACAAAAGTTTGAAACATCTTTTTGATCAACGAGATTTGAATTATCGTCAACGTAGATGGATGGACGTGGTGAAAGATTACGATTGTGAGATACTTTATCATCCGGGCAAGGCGAATGTGGTCGCGGATGCATTGAGTCGAAAGAGTCAACATCCGGCGATACGAGTAGGATCGTTACGCATGATTATTACTAACGATTTTCTTGTAAAGCTTGGTGAGGTTCAAATCGAAGCTTTTGTTAACAAAAAACATGAGGAGCGAATCGTGGGCCAAACGGAGTTCATTACCTTAGGCCCGCATGCTTTGTTATCCTTTCAAGGACGAGTGTGGGTGCCTAAAATGGGTGATAATCGACGAGTGCTACTTGATGAAGCGCATAAGTCAAAGTATTCCATTCACCCGGGCGCAACGAAAATGTATCTTGATTTATGAAAGGAGTATTGGTGGCCGGGCATGAAACGTGATGTTGTTAAGTATGTTGAACAATGCGTCACGTGTTTGCAAGTTAAGGCCGAACACCAAAAGCCGTATGGTATGTTACAACTGTTAGAAATCCCAAAATGGAAATGAGAGCACATTACCATGGATTTCATTACAAAGTTACCAAGGACGGAGAGAACCCAATTTGATTCGATTTGGGTGATAGTTGATCGGTTGACGAAGAGTGCCTTGTTTCTTCCCATTCGGGAAGCGATATCATCGGATACTTTGGCTAAGTTGTTCATCAAGGAAGTGATATCAAGGCATGGAGTTCCTATATCTATTATTTCTGATCGAGATACCCGTTTTACATCTCGGTTTTGGGAAAAGTTTCATGAAGATATGGGTACACAATTGAATTGAGCACGGCGTATCATCCTCAAACGGACGGTCAAACCGAACGTACGAATCAAACATTGAAGGATATGTTATGGGCGTGTATTATCGATTTCGGTGGTAGTTGGGATGAGCACTTGCCTTTGGTGGAATTCTCGTACAATAATAGCTATCATGCTAGTATTGGAATGCCACTGTATGAGATGCTTTGTGGGCGAAGGTGTCGAACTCCCATTTGTTGGGGTGAAGTGGGTCAAAGAGAAATCGGGAGTACCGATTTGGTTTTAGAGACGAATAGCAAGATCGATATGATTCGGGCTCATTTGAAAAAGGCTCAAGATAGACAAAAGTCGTATGCCGACAAACGAAGGCGACTGATCAAATTCCAAGAAGATGACACGGTGATGCTTAAAGTTTCGACATGGAAAGGTGTCATTCGGTTTCGAAAACGAGGAAAGTTAGCTCCTCGGTTTATTGGTCCGTTTAAGATTTTAGCTCGTGTTGGTGAAGTTGCGTATCGTTTGGAATTACCCGAAGAGCTTGCGGGGATCCATAATACATTTCATGTTTCCCATCTCCGTAAGTGTCTTGCGGATGATTCTTCATGGGTACCATTAGACGAGATTGAGCTAAACAACAAGTTAGAGTATGTTGAGAAGTCGATTGCTATACTCGATGAAAAAGTAAAGAGGTTGAGACTTAAAGAGGTGAGAACTTTTAAAGTTCAATGGAGTCGTAATAAAGGTTCCGAGTTTACATGGGAACCCGAAGAGTTTGTATTGGTGTATCTTCCGGCTTGTCATGCAGCTTGGATCGCGAAGACGCGCTCCGATTCAAGTGGGGGAGAGTTGTAACATCCTGTTTTCTTCATACGTGTCTTAAGGTACTTAGTTAATCGTTCGAACGTGTATATTTCGCTTGTTTATGTGATTAAACGATATAAAGTGTTAACTCGATGTATACGAGGTATATTCATATGTATATGATTGAGAATGTATGCATGTATAAGTATATGCATGGGTTTTGATGGTATTAAGTCATGTGAGACTTAAAGACGAAGTTTAAACGTGTGTAGGAAGCGTGAACGAGGTGTACAATTCGAATAAATCATTGTTGTATTAAGTTGTCAAAATGGCCAGTCACAGGCCATTGCCGCGCCGCGGAGATCTTGGGGGGCGCCGCGACAAACAAAGCAAATCAAAGTCAGGAGTTATTTAACACATCTCGAAAATCCAGTGTATTGTCGCGCCACGACAATTGAGGTCGCGACGCGACAAAGCTGCAGATCTGATCCGTTTTTCCCATTTAAAAAGGGGTGGTCCAAGGGTATTTTTGTCTTTTTGCATATGGATCTGATTGGAGCATTAAACCTCAACCACCTATCTCATTTAATTCATTTCCTTTTTCCTTTTCTTTCCATTTTCTCTTCCAAAACATAAAACCCATTTGGATTAAAAGTGATATTCGAAGGTGAAGACTTGTGATTCGATCTTTGGAGCAAATAGAAAATTTGTTCTCCTCGTTCTTAGCTACGACTTGATAGTATTGGTAAGTCTTAACTCCATGTTTTGAGTTTTAGTTAATTTATGGCTAGGGTTTTGGCCATTAGAGTCTTGTGAGACCCATTTGGGAGTTAAATGGGTGAAATTGGGTTATATTGATGTAAGGAAACCCTAACAACTATAATCTAGGGTTTGGTTATGTAAATCGAAGTTTGTAAGTGTTAGATGGTGTTGTTAGTCACTAATACACTTGTAAATGATGAAAGAATTGTTAATGGGTGATGTTGACTAAAATTGCAAGTGTAAGTGTCAAAATGAGTCAAATATGTAATATTTGACCTAATTGGGTGAAATGGGTATGGAATGCCCATTGTTCGGGTTAGTTAGTGTTAGTAGACTTACATCACTTGTTCCTAGTGAATTATGACAAGTCTTAGCCATTAATGGGCGGTTTTGGTGTAGTTAAGCCATTTAATGCAAATTAGGTCATTAAATGCTCAAGTGTGAGTATTGTGGTTAATTCCACTAGTTTGTATTGAATGTGTACTTAATGTATTAGGTACCTTGCTCGAAGCATACGGAAGTGTTAAATCACCACCGACGTGTTAAGGTGAGTGGAATAATTATATATGTAGATATATGATTTATTTGCTTGTGGGATATGGGTTTAAGTTCGATGTTGACGATACCATATCCTAGAGTATATTGTTTATTTGGATGAGGGTTAAAGTTCGATGTTGACGATACCTCATGTATAGATTTAAAGTTCGATGTTGACGAAGCCATACCACTATTGTAGTGACGTTAGTTGATGAGGATTTAAGTTCGATGTTGATGATACCTCATCTGTGGGTTTAATTTCGATGTTGACGATACCACATTTATTGGGACGAATGGGGATTAAGTTCGATGTTGACGATACCATTCGTAGGGCTAGCCTTGGGATTTGAGTATTAACGGATGTTATGAACATCAATGTTTGTGTATTGTGTTATAGTATATTATATTGCGCGTGATTACATGATATTGCTATACTAGCGTGTACTATCGGAGGTTTAGCGTTATACTTTAAGATGGTATGCTAATTGTAATGCTAGTATGTATGCGGAATTGTGTAAGGGTTTGCAAGTGAGTAAGTTATATATGTATATGTATAATTATTGCATTCACTAAGCTTTGCTTACCCCTCTCGTTGTTTACTTTTTAGGTACGAACGCGGATAAAGGGAAAGGGGTTGCCGGGAATTAGATATTCCATTATTGATGCTTGTGGAAGCTTTTTGGAAGTCGACCTAGCGTTTTGGGTAGTTTAGCCCCAAACCATGCTCGAGTGTCGTTTGGTTTAAAACTATCAAATATGGGTCGATTTTGTATTACTTTTGATTAAGGGTCTTCGTGCTCGTGATGTAAACTTTAAACATGTTGTACGTTCAAGTGGGTTGTGTGTAATGGTTTATGTTATGTAACCAATTATTTTGGGCGTAAACAGTTGTTTAATTAAAAAAAAAAAATTAACCCGGTTGATTACGGGTTGGGTTGTTTCACGCACGAGTCATATGTCACTCGTATGGTCAATCGTACGGATCTACTGTTGTCTAATTGGATATTTGGCCAAGGACCAAACGTACGAGTGAGGTGTTAACCGCACGGTTGAGGTTTCTCAGACGTGCGGATGAGTGACACTCGTACGGTTGACAGGTCAGGTTGATTAAGTGTTCAAGTGTTTATAAATTGATACTATTGTCTTGTTGTTGGGATGATATCAAGACATGATTACTGACTTGATTATGTCTATACTCAGGTGGAAAAGAGAAAGAGAAGACTCAGAAAGATTAGACCTCTGAGAATCTTCAGTTGTTGATAATTGGTGAGTGGGTCTATCTTAGGATAGAGTTTAAGTAGCAAATCATGCTACTGTGGATTACTCTGATTACCTTATATAGCGTAGTGATTGCCATGCTAGGTGGATAGTTGCATGTTATGTGATCTATATATGTTGTATATGTGCACTGTGTTTGACACCAGCCATTCCTAGGGCGGTTGGGGACTTTTAACCATTCCAAGGGCAGTTGAACTCCGTGTGAGGTCAACCATTCCAAGGGAGGTTGAGTCCAAGTCCTACAGTATGTTAATATAGCATAGAAGAACGCATGTGTTGCGTTTGGATAGTTATGCAGAGACTGGTAGGAAGGACTATCGGTAGATCCTAGTCCGATCAGCTAGGTCGTGTGCCCGTACAAGCCGCCGATCCTCATATTGTCGTTGTTTGTATGCCTGATGGTTGTAAGCATGTTAGTTTACTGTTGTATGGTGGATTGCTTAAGCTTAATCTGTAGATAGATTCCATTCACATAGCTGTGCGCTAATCCCCCACATTCCTCCCCCTGCAGGTTTAGCTACTGCTGATGGGATCAGGCATTGATGTAGAAGACATGTTTGACTTGCAACTCTGATGTGGACTTTTGTAACCGTGTTTGTAATAACGTAACACCGTTTGATAAAGTAAACGTAATTAAGTGGTTTTTGTACTAATGTAATTAAGGTTGTGGTTTTACTAAATAAGACTTCCGCTGTGTTATAAAAAAAAAAAATGGCCGGTGTTACATTACAGAAAGAAGTCTGCTTTGCTTGTGTTGATGTTGAGGAGTTATGCTCAGCTCAGATTTGCGGTCTGAATATTATTGTGCAGGTGATATCTTTAATCCTTCAGTAGAGGTGACAAAATGGGCGGTTTGGCTGGGTGAGATCAAAATGGGTACCCTTTGTCCGGGACCAAGTTGGTAGTGTTATTTCTTTATGTCCAAGGTTTGTAGATAAAGTTGTAAATAAAGGTAATCAGAATTAGTTAATATTTTGAATCAAGTGATTTGGGGTATTTCACCACGCATTGCTAAACTGCTATTGGTTTCGTATTATTTGTTAAACGAGTTGTATGATGTGGATTGTAGCCGTAGACGACGGTGGCGGTCCTGCTCTTACGAGAGACTACGACAGTGGCTATCGTTGAGAGCCAATCCCTGAGTGTAAGCTTCGATTCAAATCTGTTAAACTTGCATAATGAGTAGGACCAAAATAGTATCTGACGTTTTTGCAGGGTTTTGATATATTTTGATCGTGCAGCGTGATAATTCTTCTGATGCATAAGAAGGCGATTGTGAGCTCGCGGGACAACGGTGGATTCGGCGAGCATTTACTTTATTTGCTACTCGGTCAATTAACAAGATTTATATAAATTTTGAGCAGCGACAAGGTACAAATATCTTATTTTTCTTTTTATTTCGTAACTTAATTACCATTAACTAAAAGTTAACACTATTCCATAAATAGAGGTTAATAGTATTCAGAGTTAAGGACTTGACATTTCAAATATTTTTATTAATTTAAATAAACTTTTGTCACAAAATGGTACCATGAAAGGTGTCAAATGGGTAACACTACCCATAAAAGATGCCATAAGATCGACATCAAAAATCTAAGGTAAGCGAATAAACATTACATTTCCTTACAATTTCATACAAAATAAGGCCGATTATTCAGCTACTATGTGATTAGTTTAGTTGACAATTTCTGTTACAGTGGGTTTTCTCGATTCAATTTAGATGGGTGCTTGGCTTTTTTTGTTTTTTGTTCTTTTTTATTCGCGCATCTTGATATTAAGTGTTATTCGTTGCTCTTCTTTTCTGTACATTTTTCTGCTGTTGGTCAACAAAACATGTATGCCGTTCAATATTGTTTTGTAATACTAAGTGTGGTGTTACGTTGGCTATTTTCAACTTAAATCTCTTAGGTGGCTGCACCTCTAACACTAAATTTTCAACTTTTTTTTCTCAGGATTTTGAGCAACAAATGTATTCTGTCCATGTTGACTCATTTAGGCCATATGTGGCTAAATCTGCATTGATATGTGATATCCAACTTGGTTGCTATATAATGGTAAGTAGTCGCACCTTCAGTTTTATCTAATTATACGTTGTTTGAGTGGCCATGCCATATACGAGGTGGTAAATTGGGTGGAGCGGGTAATGGGTCAAGATGGAGCAGAACAACACAACCCACATGCTCTTAATCCTTATCATTTTAGTCTTTATGCAATTAATTGATGAAAGAAATGATTTAAAATATGAGTAAGAATGTAATTAATATGAAGCTGCCCTCCAACTCAAGCACGAAATCAATGTTGAGTCAACAATAATCCAGTCCACCGGGTGGGGGTTTTTTATCCTTCACATATACACCAGCGAAAGCACTAAAGAAGAAGAAAGTCTGTAGGGTTAGGGTTTAGAGTTTTTAGGTTAGGGTTCACGGTTCAGAGTTTAGGGTTAGGGTTTAGATATAGGGTTTAGGGTTTAGGTTAGGGTTTAGGGTTTAGATTAACGGTTTAGGGTTTAGATTTTAGGGTTAAGGTTTTGGGGTTTAGATTTTAGGGCTTAGGGTTAAGGTTTAGGTTAGGGTTAAGGTTTAGGTTAGGGTTTAGGGTTTAGATTTTAGGGTTAGGGTTTTGATTTAGGGTTTTTAGTTTAGATTCTAGGGTTTAGATTTTAGGGCTTAGGGTTTGGGGTTAAGAGTTTAGGTTTAACTTTAAGGTTTAGAGTTCAGGGCTTAGGTTTAGTTTTGGAGTTTCGGGTTTAGGTTTAGTTTTAGTGATTAGAGTTTAGAGTTTAGGGTTAGCATTAGGGTTTAGGTTTAGCTTTAAGGTTAGCATTAGGGTTTGGGTTTATGTTTAGGTTTAACTTTAGGGTTAGGGTTTAGGTTTAGCTTTAGGGTTTAGAGTTTAGGGTTTCAGTTAACTTTAGGGTTTAGCTTTAGCTTTAGGGTTTAAGGTTTAGAGTTCGAGGTTCACCTTTTAGGGTTTAGGGGTTAGACTTTAGAGTTTAAGGTTTAAGGCTGGGTTTAGCATGGAGGAGTATAAAATGCGTAAATATGAGAGTTTTGTTACTTATATTGGGTGTATTTGATATTATGTAATTTAGTTGGGTATATTTGTAATTTTAAATATTAATAGGGGTATATATGATAATGCCCCTTTATGTTATTATGATTGGAGACTGTCTTAAAATTTCATCATTTTAGAAAATCCGCAAAACCTCGGGTCTTTACAAATATTTGTATTTTTAGTTTATAAATTCTCAGTTCAGTTGATTGGTATCTTTTATGTTTTCATAACCTTAAAGATGTAATATTTATTGATAATGTATTTTGTATTTTTAAACTCTACAGTGGATGCCTTGTGGGCACATCATACAAGCCATTTGTTTGATTTCAAATCAAACCAAACATACAATTATGAACTGGCTGTGATGCTTATTTATAACTGCACGTTGAGGGACTGTCAAGGTAGTTCTATCTGATTAAGAATATTAACCTCTATAACCTTCTGTACAATTTCATAAATGAGTTCAAGTATTTTAGTAGTAGGATTTAAAATGGGTCAGACAGGTCAAACTGGGTTGGGCGACCCACCAACACTTATTTAACCCATTTGTCCTATTACAAATGAAATACAACCAAAACTGATTTATGAAACAATAATTCTAAACACCATAAAATAATTACAGTATGTCACATAAGCTCAACTCATCATTAATGTGTGTATACTTGCAGGATTAATGTGTGTATGCTTGCAGGCCTGAACTTAGTTGACATGAGAATTTAAAAATGGCCAGCCTTATCAGTATGCTTAGTTGACATGCCGCATGTGTGTATGCTTATCAGTATCCGTTTAGTATGGTTGTGTTATTGACGTTTTGATTGTTTGGAACTGTTAACAGCTACTCCTTTCATTGCCGCATTCGTTATAGAGGCTCTTGCTAAGAAACTGCAGTCTTGATCATAACAATTGTTTTTTTGAATGTTAGAAGATCTTTGAAGGAAGAAGTGGTGCTGAAGTATCATTACTATTATCTAATTAGTTTGTATCTCTCTTTTTAATGCATATCTTCTATCATTTGGTATGTCTAATGCTAATGGGGTTGGTTAAGTAATATATTGTTTTTAACATGTGTGCATCTTATCATTCAATGGGTCCGATTTCATATCGTGACTTGGTAGGTGTGGCAACACAGAAGAGAAAACAAAGGCAATGGCTGCTGAAATCGAGGTGGTCGATGGTCCTAACGATGAGTGTGAGATGTTCACCCGAACTGGCAAGCTAGCGATCGATTTCCGCCCTTATGGAAACAAGTAAACTGCTTGGTTAACCCGAACTATGTGTTTGCGCTTCTAAATGGCTATCGCGATCGTCCTGGTGTTTTAGTGAGTTGGATATTTTTACTATATGTTCCATATTTCATCTTAATTAACTTACTTTTAAGCACTTTATCTTAAATTTTTTTATTTTTTTATTTATTTTTTTATTTTTATTTTTTGCATATTCTGGATTTTCCTTGTTTATGATGATAACCATTGTGCTTAGAGGTCTGAACCGGCAGTTTTGATATATCTACTTATGAAAAGTCGATTAACATATACTCCGTGTATATCAAGGGGACAAATTAAAACATTAGCTTAAAATGGGTGAAATGGGTTGACAGCCTCTTAAATTGTAAACTAAATGAGTAAGGACCCTAACTTATATGTATTATGTTTTAAGGATGGTGGTTTATAATGTGGATATGCTTTAGGTTCTTGTCTGATTTTTGCATAATTAATAGTAAGTTCGTGTATTGTATTTTTTTTTATGTACTTAATATTTACATTACGAATGTCTTATAACTAAGTTAATTGTATAATTTTCGTAGTTGATCAAGGGAATGTAAATAAACTAATCGTATGATTCCTGACTAAATTTATTATTGCTTTACCCATTCTATTTGCACATCATTTTGTGATTCTCTTTCTAATATGTGATATGTGAAAAGACATTGTGTATCATATCATATAATCAAATTAAAGATGCATATAATTTTTAAAATGCATAACTCCACTATAGATATTTTTAAAAAAATCCCGCGAATTCGCGGGTCTTTAACTAGTACGTATATATATATATATATATATATATATATATATATATATATATATATATATATATATATATATATATATATATATATATATATATGTTTCCGATTATCATTATCATTGCTATTACAAAATTAATGGTAAATCTCTCTAATGTCTTCATGAAAGTTTACTACAGATACTTGAAGATAGGGTCAAACAGGAACAGAAAGAACACTAGTAGAACTTCAAAAAGGGTCACACAAATTCAGAATGTGAAATGCAAAAACAAAATCAAATTAAACCATGGTACAAACCTGCAAAATAAGCGCCATAAAATCTTACACTCGCCAGCGTTTTTCAATATTGCCTTTCGGAGGAAGGCCCACCCCCTAATTATTTGAATCGTAGCTAAAATCTAGTCTGAAAAAAATACTTGCAAATTATAATGGTTGTTGTTTTTCCTCGCATAATAAGATGATAATGTTTGTACCTGTTGAACTAGTCACCAGAATTATATTATACGAGTCATGATCTAAAGACTTAGACCGTGGTATCTCATCTCAACAATGGAACATAGATTACCATTACCCTTATCCATAACCGAACCTATAAAAAGATTAAAAACAACGGGTAAGCGAATGCTGAAATATCTAATTAATTCACCTACCCCATATATTGCAGTATAAATAGGGGCTGAAGCAAGATCATTTTATCGTACCAAAAACATCATTCTTTCTTTCTTCCTTGTATACTAATAATTAAATAGAGAGTTTGTGAGTAATCTCCTAATTACAAGAGATAAAAGATTAATGTTTATCCTTGTAATTAGAGAGAAGTGTAATTCCTATTATTCTTATTAGTGAAACGTTTTCTTTCCTTGCCCGTGGTTTTTTACCCTTTTGGGGTTTTCCACGTTAAATCTTGGTGTTCCTTTATTGTAATTATTTCAAGTATTACTAGCGGTTTGCTATAATTCGGTGTCGCTTTTCTCAACAAGTGGTATCAAGAGCTAAGGTTCTAATATCTAGTGTGTATTAATCTACTTATCGTATGCTCTGTGGTTGCCACGGGAGTGGATCGTCCACATCAGAAAATAAGTAAGATTATTTTCACTCGATAAGATAAAATTTCCGTGGGTACTATTTCGCGAAAAATAGTATTGTCGAAAAGAAGATTGTAATTATAGCAATGTCTACGAAATTCGAAATTGAAAAGTTCAACGGGAGTAATTTCTCGTTATGGAAACTAAAGATGAAAGCTATCATGAGAAAGGATAAGTGTTTGGCGGCCATCAGTGGACGTTCCACCGAAGTCACTGATGAAAAATGGGAAGAGATGGACGGCCAGGCTATCGCAAATCTTCATCTGGCACTAGCAGATGGCGTTTTGTCTAGCATTTAAGAAAAGAAGACTGCGAAAGAGATTTGGGATCACCTCGTAAAATTGTACGAGACCAAATCACTCCACAACAAGATATTCCTTAAGAGGAAACTTTATGCGCTACGCATGAATGAATCTACTTCAGTTAATGAGCACATTAATTCTTTGAATACTCTATTTTCTCAACTCGCTTCATTAAGCTGCAATATAGAGCCAAAAGAACGTGCTGAACTTTTACTTCAGAGTCTACCTGATTCGTATGATCAACTCATTATTAACTTAACCAATAATGTTCTCTCGGAGTATCTAGTCTATGATGAAGTTGCGGCTGCTATTCTAGAAGAAGAAAATCGGCGCAATAACAAGGAGGACAAACAGACCGGTTCACGACAAGTGGAGGCCTTATTGGTGTCAGGAGGGAGATCAACGGAACGTGGCCCAAGTGGGAGTCACAATCATGGTAAACCGAAGTCTAAAAAGAAGAAGACATATACATGCTACAATTGTGGCAAGAAAGGTCACCTGAAGAAGGATTGTCGGAGTTTAAATAACTCAAATCCTCAAGGAAATATTGCAAGCACTTCAGATGATGGGACTGCTTTGGTTAGTGAGGCAGTGGTAGCAAATGAAGGCAGAAAGACATTTGTTGATGTCTGGTTATTTGACTCGGGAGCTACTTTTCACATGACCCCTAGAAGAGAATGGTTCAAACAATATGAACGTATCTCGGGAGGATCTGTATATAGTTGCAATGATCATGAACTAAAGATCATTGGAATTGGAGATATCATTCTGAAGATGCATGATGGTACAGTTCGTACTATTCAAGGTGTACGACACGTGGAGGGTTTGAAGAAGAACTTATTGTCTTTAGGACAATTGGATGATCTTGGTTGTAAGATGGTGATACATGAGAAGATCATGATAATCAAGAAAGGCGCAGTTGTACTTATGAAAAGAGAAAAGGTGGGTGTTAATTTATACATTCTGAAAGGCGAGACGGTACAGGAATCGGAAGCATCTGTTGCTTCGTTTAGTTCAAGTGATAAAGTTGCTATGACATGGCATCAAAAGCTTGGACACATGTCTGAGCAAGGTATGAAGATTCTTGTTGAAAGAAATCTTATTCCTGGTCTTACAAAGGTATCGCTACCTTTCTGTGAGCATTGTGTAATCAGCAAGCAGCATCGCCTGAAGTTTAACACATCAAATTCTAGAAGTAAATTGATTCTAGAATTGGTTCACTCTGATGTGTGGCAAGCACCAGTTCAATCCCTAGGAGGAGCAAAGTATTTTGTATCATTTATTGATGATTACACTATGAGATGTTGGGTGTACCCAATCAAGAGAAAGGCAGATGTGTTTGAAGTTTTCAAAGTTTACAAAGCGCGGGTTGAACTTGAATCTGGTAAAAAGATCAAGTGTTTAAGGACTGATAATGGAGGAGAATACACTGGTGATGAATTTGATAAGTTCTGCAAACAAGGAGGTATCAAAAGGCAGTTCACTACGGCATACACTCCTCAACAAAAGGGAGTGGCAGAGCGGATAAACAGTACCTTATTAGATAGAACAAGGGCAATGCTGACAACTGCAAGCTTGGGGAAATCATTCTGGGAAGAAGCAGTAAGTACTGCCTATTATGTGATAAATCGGTCACCATCAACTACAATTGAGTTGAAATCGCCGATGGAGATGTGGACTGAAAAACTAGTTGATTATTCTGACCTTCATGTATTTGGAAGTCCTGTGTACGCAATGTACAATTCTCAAGAAACGACAAAGTTGGATCCAAAGTCCAGAAAGTGTTTGTTCTTGCGGTATGCTGATGGAGATAAGGGGTATCGTTTGTGGGACCCTACAGCCCACAAAGTAGTCATCAGCAGAGATGTTGTCTTTACGGAAGACAAAGATCTTGAAAATGTTAGCACTTCAAAAGAAACTACACCGATACAGGTTGGAAATGAATTTCATAAAGATTCTTCTGAAGCAGTACCAGAGCACGATGAAAATCATGTAGTCGTTGATGAAGCTCCAGCGACTCGTATTTCTAATCGGGAAAGGAAACGTCTAGGGTGGCACTCAGATTATATTATGGAAAGCAATGTTGCATATTGTCTTCTAACAGAGGAAGGAGAGCCAACAACTCTTCGCGAGGCACTGAATCATTCAGATGCATCTCAGTGGATGACGGCTATGCAGGAAGAAATTGAAGCTCTTCACAAAAATAAAACATGGGTGAAGCGACCCGTCCTAATCCATCTGGACGAATACATTACATTTGGTTACATCGCGAAGTACTTGACCTCTATATGATACATTTTACAAACATTGCATTCGTTTTTAAAAGACAAACTTTCATTACTTCGAAAGTTGACGGCATGCATACCATTTCATAATATATCCAACTATAATTGACTTAGTAATAATTTTGATGAACTCAACGACTCGAATGTAACGTCTTTTGAAATATGTCATGAATGACTCCAAGTAATATCTCTAAAATGAGCAAATGCACAGCGGAAGATTTCTTTCATACCTGAGAATAAACATGCTTTCAAGTGTCAACCAAAAGGTTGGTGAGTTCATTAGTTTATCATAATCGATCATTTTCATCATTTTAATAGACCACAAGATTTTTATTTTTCATTTCTCTTAAATATACGTCTCATGCATAGAGACAAAAATATCATTCATATGGATTGAACACCTGGTAACCGACATTAACAAGATGCATATAAGAATATCCCCTATCATTCTGGGACATCCATCGGACATGATAAAACAACATCGAAGTACTAAAGCATCCGCTACAACGGATGGGGTTTGTTAGGCCTAATAGATCTATCTTTAGGATTCGCGTCAATTAGTAGACTGGTTTACTAATTCTTAGGTTACCAAGCAAAAGGGGCATATTCGGCTTTGATCATTCAACCATAGAATGTAGTTTCGATTACTTGTGTCTATTTCGTAAAGCATTTATAAAACAGCGGATGTATTCACAGTCCCAAAAATATATATTGCAAAAACATTTAAAAAGGGAGCAAATGAAACTCACTCTACAATATTTTGTAGTAAAAATATTCATACGACGATACTGAACAATGCAGGGTTGGCCTCGGATTCACGAACCTATATCAATTATGTATATTAACACATATAATATTAATTAACAAGTTTATATATTAATAATTTACATATCACATTACTAAATAAATTATATTAATCCCATATACCCTAAGTAGTAATTATTTATTTCTATAATACATTTATTAATATCAATATAGTAAATACTTATTAAAGTAGTTTAATAATATAATATTTATTATTTATCATAATCATAATATATATATATATATATATATATATATATATATATATATATATATATATATATATATATATATATATATATATATATATATATTAAAATAGAATTTTATTTCAAGATTTATATATGATAAGAATATATATATTTATATTATTGCTATATTTTAATTTTATATATAGCTTACTTAATATCATAAAAACTTGTTAATATGTAGTATTAATATATTTGTAATGTATTTTGTAATATAATATTTATTTATAATAATAACATTAATAGTGATAAAAATATTGATAGTAATAATAATAAGATTAATATTAAATACTACCTCACAAGAAAAGCTCCAAAAAGAAATAAACTGCCTCAGCCTAGGCTCGAACCCACGACCTCCCGCTTAACCAACACTCCCTTAATCCAACTGAACTAGTTTATTTTCCTGATGTTATTCGTCCTATATTTATATTTATGCCGTATTTCAGTTTTCATATCCTATCTTCCTTTTTTTCCCCGGCCCAATAGATCCCGCTTAACCAACACTCCCTTAATCCAGCTGAACTAGTTTATTTTCCTGATGTTATTCGTCCTATATTTATATTTATGCCGTATTTCAGTTTTCATATCCTATCTTCCTTTTTTTTCGGCCCAATAGATCTTTCGGCCCACTAGTGATTCATAAACCCAGCTAGCAAAATAAAATAACTAAAACGGGGTTGTGAAGGTGGATCGATGGTATTGTTGTTGCACGCGATTGATAACAAAATTATATAGTAATCAACAAACAGCGGCGGTTTTGATATTATCATCATCATCAACGATCTCATTATCATCATTATTTAGTCACCCTAATTCTCATCATCACAAGTCTCCATTATCATTATTATCATTATATTTCACATACGCCATCATCATCATCTATAATCTCGTTATTTTATCACCACGATTATCATCACCTAATATCATACTCGGCAACATCTTATGAATCATCATCGTTGT